>NC_090646.1:644963617-645566117 GCF_040937935.1 Hyperolius riggenbachi | reverse complement strand
GTCCTGTGTCACTGCCAGCAGCTGTCACGGTGTGAGCCCAGCGCCTGTTCTGGTTCACTGCCTACAGCTGTCACGGTGTGAGCCCAGCGCCTGTCCTGTGTCACTGCCAGCAGCTGCCACTGTGTGAGCCCAGCGCCTGTCCTGTGTCACTGCCAGCAGCTGCCACTGTGTGAGCCCAGCGCCTGTCCTGTGTCACTGCCAGCAGCTGCCACGGTGTGAGCCCAGCGCCTGTCCTGTGTCACTGCCAGCAGCTGCTACGGTGTGAGCCCAGCGCCTGTCCTGTGTCACTGCCAGCAGCTGCCATGGTGTGAGCCCAGCGCCTGTCCTGTGTTGCTGCCATGGTGTGAGCCCAGCGCCTGTCCTGTGTCACTGCCAGCAGCTGCTGTCACGGTGTGAGCCCAGCTCCTGTCCTGTGTCACTGCCAGCAGCTGCTGTCACAGTGTGATCCCTGCGCCTGTCCTTAGTCACTGCCAGCAGCTGTCATGGTGTGAGCCTTGTGCCTGTCCTGTGTCACTGCCAGCAGCTGCCATGGTGTGAGCCCAGCGCCTGTCCTGTGTTGCTGCCACGGTGTGAGCCCAGCGCCTGTCCTGTGTCACTGTCAGCAGCTGCTGTCACGGTGTGAGCCCTGTGCCTGTCCTGTGTCACTGCCAGCAGCTGTCACGGTGTGAGCCCTCGCCTGTTCTGTGTCACTGCCAGCAGCTGTCACGGTGTGAGCCCTCGCCTGTTCTGTGTCATTGCCAGCAGCTGTCATGGTGTGAGCCCAACGCCTGTCCTGTGTCACTGCCAGCAGCTGCTGTCACGGCTGTCCTGTGTCACTGCCAGCAGCTGCTGTCACGGTGTGAGCCCAGTGCCTGTCCTGTGTCACTGCCAGCAGCTGTCACGGTGTGAGCCCTGCGCATGTCCTGTGTCACTGCCAGCGCCTGTCCTGTGTCACTGCCAGCAGCTGCCATGGTGTGAGCCCTGCGCATGTCCTGTGTCACTGCCAGGAGCTGTCAGTGTGAGCCCTGCGCCTGTCCTGTGTCACTGTCAGCAGCTGTCACAGTGTGCAGTTTCCTCCTGAGCAGATGCAGCAGTATCTCTACACGTTCCTGGAACGCAGGCCGGCGTATTGGCAGGTCTGCTATCACTTTGCGATCAATGGCAGAGCTTGGCCAAACTACACGAGCTGCCTATTCATTTTGTCACCTGCTACGACCGCTAATCCAACACTGTCATAAGCGTTCCATCTATGCGTTATAGTGTTTCTGTGTAATAATTACAGGTGTTGTGGAGGAACATAGAGAATGGCCTTCCTGCCTCTTTTTAAAGCTGGACTGACAGCCATAAAATTAAGTTCCATTTACCCACTGCTCTGTTTTTATTAACTAGTCTGCATCCTAATCCTGCATTGCAAGCATTCCAATATAATCATAAATGTGTCTGCTGTAATGAATCTTATCTCAGTAAGGCCACATACACACATCAGACTATTGTCTTTGGAAAATGAAAGATCACAGACCAATCTTACCACCCTTCATGTAGTATGAGAGCCATACTCTACACAGTCTTTTCTATGGAGCTGAACTCCACATCAGAAAAAAATCTTTGCAAGATGCTGCACACACAGATGCTGTACAGACACAAAAGATCAGTATCTGCAAAAGATCTGTTCCTGCCAAAAATCCATTCCTGCAAATTGCAATGATAGTCTATGAGATCTGCAGATCATCATACACACATGATTTAACTGACATTCATCTGCAGATCAGATCCACCAGGATGGATTTTCAGATCTGCGGATGATTGTCTGATCTGCAGATGAATGTCAGTTAAATCATGTGTATATGATGATCTGCAGATCTCATAGACTATCATTGCAATTTGCAGGAATGGATTTTTGGCAGGAACACATCTTTTGCAGATACAGATCTTTTGTGTCTGTACAGCATCTGTGTGTGCAGCATCTTGCAATGATTTTTTTCTGATGTGGAGTTGAGTTCCATAGAATAGACTGTGTAGTGCTCTCATACTACATGGAAGGGGGTAAAATTGGTCTGTGATCTTTCATTTTCCAAAGACTATAGTCTGATGTGTGTATGAGCCTTAAGCCTGACTCTATTCTGGTACAATGCCAGGGAGAAGGAAGCTTATCTCCCCTTTCACATTCCTGCTCCTCACTGATTGGCTGAGGGCAGTTCAGTGTGACATGAGGCCAAGAAGGGAAAGACACCTCACCCCTCTGCAGAAGCTGCTGAAATGTAATCTGTACTGTGCTCACGTGTGTTTACAAAGCAAGCTGGATCGGGCAGTGCAGTTTCTATAGAAGACTCAGAGGGGAGAAGGGCTGGCAATGCATACACCATTTCAGGCAGAAGAAAAAAAAGATCTGTGCTGTGTGCTGTGCTCATGTGTGTTTACAAAACAAGCTAGATAGGGCAGTGCAGTTTCTAGGAGAAAAATAGAGTAAGGGAGGAAATGACATCAAAATTGGCTTCAGTCAGAGGCAGTAAAGATGGAAAATGCCTGGAGCAGTTTTCTCTTTATTTACTATATAAAATTCGCTGAAATCAAAACGGTGACGGTACAATACATCTGTTATGTAAGTAGAACAAGTATTGATCTATAGTGGTGTGAAAAACTATTTGCCCCCTTCCTGATTTCTTATTCTTTTGCATGTTTGTCACACTTAAATGTTTCTGCTCATCAAAAACCGTTAACTATTAGTCAAAGATAACATAATTGAACACAAAATGCAGTTTTAAATGATGGTTTTTATTATTTAGTGAGAAAAAAAACTCAAACCCTACATGGCCCTGTGTGAAAAAGAAATTGCCCCCTGAACCTAATAACTGGTTGGGCCACCTTTAGCAGCAATAACTGCAATCAAGCGTTTGCGATAACTTGCAACGAGTCTTCTACAGCGCTCTGGAGGAATTTTGGCCCACTCATCTTTGCAGAATTGTTGTAATTCAGCTCTATTTGAGGGTTTTCTAGCATGAACCGCCTTTTTAAGGTCATGCCACAACATCTCAATAGGATTCAGGTCAGGACTTTGACTAGGCCACTCCAAAGTCTTCATTTTGTTTTTCTTCAGCCATTCAGAGGTGGATTTGCTGGTGTGTTTTGGGTCATTGTCCTGCTGCAGCACCCAAGATCGCTTCAGCTTGAGTTGACGAACAGATGGCCGGACATTCTCCTTCAGGATTTTTTGGTAGACAGTAGAATTCATGGTTCCATCTATCACAGCAAGCCTTCCAGGTCCTGAAGCAGCAAAACAACCCCAGACCATCACACTACCACCACCATATTTTACTGTTGGTATGATGTTCTTTTGCCGAAATGCTGTCTTACTTCTACGCCAGATGTAACGGGACACGCACCTTCCAAAAAGTTCAACTTTTGTCTCGTCTGTCCACAAGGCATTTTCCCAAAAGTCTTGGCAATCATTGAGATGTTTTTTAGAAAAATTGAGATGAGCCTTAATGTTCTTTTTACTTAAAAGTGGTTTGCACCTTGGATATCTGCCATGCAGGCCGTTTTTGCCCAGTCTCTTTCTTATGGTGGAGTTTTGAACACTGACCTTAATTGAGGCAAGTGAGGCCTGCAGTTCTTTAGATGTTGTCCTGGGGTCTTTTGTGGCCTCTCGGATGAGTTTTCTCTGCGCTCTTGGGGTAATTTTGGTCGGCCAGCCACTCCTGGGAAGGTTCATCACTGTTCCATGTTTTTGCCATTTGTGGATAATGGCTCTCACTGCGGTTCGCTGGAGTCCCAAAGCTTTAGAAATGGCTTTATAACCTTTACCAGACTGATAGATCTCAATTACAGTACTTTTGTTCTCATTTGTTCCTGAATTTCTTTGGATCTTGGCATGATGTCTAGCTTTTGAGGTGCTTTTGGTCTACTTCTCTGTGTCAGATAGCTCCTATTTACGTGATTTCTTGATTGAAATGGGTGTGGCAGTAATCAGGCCTGGGGGTAACTACAGAAATTGAACTCAGGTGTGATAAACCACAGTTAAGTTATTTTTTAACAAGGGGGGCAATTACTTTTTCACACAGGGCCATGTAGATTTTTCTCACCAAATAATAAAAACCATCATTAAAAACTGCATTTTGTATTTAATTATGTTATCTTTGACTAATAGTTAACGGTTTTTGATGAGCAGAAACATTTAAGTGTGACAAACATGCAAAAGAATAAGAAATCAGGAAGGGGGCAAATAGTTTTTCACACCACTGTACTTATAAATGTGCTTTTGTTTTTTTCCCGGAATAGTATGGCTGACTCTCAGGCTTTAAAGTAATCCTGTGAGGTTTTTAAACCAAAAAATTAGATACTTTTCTCAATAGAGGGAGGCCTTTGAATCCTACTGTTAGGGCTCAGCCACACTATAAGCACTTTTCTGAGTGCTTGTGATTGATTAGTGCTTTCTGAGGGCATTCACTTTCATTAAAATCGCGGTAAAATCGCGGCAATTTTGCACAAACGCGATTGTGGCGATTTTTACCGCGATTTTAATGAAAGTGAATGGGATCGATTTTTTAAAAAGCGCTAATCAATCGTAAGCGCTCAGAAAGGCTCTTATAGTGTGGCTGAGCCCTAACAGTGCTGTGTCCTCCCTAAGCTTGTGACTGCGCTTCCATACAGGAATGAGCGCTTGCGCAGCAGCATGGACCTGCTCGATCATGATCGGGTCCGTTAATATTTATTGTATTTATAAAGCGCCTTCATATTACGCAGCGCTGTACAAATAAATACAAAGTTTAACCGACGTAACAAGATTCTACAACATAAGACAAAGCTATACAAGGCAAACTGGGTACAAGATACATGATCATGTGATATGGGCTGGTTAGGTAGGCCCAGTAATACAAGTAGGAGGCAGACATAGGAAAGGAGCACACGATCATGTGGACTATACTAGAGAAGGGAGGACCCTGCCAGTGTCTTACAATGTAAGGGTCCATGCTATTGCGCATGCGCAAGCCATTGACTGTTTTTCCAGAGGACACAGCGCTGAAACAGGCGGCACAGGTGGATGAGGGAAGCACTTAAGGTGGCCATACACTGGTCGATTTGCCATCAGATCGATCAACGAATCTGACCAGAGAGGGATCGTATGGCTGCCTTTAGAGCTGCGTCCACACTAGGTCCGGAAACGTATCCGTGGCTGCGTTTTTCAAACCTGATGAAAAACGGAGTCCTGGATACTAATGTTCAAAATAGCAGCCAGTCTCACCCAAGTAAAAAACGGATCCGTCTGCGTTTGCGGGGATCCATTTTCAAAACCTGAACGGAAGGTCCGGATCTGCTGCATTTTCATGCAACGGATCAGGACCACGGATACACGCAGGGGTAGTGAAAGTAATGAGAAAACGCATCTCCAGCTCCACAGGCAAAAAACTGATGTTAAAACGGATAGCCTGAGCTTTATGATTGGCCCAAAAAAATCCTCCCACTCCTTCCTAATGATGGAGACGTTTTCTGTCAGGGAAAAACCTGAACGGAAACTGATGCAAATCTGATGCACTTTCATCAGTTTGCAGTACGGTGGGTACTTCCCCTGATCCGGACTGCAGTGTCCGTCCTGCAACTGGGTCTAGTGTGGACCCACTCTTACTGCAAACCGATTGTGAATCGATTTCAGCATGAAATCGATTCACCATCTGTGGAGCTGCCGCCCCCCCTCATACATTACCTGCTCCGGCCGGCGCGAGTCCCCTGGTCTCCGCTGTCTCTTCTCTGGTCTGGGCTCCTCCAGCTTCACTTTACTTCCTGCCGGGGGAAGTTTAAACAGTAGAGGGCGCTCTACTGTTTAAACTTCCTGCCGGGACAGGAAGAAGTGAAGCCTGCTCTACTCTGAGCCCAGCGCAGAGACTGAGCAGTGGTGACCGGGGGACTCGCGCCGGCGGAGCAGGTAATGTATTGCATCGGTCGTCGGGCATCCAAACGCCGCTATCGACGCACTCCCAACCCGCCGGCGACCGAGTGAAATCTTCCGCACGGACAGGAATGACGGGAATCGACGGGAACGACCGATTTCTTTCCGATTCGATCACAGTGAACGAATCGGCTGTGTATCGGCAGGAAAATCGGTAAGTGTATCGGCCCCTTTACACTTTTTATACTAATCCACACTATTGCTTTAAGAATTTGCTTTTGTCAATTTCTGTGTTGAGTTGCACTTCAAAGTGTTCATGCATGTGAGTGTGCTAAGGGTTAACTGTCTTTGCCATTTTGCTGGCCACGCCCCCTTTAGACCTCCCTAATAACTTATTTAAATGTCCTAACTTGGGGTGATGTGCCTGGATTCAGGTGTTTTTCTTGTAACTTACCCTTGTGGCCAGGGTTCAATCCAGTGCACTCCCTCCTTCCCCTGTCTGTGGCCATTGTCAGTATGCACACACCTCATGCTGGTGTGTGCATGGTGTACATGAATAGATTTCATTAGCTCCCTTGTAAGTTTAGTCTGATGCACTATCTGTCTCAGGAGAGGACATCAGGATATGTGCTCCTAATGTTTAGATAGGTTTGATGCAATGAATGTTTGCATGTCTGCACTATGCATGTTACAGGGCCAGAGTTAGGACAGCTATGAATACCGGGGTAGAGATACCCAAGTATTCATATGAACATTTGCATGTTAGTGTGCAAAAGGTTAAAGAGGAACTCCAGTGAAAAATAATGTACTAAAAAAGTGCTTAATTTTTACAATAATTGCGTATAAATTATTTAATCCATGTTTGCCCATTGTAAAATCTTTCCTCTCCCTAATTTACATTCTGACAATAATCACATGGTGACCTTTTTACTGCTGGCAGGTGATGTCAGTGGAAGGAGATGCTGCTTGCTTTTTTGGCATTTGGAAACCGCTGTAAACAGCAATTTCCCACAATACAATGAGGTTCACAGACAGGAAACTATCAGAACCATGGTCCTGACATCATACTGTGGGAGGGGTTTCACCTAGTGTTGGGCGAACAGTGTTCGCCACTGTTCGGGTTCTGCAGAACATCACCCTGTTCGGGTGATGTTCGGGTTCGGCCGAACACCTGATGGTGTTCGGCCAAACTGTTCGGCCATATGGCCGAACTAAGAGCGCATGGCCGAACGTTACCCGAACGTTCGGCTAGCGCTGTGATTGGCCGAACGGGTCACGTGTAGTGTTGGGCGAACATCTAGATGTTCGGGTTCGGGCCGAACATGGCCGAACTCCGAACATAATGGAAGTCAATGGGGACCCGAACTTTCGTGCTTTGTAAAGCCTCCTTACATGCTACATACCCCAAATTTACAGGGTATGTGCACCTTGGGAGTGGGTACAAGAGGAAAAAAAATTTTAGCAAAAAGAGCTTATAGTTTTTGAGTAAATCGATTTTAAAGTTTCAAAGGGAAAACTGTCTTTTAAATGCGGGAAATGTCTGTTTTCTTTGCACAGGTAACATGCTTTTTGTCGGCATGCAGTCATAAATGTAATACATATAAGAGGTTCCAGGAAAAGGGACCGGTAACGCTAACCCAGCAGCAGCACACGTGATGGAACAAGAGGAGGGTGGCGCAGGAGGAGAAGGCCACGCTTTGAGACACAACAACCCAGGCCTTGCATGAGGACAAGAAGCGTGCGGATAGCAATTTGCATTTTGTCGCCATGCAGTCATAAATGTAATACAGATGAGAGGTTCAATAAACAGGGACCGGAAACGCTAACCCATCACAGATGTTCATTGTTCATGTTACTTGGTTGGGGTCCGGGAGTGTTGCGTAGTCGTTTCCAATCCAGGATTGATTCATTTTAATTTGAGTCAGACGGTCTGCATTTTCTGTGGAGAGGCGGATACGCCGCCGATCTGTGACAATGCCTCCGGCAGCACTGAAACAGCGTTCCGACATAACGCGGCTGCCGGGCAAGCCAGCACCTCTATTGCGTACATTGCCAGTTTGTGCCAGGTGTCTAGCTTCGATACCCAATAGTTGAAGGGTGCAGATGGATTGTTCAACACAGCTACGCCATCTGACATGTAGTCCTTGACCATCTTCTCCAGGCGATCGGTGTTGGAGGTGGATCTGCACGCTTGCTGTTCTGTGTGCTGCTGCATGGGTGTCAGAAAATGTTCCCACTCCAAGGACACTGCCGATACCATTCCCTTTTGGGCACTAGCTGCGGCTTGTGTTGTTTGCTGCCCTCCTGGTCGTCCTGGGTTTGCGGAAGTCAGTCTGTCGGCGTACAACTGGCTAGAGGAGGGGGAGGATGTCAATCTCCTCTCTAAAGTCTCCACAAGGGCCTGCTGGTATTCTTCCATTTTGACCTGTCTGGCTCTTTCTTCAAGCAGTTTTGGAACATTGTGTTTGTACCGTGGATCCAGAAGGGTATAAACCCAGTAATTGGTGTTGTCCAGAATGCGCACAATGCGTGGGTCGCGTTCAATGCAGTCCTAGGCCGAAGAGGTCATAGCCTAGGGTCACAAAACCTGTTTATTGGGCAATTTCAATGGTGGCGAGTCTGACGTACATAAATCGCAGCAATGGCCGTTAGCAACGTCTGAATCTCACGAAATGTCTCATGCAGGTAGAAGACATATTGTTAGACTTGGGCTCCAAAGATGGGTTCCCTACATCTCTGCAAACCAGAGTTACAGGGCTCCAAATTTGGTAAAATCCCCCATAGGCTTTCATTGGGCCTCCTATTTACAGTTCCAAAATCTCACATCTTTTCAAAGGGCAATTACTCAGCAGTGGCAAATTTTCTAGCATTGTAGGGACCCTTAGGGGGAACATGACTGGTGAGTTTCGGGCCCCTAGGCCAAAGAGGTCATAGCCTAGGGTCACAAAAACCTGTTTATTGGGGCTATTTCAATGGTAGTGATGGTGACGTACATAAATCGCAGCAATGGCCGTTAGCAAAGTCTGAATCTCACGAAATGTCTCATGGAGGTAGAAGACATATTGTTAGACTTGGATTCCAAAGATGGGGTCCCTACATCTCTGCAAACCAGAGTTACAGGGGTCCAAAATTGGTAAAATCCCCCATAGGATTTCATTGGCTCCCTATTTCACTTTCCAAAATCTCACATCTTTTCAAAGGGCAATGGCTCAGCAGTACCAAATTTTCTAGCATTGTAGGGACCCTTAGGGGGAACATGACTGGTGAGTTTCGGGCCCCTAGGCCGAAGAGGTCATAGCCTAGGGTCACAAAAACCTGTTTATTGGGGCTATTTCAATAGTAGTGATGGTGACGTACATAAATCGCAGCAATGGCCGTTAGCAAAGTCTGAATCTCACGAAATGTCTCATGCAGGTAGAAGACATATTGTTAGACTTGGATTCCAAAGATGGGGTCCCTACATCTCTGCAAACCAGAGTTACAGGGGTCCAAAATTGGTAAAATCCCCCATAGGATTTTGCTGGCCGCACCCCCCATTAGCACCTCCCTAATAACAGCTGGGCGAGTCTCGCATCCAAACGCTCCTTTTATTTTTAGGAGATTTCAGTTTTCATGAATCACAAAGCCGTTCTTGAAAGGTGTCGGCGGAGAAAGGGGGTCAATCTCAGCTTAGTGGAGATTATTACATAATGTATTTTACAGGCGAATGCGATTATATTCTTATGTAACGGGGGTTCTCACTTTACACTCGTTTAATACAGAAGTATGAAAGGACGGGATTGGAGAGGTCAACCAATTTATTTCATTTACATAAATCGTGTAAAACATACAGCATCGTGGAGGTGCGCCGGGGAAACCAGAGTGTGGGGAGGAGCAAGGCGTGGCTGTGTGTTCAGATGGCTGAGGTATATAAATAAATGTTTGCAGCCAGCAGCACTGCGTCAGTTTGGCTCCCGTTTAGAGAGTGAAAAAAGAACTCCCGGCAAGTCCCAGAGATCGCTGCTCTAAAGTCAAGGCAGGAGACTCAGCAGGGGGAAAGACAGGAAAGGGGGGTTAAACGGTGGCTACACTTATTAAAGCGGAACTCCAGTAAAGATAATTTAATAAAGTGCTATTTTTACAATAATTATGTATAAATGATTTAGTCATTGTTTGCCTATTGTAAAATCTTTCCTCTCCCTGATTTACAGTCTGACATTTATCACATGGTGACATTTTTACTGCTGGCAGGTGATGTCACTGGATGGAGATGCTGCTTGCTTTTTTGGCCGTTGTAAACAGCTGTTATTTCCCACAATGCAACAAGGCTCCCACAGTGTGATGTCAGTACCTCGGTTCTGTGAGGCGCTGACATCCTACTGTGGGAGGGGTTTCACCACAATATCAGCCATACAGAGCCCCCTGGTGATCCGTTTGAGAAAAGAAATAGAGTTCTCCTGGAAAAGGGAGTATCAGCTACTGATTGGCATGAAGTACAATTCTTGGTTACCGTTTCCCTTTAAAACTAGAACGCAGATATTATCGCTATATGAAACCCCCCATGCAGTGCACAGAAGTGCATAGTGGAGGAACTTCTCAGAAGACCGGGACATGACTATATACTCTCTGACAGTTTATACAGGAAGGAACATAAGCCTCCCCAGTAGCCCCAATGCTAGGATGCTAGGAAAAAAGGCAGTATTGCTAAAATGCTGAGATCTTCGGGACATTCCAAAAATTCACAGGCTTTATTTTTCATCCTGATCAGGGTTGGCTGCTGTTGTTGCTTGGCTCATCATCCTGTTGTCCTGACTCCAAGGAGCAGGCTTACAGACAGAGCTGTAGGGGGAGATTGCAGCCTGGAGCTATGGAGGTCTGTGCTGCAGGAGTTGGCTGCTGGATGGGCTACTGGCCAAGTACAAGTGATTTATACAATGGCCACCACTAGGGAAGCTATATTGGTGATGGGGGGGAGGGGGGGGGTCGAGCACTAGACCACCAGGAAAGCTATATTTGGGATGGAGGGGGACACTTACACCACCAGGGAAGCTGTATGGAGGATGGAAAGCAGGCATGGATACTGTGACATTCCAGCCCCGCAATCCCGTCTAATCTGCTCCCATTAGCATTAGCAGGAAGTACGGTGAGCAGACTGACAATAAAGATTGATCGCGCAGCTGCCGACAATATGTAATGTGACAATAACTCACCAATCCCATATTACTAGGCCACAGTTGCCATACAGGTCTTATGCACTAGAGACTTCTGGAGGCAGATTCACTGTGTGCGGAGTAAACGGTTAAGATTGGTTGGAGGTGCCCATACATGTACAATCCTGATTGTATGTACAATCGGTAATTTCACTGCCACCACTGGCCGGTTGAATGGAGTGGACAGCGGATGAGCAGCAAAAGTGACCGTGCGTGTAGTCAACGGCGGTATCCCCGTATCCTAGCCGCTCACTCTCTCCGTACGTAATGTGGAGGAGGAGCAGCTACCAAGTGAGGCTGCTGTAAGAGGATGATGTATCACGGCTATACTGCGGCTGGTGCTGCAGAGTAGTAATACATATAATGGACAGCAATATATAGAAAGTACTGTATTTTTTTTGGACTATAAGACTCACTTTTTCTCCCCCAAAAGTGGGAGAAAAAAAAGTCACTGTGTCTTATAGTCCAAATGCAGGGAGTTCCTGACTTGTGAACGTCTGCCAATACAAACCTGCAACCTGGTGCAATGTCGGGGACTACCTGTACTGAGCCTATGCAGAGGAGGACACAGGGGGACAAACAGAGGACACAAGGAGGACAGAGGCAGACACATGGGGACACAGGAAGACACAAAGGGGCATAGAGGAGGACATACTGAGGACAGAGGCAGACACATGGGGACACAGGAAGACACAAAGGGGCATAGAGGAGGACATACTGAGGACAGAGGCAGACACATGGGGACACAGGGAGACACAAGAGGTACAAGGGGGCATGAGGTACAAAGGGGGCATAATCCACAAGATGCCGCTTCACCATGGATGCACCAGGTTTGGTATATAGTTTTTCCCCCCTGGTATTTGTCCTCTAAACCTAGGTGCATCTCTAAACCTAGGTGCGTCTTATGGTCAAAAGCGTCTTATAGTCCGAAAAATATGGTACTATAAAAAGCACTTTTTGTGCATAGGGCAGTTAAAACAGTCGTAAGGACAATGCGTTTTCATGAAAAATTCTCTCTCCTTTTCTTCAGGTCAAAGTTTTTATTTATGACCAGTGTTCTCTCCAAGCTCTTTTATTCGGGTGCTCCACCCGGCTAGTTTTGGTGAGCACCCGGCTGTCATCGGCTCACCTCCTCCTATGCTGTAAGCAGAGTTGTGCACAGAAGCTCCGGCCCTGCATTCTCTCCCGTCGCATCACCCGACTACTTATTCATGCCACCCGGGTGGAAAAAATTTCTGGGGAGAACACTGATGACCTGAAGAAACGGAGAGCAAATTTTCTATGAAACGCATTGTCCTTACGCCTGTTTTAACTGCCCTTTGCACAATAAAAAGTGCTTTTTATCGTACTTTCTATATATTGCTGTCCATGATATGGATTACTATGCATGCGAGGAAGCGTATTTTTGGCAATACATTTCTGCGTACGTGATCACTTGGCCGGCAGGAAGTGAGCGTCACTTCCTGCTTGGCCGGATGCCAGACGGGAAATACTGCATAGTAACGTGGCATTCCTCAAAGGCCTGTTTCTGATGGTGCGGTGCAGCTGCCACACCGCCAATATGCAGTGTGAAGCAGGCCTAAGAATTGATACACAAAAAAGGAGGAAACATTTCATAGTTTTGTTTGCTCATTTTAGTGATGAGACAGACTGCGTGGCCATCTGATCGCACAATGATTACATTCGCTCGCGTTGTGTCATTTCTCTGTTATGAATGGTATCAGGATGCCGCCATATGGAGGAGAGGAGGATTCAGTCTGGCAGATCGTTCACAGTGGTGGCGGATGAGGAGACGGTGTGACTGTAGCGCCTCCTCTGCCCACCAGACGCTGATGCGTTTCCTGTTAGGCGCCCGCTGGGTCTAGCATATGGCTGGCATTGTGCATTTTCAGTTGGCAAGACGTGCCTCCCTCTGTAGCCTCCTACAGACATTAGACAAATGTTGCCCAAGTGTAATTGTTTGGGAACATTTTAGATGAAGGTCTGTATAGGCCTCCTTGTCCTCCGCAGAGGTGCCTGCTTGCAAGAAAAGCGATCAGTCGCTTTGGATTTTTTTCAGATAGTTGCTTTTGTCCCCTCCCACAGCGACAGGGCTTCTGTTCCTTTCCTCCAAAAACAGTGATTGCTTAAAGCAGACCTGAAAGTGGAAAAAAAAACAACTTATGATGTATTGTATGTGTAGTACGGAAGATGAATGGAACATTAGTAGCAAAGAAGTCTCGTATTTTTAATTTCAGTTACCGGAATATTGCTTTTTTTTATTTTTTTTTTATTTTTATAATATTGCATTATACTGTTTGCAGTTTACAAACCAGCCTGTTTTTTTAAGCTATAAAAGAAAGCAGATATAATGACCCTTTAAACTTTCCTGCAGTAAAACCTTATCTCAAACTGTCGCTCACTGTTTTTTAGCTGTTTAAGGCCTGGTGCACACCAGAGGAGTTTTTTTCTGAGCGTTTTGAGTTTTTAAATCTGCTGCTAATTTTGATTTTGTAAAAAAAACATAGCATTACACTGGGAAGAGCTTTTAGAGGTTTCAAAAGCTCTTCCCAATGTAATGCTATGGGGCTTTTTACAAAACCTCATTGCTCCAGTGTGCACAGACACATAGGATAACATGAGCAGCAGATTTAAAAACTCAAAACGCTCAGAAAAACGCCTCTGGTGTGCACCAGGCCAAAGTGCTTCAAAAAACAGGGCTGTGTTGGACCCAGTGGGCCGTAGAGCTCAGAGAAGCTCTTTTGCATAGATAACTGAAGTTTTTTTTTAACTCTTCCTGTACTGCAAAATAATATGAAACTCTTATTTGTTACTAATAGTCTATTTCTTAGCTGTACTACACATATAATTCATTATCTCATAAGTTTATTTTCACTTCAGGTTTGCTTTAGTACATGCATGACTTAAGCTGAGTACACACGTACGATAACTATCGTTCGAAAAACAAACGATGACGACAATCGGACCGATAATCGTGCGTTCCAAATTTTCCAACGATCGTTTTTTTGGACGATAAGGACCGTTATCGTTCAATCCGACCGATCCAACCCGGCGGATTTTTTTCGAAAGATAATAGTTCAATCATTGCAGTGTGTACAAAGATCGTCCGATAATGATTATCTGTGGAGTAGTATGCATGTTCTTATTACCTGTCATAACGTCACTCCCGTTTGCGCACGCATTTTTTTATCGTTTGTTGTTCAGTACTTTATACTTATATCGTTCACGTGTGTACACAATCGTTCATTACGAACGATCTTTTCGGTCTAATTTGAATATCGTGTAAACGTCACGAATCGTTCGTAACGAACGATCTTTATCGGACGTGTATACGAACCTTTAGCCGATGTCGGCATTTTGGGTTTATCAGCTGGGAGGGTTTTTTTTTTTTTTTTCTTTCTTTTTCAGAGCAATAATTTAGGGCTGAATTTCTGGTCACAGCTGAGAGCTATCAAGATGTTTAAACAGGAACTGAACTCTTACACATCGCACAATGAAAAGTCTTTGTTCCACATATAGTTGCTGAAGAAATTCACTGCTTTGTGTTCCTGTGCTTGTTTAGTCAGATCAATCATGTCTAAATAGTTTTTATCTGCATAGACTGCAGGAGCACACTGATTTTAGTGATATATTTTTTTTTTTTTTACAGTAAAAAAGAGAAAATCCTTCTTACCATTTCCCATTTTCACTGTGGCTATTTTGAAGCCAATCCTGATGTAATTTCCTCCCTTAAGGCTAGTACACACTAGCAATTTTGATTGGTCAATTTTACCACCTCCATGTAGTATGAGGGCCAAACAGATTTTCAATTCTATGCAGATTATATAGGTAAATGGTCATACTACACGGAGGTGGTAAAATTGACCAATGATTGGCCTATCAAAATTGCTAGTGTGTACTAGGCTTTAGTCTCCTCTGCCTGATTGTGTATGTATTGCCCGCCCTCCACTATAGAAATTGCATTTGTCTCAGCATGAGAAATATTGGTCAATTAGAGAGGAACAAAGCTGTGGGAGAGGAAAACCCTGCTTTAATTTAGTCCAGAGAAGTCCAATATAGAAGCAAAAAAGACAACCCAGCATGCCCTGCAACTTCCTTTCTGTGGCAATGTATCAAATTAGTCAGGTAAACTGGGGAATGATAATTTATCAACAAGAAAAGTAAAAGTAATTTTAACTTTTGGATTGCCTGGTTAGCATCCTTATTACTTGTTTACCAGATAAAAATAAAGAATTGATTTTTCCCAGAACGTCATTGGACAGCACCCCTGGTGAGACTTGTCTCCCTCCCAATCGTGGACAGGAACTGCAAAAGAAAAGATTTGCATAACAAATTGGCAGCCATACATAAGCCACTATCTTACCACCAGTAACTCAGTTCAGTTTCCTGTCCCGGACGGGAATGCAGAGGAGAGGTCTCCAGGATGCTATCCATGACAGATGGTCGGGGGCAACGTCTTTCAGGGCTCCAGGCATGCTGTACAGTGTACAGTCGGAGCCCTGCAGCGTGGAGGAGGCTTCTCCGTATGAGGCAGCAGAGATATAGCGCAGGCGCGCTTTCAGACCAAGATACTTCCGGGTCAACCCGGAAGTTGTCACGCACGGCGTCCGGCGTGACTCTGATCGGGCGGCAGGGGCCGCGGAGGTGATTGCGAATCAGCATCAGCTGATTCGCTGAGGAAATAGCGCGGCAGGGGCTGCGGAAATACGAGGTAATTATGCATATCTATTAAGCGGCAGGTGCCGCGACGGGGGACTATGCAAATAAATTATGCTAATGGGCTAGTCAGCTGAGCCCTATTGTTCATGTGGATTTAATCCTTTTCCCTGTCTCACTCTGGTGGTTTATGTGAGCATGGAGGACGCTTCTGGGTCAGCTCCTGCGCAGTCTGCCAGGCCAGCCCAAGATACCTCTCTGGCAAGTACATTGGAAATATAGATATGCAGTGTGTATATATATATATGTGTGTACTAGAGAGGGTGCTAATGGTTGGCTTATTATTATGTTTTATAGCCTGAAAAACATGAAAAGCCTGAAAAACATGATAAAACTGACAAGGGTCAGCATGCATCAAGTGGATCTAGCAAATCTGCGAAGAAATGTGCCATTTGCTCCACTCGCTTGTCATCCTCATCCTCTAAAAAGTTGTGCCAGGATTGCACAAATAAACTGGTTAAAGATGAATCCCCTGTCATATTTAAAGATCTGATGGGTTGGATGCGGGCGGAAATGTCTTCAGCAATCAAAGAAATTAAGGATTCTGCTATTTCTTCTCAAGCTGTAGCCCCCAACCCTGCTGATGTTCCTGGCCCTAGCAGTGACGCTGCTGTTATACCTATCAATACTGGGTCTTCTCCTACTCCGGCGGCACGTATTCCTGTGCAGGCTAGGAGAAGTAGGGAGAGTGATATAAAGGGCTCGGAACTCTCTGAGGGGGAAATATCTGCATTAGAAGAGATATCTGAGGGTGAAGAGATAGAAAAAGCTGAGAAATCACAGAAATTTGCTTTTTCCCCAGATTTAATGAAAGATCTCCTAACCTCCATGCATGAAACAATGGGTATTAGATCAGAGCAAAAACCCCTGACACCCCTGGATCAGATGTATGAAAGTTTGGCGGACCCCCAATCTAGATTCATTCCGGTCCATTCTACTCTTAAATCTATGATTAAGAAAGAATGGGAAAATCCTGAGAAAAGGGCCTTTTGGCCCAAATCTTTATCTAAGCGCTACCCTTTTGCCCCGGATGATCAGGCTTGTTGGGGTCCTCCGCCAAAGCTGGATCCTTCCTTTTCCAGGGTGTCAAGAAAATCAGACCTGTTGTTTGAAGACTTTGGTAACCTAAAAGATCCAATAGACAAAAAAAAATGGATAATGTTTTGCGTAGGGCTTGGGAGTCGGCTTCATTAACTTTCAAACCGGCTGTGGCATCAACAGCAGTTAGTCGTTCTCTGAAAACTTGGCTATCAGACCTGCAATTTAAGATTGCTAATGGAGTTTCTAGGGAAGAAATTCTGAATGACTTCCCAAAAATTACGAATGCCTCAAATTACATGGTTGATGCGGCAGATGATACAGTAAAGTTGGCAGCCCGAACCACGGCGCTAGTCAACTCGGCTAGAAGGGGAGTATGGGTTAAGACCTGGAATGGGGATACTTCCTCAAAATCTAAGCTTTGTGGTATCCCCTGTGAAGGTAATCTGCTGTTCGGTTCAAAGCTGGACGATACACTAGATCGTACGGCGGATAATAAGAAGAATTTCCCAAGGAAGCGCCCTTTTCAAAATAAGCGGCCATTTCGGGCCCCCGCCAAAAATGAAGCGGATAACAAATCTTCCAGGGGTAGAAGATGGGCCCCTTATAGACAACAAAGACCCCCCAATACCTCTACTAATACCAAAAAGACAAACAAGCAATGACGCCATCATTCCAGTGGGGGGGAGAGTCACCAACTATTTCGAAAAATGGCAACAACTCTTCAGCAATCAGTGGTTACTGAATATAATATTAGAAGGTTACAAAATAGAGTTCGAGCAGCCTCCCCCTCAAAATTTTGTCCTAACCCCTTGTCCAAAAGACCCATCTTTAAGAATAGCCCTTCAATCAGAAATAAGGTCACTTCTTCAGAAAAGGGTAATTCGCCAGGTTCCAGCATGCCAAAAAGAACAGGGATTCTACTCTCCAGTCTTCCTGGTGAGGAAACCTCAGGGAACCTATCGATTTATTCTAAATCTAAAGAAACTAAATCTGAGGGTCAAATACAGAAAGTTCAGGATGGACAATATCCGATCTGTAGTTCATCTCTTACAGAAAGACGACTTCTTGGCATCTCTAGACCTGAAGGATGCATATCTTCATCTGCCAATCCATTTGTCCTGCCAACAATACCTAAGGTTCGCCGTGTGGATGGAAGGAGAGGTAAGACATTTTCAGTTTAATGCCTTACCTTTCGGATTATCTTCAGCTCCATGGCTATTCACCAAGGTTATGTCTGAGGTACTAGCCCTTCTCAGGTTAAAACAGATTAATATTGTCGGTTACCTTGATGATTTTTTATTATGGGGGTCTTCTGAGAAATCCGTTTTTGATCAGATAACTACAACTTTGAGCTTCTTCCAGGATTTGGGTTGGTTGATTAATTGGGAAAAGTCTGCCCTAGTTCCTTTCCAATCCTTAGAGTTTTTGGGTTTCATTATTTCTACTAGAAAGGAAAAATTGTTGTTACCTGATAGGAAGATCAGTGCTATTATTGACAATGTTCTCTCGTTTCAGAAATTGAGAAGCATATCGCTAAGAAAGGCCATGGCACTTCTAGGTCTTCTAACTTCTTCCTTTCCGGCAATCCAGTGGGGGCAGTTCCATGCAAGATTCTTACAGATGTGGATACTAAAATCTTGGAACAGGTCTATGACGTCACTGGACAAGAAAATCGTCATTCCACAGAGTATAAAGGCTTCTCTGCTTTGGTGGAAACAGCTGGATCATCTATCTCCAGGTCGTCTGTGGAGTTTTCCTCATCAGAATACAATTACAACCGACGCCAGTTTATGGGGTTGGGGAGCCCACTTCAATTCTCAACCGGCCCAGGGAGCCTGGAGTATGACGATCAGTTCACAGTCATCAAACAACAGAGAACTGCAAGCAGTGTGGCAAGCTTTACTACATTTCGGGCCCCAAATCAAGAAGTCTCATGTGAGGATAAGGACAGACAATCAGAGTGTGGTGGCTTTCCTAAACAGACAAGGGGGTACGAGGAGTCAATCCTTATGGGAAAAGACGACGAGGATCCTATTTTGGTCAGAAAGGAATCTCTCATCCTTAACAGCGACACACTTAAAAGGAACCTCAAACCAACTGGCAGACTACCTCAGCAGGAAGAGGTTGGATGCGAACGAATGGTCATTAGATCAGGAAATATTCCAGCAGGTGACGTTACAATGGGGCTGCCCAAAAATAGACTTGTTTGCAAGGAAAGTGAATACGAAATGCCAACAATTTTGTGCCCTGTTTCCAGAAGATCTACCATGGAAAGTAGATGCCTTCTCGATCAATTGGGGGGAAGTAATGATGTATGCATTTCCTCCAGTTCCGTTGCTAGCACGAGTGATAAAGAAGATTATACAGGACAAGGCTCGAGTAATCTTAATAGCTCCACTGTGGCCAAAAAAACCATGGTTCACGTCACTGAGGGCACTAGCAGTAACAGATCCGATAATATTTCCTCCTCTGCCACACTTGCTATCTCAGGGTCCAGTATGGCATCCGAACTTACACATGCTTCACCTTTCAGCTTGGAACCTGAATGGGGCATCCTGAAGTCCAAAGGGTTTTCAGATGAACTATCAGAAACTTTGATACAGAGTAGAAAAAAAAAAAAAAAAAAAGTGACTCGAGAAATATACCAGAAAGCCTGGAGAATATTTAACGATTGGTGTAGGGAAAGATCCTTTAACAATTCATCTCTCAAATCCGTATTGGAATTTCTTCAGTGTGGATATAAGAAAGGTCTTAGTATCAGCACCCTGAAAGTACAGGTATCTGCTCTTAGTGTGTTTTTAGAAAAACGACTGGCAGAAGAAAATCTAATTGTACGTTTTTTTCAGGCTTTAAAGAGACTTAAGCCAGCAATTAAAACAAAAGTACCTGCTTGGGATTTAAACATTGTTTTACAGGGTTTGTGTGAGGCTCCGTTTGAGCCATTAGCGCAAATTTCGGAAAAATTTCTTACCTTAAAGACCATTTTCCTGCTGGCAATTACTTCAGCCAGGAGAATTGGTGAATTACAATCACTATCCATTAGAGAGCCTTATTGCACCATTTCAGAGGATAGAATAACATTACGTCCTGATGCAGCCTTTCTACCCAAGGTAGTTTCCTCTTTTCACAGAAATCAGGAGATCTTCCTACCCTCCTTTTGCGAGAATCCTAGTAATGAAAAGGAAAGGAGACTCCATTCCCTTGACGTAAGGAGATGTCTTATACACTACATGGAAAGAACAAGTTCCTGGAGGAAAACTGACGCAATGTTCACCCTTTTTGCTGGAAAACAAAGAGGCAACAAAGCTTCCAAAGCAACGCTGGCACGATGGATAAAACAGGCTATCACATCAGCATATCAGGTTCAAGGAAAGCATTTAATCTCTCCAATCAGAGCTCATTCTACAAGAGCAATATCAACCTCCTGGGCAGAGAGGGCAGGGGCATCTATAGAACAGATATGCAGAGCTGCTACCTGGTCAAGTCAGAACACTTTTGTGAAACATTATCGCCTAAACATCTCGGCTGCAGCAGACTTATCATTTGGAAGGAAGGTGCTGCAGGCAGTGGTCCCTCCCTAGATCCTATATCTTGTACATCGTCTCACCAGGGGTGCTGTCCAATGACGTTCTGGGAAAGACAACTTTACTTACGGTAACGTCTTTTCCAGTAGTCAGAAGGACAGCACCCCTGCAACCCGCCCTTCTTTTGGGTGGAATAATAATTATGTAAGTGAGCATCTATGCGGTCCGTGTCATCTATTGTATTAACTGAGTTACTGGTGGTAAGATAGTGGCTTATGTATGGCTGCCAATTTGTTATGCAAATCTTTTCTTTTGCAGTTCCTGTCCACGATTGGGAGGGAGACAAGTCTCACCAGGGGTGCTGTCCTTCTGACTACTGGAAAAGACGTTACCGTAAGTAAAGTTGTCTTTTTTTTATTTTTATGCCCGACAGTTACACTTTAAGCACTTAGGCCTCTTTTGCAGTGCGATGTTAAAGAGGAACTGTAACATGAAAAGATCCCCTGGGGGGTACTCACCTCGGGTGGGGGAAGCCTCCGGATCCTAATGAGGCTTCCCACGCCGTCCTCCATCCGTCAGGGGTCTCGCTGCAGCCCTCCGTGGAGTCCGGGCAGCGGTGACGTCAATATTTACCTTCCTGGCTCCTGCGCAGGCGCTCTGACGGCTGTCGGCTCCGAACTATACGGAAATACCCGATCGCCGTCGGGTCCGCTCTACTGCGCAGGCGCAAGTTGCCTGCGCAGTAGAGCGGACCCGAATGAGATCGGGTATGTCCGTGTAGTTCGGAATGGAAAGCCGCCACAGCGCCCCCGCTGGAGCCAGCAAAGGTAAATATTGAAATGACAGTCGGCACAGTCGCCGGCTGTTCGGAGGGCTGCGGCGAGACCCCCGTGGGACAGAGGACGGCGTGGGAAGCCTCATTAGGATCCGGAGGCTTCCCCCACCCGAGGTGAGTACCCCCCAGGGGATCTTTTGAATGTTACAGAGTCTCTTTAAAGTCGCATGTTAGACATTTTTTTAACGTGCACTAACGCGCAGCAATACTAAGTCTGTGCAACATTCACAAGTGCACACGTTGCGTTTGTGTATAACGTGTAGCGTTATTAGAAAGTGCTGCATGCTGTGTGTTATAAATATTAACTGCGTTGGACTGTTTGCACATGCTCAGTAATGACTTGGAAGCATACTTTTCATTGCCTGTATGCCTACTGTATGCGATGATAGCAGGGAATAGGGTTGCGTTGTGACATTTTTGGGACGTTGCGTTATTAGTTTACGTTGCGTCTTTAACGTCGCATCAAAACGCAACGTCCCAGTGTAAAAGTAGCCTAAGAGGGAGGGGTTAGAATTGTGCATTAGGTGGGGGGTTCAGTTTAGGCATGGGGGTGATTCAAGTGAGAATGGGTGCTGGGGTGTGCATTGTAAAATATTGGTAATTTAAATTGTCACCACCCTAGTGTCACCATCCAACTCGAGCAGCGCCGATTCAATATGTACTTGAGAGGGGCAGGTTCAGGGTGACTGTTTGTCATGTATGACCGCAAAGTAGCCCCAAAAAGGACCTGATCAGAGTGCCACCTACTGTAACATCTAACGGGTTCCTGCAGGTCATTATGCTTGATTCCCCGAACCAGCGTGCAAGCAGAGGCTGCTTCCTGCTGTAGCTAGGTAGGCAGCAAGTGTTTACCCCCCTTCCCCTCCGAATAATACATCTGTCCTTCCTGGTGACACAAGCAGCTCGGCTGGCTCGCCAATCTCTTGGAACAAGTTGTAAATGAGATAGCAGACACACAGGAAGACGTGGAAATATGACATGGAAACTGGCAGCGGGATAATGATTAGCAGCCGCCAGTATGATGTACATGACACACAGATGATTAGCCAGATGCTGGTGACAGCGCGTGACATCGGTGGGCTGCAGAGAGACTTCATAAGAGCTGCTTAATGGAAGTCACCCTGCTGCTGGCAATGGGTGAGAACACAGCATCCCCCCCCCCCCCCCTTCCCAGTACACGGGTGACTTTCTGCTGTGTTCAGAGCCAGAAATTAATGTAGGCAGTGGCACACTGGAGACTGACTGTCCTGGACCTTCATAGCAAAGTCGAAAGAGTGACTGTGGTCCTCTTACCAGACACAGAAGTGTCTTTTTATGCAGAAGGTCTTTACATATCTTCACTTCCACCAAAGTAACATAACTTTAAACCAGGATTGTTAGCCACAAAATCAAACCCCAGCCACAAGACTTTTTTTTTTTTTTTTTTTTTTTTTTTTTTTTTTCTATAGTAAGTAAAGAAACTTCCAGACATTTTTCATCTTTACTGTCTCTGACTGAAGCCAATCCAGATGTCATTTCCTTCCTTACACTTTTTCTGCCTGAAATGGTGTATGCATTGCCAGCCATTCTCCCCACTGAGCCCTGTACTAGAAAGTGCATTGTCATTTCTGGCTTGCTGTGTAAACACATGTGTTACGCTCGGTGGTATATTCTCCACGGTCAGCACATAATGCAGATCCTGACGTGAAGGACACACACACGCAAGCACAAGGAACCAGGATATCCCCAGTGTAGTGGAGGAGAGGACTGACTCCCGTAGGAGATGTGTGGCGCACAGAGCAGGCGTAGATCTGAGCAACCACAAACAATACTTAATAATGGCTCAGCGCAAAAGTAGCGCTGAGCGTATCAATTAAACTACAAACGACTGACTAACATATGTATATATCGGCAATGAACTGATATATAACATAAGCAAGGAACGCTAGCTAGGAACTGGAGCAATACAAGGAACAGGACTAGGAAGGATTCGCTACTTCTACACAGAAGTGAGCGCAATCCACGCAAGGTACAGGACTAAGCTAACGAAGCACGGGTGATAACGATAAGCGTAACCTACCAAAACGTGCCAAAGCTGACTGACAACACAGGATATAAACAGTTCGAGTACGTATATATCAGCAGCACTGATATATTAACGTAACATGAATACAAGGAAAATAACAAACGCGCTAGTATGCGTATATATCGGCGATGAACCAATATATGATGCAAGACTAGCAAAGTAACAAATACTGATAAACAGGATCAGGACTAGAAGGACTCACTGACTCCTACGCAGGAGATCAGGGCAGTCCATATGAAATAACATTAGAACTAGTAACACGGTCTGGGGCCAGAGTAACAGCAAGACGTTCTGGAACTATGATAGCCCATGGAGCACTGCAGGAAGCAGTCCTTTATACTGAGGTCATTCAATGGGAGCAGACATGCAGATTCCCACACAGGTGAATGATAATCAATCACAGGCTGACAGCAGGAAAGGGCAGACAAAGCTATGCAGCTTGCAAGAAAGGAATTGCAGCCCCACTGCAACAGACAATGTTTGCTTTCAGAAGAGCATCCCAAACTGCCATGAACTGCAGAGCGACTGCAGATGGAATCAACACTGTGTGAGCGCAAGCAAAACTATGCGAGCAAATGCATGCAAATAAATCAAAAACTGCTTGTCTACAGTAAAACTGCAGCTAGCAGTACATGCTGCAGAAGTGATCATAACATCATGTGAGCACAGCACAGATCATATGTCAGTAGCTTCTGCAGGGTTGCCAGGTGTATTTCACTTCTCAGCCTTGTGTCACACTGAACTGCCCTCAGCCAATCAGTGAGGAGCAGGAATGTGGGAGGGGAGATAACAAGGTTCCCTCTTCCCCGCAATGTACCAGAATAGAGCCAGGCTGACTGAGATAAGATTCATTACAGAAGAAACATTTTTGATTATATTGGAATGCTTGCAATGCAGGGTCAAGGTGTAGACTACATAATAAACACAGAGCAGTGGGTAAATGGAATATGATTTCATGACCGATAAACCCGCTTTAAACCGGCCCGACTTCATGTTTGCCTATCATTAGAAGTCTGGTCTGATCTTGGCAGTCGGGGAGCCCCAGTGGGACTGGACACAGTGTAAGCCTGTACTGTGTGCAGCTTTTGCCTCAGTATAGCCTCCCTTTGTTAATCGGCTCTTTTCAATTGGCACTGTTATTGGCCTGAGGAAGCGGGCTTAGATCCGCGAAATGTGTTGCCTATGCTAAATATTCTTTGGTAACCCAAAGATCTCGTCATTGAGGTAATCTACTTATTATTATTATTTTTTTTTTGCGGTTTTAATTTATTTTATATATCCCAGGGCGACTCTTTCTCAAAATTCTAGGCACTTGGCAGTCAAGTATAAGCCTGTACTGTGTATCTTTTTTTCCCTTAGTATAGGCCAGTGATCTGCAAACTTGATTCTCCATTTTTTTTTTTAAGGATCTACAAATCCCACAATGCATTTGCCTTTATGAATGACTGTGGCTGTCAGACTCCTGCAATGCATTGTGGGACTTGTAGTACCTTTAACAGCTGGAGAGCCAAGTTTGCAGATCACTGGTTTAGGCTGCCTCTAGTGCACAGAGGCAGGTGACCAGCTCACAGTTGATTCTACTTGAGTCTAGTTAAGAAATCATTTGTGTCTTTGCAAGAAGGAGGCATTACAGTCTAAGCTGCTTAGAGAGAGGAGTCTTATGAGAAGTCTTCTGTGTAGAAGCCTTGGAGAATATATACATCTGCAGCATTACAGCTGATATGCAGGCAGAGTACCTCACCACTTTATGAACTCCAGCAGGATAGTAATTATGAGAGGACCAGTGATGAGCGAAAATGCCAATATTCTTTTTGCATTAATTTTTGTGAAAATGTTACAGTAAATTCAATTTTTGAGCAAAAATTCCATCGTAAATAATTTGTTTGTTGTTTTTCGCATTCATCAAGATTTTTTGTGGAAAAATACACATTATTTGTGGAAAAATAGTCACGGTAAAGATATCATTTTGCCAAGTTTTTTTTCACGCTTTTTGAGAAATTTTGCGGTAAAACTATTGAGTTTCTGTGGTAAATACAAGTTTAATTTTTTCACGAAAAATTTTCTCAAATCGAGAAGCAACGCTGGAGAGGACCACCAGGAATGGCTAACAGCTGGGGGTTACTGACCTTTTCCACTCCTTTTCTGACTTTCCACTAGTTTTTCAATTGGCTATGGTTAGTGTAGCTATGGCTAGTGTACTCGTAGTACAAGCAGTCTCAAGAACATGGAGAAGATCTCAGGAAACGAGCATTCACTCTAGAAGAGCTGGACAGGGCCATTGAAGGTCCTTAACCCATCAGCAGGACTGGGATCTACTCCTTTGGACAAAGAGTAGACCCATGCAAACATAGGGTAGAGAACATACAAATGCCATACAGTAAGTGTCCTGACCAAGGTTTGAATCGTGTACCCCAGCACTGCAAGGCGAAAGTGTTGTCCACTACGCCACTGTGCTTCTAATCACTTATTCTGTCAGTGGTTTAATGTTGTGGTTGATAAGCATAATTGCATAATAAGAGCAAATGCATGTAAAAAAATGTTTTTCCTGAGTTAATAGCTGTCCAGTGTCCATGTCTCTCAGATCACATTCTTTAGTCTACCATTCTTTGTGTCCATTAACAGTACAATATTTGGTGCTTATCTACCTTAGGGGACCCAGCAGGAAACCTCATAGGAAAATTACACTAACGTGATTGGGTAAAGGGCACCCTCTATGACTTATAGGTTTCAGCAAGGTTGTAGTAAACCACGCCCATAGTATTTGGCCAATCACAACGCTTTGTGCCATAGCAGAGTGTGATTGGAAAAACTTTCCCTAGGAGGTTTCCTTTTGAGTCCCCTAAAGTAGACTTGAGTCCACAGATGCGATCATTCAATCAGATTTGCGGGATCTTAAGTAATCCGAATGTCTTTATCCATTGTTCCCACTTTCTTTATTCAGATAAGATCGTAAAATCCAACATTCTGATTGACAAAAATCTGTATTACAATCGACCATAGAATCATTTCAGGTCGATTCTCTCCATTTTACTGTGTGGAAAATCTTATCGAATGATCGCATCTGAGGAAAATATTGTACCATTGACGCCGGCTTCACGCTGCTAACCGGCGGTGGAAAAGCGTTGGAGAGCGATGGTCGCATCGCAACTCTAAAAATAGCCTTCGGGGATTACTGCGGAATGCTACCAATCCTGGGGGCACCTATACCGGGCTACCTACCTATACTGAGTGAGAATGTTTTGTTAGGGGCTCACCGCAGCTATAACGTGCGGTGCGAATTGTCGGGTGCTGTGCGATTATTCCAATTTAGTAGAAGGGGGCGGCGGATACTCATAAGTTTGCCTCAGGCAGCAAAAAGTCTAGAAGCGTCCCTGGCCCCATCGTCACCCGAGCGGTAAACTGAGGACATCTGGCGCATTACACCGTGTAAGTAGAAATGCCACCTAGACTTTCACTGGTGTCGAGTTACTCTACGGTAAAAACAGGGTATCGCAACGCACCAGTGTGAAAGGGGCCCTAGCAAATCGGCCCCAGTTTATGGTTGTTGGTGAAGTCAGAGGCAGGGTGCCTCTGATCGATCTGTGCGATTAGTGTGTAGAGCACTGAAGGTCTGCATGCGGCTTGCTGGATGTTATGAATATTCAATTGGTTTCTTTTGCTGTGCTTTTTACAAAATGCCAAGAGCGGTGTCCTTATGCAAATGAGATGGGCCGTCTTCCTAGAATTAAAAATGTCACACGTGGAGGTCACACGCTAGTGTCTGATGCCAGAGGCACGGTGACGGTTTAGGATGCTATTAATAGCAGAGGTTGGTAATAAATAGATGTAAATCAATGGCTCAGGAAGGATTGGCCACCTGATAATAAAATTAACTGAACTCCAGAATCACAGATTAATGACATTGACTCCGTTAAAGGACTTCTGAAGGCGACCGTTTTAATCTCATTTTACTCACCTGGGGCTTCTTCCAGCCCCGAGAAGCCATTTCAGTCCCTCACTGCAGCTCTGGTCCTCCTCGCTGCCACACTGGCAATCCATAAAGATCGCTGGCCCACCGGTGTCCTGTGCTGTACGCACCAGATGACATGGATGCATTGGTACGAGTGCCTGTGCATGCGCAGGAGTGCTGACACGCGGGCGGTCTGGGGTCTTAAAGGGGGCGGCCAGCTGGACACTGAGGAGAACCAAAGCTGCGTCGAGGGGATGAAATTGCTTCTAAAGACAATAGAAGTCTAAACGATAAATACCATTGTGAATTGGGGGCTGAATGAAAACGAAAGAATATTTAGTGATGCCAATGGTAAAACATTGGTAAATGTTACCAATATTTTCCTACAGCGTAGTAAATGGCGTAACAGTATATGTTGGTGTATTGGTAGTTTTTGGCCTCAAGATGTCGCCACACTTAATTCTTGTGTACTGTGAACAGTACAAAGTATGTGTTCTTTACTTTCAGTTTTGTGACTGTACACAGGCATCTCATTCACTACAGGCACTGTGATCGGCTTTGGGAACAGCCGTTCCCATTCACCAATCACAGACCAGCAGGATGGCGACGGGAACGTACGGGAGCGCGCCGGCGATCGAGCATACACATATCTACGACCCTGGTGTGCAAGTGAAGTTTTTTTATGGGGTGTAGATATGCGTAGCAGCGGTCACAGTCAATCCCAGTGTGTGCTCTCTCCCTCCTGTCTTTCTACTAACCAATCAATTCTTCATTCGTCTGTAAAGCCAATTAATGTAGGCTACAGACTTCCTATTCATAAGTTAAGGGGGTGGGGGGGGGCAGGCAACAGCTGTCTCGCCTTGGGCCAGAAACGGCCCTGATGCAGAGTAGGCAATGATGCGTGAAGGAAGTACGAGGGAATCTCTGCTCACGTCCGTCCATGTTATATAATCTTTGCTTATGCCAGAACACAGGAGGAGCGCGGACGGTCTAGGTTCAGCCATTGAAAGCATCTCGCGGTCGATGTGGTGTGAAGTCTGCTACCAGGGATAAATAACAGACAGAATTGCAAGATGAATTCAGTGATATTATTCAGTGAGCAATGTCCGTAAAATCAGATGCAAAGTAACAAGTGAACAAGTTTGATTTTTGTGTCAGTATCCTTTATACACATTTGTAATAATGCTTAATCCATTCGCGTTCCGTCGTTTTCACTTGAGAAATGTTCACCTCCCATTCATTAGCCTATAACTTTATCACTACTTATCACAATGAACTGATCTATATCTTGTTTTTTCCGCCACCAATTAGGCTTTCTTTGGGGGGTACATTTTGCTAAGAGCCACTTTACTGTAAATGCATTTTAACAGGAAGAATAAGAAAAAAAACGGAAAAAATTGATTATTTCTCAGTTTTCAGCCATTATAGTTTTAAAATAATACATGGCTCCATTATTAAAACTCACGTATTGTATTTGCCCATATGTCCCGGTTATTACACCGTTAAAATTATGTCCCTATCACAATGTATGGCGACAATATTTTATTTGGAAATAAAGGTGCATTTTTTCTGTTTTGCATCTATCACTATTTACAAGTTTAAAATAAAAAAAATATAGAAATATTTCATCTTTACATTGATATTTAAAAAGTTCAGACCCTTAGGTAAATATTTACATGTTTTTTTTGTATGGTAATGGTTTTTTTTGTTTTTTTTAATATTAAACATTTTTATTTGGGTAGTTTTGGGAGGGTGGGATGTAAACAATAGGTTTATAATGTACATGTGTGTTGATTTTCATTTTTTTTTACTTTTAGTTGTAGTATTACTTTTTGGCCACAAGATGGCGGCCATGAGTTTGTTTACATGACGTCACTCTAAGCGTAACACACGCTTAGAGCGACGCATGGGGGAGGTAACAGCCAGAAAAGGCGCAGCTTCCGAGAGAAGCTGTCGCTTTTTCAGCGGCGGAGAGGAATCAGTGATTGGGCACCATAGCCCGATTCACTGATTGCCTGGTTAACGACCCGCGGGCCGGGAGCGCGCGTGGTTCCTGGACATAGTTTCTACGTCCAGGAACCAAAATAGGTTAAACAGGAACTCCAGTGAAAATAATGTAATAAAAAAGTGTTTAATTTTTGCAATAATTATGTATTAATGATTTAGTCAGTGTTTGCTCACTGTAAAATCAATCCTCTCCCTGATTTACATTCTGACATTTATCACATGGTGACATTTTTACTGCTGGCAGGTGATGTTAGTGCTGCTTGCATTTTTTTTTTGCCAGTTGGAAACAGCTGTTATTTCCCACAATGCAACAAGGCTCCCACAGTGTGATGTCATGACCTCAGTCAGTACTGTGAGGCACTGTGGGAGGGGTTTCACCACAATATCAGCCATACCCTGATGGTCTGTTTGAGAAAAGGAATAGATTTCTCATGGGAACGGTTTCTCTTTAAAGAAGAACTGTAACTAAGGATTGAACTTCATCCTTATCAGTAGCTGATACTCCTTTTCCCATGAGGAATCTTTACTTTTTTTTGAATTATCACCAGGTGGGTCTGTATGGCTGATATTGTGGTGAAACCCCTCCCACAGTGTGATGTCAGGACCATGGTCCTGACCGTTTCTGTCTGTAAGCCTTATTGCATTGTGGGAAATAACAATGGTTTCCAACCGCCAAGGAAGCAGCATCTCCCTCTGTTTTTTCTAGATATACATATGCACAACCTTTTAGCCTATCGCATTGTTAGGGGCGTGGTTATAAATAATGGCTGTTGGTGCTGTCTAGGTTTTTTTTTTTTTTTTTTAAATGAATACTTAAGTGTCCTAAAAAACAAATGACTTGTACTCACCCGGGGCTCCCCTCAGCCCCCTGCAGCTGAACGGTGCCCTCACCGTGTCTCTCCGATGCAGCTGAACTCGCCGGCGGCCAGGCTGGGAACGCGGCTGATTAGCCGCGTTCCCGGCCGCAATAGCATTAAAGAAGGCGCTATTGCGGCCGGTGACGCGGCTAATCAGCCGCGTTCCCAGCCTGTCGGCCGGTGACGGCCAAACCGGAAGTGGCCGCCGGCGAGTTCAGCTGCATCGGAGAGACACGGCGAGGGCACCGTTCAGCTGCAGGGGGCTGAGGGGAGCCCCGGGTGAGTCATTTTTTTTTTTAGGACACTTAAAGAAAACCTGTACTGAAAATAAAAGTCAAAATAAGCATACACAAGTCATACTTGCCTTCCATGTAGTCTACTCCTCAGTGTCTTTCTCCTGTCCCGCGTCCTATTTGTTCACTGTGATCGAGGGAATTTTCCGTCCTCCATTTTGAAAATAGCCATTACCCCATAACAGCTTTCTGGTCAGCACACAGTTAAACTGTAACATCGCTCACTTGAGCCATAGGGAAACATGGACATTACCTGGTACATCAGTTTTCCTCTCAGCTATAACTGACAGCAACTGATATTTTACTGACAGCAACTGATATATTTCAGTTCTGACAAAATATTGTCAGAACTGGAAGGGATCACTGTAAGAAGAAAATGGTGAGCTTCTGAGAGGAACTGATGGCAAGGTAACTCTGTAATGTTCATTTGAAGTTACCTCATGTGTTTATTTTAAATATTTTTAATCAGTACAGGTTCTCTTTAAGTATTCATTTAAAGTTCCTCTTTTAAGTTCAGGCGAGGCAAATGTTGTGCACACTTTCAACGAAAGTACCACTGTTATGGAAAACTAAAAAATGTAAAATCCATACAGTACATATAAGATGTACATTTGTCCTAATAAAATGCACTATAATGTACTCATTTCCTATGTCCCTGTCACTTATGGTGGGGAGAAAACATCTGACAGCTTTTGGACTAGTCCATCTCCTCATGGGGGGTGTTCTCTGACATTTCTTGATTTACAAAAGCACTAAGGCCCGGTGCACACCAAAAACCGTAGCGTTTCACCTAGCATTTTGCGGTTTTGGGAAGCGTTTTTGGTGTAGTAGATTTCATATATTGTTACAGTAAAGCTGTTACTGAACAGCTTCTGTAACAACGCCTGGAAAACAGCTCTGAACTGCCGTTTTTCAGAGCGGTTTGCGTTTTTCCTATACTTAAAGAGACTCTGTAACATTAAAAAGATCCCCTGGGGGGTACTCACCTCGGGTGGGGGAAGCCTCCGGATCCTAATGAGGCTTCCCACGCCGTCCTCTGTCCCACGGGGGTCTCTCCGCAGCCCTCCGAACAGCCGGCGACTGTGCCGACTGTCATTTCAATATTTACCTTTGCTGGCTCCAGCGGGGGCGCTGTGGCGGCTTTCCATTCCGAACTACACGGAAATACCCGATCTCATTCGGGTCCGCTCTACTGCGCAGGCGCAGGAAACTTGCGCCTGCGCAGTAGAGCGGACCCGACGGCGATCGGGTATTTCCGTGTAGTTCGGAGCCGACAGCCGTCAGAGCGCCTGCGCAGGAGCCAGGAAGGTAAATAATGACGTCACCGCTGCCCGGACTCCACGGAGGGCTGCAGCGAGACCCCTGACGGATGGAGGACGGCGTGGGAAGCCTAATTAGGATCCGGAGGCTTCCCCCACCCGAGGTGAGTACCCCCCAGGGGATCTTTTTATGTTACAGTTCCTCTTTAACATTGAGGCAGAAACGCCTCCGCAATCCAAAATCTGCAGCAGCCCGGGAGTATGCATTTCTGCAAAACGCCTCCCGCTCTGGTGTGCACCAGCCCATTGAAATACATTACCCTAGCGGATCCGCACCCGCAAGCGGATCGCAAACCGTAGCCGAACCGCTCTGGTTTGCACTAGGCCATAGTGAACAGCAGTTGTTCAGTCCAACTGCCAAAATAGTGTCAAACCGAGTAGGGAGGCTTCTGGCCAGCATCTTTGCATGGATCCAGGGAGTGTTTTTGTAGAGAATAAGGGTTTGTTCACACTATCAGCATTTGCTGATTTTTGCAAATCACTCTAAAAGCGCTTGTGTAATGATTTCACATGTGGGCATTTCGATTTTATTAAAATCGCAAACGCGCTACATGTACCATTTTTCTGAGCGTTTTGGCTCAATGGAAAGTATAGGGAAATCGCAAAGCGCTTAAAAAAGCTCTTTGTATAGTGATTTCCCGAGCACTTTGCTGACTAAATACATTGTATTTATTCATTTCCTGTTTAAAGACTTTACTTCCTACTGACGTCAGGAAGTGAAAAATCAATTTCTCTGCAAAAGGACTTAAAAATGCGCCTATAGAAGCACTTTTCTAAGCCGAAATCGCTCAAATCACACCATAAATCACCAGCGCTTGCGACAGCGCTGGCGATTTATAATGTGAACAAGGCCTAAGGCTGGAACCCACTAGAGCGATTTTTTTTTTTTTTTTTTTTTTTTTTACATTTAGGGAGTTCTTTCCCTAAACGCTCTGCCAATGTAACAAATTCCACAGTAGCAATTGCGATTAGCAAAATTGCAATCACAGGACATGCAGCATTTTGGGAGCGTTTGCGCTTAAATGTAATGTATTGAAGCGCTGGCAAACCACTCATGAATCGCTACACATAGCGATTTGAATGCGATTGCAAGCTGTAATAAAATTCTGATACATTAAAAGGACTAATCAGAATTAAAATCGCAAATCGCTACACAATCGCTGGCAAAAAGCTTACACTTTTTCCCAAAAGCGCCGGAAAACGCTCATGAAATTGCTTACAAAACTCTGAATAAAAACTCTAGCGTTTTTGCGATTTGTAGTGTGCTCCAGGCCTAAGGGCCGGCTCAGGCAGGTGCTCTGGGACGTCTCATTAGCTGAGGCTAAATGCTTTTCTGCAGCCGAGCAGAAAGGTGCTTGGCGTTGGGTTGATGGGGTTTTGAGCCCCTTAGGGTAGACACGGAAGTGCCAAACTTGGCCTATTTTTAATGCTACATGTAGCGTCCGGGATGAGACGATGACATCGAGTGCAGTATTTATTTGAACGATGGGAAAAGCCAAAACTGTCATTTAAAAAGTACTTTGAATGCACAGCACTTGAGCCATGAACGTCGCTAACGTCACAATTCATGCTTGTATGAACTGGCCCTAAAGAAAAGGCTGGGAATCCCCATGAGGAAATGGACCAGTCCAAAACCTGTTTTACCGTTTGCCTACTGTGACAGCGACATGGGAAAAAAGTATGTCCTAGTGCATTTTTTACTTTGGAAGAAATGTTTGGGTTTTTTTCCCCCATGTATTTTTAAATTTTACAATTTTTCATAAGCGTGGCCCTTTCAATCTATTATAAATAACCCCGTCTATTTTTGATTGCCTCAGGGCTCTACAGATGGAGATCCAGATGCTGATCATTTTGAGCAAATGTTATGTTCATTTTATGCAACGTTTATACAGTTTGGAATTGGATGCAGCTTCTGAGGGTTTTGATTGGTTTGGTTCCTAGCGACATATATTAGCAGAGATTTAATGTAAAATGAAACATTTTTGTGCATTTACAAATCTGGTTAGAGGATTTTTGCAATAGTCTCTTCACAAATTCTGCAAAATTATGTTGGCTACAATCCCGTGCAGTGAACGTTTAGGCTTAGTTCCCACTACACAGTGCTAAGCGCTTTTGTGATTTTGCGGAGCGATTGGCAATGTGCATTATTTAAAAGGAAATAAACATGTCCGCCTCCATATCCCTCTCCCCTCGGGTTCCCTTTAAATAAAAAAAACAACAAAAACAAAAAAAACAGCCACTGTAATAGGCAATGAGAGGGAAGTTTGCGCCCTTCCTCTGCCCCTCTTGGTACAGAATATTCTCTGTGCAGACTCCACAATGAGACAGAACGGAGTGTTCTGAGGATGAGAGCGCCAGTCACCGTGCTACAGCCTCATTATGCCATTGTCTCACGCTTTGTCCCCGCACGAGCGGCTGCCAGCTCTTCCAAGATTACCGCTCCATGGCCGGGACCCGCCGAACGGAATCCAGCTTCATTACAGAGAGGATAATAGGCCTATAATGCAGCCCACATGTATTACGCACACTTTAAAGGGTAATTGAAGGGAGATGTATATGGAGGCTGCCATATTTATTTCCTTTTAGAGGGAACACGAGGTGAGAGGGGATATGGAGGCTGACCTGTTTATTTCCTTTTTAAATAATTAACATTGCCTGGCTGTCCTGCTCATCCTCTGCCTCTAATACTTTAAGCCATAGCCCCTGAACAAGCATGCAGCAGATCCGATGTCTATGACAAATCTGACAAGATTAGCTGCATGCTTGTTTTTTGTGTGGTTTAGACTCTACTGACCAGAAAGATCAGCAGGACTGCCAGGCAACTGGTATTGTTTAAAAGGAAATAAATATGGGACTGTAGGCTTGTTCTTAACCTGAATCTGTTCTTAAAGAGAACCTGTAACAAAAAAAAAAAGTTCCCCTGGGGGGTACTCACCTCGGTAGGGGGAAGCCTCAGGGTCCCAATGAGGCTTCCCCCTCCCCTGTAGCTGCAGGCAATCCAGCACTGGCTCCCCCGAAGTCTCCCGGAATCCTCCACCGACAAGTGCTGATTTATTTACCTTTCCTGGCTCCAGCGGGGGTGCTGTTGCGGCTTTCTGCAAGGAGATAGGTGAAAATAGCCGATCTCTGTCGGGTCCGCTCTACTGCGCAGGTGACTTGTGGCGGCGCAGTAAAGCGACCCGACAGCAATCAGCTATTTCCCCCTCTCTCTGAGCGGAGAGCCGATACTGCGCCTGCACTGATGCAGGGAAGGTAAATATTTACATCCCTGCTGTTCAGGGAGCTTTATCGCCGCCGCCGTGGTACAGAGGACGATGGGGAAGGCTCAATAGGATCCGGAAGCTTCCCCCACCCGAGGTGAGTACCCCCCCCAGGGGAGGTTTTTTTCGTTACAGATTTTCTTTAAGTTGGAACACTGGGTCATCTTCCCTGTACCTCATCTGTTCCCCCCCCCCCCCCCCCCCTCCCTGAGCCTCCAGTGTCCCCCTCTGCCTCCTGTACCTGCTTATACAAGTTTAAACACCATTTTCTCTTTGAATTTTTTAAGATCGATTTTCTCAAAAACTACAACTCCAGTTCAAAAAACATTTTTTTGACTTCTTCCCACAGAATCCATGCCATTCGTATCAGCGGATCGGTCGTAAGTCAGGGACTACCTGTATTGTCTCGATGTTCCAAGCTTTCACGGCCATGTTGGTTAACCTGGTGATGCCTCACTGCAGCCGATCTCTATTACATATAATAATAATATGTTGTCGTGTAGCAATGGCAGGTGCATCTTTCATTGAGATCTATGGCTGTGGGGAGGGCCTCTTTATTCCTGTAATGATAATACCGTCACCGGCCGCGTGCAATTTGTCATGCCGCCGCGCGCCGCTCATGCGTTTCTGGGGCAATGAGCAGAAGACATCGCCGTGATTGATGGAGATCTCGCCGCTGATTTAATTGGGCGCTGATCACAAGATGAAATACGTCTGCACACAAGGTCAGCTGCAGGCGTCTGTCACACAGGCCTCCGTCATTTTACAAATAATAAACAATTAAAGCTGAACTTCAAGATAGCAGATTAAAAAAGGCATTTCAAATGCAGAGAAAGTAAATAGGTCAATATGTAGGCTCCCATAAGCAGGGACATAACTGTAAATCGTGCCCCCCCCTGCAAAACCCCTTTCCTTTGCTAACCCCTTGTTAGCCTTGGGCCTTAAAGAGGAACTCCAGTGAAAATAATGTAATAAAAAAAAAGCTTCATTTTTACAATAATTATGTATAAATGATTTAGTCAGTGTTTGCTCAGTGTAAAATCTTTTAAATCCCTGAATTATATTCTGACATTTATCACATGGTGACATTTTTACTGCTGGCAGGTGATGTAGCTGCTGCATGCTTTTTTGACAGTTGGAAACAGCTGTAAACAGCTATTTCCCACAATGCAGCAAGGTTCCCAGACAGGAAACTGCCACGTACTCAGAATTTCTTTGTGGGAGGGGTTTCACCACAATATCAGTCATACAGCGCCCCCTGATGGTCTGTTTGTGAAAAGGAATAGATTTCTCATGTAAAAGGGGGTATCCGCTACTGATTGGGATAAAGTTCAATTCTTGGTCGGAGTTTCTCTTTACAGAGACACTGAAGCCAGTTTAAAAACATCTTTTTACCTTTTATTTATGTGAGGCATGTTTGCCTCTGCTAAAACGCTGCTATCCTGCGGCAGAACGAGGGGTCTTTACACCCCAAATCCCCTGGGGCACACTGCGGGCAGCGCTTCCGTGAGAGGCAGAGCTTTCAGCTGCAGCTCTGCCTCTCCGTGCGTATCTCCGCCTCCGCCCGCCCCTCAGTCTTCCTTCACTGAGAGGGGCGGGAAGAGGCGGAGATCCGCGGCTGATTGACACGCATGGAGCCAGAGCTGCGGCCGAAAGCTCTGCCTCCATGAGCAGCAAAATTCACGACCAAGAAAGTTGTTGATTTTGCAGGGGGGGATTTGGGGGGTAAAGACCCCTCGTTCTGCTGGGATAGCGGCGTTTTAGCTGGGGCAAACATGCCTCACGTAAATAAAAGGTAAAAAGACATTTTTTTAAACTGGCTTCAGTGTTTAAGTTCCATCTAGCAAGGTTCATAAAACAAATGCCGACATCATAATCTTCTCCCCCATAACAAGGGTAGCCACAAAATTACATAATCTGAAGGCTGGAACCATTGCCAGAGTGGAGGCAAGGCCACAAAGGCCCATGGCCTAGGGAAACAGGATGCAAGGGGCGGGCAGTGGACTGGCACGCTAATGCAGTTAAATTGCAGAAGTCACAAACCCGCCTGTGGCCACCCTGTTTCCACAGGGGCGAGCTGGGGAGCACTGGTCCTGTGCTCCGCCCATCCTCTGCTGTTTTCCTCTCCAAGAACAGCACAGAATCGGGGGAGGTTGCAGGACCAGTGAAGTACACAGGATGGTGGGAGCACAAGACGAGCGCACAGGACCAGGGGAACAAACAGGACGGGGCGCACACAGGGCGGGGAGGTTGGGGAGGGAGGCGGCCTTTGGTGACAGTGGGCATTGGGCAGTAAAATGTACAAATACGACCCTGAATGGAGCCCTTTATCAGAGGGAGTGAAGTAGTAGTTGGGGTCCCCTTACAGCTTGGGGCCCCCCTGCGGTCACAGGGTCTTCTCCTCTGCTGCATTTATGGGCAGTGACGTATCTACAGAGTAGTACCATAGTATGACGCACAGTGTTCGCCACTGTAGAAAGAAAAGATTGAGGCTAGGTGTGGGGCGGAGTGTTGCGTTCACCTGTAAAGCAGAGATGCAAAGGAACACTGAAGTTGCGCTGCACATACGGTGAGAAGCAGTCACTGTTAACATGCCCGTTTTGTGGTAAGGCACTGCCTGCAGTGTGTTGGGATGCCACACACTGTTATACCGCACCAGCCACACTGTAAGGGTTGCATTGCTTCTGCATCGCAATGTGACGTTCCGCGTTACAATGCAACAGTATTACCGCACGGCCCCATTGTGAACACAGTCTAACGGTCCTTCCACGCTGCGCACATTGCAGTCGCATTGCGCATTAGACGTGCGGTTCGACCATACCATGCAATGAAAGTATTCTTTACCATCACTGTAAACATGCACGTTTTCCACTTAAAGCAAGGCATGCTATGTGCCGGGACCCACTGCACGGCACTCAGCTCTCTCAGCCCTGGTGCAGAAATGAATTGAGGTGAAATGCTGCCCTAGGCAAGATTACTGCTTTTACCTACCATTGATGGACTGGACACCTTTTTTATGTGTAAACCAAGTCTTAGGGCTTACTCACATGAAGAGAGATTTCGCTCTTTTTTTTTTTAAGCGCTGGCGATTTTAACCTTTAGGCGACAGCTCCACGCCAATTGGCGTGGACGCGGAGGCGGCAGCACCAGGACTGCCTAACGCTGATCGACGTGCAGCCCTGGGTGCGGAGTTTGCAGCGGATTGCGCGCGCCGATGCATGCGCATCCCTGCTTGAATGAAGGAGATCAGACTCCCAGCGGTGATCGCTGCTAGGGGACTGTTACACGGCAATACCGATGTCTAAATAGACTGTACAGCGATGCGATCTAAGTGTCACACGGCTGTCCCCCTGGGAGGCTTAGGAGTGATCCGCTGTCCTAGGTTGAAGCCTAGGACAGCTGATCCTAGTGATTGGCTTGCGGTGGGCGGGAGGGAGACGCGGGGGGGAATAATTGAAAACATTTTTTAAAATAAATACAATAAATATTTGTATAAAGAAAATAAACATCCCAGCGAGGATCAGAACCCACCAACATAGAGCTCTGTTGGTGGGCAGAAAAGGGGGGGGGGAATCACTTGTGTGCTAAATTGTGTGACCCTGCAGCGAGGCCTTAACCCCCTTGCCGTTACAATTCCTGCGGCAAGGGGGAAGCGCAGCACTTTTTTTTAATTTTTTTTTTTTTTTTTTTTTTTTTTTTTTAAATCATGAAGCGAGCCCAGGGCTCGCTACATGATAGCCGCTGACAAGCGGCATCCCCTATCCACTCTGATCGCCTTCGGCGATCAGAGTAATCAGGAAATCCCGTTCAGAACGGGATTTCCTGCTGGGCTTCCCCGGTCGCCATGGCGACGGGGCGGGATGACGTCACCGACGTCGGGACATCATAGGGAATCCCGATCCACCCCTCAGCGCTGCCTGGCCCTGATTGGCCAGGCTGCGCAGGGGTCTGGGGGGGGGGGGAATGGCGGCTCGGTGCGGCGGATCGGCGGCGAGCGGAAGTTACAAGCAGCTAGCAAAGTGCTAGCTGCTTGTGACAAAAAAAAAAAATTATGCAAATCGGCCCAGCAGGGCTTGAGAAATCCTCCTGCGCAGGTTACCCCGAGCTGAGCTCGGGATAACCGGCAAGGAGGTTAAAGCTGCAGTGGCCTATTTAGTGAAAAATTGCCTGGTCTTTAGGGGGTTTAACACTGCGGTCCTTAAAGGAATACTATCAATACCCAAGTGTTCTAAAATGACAATGTACAAATAATGTCTAAGTAGCTGTGCACACATTTTCCTACTTTTCATGTTCAATATCAGAGGCAAAAGCTGTAAGTTTATTGAGAGTAGGATTTAGCTATATTGGGACAAATCAATTGCAGAAGGGGTGTCTTCTTCAATGCACAACCAGAGTTGCATATCAGACTACAGAAAGCAAATCTCATACATATTAAACTCTGAAAGCAAAAACAGTATGAAAAGCTGTGACAATTAGTTACATTTCCTCTGCTCTCTTCAGACACTTCAGTCAGAAACACAGGAGCTGCAGCTGTTGGGAGCTCTCTCTCTCACTCACTCACTCACTCACTCACTCACTCACTCACTCACTCACTCACTCTCACTCTCACACACACACACACACACACACTCACACACACTCACACTCACACTCACACTCACACTCACACTCACACTCACACACACACACACTCACACTCACACACACACACACACTCACACTCACACTCACACTCACACTCACACACACACTCACACACACACACACACACACACACACACACACACACACACACACACACACACACACACACACACACACACACACACACACACACACACACACACACACACACACACACACACACACACACACACACACACACACACACACACAGCTACACATAGAGTTAGTGTGAGGGGAATCTCCCCTCTCCTCATGGCTCAGTCAGCCATCAGTTTTGGCATCAGTAAAGTTTGAAAGTATTTTGATAACAGTAAACAGGGGTTGCTACTAAAATGTATACACCAGTACTTAGCAGCACTTCCCAAACAATTCCTGTGTCAATTGAAAAAAAAGATGTGAATCAATAGTATTCCTTTAACTGCTTAAAAAAGAGCTTTGAAAAGCTCTCACCAAATCGTCACGCATGCGATAGCGCTGGCGATTTGTAATGTGAACAAGGCCTTCGGCTGATTCACACCACAAGAGCTTTTTAAACACTAGGGATTTTAATCTTGCTAATGTAATGCTATGGGGGCTTTTTACAAAATCGTATCGGTCCAGTGTGAACACTCACATAGGATAACAGGAGCTTTTAAAATCACAAAGCACTTAGAAAAGCTCTTGTAGTGTGTGTGTGTGTGTGTGTGTGTGTGTGTGTGTGTGTGTGTGAATCAGCCCTTATTGTTGAATATAAGCACAGAAAATCTATTAGTGTTGTCCGGATCATGAACGATTCGGATCTTTGATCCGAATCTATTTTGTGAGTCGAATCATCCGAATCATCAAAATGAGTGATTCGGATTGCAAAGGGGGCGGGCCAGGAGCGACACGCCCCTTCTCAGCGGGCAGTGGGGTCCTGGAAGCAGAGCAGAGATGGATCGCTCTGTTGGAGTGGAGGCAGCCTTGCACAGCCGCAGGTAGATGAGAGAGAGAGGGGACATGGGTGCCACTGCCAGATATGTGTAGAGCACACATACTGGCTGAAATGTGCTGCTCATTATAGGCTGTCTGTTCCGTAGTTGTGCAGTGAACACATTGGAAACTTTTGGCTCAGCTCAGTAACGTTACAGGCAGCATGCTGGGCTAGGACAGGGCAGGAACTGTAATTGCTGTGCAATATGATCCTCATGCACTGCTCTGAACAGCTGCACTTTACTTCTGGGAATGCTTTGGGGAATGGGAGTTGGGAGTATACAGATGAACATATAGGTGAAATATATGTAAAGCATATGATTGCAGCATGTGGGTATTGTGTGCAAACATTTCTGCTCTCTGCTCGTCCCTCCTCCATTCTCTGTCCACTCCCTGCCCTCTGTCCATCTTCTCCCCTTCTCTGTGTGTCCACCCCCCTCCTCTTCTCCTCTCCTGCTAGTCATTTCACCCCCGAATGCTTCCCTTGTAAAATGATCCGAGATTCGGATCAAAGATCTTTTCAATGATCCGATTCGAATCATCCGGATCATTGAAAAGATCCGAACTTCGCATCTCTAAAATCTATGCTGTGCTTTCAGATCTCCTCTGTGTATGTGCCTGTTGGTTACTAGGGACAACCAGCACAAATACCTCCCACACATGAGGTCATTGGAAACAGTTTGTCTTTTTTTTCAATAAAGCTACGCAGGTCTAATTGAAAGCCAGTTTTGCTGGGACCCCATGGTTTGTAGTTATAATGCTCAGGTTAACCTATAGATGGATTATACCCAATTGTGTTTTTTGGCTACCTAGCATTACACTTGAAGGAGTCAAATCTCCTTTTAGGCTGGTTTTATACTTGTAGACAGGCCTGGATTTACCTCACAGGAGCCTATAGGCACACATGTCCTTGTACCTTAGACTTCGCCCTCCATGAACCTACAAACCCCCAAGACGCACCGCAAGTGTGCTGGCTGTCCCAGCTGTCACTCCACCCTTACTTCCCTTGCCCGTCACAGGTAGCTACAGCTGCCCCTTAGTATTAGGTAGCCAGAAGTACTCTCAATATTACAATATTAAGTAGCTAGTGGTAGCTAGAGGAACCGCTAGAAGTGCCCCTGACTGAAGTGAGATCTTGTCAGTGGAATGCAGAGATCAGGGGGAGGAACCTCTCATTTACACTCATCAGGAATCTGCCTAGGGAAGAAGGAGCTCGGGGAGGGAAGTGAGACGCCTTTCCATCATCAGGCACCTGTAGACACGTGCCTACAGTGCCTTAGGGTAAATCCGGCCCTGTTTGTAGATTACGGTGCAATGGGGTGCTCCCACCTCCAGAAACCAGCCTTCATATGACCCTGCGCCACCATGCGGCAACAGGGTCATGTGCATAACCCCGACCCGCTCAGTGACATACTTCCTGCCTAGCAGGGATTCCTGTCAGTCCATACATACGCACCGTGTCACACCGCGCTCTCCTCGTTTACACTCACTGCGTCGTCCATTGATTTGGATTGCTGCATAATCCGTACGGTAGGCACAGATCATGTGGTAACGCACTGCAGACTCTGCGTTGGGAATGTGGCAGTTTGGATGTAGAGAAATGCATCCTACATGTATTTAGAGTTTAACCTGTCTAATTCCCCCTCATCTGTGACTAATCACAAGTTGTAATTTGATCTTGCAACTGTGTCAGCTGACTGCTACAGCAGAGCGCTAATTAGTAAACACAAGATGTTATCCATATGACTGCTTCCATGAGAGCCGGAAGTAGAAACACTGGAGATTTATTGCAGGATTTGCATCAGCTGCAACAAAGAAATGTTTTTCTTTATTAAAGCTGCTTATGCTGTTGCTGATTTTTTTTAAAGCAGAGAGGAAGTCCTGAGTTCAGATCCGCTTTAATGTAATCCGGCCATGCCCTTTAGGCCGTCTGCTTGTGGAGGTGCTGATCTGTCGTGAGAACTGTTAGGAATGACAGTGGTTAGTTTGTAACGTGATCGGCTGTTTTCTCACCTGTACTATATGTAGGATTACTCTGAGCCTTGCTGGAGCAGCCTTATTGTTACAAGCAGGGTATAGTGCATGCTTTACCAGCCTAACCGCACAATACACAAGTCTACATTTAAAGAAGAACTCTAGGGCGAATTCCAAAACTATAAGCAATATGAAGGTAAGCAGTGGCTTAGCTAAGGAGCTACGGGCCCCGGTATGAGTTTTACATGAGCCCGCCCAATCACTCTATACATAACAATTGATACGGCGCACCAAAGCCTGCCAAGGACAACCACAGTGTCAGAGGTGCAAGAAGAGGATGTCAATGATTACTACCATTCAAAGCATCTATAGAAGTAATCATTACAAGCACAGGACCAATAAAGAGCTAATACTGAAGTTGAGGGAGGGGCCCTTTGGCTCAAGGGCCGTGGTGCGGTTGAGACCACTGCAACCCCTATTGCTACACCACTGACAGTAAGAACTCCCTGAGAATAAATCCACATGGGAAGATTATTGCTGCACCTTATATTAGGCTGTGCGCCTCCCGGCCTCTCCACCATGACTCTAACACAGTCTCGTCCTCATGATTGTCCTATTTTACAGGGGCGATCAGGGATGATAGGGGAAGCCTGAGAAATTGCCCCAGGGCCCCCGAATGCTGCCAGGCCCGAAGGTCATCCCCCCGACTTCTGCTTCCCGAGGCCTCTGCAAAAACGTTCTGGCAGCATAGCAGCACACCTGTCCCGGCTGGGGCATTGCTCCATTGCTTCTCGTCTACATGCTTGCCTGGCAGTATTATTATTTAATAACCTGCGCTAAGAAGAGGCGGCCCTGTGAAGATGAAAATGAGGGCTTGTTCACATAATAGGCATTTTTGAGTTTTGTTTTTTTCTTTTTAAGCGCTTGCGATTTTCATAATCGCCCTGAAAACGATTGTGCAATGATTCTCTGAGAGAGTTCACAGCTGAGGAGTTGTTTACGATCCACTCAGATAAGCGCTGCATGGGCCATTTTTGAGGTGATTCCGCCTCAATGGAAGGTATAGGAAAACACAAAACGCTCACAAAATTACTTTTTGCAGCGATTGCGTGTGCGTTTTTAAGAATGCATTCACTTCCTGATCAAAGAGTTTACTTCCTGACTGACGTCAGGAAGTGAAAAAAAGCAATCACTCTGCAAAAGCACTTAGAAAAGCGCTTAACAAAACCAATGCACAGAAAAGCAGAAATTGCCTAAAACAACTCCCAACGCGAACGGAAATGCGAGCAGAACGCAATTTGAACGAGGCCTAAGGGTCTGTTTCCACTACCCGCGGGTTCTGAATGCAGAAAACTGACTCCTCCAATGAATGCCTATGGGAAAATCTGCATCAGAAAAATTGCGTTTAGTGGAAACCGGCCCATAGGCATTCATTCGAGTCAGTATTTCTGCTTCCAGAATCCACTTGTAGTGGAAACAAGCCCTAATGGAGCAGTGAAACAGGGGAGCTGCAGTGCTGCAACACATTTTGCAGGGGCCCTGGGAGCACAATAACGTTGGGAGGGTGGGCAAGTATGGGGGCAGCTCACCCAGGGGCTGGGGAAGAGGGGGTGTCAAGGGGCCTTCAGGTTACTTTTGCCCTGGGCCCTCGTAGCCAAAGCTGGCCCTGGGGCGGTCCCTCTTTTTGAAGTAGTAGTTGCTAAATTTGGACTGAAGTTTAATTCTAATTAACTCATGAGAGGTCAGTGGTCAAAGGACTAGAAGTTAAAGGGGAACTGAACTCTTGCACAGCACACAATAAAAAAGGCTTTATTCCACATATAAATGCTGAAGAAATGTGCTGCTCTGTATTCTGTGCTGGTTTAGCCAGATCAGTGTCTAATTAGTTCTTATCAGCAGCTGTAAATAGACTGCAGGAGCTCTGCCAAGGCAGCTTTCCCTGTATGGTAAATACTGAGGCTTAACCACTTCAGTGCTCCCTGCAAAGTGAAACCATTATTATTCTAAACAGTTTTTTTTTCTTTTTATCTTTTAGAGCTGAGAGGTAGTTCTAAATTTTGTTGCACTTTGAAAGCAGACCGGAAGTAAATAAAAAAAAAAGTTTCACTTACTTTACTTCTGCCACCCTCCTGGAGCCACCCTGTGCCTGCGACGTTACCAAACTATCCTCCGATGGCCTACCGTGGCTCCGTTTCTTTCCCGTTAACTTACAAGTCGACGGCCACTGTGCCACCTCGTACTGCGCCTGTGCAGGACTCTCCCGGTGACACCAGGGCCGTGACTTACAAGCCAAAACTAAGCCGCGGCGACCGACCGGAGGATTGTTTTCCCCCGACATGGGGGAAACAACTGCAGGGGGCCGTTTGTTTTTGGTTTTTTTTTTTTGTTTGTTTTTTTTTAACTTACAGCTTACTTTAGAAGCTAAGTAGGCATATCGAATAGAAAAAAAATGCCAGCAAGAGAGTTTAAACTTTAAACCTATTTTTCAAGAAGAGTCCTAGTTTAAAGAAAATCCAATTAAGAACTATTTCTATAGATATGAATATTTAGCTCATCAATTTAGTGTCACTTCAGGTCTAACTGAAGGGAATGTATAGTTCTTTTTATTTTCATTAAGATTGGGGATGCAAATAGGCACAGCAGCTGTTCCCTATGTACTTGTATTTTCCTGAGGTAGAACAATATGTGGTTTATGTGTACAGTGGGCCAGTGTGATCAGGTGTATCTGCTGCATAATCCGTGTGATGGGCAGCCATATTGGCACGCATATTGACGGCTGTAATTCTAATTCCATGTGAATGATGTGATTACCACAGTGCTTCCTGCACGAGGGAGATATCCCTGTACAGGCGAGTGGAGGAACTATGGATTAGGGGAGGGGAAAGATAGACCGTTATGGCTTTGTCACGGGTTGTCTTTAAGTGACCTCACTGGAGAAAACCGCACAAAAATTTATACTTGGGGCTTCCTCCAACCCCTTTGTAGATCCACTCCTGTCTGTTCTCCCACAATAAGCCCCGGTAAAGTTTACAACTGAGCCAGTCGGGGACTACTGTGCATACACGTCCCTGGCCACGCCCCTCCTCGATTGTGCTCCCAGACTGGGAGTGTTCTGCACCGCCGCAGTTACTAGCCTAAACTAACTGCACAAGTACAGAGTGCTCCCAACCACAGGAGAGTGACCAAGGAGGCGCCTCAGGGCCACACATGCACAGTAGTTCCCAACTAAAAAAGGAATGGGCTTTAACCTGATTGGCAGCTGCAGAGTGGCTGCCCCAGGACCGCCTAACGCCGCATTGCGTCAAGTCCTGGGGGAGGAGATTAGCAGGGATCGCGCGGGCCGATACGCGTGCATCCCCACTCCTCTCCATCAACAGTCTGCCAGCGGCGATCAGATGCCACCAACAGAAAGCTCTGTTGGTTGGAACAAAAGGAGGAAAAATTCATTTGTGTACTCAGTTGTATGGCTCTGCAGCGAGCTTGTAAAGCTGCAGAGCACTGAAAAAAACCCAGCCTGGTCACTGGGGGAGGAGGGGGGGGGGGGGTGTAAACCTGTGGTCGTTAAAGGACAACTGAGGTGACATGTGACATGATGAGATAGACGTGTATGTACAGTGCCTACCACACAAATAACTAGGCTGTTTTCCTTTTTTTTCTTTCTCTGTCTGAAAAAGGTAAACATCAGGTATGCAAGTGACAGTTTCTGTCCGGGTCGGGACCAGGTCAGACTATAGCATAATCCTCACAGATAGGTAATTACAGCCATAAAACACTTTCTTGTTAGTAAATGGCTTCTGAGAGCAGGAAAAAAGATAAAAAGGCTCAATAATTCATAGATTTTAGCTCTGGCATACTTCAATGAAGGTGTTAATTAAACAGTAAAAACTAAATTTAAATATAAAATACGGTCAGATATCTTAAAAAGTCATTTTAGGCGAAGGAGGACAGATACAATTGTTTCTCATCGGTTTATTTTCACCTCGGATGTCCTTCAAAGGGAATCTGTATTAAAAAAAAAATGCCCCTGGGGGGTACTCTCCTCGGGAGGGGGAAGCCTCTGGATCCTATCCAGGCTTCCCCCGTCCTCCTCTGTCCCTCGGTGGTCTCGCTGCAGGTCCTGAAACGGCAAGCATGTAAATATTTACCGCTCCAGCGCAGGCGCAGTTGCCGCTCTGGTTTTGGAAATAGACGGAAATAGCCGATTCCAGTCGGGTCCACTCTACTACGCAGCAGAGTGGACCCGACTGGAATCTGCTATTTCCGCCTATCTCCGTGCTGAGCCGCAATGGCGCCACCTGCTGGAGCCAGGGAAGGTAAATATATCTAGCTTGTTGAGGGAGGATTGCGGGACACTTTGGGGGGCCAGTGCTGGATTGCGTGCAGCTACAGGGGAGGGGGAAGCCTCATTGGGACCCTGAGGCTTCCCCCTGCCGAGGGGAGTACCCCCCAGGGGACTTTTTTCTTTTAATACAGGGTCACTTTAAGTGGTTAAAATAATAGTTTCACCTGGGGTTCTGTCCTACTCTGAAAAGACACCATGACTTTTCCTTGCAGCGTGTCCTCTCCTTGTGGCCATTCTCTGTCTAGAGGACAGACATATCTTTACAAGTACAAGAGTAATCGTTAATCCCATGCAAAAAATCCTACCCTAAAATATAATACAGCTTGTCTTGTAGTAACCCTGTTACACACACTACTCAAAATATAAAGAGAACACTTTTACAAAACAATGTAACTGTCGATCGCACTATAGGTAGCAACACTGATTGACAATCAATTTCACATGCTGTTGTGCAAATGAAAGAGCCAACAGGTAGAAATGATAGACAATTAGCAAGACACCCCCAATAAAGGAGCGGTTCTGCAGGTGGTGTCCAGAGCATGGAGGAGCTACTAGGAGACATGCCAGTACATCAGGAGAAGTGGAGGAGGCTGTAGGAGGGCAACAACCCAGCAAAAGAACCGCTATCTCCACCTTTGTGCAAGGAGGAACAGGAGGAGCACTGCCAGGGCTCTGCAAAATGACCTCCAGTGGGGCACAAATGGGCATGTGTCTTCTCAAATGGTCAGAACCAGACTCCATGAGGGTGGTATGAGGGCCTGACATTCACAGTTGGGGATTGTTCTTACAGCACAACACCGTGCAGGACGTTTGGCGTTTGCCAGTTGAACGCCAAGATTGGCAAGTTCGCAACTGGCACCCTGTGCTCTTCACACTGGGCACATGTGACAGGCGTGAGTTTGGAGATGCTGTGGAGAACGTTCTGCTGCCTGCAACATCCTCCAGCATGATCGGTTTGGCAGTGGGTCAGTAATGGTGTGGGGTGACATTTCTTTGGGAAGCCGCACAGCCCTCCATGTGCTCACCAGAGGTAGCCGGACTGCCACTAGGTACCGAGATGAGATCCTCGGGCTCCTTGTGAGACCATATGCTGGTGCGGTTGTCCCTGGGTTCCTCCTAATGCAAGACAATGCTAGACCTCATGTGGCTGGAGTGTGTCGAGCAGTTTCTTCAAGACATAAGCATTGATGCTATGAACCGCCCCGCCAGTTCCCCAGACCTGAATCCAATTGTGCACATCTGGGACATCCTGTCTCGCATCCACCAACGCCACATTGCACCACAGACTGACCAGGAGTTGGTGGATGCTTTAGTCTAATGCTGCATACACACTTGAGATAAAAGTCTTTGGAAAAGGCAAGATCGCAGACCAATTTTACCCCATTCTATGTAGTATGAGAGCCATACTCTACACAGTCTATTCTATGGAGCTGAACTCCACATCAGATACAAATCTTTGCAGGATGCTGCACACAAAGATGCTGTACACATTCAAAAGATCATTATCTGCAAAAGATCTCTTCCTGCAATAGATCCATTCCTGCAAAATGCATTCATAGTCTATGAGATCTGCAGATCATCATACACACCTTGTTTAACAGACTTCATCTGCATATCTGGTAATCATTTGCAGATCTGAAAATCCATCCTGGTGGATCTGATCTGCAGATGATCTGAAGATGATTGCCTGTTAAACAAGGTGTGTATGAGGATCTGTAGATTTCATAGACTATGAATGCATTTTGCAGGAATGGATCTATTGCAGGAAGAGATCTTTTGCAGATAATGATCTTTTGTGTCTGTACAGCATCTGTGTGTGCAGCATCTTGCAAAGATTTTATCTGATGGGGAGGGCAGCTCCATAGAATAGACTGTGTAGAGTATGGCTCATATACTACATGGAAGGGGGTAAAATTGGTCTGTGATCTTGCCTTTTCCAAAGACTTTTATCTCAAGTGTGTATGCAGCATTAGTCTGGGAGGAGATCCCTCAGGAGACCATCCACCACCTCATCAGGAGGTCATACAGGCACATGGAGGCCACACACAATGAGTCTCATTTTGTCTTGTTTTAAGGACATTACATCAAAGTTGGTTCATCCAATAGTGTTTTTTTTCCACTTTAATTTTGAGTGTGACTCCAAATCCAGACCTTCATGGGTTGATGAACTTTATTTCCATTGAAATTTTTGTGTGATTTTGTTGACAGCAGATTCAATTAGGTAAAGAACAAAGAATTTAATAAGAATATTTCACTCATTCATATCTAGATTGTCTTATTTTTGTGTTCCCTTTATTTTTTTGGAGCAGCGCACATATATATTTTTTCCTAGCCAGAGGACGTCATCGGTACAGCAGGTTTTTTGTTTTTTCTTTCCTTTTCTCTTGATGTCGGCAGAGGGGGGGACTAACCGGATAAAGTGTGAAAGTAATTTCTGATTCCACTGAGTAATGTCTGAAGGAGGAAGCCAATGAGTCACTTCTGGGCATTGTTAAAAAGATCTCAACAAAAATCACCAGCAGAAACTTAGAGAACCAGAGAGGAATAAAATAACGTATTTATACATACCTGGGGCTTCCTCCAGCCCCATCAGCCTGGATCGCTCCTACGCCGCCATCCTCCGCTGCCTCTGTCCGCTGGTACCGGGTCCCGTCATTCTGGCCAGTCGACGCAAGCGCAGTGCGCTCCCTCCATACTGTGCAGGCGCACGCGTACAGAGCCAGAGGGGGCTCCTGTGCATGCGGAAGACTGGCCGCGTCCGGTGGAAGTGACGGGACCCGGTACCGGCGATAGAGGCAGCGGAGGACGGCGGCGTGGGAGCAATCCAGGCTTATGGGGCTGGAGGAAGCCCCAGGTATGCATAACATGTTTTATTCATTTTTAGAATACATTCGTCTCTGGTTCCCTTTAAAGAGGCGCTTTAAAGGACCACTATTGCAAAAATTTTAATATTTAAACTATATATAAACATATATACCAATAAGAAGTACATTTCTCTCAGAGTAAAATGTGCTATAAATTACTTTTCTCCTATGTTGCTGTCACTTACAGTAGGTAGTAGAAATCTGACATTACTGGCCTATTTTGGACTAGCCCATCTCCTCATTGGGGATTCTTAGCATGCCCATTATTCTTTATAAAGACACTCCCTCCTGGGAAAGTTAAAGCCCCTCCGTCACCCACGGTCACAGCTGATTAAAGGGACTCCGAGCAGTGCAGAAACTATGGAAAGATGCATATCATTTTAAAGCTCTCTTTCTCCTCTTTCCAATGATATATAAACCGTCGCCCTACGCCTTTTCGTTTTCACAATTTTCACGATTGAAATAGTCGCGGCCGCGATTTCAATCGCGAAAATAGAGAAAACTAAAAGGCGTAGGGCGATGATTTAGGTGTCGCAATAAAGAGGAGAAAGAGACCTTTAAAATGATATCCATCTTTCCATAGTTACATTGTATTACACAGGGCGACTTTTTTTTGCTGAATGGAGCTGCTGACACTGGGGAAAGTGTCGTCCTGTGTAATACAAGTAACTATGGAAAGATGGATATCATTTTAAAGCTCTCTTTCTCCTCTTTCTGGCGACACCTAAATCGTCACCCTACGCCTTTTAGTTTTCTCTATTTTTTCGATTGTAATTGCAGCCGCGGCAAATTCAATCGCGAAAATAGCGAAAACTAAAAGGCGTAGGGTGGCGGTTTATATATCATTGGAAAGAGGAGAAAGAGAGCTTTAAAATGATATGCATCTTTCCATAGTTTCTGCACTGCTCGGAGTCCCTTTAATCAGCACTTCATTTGAATTTAACTTGTTCCCGCCGCCATCACGCCGGACCGCCTAACCCCAATCGGCGTAAAGTCCTGGGGCGGGGATTTGCAGGAGATCGCACACGCATCTCCACTTCGATGACAGAGCCCCCCTCTGCTATCAGTCTCCCAGCAGCAATCGCCCCTAGGAGACTTTTAGGCCGCCTATTTACATAGTACAGCGCTGTGATCTACGGCAGCGCTGTACTGGAGACAGCCGTGTGACAAGGCTGTCCCCCTGGGTGGCAAGACAGCGATCAGCTATCATCAGCTGAAACAATCTTTAAATAATTTAAAAAAGGAGATATTTATTGTAAAAATAATCAGATATTTAAAAAAATAAACACCCTGGGAGCGATCATTGCCCACCAACAGAGAGCTCTGTTGGTGGGGAGAAAAGGGAGAAGGGGGGAATCACTTGTGTGCTGAGTTATGCGGCCCTGCAGCGAGCCCTTAAAGCTGCAGTGGCCCAATTTAGAAAAAGTGGCCTGATCTTTACGGGGGTTTAAGCCCGTGGTCCTTAAAGGAAAACTTAAGCCAAACAAAAAAGTGACATTTACTCACCCGGGGCATCCCTCAGCCCCCTGAAGCTGTATGGTGCCCTCGCAGCCCCGCTCCGATCATCCTGTCCCCGCAGGCGGCTACTTCCGGGTTCAGCGACAGCCGCCGACAGGCTGGGAACGCGGCTGTTTTTCCGCGTTCCCAGCCGCTATATCACCCCTCTATGCTGCTATAGCGTATATATATATATATCTATGCTGCTATAGCATATATATATATATATATATATATATATATATATATATATATATATATATATATATATATATATATATATATATATATATATATATATATATATATATATATATATATATATATATATATATATATATATATATATATATATATATATATATATATATATATATATATATATATATATATATATATATATGCTATAGCAGCATAGAGGGGTGATATAGCGGTTGGGAACGCGGTAAAACAGCCGCGTTCCCAGCCTGTCGGCAGCTGTCGCCGAACCCGGAAGTAGCCGCCGGCGGGGACAGGAGGATCGGAGCAGGGCTGCGAGGGAACCATCCAGCTTCAGGGGGCTGAGGGATGCCCCGGGTGAGTAAATGTCACTTTTTTTTTGTTTGGCTTAAGTTTTCCTTTAAGTGGTTACATTCTGAGTAGCTTGCTACTTGAAATTAGTGGGAAGCCCATCTCTGCAGATTAGCAGCGCAGTGTGATCTGGTCGGCAAGCCGTTTCCCAGGGCAGCTTCCGTGCGGGGAAACATTGGTCTCAATTCACTAAACTTTATCAAACACGTTATCAAATATTTGATCATTTACCTCATGAGTAAAATCGAATTTTGAATTCACAAAGGTGTTATAGATTTATTCAATGTTTTATCAAAAAAAATTCGATAAATCTAAAACACCTTAGTGAATTCAAAATTAGATTTTACTCATGAGGTAAATTATAAAACGTTCGATAAAGTGTTTGATAAAGCTTAGTGAATTGAGGCCATTGCAGATGCCACATTCAGCACTGGTGGGAATGGTCTCCGATACGTAGCTTTGTTGCATTTAGGGCCACTTTAAATCACAATGCAAAATCTGAAAATTTTCCACTCGTTGCAAAACGCGCCATCTCCCGGTCTCCATGGTGTGTGATTTCTGTTTAAAGCAGACCTAAACTCAGAACATGCTCTCTGCTCTAAAAGATACACAACAGCATAATAATCATTAACCACCCTGGCGCTCTAATTCCTGCGGCCGTGGGCGGGTTTTTTCAATATTTTTTGTTTTCTGTCATGTAGCTAGCCGAGTGCAAGCAACATGACTTCCCCCATTGGCTCGGCTCCCCATCTACCTTTTTTTTTTTTTCCGGCGATACTTGCGCGTCCGTGGTTCCGTGATGAACGGGATTTCCTGTTTGGGCTTCTGTCGTCGCCATGGCGACGATCGGACATGACAACATGACATCATCGACTTCATGACGTCATGCGGCGTTCCGCTCCACCCCATAGCGCAGCCTGGCGGTGATTGGCCAGGCTGTGCTATGCGTCTTGGGGGGGGCCTTTAGCGGTGGATCGTCGGGGAGCGGCGGCGATCGGATACAACACGTAGCTAGCAAAGTGCTAGCTATATGTTTAAAAAAAAAAATTAAAAAAAAATTAAAGACCACTCCTAGCCGGAGCTATCCACTCCGGCGTTCATGGATGAGCTGAACTCTTCCGTAATGCTAGGGTAGTTAAATTAAAGGAAAGCATTTCTTTGTTGCAGCTGATACAAATCCTGCAATAAATCTGCAGAAAGTCTACTTCCTGCTTTCTTGGAAGCTGACATAGTTAACTTCCTGTGTTTTCAAATTAGCTGCTTTAGCACTGGCAGAGGTGATTCCTGAGCTGACACAGCTGAGAGTTCAAATTACAACTTATGATTAGTCACAGATGAGGGGGAATTAGACAGGCTAAACTCTCTAAATATGTACAGGGTGCATTTCTCTCTGGTTTCCTTCTGCCCTGTGCGAGAGTTCAGGTCCACGGTGACACGTCTGCATAGGAGGTTACAGAGGCCAGCAAGCGTAGCAGGGAAACAGATATCACATGACCAGCACAGCCGGCTATAAAACAATACAGGCAGCATATTAAAATTCCTGCTAGGGGGAAATCTACCGTAAAATCTGCCATAAAAGAAGAATAATTAGTGGAGCATATTGCATGAACACACTAGACTCAGGCACAACTGTCTAGAAGGGAGATATAAAGTGACCCTGTCACATTGCAGTGACCTTTGAGAACGTGCTCAATGGGAGGAGGGCAGAGGTTGTGCTTTCTTACTGCACAGATATCAGGAAAATCGATGCTAGCTGTTACAAGGTCGGGGCTGCCAAACTAAGAGGCTGAAGGTGCGTACACACATGCGACTATAGTCGTTTGTAACGATCGTTCCCCGATCTTTACCAACGACGATCGTTACAAAAAACGAACCACCGACTATTAAGGCAAACGACGAACGAGCCAAATCGCTACAAAAGAAAGTTCTGTCTCGGCGGATTTTAACCAACGACGATCGTTTGCAAAAGTAGTACATCGTTGGAAACGATCGTTCGTACTAGGCTTGACATGCGCATTTCACTATTTCTCCATGGAACTTCTCATTTTTATGCGCAGGCGCAATAGTTGCTTTCTGTGATGTAACGTTCGTTCTAACGATCAGATCGTTACACACATTTTAAAACTACCTTTACTTAGGTCGTTCTTTCATCAATTAAAAGTTCGTTCGTCGTTCTTAACGAACGATCGTTGTCGCATGTGTGTACGTAGCATTAGCCTGGTGTTCTGCTCCAATGTCACGGTGTACCTGTGCCTTTACCCTAAACATTTCTTTACTCTACTCTAGGTCATACATGTTAAACTCCGGCCCGCGGGCCAAATCTGGCCCTCAGAGCCGTTAAATTCGGCCCTCAAGTACATGCCTCCCAACTTTCTGAGATGAGAAAGAGGGACACTTAAGCCACACCCCTGATCACGCCCCCATCACACCCCCTAGTCACGCATGCCATTAAGATTTCATAAGAAAAATATGTTGTTTTATAATTCAAACCACACCGGTCCTTTCTATCCTGGTTCATTTTGCTTCATATTAACATTTTTAAAATTGGTAATATATCAATTTAAAGGATGGGAATAAAGTTTGGAGTCAAACACACACATTTTTTAACCTCCTTGCCGTTCTAAAAAATCCGGCAAGGAGGCAGCGCCGCACTTTTTTTAAATTTTTTTTTTTTTTAAATCATGTAGCGAGTCCAGGGCTCGCTACATGATAGCCGCTGAGCGGCGGCATCCCCCCACCAACTCCGATCGCCTTCGGCGATCAGAGTATGCAGGAAATCCCTTTTGAGAACGGGATTTCCTGCAGGGCTTCCCCGGTCGCCATGGCGACCGGGCAGGATGACGTCACCGACGTCATGGACGTCGTGACGTCAGAGGGAATCCCGATCCGCCCCTTAGCGCTGCCTGGCACTGATTGGCCAGGCTGCACAGGGGTCTGGGGCGGGGGGGGCGGCTCGGCGCGGCGGGTAGCGGCAAATCGGCCGCGAGCGGCGGCGATCGCGTACTACACGCATCTAGCAAAGTGCTAGCTGCGTATAGGAAAAAAAAGATTATGCAAATCTGCCCAGCGGGGCCTGAGAAATCCTCCTGCGCAGGTTACCCCGAACTATGTTCGGGCTAACCGGCAAGGAGGTTAATACAGAAATGTATAAATTTACATAGAAAGAGGGACAAAGTCCTGAAAGAGGGACAAATGAGGAGGAAAGAGGGATAGGGCTCCCAAAGAGGGACTGTCCCTCCAAAAGAGGGACAATTGGGAGCTATGCAAGTGCTTTCCCTACTTTGCATTATGTTTGGCCCACTCTAGACCATCAGGGAAGCTATACTGGAAGTGAAGCCCTAGAGCACCAGGGAAGCCACATGGGAAGGTAGGGGAAAGCACTGAACACCAGGGAACTGTCTAGGGGAGGGGGCGTCTAGACACTAGGGAACTGTATAGGGGAGGGAGTGCCATTAGACACCTGGGAACGTTATAAGGGAGGAAGGAGGCCAGTAGACATTGACGTTGGCCCGTGACTTGGTCCCAGTGTACAATTTTTGCCCCCTTTGTATTTGACTTTGACACCCCTGCTCTAGGTATATACTTAAGCTATATTAAAGAGGCCCTGGAGTGACATATAGTAGAATGCAGTAAATTATTCAGAATACCCACGGTTATGATAATTTTTCTGGTTTCAGCATCAAAAACACTTCCTATATATCGCTGTATATCGGTATGTAGTCCTGTCCTCCCAGTTATATTTAGGTTTGCAGAATTCTCCCCCAGAGCATTCTGGGAAACCGAGTAGCATTTGTACTGGCTTTGGAACTCGCAGTAAACAGTCTGCAGGGATCACCTGACAGGACTAAAGGTCATGTGATTGAAATTTCAAGACCTGTCTTTAAAGAGAAACTCCGACCAAGAATTTAACTTTATCCCAATCAGTAACTGATACCTCCTTTTACATGACAAATCTATTGCATTTCACAAACAGACCATCAGGGGGCGCTGTATGACTGATTTTGTGCTGAAACCCCTCCCACAAGAGGCTCTGGTACCACGGTACTCTGGGCAAACTGCCACAATGTAACAATGTTCACAGACAGGAAATGGCTGTTTACAGCTGTCTGTAACAGCCAGAACAGCTAGAAACAGCTACATAACCTGCCCACAGTAACAATGTCACCATGTAATACATGTCAGAATGTGAATCTGGGAGAGGAAAGATTTTACAATGAGCAAACACTGACTAAATCATTTATACATAATTATTGTAAAAATGAAGCACTTTTTTTATTACATTATTTTCACTGGAGTTCCTCTTTAAGCTGCAGACGTCTCATTTTACGCAGACAGTTGACATTTGAGAGCTCGGACGACTAAGTTATTAAATTATATTTGTAAGGGCCTAACAGAAGGGGAAAAGTACAGAGCTGGATCATCCACAAGGCAATCCTAGGCAGTTGCCTAGGGCCTGGAGAGAATCTAGGGGCATGGTGGATGCTAACCCCCACCAGATCTTACAAAAAAAAAAAAGGCAGATGACCATCAACGGTGGGCAAAAACTGCTATGCTGCTTAGGGCCCAATTTCATCTTAAAGGACCAATGAAACCAAAGGGCCAAGGAAATTGTAAAATGTAAAAATACATAAAAAACCCATAAGTAAAAAGTAAATTTCTCCCAGAGTAAAAGGTACTATAAATTACTTCTATCCTATATTGCTGTCACTTACAGTAGGTAGTAGAAATTTGACAGGTTTTGGACTAGTCCATCTCCTCATAGGAGATTCTCAGAGTTGTCTTTATTTTCCAAAACACTTAAGGCTAGTACACACTAGCAATTTTGATTGACCAATGATTGCTCAATTTTACCACCTCCATGTAGTATGACCATTTACCTATATAATCTGCATAGAATTGAAAATCTGTTTGGCCCTCATACTACATGGAGGTGGTAAAATTGAGCAATCATTGGTCAATCAAAATTGCTAGTGTGTACTAGCCTTTAGTGAACGGCAGTTGGATCCTTTTCAGGGAATGGTTTTGCAAAGAATAAATGAAATATTGAGAATCCCCCATGAAGAGATGAACTAGTCAAAAACCTGTCAGTTCTGTCAGATTTCTACTACTGTAAGTGACGGCAACATATGAGAAAAGTCATTTATAGCTCATTTTACTCTGGAAGAAACACACTTCTTAATTGTATGTGTTTACATTTATTTTACAATTTTACAATTTTTTGCGAAAAATTGGAAAACTGCTATCATTTGGAATACCTCACATTCTTTGCCATCTGAGCCTCACGATCATTTAACGTACTTGTCTGAGGGAAAAATGCCATCGTTTAGGTGAGCGTAGCTAATGAGTTACCAAAGGTCATGTCTGTGCCTCATCAGTCATTCATGTTAACCTTGACACTGCGCATGAAAAACTAACATTACAAGCAATTCACACTTATTGTCCTATCAACTCAATCAATCTTGTGCTTGCTTTGCAGAGGGACTGATAAAGGCTGAGCCGTGGAGGTTGTCTGCATGCCACGATGCAGGTCTCCGGTGCAGCTCCAATCCTCCTCACCACTGAAGATCAAGGATCAGGAAGTTCAAGAGCTAGAAGAATGACAGTAAAACCGGCAAAGTATCAGTCTGAGGAGCGTCTTTAACAAGAGGCACGTTGCAGCTGTGCTCTGCTAACGTGTATTCACCAGCTGCAGAAGATATTGGATAGAACAAGAGAGAGAGGGTAGATGAGATTGGCATATGGCCTTCTGCAAACTCAAAACGCTCAACTCATTTATTAATTATCCAAATGCAGTGACAGGAAAAGCCTGCTGAAGATGACTTGGCCAGCTCACCAACAGGATCGATAGCTTGTGACGGGTGTTCCTGCTGTCCCCAAAGGCCGGTGGGAATGTACTCTCTAAACGTGACATCATAGCCTCCGCTGTCAAAGTCATGACCGCAAAGCCAGCACACTGTTCCTCTAAGTGACACCTTAACGCTGTAGACAAGTCCTCAACTGCTGCACGGTGGGAGAACGTTGTTCTTTTGGAAAGACAAGGAGGTTTTTGGATGACCTGGAGTTTGTTTAGAAAGAAGAAAAAATTAAAAATTTGGTGCATTGACTTTAGCTTCCTACAAAACAAGCAAGTTTGTAGTTCTTTTTTTTTTTTCTACTTGTTTGCCGAAGCCTCTTTTTTTAAATTAGTCTTTGCCCCTCAGGGATTTAGGTAACCAACGTACAGAAGCTTGCAGTTTTGAATTGTCTTTTCGGTTTTCTAATTCGGTTGATAGTTTCCTGAAGTTTGGAGAGTTTTTTTAGACATGGCCATGGCTGAAAAGTGTGATTTAATTGCTAACATGTATGGTTACGACTTGGGAGGCCACTTTGTGGATTTTAAGCCATTGGGATTCGGGGCCAACGGTTTGGTCCTGTCGGCCACCGACTGCAGAAATTCCCGGAAAGTGGCGGTAAAGAAGATCACCATCAGTGATGGGCGTAGTATGAAGCACGCCTTACGGGAGATAAAGATTATCCGTCGACTTAACCATGACAACATTGTGAAGGTCCACGCCGTTTTGGGGCCACAAGGGGCTGATCTACAGGGGGATATATTTAGGTACAACGTGGTGTACATTATTCAGGAACACATGGAAACGGATCTGGCCAGGCTTCTGGAACAAGGTCGGCTCAGTGATGAGCATGCCAAGCTATTCATGTACCAGCTTCTCCGTGGCCTCAAATACATCCACTCCGCCAATGTTCTCCACAGGGACCTGAAACCGGCCAACATCTTTATCAGTACCGAGGACCTCGTACTCAAGATTGGAGACTTTGGCCTTGCGAGGATTGTGGATCAGCATTACTCACACAAGGTATGTCCTCCGCTATTCTTTTCATGGATGCTCAGACTAGAACTGCTTTGTGACAGTGTATGTGGCATAATTTATGATGGGTAGATTGACAGAGATGGATAAATAGACAGGAAGACAGACAAGCAGTAGATGTTTGGCTAGATGTAGATGGGCAGGCAGGTAAAAACAAGTAGTAGATAGATTCATAGATAGATATAGATAATGGGAAGACATTGATAGACAGAGACATACAAACCGATATACAGGCAGTACATAAAGAATAGATATAGATAGAGAATTAGATGGCTAGACTGGAAGATCAGCAGATAGACACAATGAAGGGGATATAGTAAAAAGACAGATAAAGAAACATACAAGAGAGATCAATAGATACTGACACAGACAGGCAAGCGATAGATAGATAGATAGATAGAGTACGATAGATAGAGTACGATAGATACTGTACATTACATAGATATATACTATAGATACAGTAGTAATTAAAAAGTATGTGAACCCTTTGGAATTATATCAATTTCAATTCAATTACAAATTGGTCATAAAATGTGATCTCATCTTTATCTAAGTCACAACAATAGACAACCACAGTCTGGTTAAACTAATACCACACAAATAATTAAATGTTTCCATGTTTTTATTGCACACACCATGTAAACAGTCACAGTGCAGGTGGAAAAGGTATGTGAACCCTTGGATTTAATAACTGGTTGAACCTCCTTTAGCAGCAATAACTTGAACCAAACGTTTCCTGCAGTTGCAGATCACATGTGCACAATGGTCGGGAGTAATTCTTGACCATTCCTCTTTACAGAACTGTTTCTTGGGATGTCTGGTGTAAATCACTTTCTCAATCTGGTTGAGGTCAGGAGGACGCCTCTATACTGAATCAAAAGGTAAAGCTTAACTTTTATTCAAACTCTAAAAGTAGTCTGGCTGATAACACATAAATTACACTTGCAAGTATTGCTGGGCCTACTCTGTCAGTATGTAGTGAGATAGCTAAACTATCCCAGGCCCTATAGCAATACAGGTACCATATAAAATCACACAACCACCACCAAACAACCCGACATGTTTCACTTCTACATGAAGCTTTTTCGAGGGAAAAGTGCAAAATTTCATTATAAAACAAGTATAAAGTATAGCCTATAGGCTTATAATATCATGATATTATAAGCCTATAGGCTATACTTCATACTTGTTTTATAATGTCATTTTGCACCTTTTCACCAATTTGCACTTTTCCCTTGAAAAAGCTTCATGTAGAAGTGAAACATGTCGGGTGGTTGGTGGTGGTTGTGTGATTTTATATGGTACCTGTATTGCTATAGGGCCTGGGATAGTTTAGCTATCTATCTACATACTGACAGAGTAGGCCCAGCAATACTTGCAAGTGTAATTTATCTGTTATCAGCCAGACTACTTCTTTTAGAGTTCGAATAAAAGTTACGTTTTACCTTTTTTGATTCAGTATAGAGGGATACTTTGTTGTGTATACTTTAGTTCAGGGATTGTTGTTGTTAATGAGGTCAGGACGCTCAGAAGTGTATTTTCTTATTTATCCTCGTTCTCCTAAAAATGACTTTAAGATATTCCACAGTTTTATTTTATATTTAAATCTACCGTACTTTTAAGTTTTTACTGTTTTATTGTTTTTGCTCAATGACACATCCATTGAAGTATGCCAGAGCTAAAATCTATGAACTATTGTCCCTTTTATCTCTTTCCTGCTCTCAGAAACCATTTTCTGCTAGGTATGTTTTTAGTAGTTGTAATTTCTTATCAGTGAGGGTCCCACTGTAGTCTGACCCAGTCCTGACTCAGACAGGAAATGTCACTTACATGCCTGATTAACTCTTTCAGGCAGAAAAAGAAAAAAAGGAACACAGCATAGTTTTTTTTTTTTGCTAGGCACTGTACATACACAAGTCTATATCATCATGTCACCTCGAGTATCCGTTTAAGCCGTTCTTTTGTTGATTTACTTCTATGCTATGGGTCGTTGTCCTGTTGCAACGCCCATCTTCTGCTGAGCTTCAGTTGGTGGACAGATAGCCTTAACTTCTTCTGCAAAATTTCTTGATAAACTTTGGAATTCATTTTTCCTTCGATGATAGCAATCCGCCCAGGCCCTGACACAGCAAAACAGCCCCAAACCATGATGCCCCCACCACCATACGTCACAGTTGGGATGAGGTTTTGATGTTGGTGTGCTCTGCCTCTTTTTCTCCACACAATGGCCTCAATTCACTAAGATCATGCTAGAGATAATAAGGCAAGAGGAAACTTACCTCCACACGTGAGAGAGTTATCTTACCTCTTCATTCCTTAAGTTACCTCTCCTGTAGTTAATTTACCTCCTCTGTAGTTAATTTACCTCCTCTGTAGTTAATTTACCTCCTCTGTAGTTATTTTCACATGCAGCTAATTAACAGCCTGTCTTTAACTCTGGAGTTATTTTAAGGATTGGAGAGTTAATTTAAAGACAGAAGAGTTAACTTTAGGCTTGCCTGAGGTAAAATGTTTCCTGAATACTACATGCCTTATCACCATGGTAACAACTCTAGAAGAGTTATTAAAGACAGGAGATAAGTTTAGTGAATTGAGGCCATAGTGTTGTGTGTTTCTTCCAAACAACTCAACTTTGGTTTCATCTGTCCACAGAATATTTTGCCAGAACTGCAGTGGAACATCCAGGTGCTCTTTTGCAAACTTTAAAATTTCAGCAATTATTTTTTTGGACAGCAGTGGCTTCCTCTGTGGTATCTTGCCATGAACTAAATTCTTGTTTAGTGTTTTATATATCGTAGATTTGCTAACATGGATGTTAGCATATTCCAGAGGCTTTTGTAAGTCTTTAGCTGACACTCTAGTATTCTTCTTCACCTCATTGAGCATTTTGCGCTGTGCTCTTGCAGACATCTTTACAGGACGGCCACTCCTAGGGAGAGTTGCAACAGTGCTGAGCTTTCTCCATTTATAGACAATTAGTCTTCCCGTGGACTGATGAACTGCAAGGCTTTTGGGGGTACTTGTATAACCCTATCCAGCTTCATGCAAATCAACAATTCTTAATCCTAGGTTTTTTGAGAGCTCTTTTGTGCGAGGCATCATTCACATCAGGCAATGCTTCTTGGGGAAAGCAAACCAAAAACTGGTGTGTCTTTTTTTTATAGGGCAGGGCAGCTGTAACCAACACCTCCAATCTCATCTCATTGATTGGACTCCAGCTGGCTGACACCTCACTCCAATTAGCTCTTGGGGATGTCATTATTCTAGGGTTCAACATACTTTTTCCACCTGCACTGTGAATGTTTACATGGTGTGTTCAGTGAAAACATGGAAACATTTAATTATTTGTGTGGTATTAGTTTTAAGCAGACTGCGATTGCATATTGTTGTGACTTAGATGAAGATCAGATCTCATTTTATGACCAATTTGTGCAGAAATTCATATAATTCCAAAGGGTTTACATCCTTTTTTTTTTTTTTTTTTTTGCTACTATAGATAGATAGATACTGTGGATAGAGTACTATAAATAGATGGATGGATACGTAGTCAGGCCTATCTCCCTAATCCTTGGCCATATTGCATGGAAAATGTGATGTAACGGCAGCTTCTATATATAACGTATACATGTTTAGCGGCTCTGGCTGTCGTGGGAACTGATGCATTAGACGGTCCAGTAATCCTTCCTGGCTGCCCTTCTCTGTGCAGCACAGGAGAGATTCTGGAATAAAGATTGAGAGGAGTCGCTGGCAGGTCATCAGCTCCGGATCTCACATCATCCACATGCTGCTGTGCCTGGCAGACTCACCAGGGACTCTCATACTGTAACCTCCTCACAGCTCTGCAGTGCTCCCCCCTCATCAGCTGCTAATGGGATCCCCCCACTTCTGTATATACCTGATTCACAGCTGACTCTCTCCTCACAGCTCCGCAGTGCTTCCCCCTCATCAGCTGCTAATGGTGGAATCCCCCCACTCCTGTATATCTCTGCTTCACAGCTGACTCTCTCCTCACAGCTCCGCAGTGCTTCCCCCTCATCAGCTGCTAATGGTGGAATCCCCCCACTCCTGTATATCTCTGCTTCACAGCTGACTCTCTCCTCACAGCTCTGCAGTGCTCCCCCCTCATCTGCTGCTAATGGGATCCCCCCACTTCTGTATATCCTGCTCCACAGCTACCCCTCTCCTCACAGCTCTGCAGTGCTCCCCCCTCATCAGCTGCTAATGGGATCCCCCCACTCCTGTATATCTCTGCTTCACAGCTGACTCTCTCCTCACAGCTCTGCAGTGCTCCCCCCTCATCAGCTGCTAATGGGATCCCCCCACTCCTGTATATCTCTGCTTCACAGCTGCCTCTCTCCTCACAGCTCTGCAGTGCTCCCCCCTCATCAGCTGCTAATGGTGGAATCCCCCCACTGCTGTATATCCCTGCTTTACAGCTGACTCTCTCCTCTGCAGTACTTCTTCGTCATCACCTAATAATGTCGCCCCCCCCCCCCCCCTTATATCCCCCCTTATATCCCTGCTTCACAGCTGACTCCTCCCTCACAGCTCTGCAGTGCTTCCCCCTCATCATCTGCTAGGGATCCCCCCTCTCCTATATATCCTGCTTCACAGCTGCCTCTCTCCTCACAGCTCTGCAGTGCTCCACCCTCATCAGCTGCTAATGGGATAGCCTTCTCCCCCCCCCCCACTCCTGTATATCCCTGCTTCACAGCTGACTCCTCCCTCACAGCTCTGCAGTGCTTCCCCCTCATCAGCTGCTAATGGGATCCTCCCGCTCCTGTATATCCCTGCTTCACATCTGACTCCTCCCTCACAGCTCTGCAGTGCTTCCCCCTCATCAGCTGCTAATAGGATCCCCCCACTCCTGTATATCCCTGCTTTACAGCTGACTCCCTCCTCACATCTCTACAGTGCTCCCCCCCTCATCAGCTGCTAATGGGATCCCCCCACTCCTGTATATCCCTGCTTCACAGCTGACTCTCTCCTCACAGCTCTACAGTGCTCCCCCCCCCCCCCTCATCAGCTGCTAATGGGATCCCCCCACTCCTGTATATCCCTGCTTCACAGCTGACTCTCTCCTCACAGCTCTGCAGTGCTCCCCCCTCATCAGCTGCTAATGGGATCCCCCCACTCCTGTATATCCCTGCTTCACAGCTGACTCTCTCCTCACAGCTCTACAGTGCTCCCCCCCCCCCCCCCCCCTCATCAGCTGCTAATGGGATCCCCCCACTCCTGTATATCCCTGCTTCACAGCTGAATCCCTCCTCACATCTCTGGAGTGCTCCCCCCTCATCAGCTGCTAATGGGATCCCCCCACTCCTGTATATCCCTGCTTCACAGCTGACTCTCTCCTCACAGCTCTGCAGTGCTTCCCCCCCTCATCAGCTGCTAATGGGATCCCCCCACTCCTGTATATCCCTGCTTCACAGCTGACTCCCTCCTCACAGCTCTGCAGTGCTCCCCCCTCATCAGCTGCTAATGGGATCCCCCCACTCCTGTATATCCCTGCTTCACAGCTGACTCTCTCCTCACAGCTCTGCAGTGCTCCCCCCTCATCAGCTGCTAATGGGATCCCCCCACTCCTGTATATCCCTGCTTCACAGCGGACTCTCTCCTCACAGCTCTGCAGTGCTCCCCCCTCATCAGCTGCTAATGGTGGAATCCCCCCACTCCTGTATATCCCTGCTTCACAGCTGACTCTCGCCTCACAGCTCTGCAGTGCTCCCCCTCATCAGCTGCTAATGGGATCCCCCCCCACTCCTGTATATCCTGCTTCACAGCTGACTCTCTCCTCACAGCTCTGCAGTGCTCCCCCTCATCAGCTGCTAATGGGATCCCCCCACTCCTGTATATCCCTGCTTCACAGCTGACTCCCTCCTCACAGCTCTGCAGTGCTTCCCCCTCATCAGCTGCTAATGGTGGAATCCCCCCACTCCTGTATATCCCTGCTTCACTGCGGACTCTCTCCTCACAGCTCTGCAGTGCTCCCCCCTCATAAGCTGCTAATGGGATCCCCCCACTCTTGTATATCCCTGCTTCACAGCTGACTCCCCCCTCACAGCTCTGCAGTGCTCCCCCCTCATAAGCTGCTAATGGTGGAATCCCCCCACTCCTGTATATCCCTTCTTCACAGCGGACTCTCTCCTCACAGCTCTGCAGTGCTCCCCCCTCATAAGCTGCTAATGGGATCCCCCCACTCTTGTATATCCCTGCTTCACAGCTGACTCCCCTCTCACAGCACACACCACTCACTCACAACTGACCAATCAACTGATCATCATCAGAAATGAAGCCTCCCGCCGACTCAAGCGGAATCAATAAATGATCACTAAACAACCAGATGTGGCAGTAAATCTTGATTAGTGGTGCACTTGTCAAATGATCAATCATTGCAGTGTGAAAAGAGCATGAATCTACAATTGTACAGCAAGAAGACAGGCAGCAGAAATATCCAGGCATATAAAAAAAGACATATTGCAAAAAGGGTGTGTGCATCAAACACCAAGTGAACCCTTATATACTTGGCTTTGCAGATAAGGCCTACCGTAATTAGCTTATTCATGAGACACTGCTCAAGCAAATCTGCATTCGCTTTCGCATGCCAGGATATGCAGGGTTTTGCCAACTAACTCACCGCAAAATTTTTGCCCTGCGGGGGATTAGTTCCCGCAGCATTCAGCACTTATCCAGGATCGCCACGTGGAGGCCCTCCCAGGATCCCAGGAAAAGGGGGGCCAACAGGGCACTCCAAGCACTCTCACTGCTCAGAGACTCTGTAGCCGCCCCCCTGGGGGGTTAAGAAGTGTGGGGCGGCCCCTCCAAGCGCTGCCACCGCCAGGGAGGCCCGCACCCACCTCCAAAAGGAAAGGACCTACCTTATTTCGTATTGCGTCCAAGTGCATTATTATGCCAGGCCAAATGTGCGCAACTCGGGAGTGAAGCATGGGGGGGAGTAAAGCATAGGTCACCCCAAGCCTAGTAATGCTCAAGGGTCATCCACCACCTGCTTCCAGAAGAAAGGGATCCAGGGGGGGGCACGTGGCGATCCTGGATAAGTGCTAAATGCTGCGCGAACTAATTCCCCCGCAGGGGGTAAAAAATTTTGCGGTGAGTTAGTTGGCAAAACCCTGCATATCCTGGCATGCAAAAGCGAATGCAAATTTGCTTGAGCAGTGTCTCATGAATAAGCTAATTAGGCCTTATCTGCATAGCCAGGTATATAAGGGTTCACTTGGTGTTTGATGCACACACACTTTTTGCAATATATAAAAAAAGACATTTACTTGCCTGGGGCTTCCTCCAACCCCTTGCAGTCAACGTGTCCCCCACTCTCAGCTGCCAGCTCGGGGTCCCCGCCGGTGCAGAGGCTGATCTCGCGAGGCCGTCTTCTACTGCGCCTGCACGAGCGCAGCTGTCAACCACTCACACGCAGTGTGGAGTGTACTGCGCTGGCTGTGGAGCTGCTGCGAGGAACATGTCGGCTGCAAGGGGCTGGAGGAAGCCCCGGGTAAGTAAATCTTTTTTTGGGGGGACTGCCTGGACATTCCCTTTAACCCTTTAGGGACCACTGATAGTAAATCCTTTGCCGCACTTGTGGCTAAGCCTGCCGTTTCTGCTCCCGACATGATCGTGCGCACCCGAGAAGGGAGATTAAGCTGTCATATGACAGCTGACATCTCCCCTCAGTGATCAGGAGCCACCGCGATTGGCTCCTGATCACGTGATCACTATGATCGCTGGCGGATCATAGTGATCACTGCAAGAGCTGCGGCGATCTGACGGGAAGAAGAGGATCCACTCCTCTTCCTACCGTTCCCCCGGCGATCGTCGCTCCGCTCCGCACTGACAGGCATCCCCACTTGATGACTTCATCAAGCCGTGACCCGGAACTGAGAGCCAGTGCGTGCGGGGATGCAGGCCAGAGCGGAGGGGGCTAGAGCTGCTCATAGCAGGACCCAGGAAGGTTAGTAAAGGCTGCTGGCTACACTGGGGACACCTGGCTACATGGGGGGGGGGGACACAAGTCTTGCTATCTACACTATGGCGCTGGCTGCCTGACCCCCCCCCCTCCCCCTAATGTGCCACCCGCATGTAAAATGGCCTGGTCCTTATACCTACGGGGGGGTAGGCAGCCTGTGCCCAAAAGGTTAAAGTGTACCTGATACTAAACAAATCACTCCATTTGTACTTATCTGAAGCTGTTGCTGTCCTCTTGTCCGCTGGCTGGCCCAGTTTCTTCTTTCAGTCGCGCTATACTGCGCATGCCTTGCCCGCACGCAAGCTCCCATGCACAGTACAGCACGACTAGGGCAAATGAAGAGACAGGGCCAGTGCTGTGTCCGATTGTGCTGCCTGGTCATTTACGCTGCCCCACATGTGCAGCACGATCCTGTTATGCGAGATTTCCTATTCTTTTATGCTGCGGGGGATATCTCCGCAGCCATGCCTCTTACACTCCCCAGTAGGTTTGTTTGATCTATCTCCGGAACCCATGAGTTGTTGGGGCTGCAGTTTGGCACAGAGGTAGATTTGGGGAGTCCCCTTCATACCTTCATGGTATGGCGTGGCTGCAGAGATATTTGATGCACTGTAATTTGATTAAATTTGCCACTGAGCATGCGTATTACCCAGACTGGGTGGCAGCTCTAAGGCAGCACAATCAGACACTGTACCGGCCAGCGGACGATCAGAACGGCCGGGAGGATGACTAGGGAACCCATGTTCCACGGAGGGCTGGAGGAAGCCTCAGGTAAGTAGAATTGCAGCACTGTGCGTTTCTGCACAGAGGAAAAAGGTCTGCACAGGCAGCTTCATTCTACTGGGCAATGAGCAGACGTACTCGCACATGCCCGGTCCAGACACTCTCATACACATATTTGACATGTTGTTGTTTATCTCTAGACTGTACATGTCAAACTCTGGCCTGCGACCCAAATGTGTCCTGCAGTGCCATCAAATTTGGCTCAAACGTGGTTTCACCACTGCTTTATATTTGCCCACATGCACCTCAGTGCTAACCCTATATGGCTAAACTATGAAGCCATGTGAGTAAGGGAGAGGGCCCAATAGACACCAGGGAACTGTATAGGGGAGGGAGGGGGTCCATTAGATGCCAGGAAACCGTATAGTGGGAGGGAGGGAGTCCACTAGACACCAGCTTACTGTATAGGGAAGGGAGGGGTCCACTAGACACCAGGGAACCATGTAGGGGAGGGGGCATTAGAAACCAGGGAACTGTAAAGGGGAGAGAGGGGGTCACTAGACACCGGGGAACTGTATAGGGGAGGGAGGGGTCCACTAGACACCAGGGAACCATATAGAGGAGGGGGCATTAGACACCAGGGAACTGTGAATGGGAGGGGCCACTTGAGACCGGGGAACTATATAAGGGAGGGAGGACCTCCTAAACACCAGGAAACTGTAATGGGGAGGAAGAGGGAACATTATAGACACTAGGGAAGGGTCACCACGGAACTGTATTGGGGGGGTGGGGCATTAGACGCCAGAGAACATAATAAGGTAGGAAGGTGGCCACTTGACATCATGGTTGGCCCACGACTTAGTCCCAGTTTCCAGTTTTTTTTTTTGTCCCACTGTTTATTTGAGTTTGATATTCCTGGTTTAGACCCAGTGCTGGAGCAGTGGCTGTCAGAGGATCCGGGTAGGCCATCTACTACTAAGGTAAGTATCTGTAGTTTACCTGTACTTTGCTTCAGGTACACATTTAAGTAAACCTTGCAATAGGCATGTGTGCTCTCTGGCAGCATCCACTGCTGCATCCCAGCTACAAGCCTGCTGCTGTGTCTGCCCTCTGCTTCAGTCCCTGAGAATGTAACAGATACATTCAAAATCCGCACATCCATGGAATGTTGTCCAGCAGCCAGAGGATACATTCCATCTCAGAGCTGCAGACTGAGGCTCTGCTTCATTCACAGGGCTGCAGGTATTACCCGCAACATAACACCGGAGTATGGAAACAGATCCTCCTGTCCTGGTGCAGAAACACACACCGCAATGGAAAGTCTGAGAGTTCTGAGCAGAAGGGATGAGCAAACCTGCTGTGACGTTATTGCAGAAAGCTCATTAAATTTCCAATCATTTTGCGGATGTTTGCGGAAATCTTTTCGCGAATGACATTGAAGTCAGTGGTGCCGACTTTAGCAGCTAATGGCAAAGCACCCAATCACTATATATGCCAGGTATGATGAGAACAGTGGAAACAAGGGAGTTGAAGTGCTTTTCTACTTGGAACCGCGTTCGCAAGTGCAATCATGCTGCGTTTGTAATCACTGCAATTGCATCATGCATTTATCGGGAAGGAATCTCGTTTGCACTGAAGAGAGTGCAGGTCGGCGATTTGCAGTTTGGAAAAAAAAAACGAATTGTACTGATTGAAAAGAAGCACCGCAATTTACCTGTAAATCATGGTATTGTTGCGATTGGTCATTATACAGTTCCCTGGTGTCTAATGCTTCCCTCCCGTATACAGTACCCTGGCGTCTAAAAGTAGTTTATTGTTCTCAATTAACCAGAAATACTTACCTTTAATGTTCCCACGCCAATATCCTCAGAAATATTCCTCGCAATATATCCTCTTGTTATGTTGATTGAAGATCTTTAACTACTTCCTGCATCTTGTGCAGTATATCTACACCCTGCAGGACTTCATCTATAGTCCCAGGGTCGTAGATATTTGTCTATCGCTGCATCACCGCTATACACGCTCCCGCATGCTTTCTCATCGCCACCCGCTAGTACGGAGATCAGTGAATGGGAACACGGGTATGTATGAATTTTCCCTTACCCCCGTCTCGGGTACACTTTAAAGCGGACCTGAACTCAGAACTTCCTCTCTGCTCTAAAAGATAAGCAACGGCATAATAACCTTGAGGCTGGCTTCACACTGTATATTGCGGTAGCGGTGTGGTGCGTCGCACCTGCCACACTGCATCAGTTTCCCACTGTATATTGGTGTTAGCGATATGGTGCGGTGTGCCCACTGCATCGCAGCCAAAAACAGGCCTTCAAGGAACAGTGTTAGTACACGGTGTTCCCTGTCTGGCCACCAGCCAAGCAGGAAGTGACATGTGCTTCCGGTCACTCCCTGCTCTGGGAATGCAGAGATGTATTGTAATAACACTTTCGTGCATGCACACCGCGACATCGCAATGCCAACGTCATTAAAGGGTCACTACAGCGAAAAACTGTAAATTGTAAAATATGCGCAAACGTATACAAATAAGAAGTACATTTTTTCCAGAGTAAAATGAGCCATACATTTTCTCCTATGTTGCTGTCACTTACAGTAGGTAGTAGAAATCTGACAGAAGCGACAGGTTTTGGACTAGTCCATCTCTTCATGGGGGGATTCTCAGGGATTTCTTTCTTTTTAAAAGCACTTAGTGAATGGCAGTTGCTCTGTCCAACTGACAAAAAAACTGTGTAGGGAGCAGGGAAGCTGGCCAGCATCATTGTTTAAATCCTTTTTAGGGAATAACTTTATAAAGAATAAAAGCCTTGCTGAGAATCCCCTATGAAGAGTCCAAAACCTGTCACTTCTGTCAGATTTCTACTACTTACTGTAAGTGACAGCAACATAGGAGAAAAGTCATTTATGGCTCATTTTACTCTGGAAAAAATGTACTTCTTATTTGTATGTGTTTGCACATACTTTGAATTTTACAGTTTTTCACTGTAGTGCCCTTAAAGGACCGTTCATTGCCATAGACTAACGAGTTCTGGCCCGATGCAGGTCGCCATATGGTAACGTAGTTCTGCTCTAGCGTTGGGCACTTCCGGAGCAACGTACCGCAATGTGGGAAGTATGAACTCTCCCATAGGGTTTTATTAGGTAGCAGTGTGGCAATTTGCGCCAGTGTGAAAGGGCGGTTAATGAAAAATATTTCTTTGTTACAGCTGATACAACTCCTGCAGTAAATCTGCAGTGTGTCTACTTCCTGCTTTCATGGAAACATGCATTCTGTATTTACAAATTAGCAGCTTTGCCGAGGCAGCCAGCTGACACAGCCGGGAGATCAAATTCCAATGGTGCTTAGTCACAGATGAGGGGGAATTAGACAGGCTAAACCAGGCATGGGCAAACTTGGCCCTCCAGCTATTAGGGCCCTTTTCCACCAGCGCGTTTGCGCTGGCTGAATCGCAAAAACGCAAACCGCTAGCGATTTTACAATCACTACAGTTTGCTTTTTAACATGGGAATCACGGTAGGTAATTTCCACTACCGCGATTCGTTTTTGCGGGGAACGCGAACGCGCGGCGGAGCGATAATTGCCGCGATTTTGCTATGCAGTGCATAGCATAGCAAAATCGCGGCCGCGAACGTCAGGGAATCGCCGGTAATTGCGATTCAGCAATCGCTAGCGTTCAGCGCGAACGCTAGCGACTGCTAGTGGAAAAGGGCCCTTAAGGAACTACAAATCCCACAATGCATTTGCATTTAAGTCATGACTGTGGCTGTCGGACTCTTGCAATGCATTGTGGGACTTGTAGTTCCTCAACAGCTGGAGGGCCAAGTTTGCCTATGCCTGCGCTAAACTCTCTAAATACACACAGGGTGCATTTCTCTGTTGTCCTTCTGTCCTGTGCAAGAGTTCAGGTCCACTTTAAAGGATACCCGTGGTGACGTGACATAAGTAAACGTGTATGTACAGTGCCTAGCAAATGGCTATGCTGTGTCCCTTTTTTTCCTTTCTCTGCCTGAAAGAGTTAAATATCAGGTATGTAAGTGGCTGACTCAGTCCTGACTCAGACAGGAAGTGACTACAGTGTGACACTCACTGATAAGAAATTCCAACTATAAAACACTTTCCTAGCAGAAAATGGCTTCTGAGACCAGGAAAGAGATAGAAAGGTCAATAGTTCATAGAGTTTAGCTCTGGCATACTTCAATGAATGTGTCATTGAGCGAAAACCATAAAACAGTTAAAACTTAAAAAGTAGATTTAAACATAAAATTAAAACTGTGGCATATCTTAAAAAATCATTTTTAGGAGAAGGAAGATAGATACAATTGTTTATTTCATTAGTTTATTTTCGCCCTGGGTGTCCTTTAAGCCGCATGGGGCCCTTGGACTATCGCCCAGTTTGCCCCTACAGACCCGCCAGTCCTGATGCTTGGGTGAGCCGAGCGTTCTGTTTATAAGTTCATCTATTGAGACGGTTATTGGATTGGGCTTTGCGTGGCTGACAGCCGCCTGAAATTCTTATCAGCCCTCAGAAGCTCTTCTTTCTCAGCCCCTTTAAAGTCAATATTGGTGAGAGATACACTTGTAATGGCAAACAATGAATTCTACCAGCAATAAACTGTCCTTTTCCGGATCACTTCACCCGGCTGCTCTGCGGACGTAAATCGATTCCCCGTAAGATGAGGGATAATGTGTCGCTCACGGAGAGGTGTCTCCTGCGTGCTCTGATATGGTGAGACATGATGGCCGCAGGTCTCCGCTGCTCCCAACTGAGCATCGGTCCGGCTGTTGTACAAAGCCGCTACAGAGAAACGCAAAGCTGGTGTTTCTGGCACACGGCGCCGAGCGCTGAAATTAGGCACTGCCAGAGCTGTAATTCGGGATGCATTCCAGATCGCCGGACTGGACGGGGGATAGTTTTTGAACGGCGCCGGAGATTACAGCGGCAGCAGGGTGAGTGGTCATCCCGCCCAAGCTTCAACCATCTCACCGGCGGCGTACACATACGTGCGCGAGAAACTTCCCTCGAAGCTCCTGGTGAGAGAATGACCGGTAGGCGGGAAGAAACTCCTCACAAGAGATGCAATAGGAGGGAACAAAGGAGACCTAGGGGCTGAGGCACAAAACTTTTCTGTTTTAAAGTGAACCTCCACACTAAAAATCTACTCAGCAGCACTGAAAAGGCTTGGTGTTTCTTTAACAGCAGTTTTCACAGCATCAGAACTTTGTTTTTCTTACTAAATCCTCATTTTTAGCTTAACAGAAGATAAGCTTCGCCCAATCGAAGAAAACTGCCCGGGCATTTTCCCCTGATGCTGTGCCTTTGCACATGATGGGATTTCTGATGTTGTTTTTCACATAGCCTAGCAACTCGGAGGGGTGATCAGGACACAGGACAGTTGAAGCTGTGTCTCATGCTCCCTGTCACCTCCTTTCAACCAAAAAGATGGCTGCCATCATGAAATCACAAACATTTGCCTGTTCTTTTAAAACAGGGTGGGTAAGAGATTATATTACCTATCTATTTTAATAAACATAACTAATGAAACTCAAAGAGAATCTGTACTCTAAAATTCTTACAATAAAAAGCATACCATTCTATTTATTATGTTCTCCTGGGCCACTCTGTGCTGTTTCTGCCACTCTCTGCTGCAATCCTGGCTTGTAATTGCCATTTTTGGGCAGTGTTTACAAACAAAAGACATGTCTTCTAACTAGAGTGTGATAGGCTTGAGAGTAGCTCAGTCTCTGACTCATACAGAGCTTGGAGAGGGTGTGTATAGCTTCTGCCAATGACAAGCAGTGCAGCACATTCCACACATTCCAGCCTCAGCCGACAGAGCCAACAGAAGAGAGAAGATTAGATCATATAACAGAGATAATACAGCCACTGTGCAACTAGAAAAGGCTGCAGTAACACCGGCCACATTAGAACAGGTATAGGAAATTATAGGATAGAAGAAATCAGGCTGAACATTTTGTTACAGAGTCTCTTTAATGATAATATGTTTAGGATGAAGTTCCTCTTTAACCATCTCACCTTAGTTATTAACTCACAAGTTACCTCTCCTTAAAGCAGCAGGGACAGCCATACTATCCCAGGAACAAAAAAACACATATATAAGTAGATAACTACTTGTTCTACTTGCATAACATGTATTGTACTGCCCACGTTTTGATTCCAGTGAATTTTATATAGTACATAAAGAGAATTCTGTTCCCAGCATTTACATCTTGCTTCCCTATGACTGAAGCCAATACTGGTGTCATTTCCTCCCTTACCTTTTTTATCTCCTAGAAACTGCCCTGTCATAGCTAGCTTGCTTTGTAAACACACGTGAACACAGCATAGTTCAGATTTCAGCAGCTCAATGAACTGGCCTCAGCCAATCAGTGAGGAGCAGGAATGTGGGAGGGGTGATGACACGCTTTCTCTCTCGGCAATGGCAGAAATAAAGTCAGGCGGACTGAAATAAGATTTATTACACAAGAAACATTTCTGAGTAGATTGCAGCGCTTGCAATGCAGGGGCAGGTTGCAGGCTGCATATTAAACACAGAGCAGTGGGCACATGGAATTTGATTTTGCGGCTGACGATCTCTCTTTAAAGTGGACCTGAACTCAGAACTTCCTCTCTGCTCTAAAAGATACGCAACAGCATAATAACCTTTAAACTAAAAACATTTCTTTGTTACAGCTGACACAAATCCTAAAATAAATCTGCACTGTTTCTACTTTTTGAATCATAGAAGCAGACATATTGTTTAGTGCTTTCAAATGGGCTTATCTGCTTATCTGCCATAGTCAGTCATGTGACACAGGGGAGGGATCAAATTACAACTAGTGATTAGACACAAATGAGGGGGAGTTACACCGGCTAAACTCTTTAAATACATACAGGGTGCATTTCTGTTATGATTTCCTTGTGTCCTGTGCAAGAGTTCAGGTCCACTTTGAGGGCTTGTTGGTAATGCAGGCGTTTTCGGCTTTTGTTCGCCCGCCTGCGGTTTTTCAAAACGCCCCCCCGACCGTGTGGCCAATCAATGTGTATGAGAAGATTCATATCAGCGCGGGTCGTGCGCGGTGTGGCTAGGAAAGCGGTGCGTTTTCCATTTTTGGGGCGATTGTGCATTAAGGCAATTGCACTCACATTGTTAACAATAAATACATTGTATTTATTCTTTTCCGGGTCAAAGAGTTCACTTCCCGACTTGCGTCAGGGAGTGAATGACAAAACCGCTCGGAAAAAACGCTCAGAAAACCGCTAAGCACAAAAATGAATCGCCCACCCAAGTGCCGGGAATCTGGGGGGGGGGGCAGAAACACGGTGAACCGACTAATAACCCTGACTAACTATACTAACATTTACAACAACTATGCAAGAACACAGATCACACTATGTATACAATAGTAACACACAGGAACACTGATCACACAATGTATACAATAACCACATGCAGGAACACAGATCACACAATGTATACAATAGTAGCACACAGGAACACAGATCACACAATGTATACAATAGTAACACACAGGAACACTGATCACACAATGTATACAATAGTAACACACAGGAACACAGATCACACAATGTATACAATATTAACACACAGGAATACTGATCACACAATGTATACAATATTAACACACAGGAACACTGATCACACAATGTATACAATAGTAACACACAGGAACACAGATCACACAATGTATACAATATTAACACACAGGAATACTGATCACACAATGTATACAATATTAACACACAGGAACACAGATCACACAATGTATACAATAACCACACGCAGGAACATGGATCACACAATGTATACAATAACCACACGCAGGAACATGGATCACACAATGTATACAATAACCACACGCAGGAACATGGATCACACAATGTATACAATAACCACACGCAGGAACATGGATCACACAATGTATACAATAACCACATGCAGGAACACAGATCACACAATGTATACAATAGTAACACACAGGAACACTGATCACACAATGTATACAATAGTAACACACAGGAACACTGATCACACAATGTATACAATAACCACATGCAGGAACATGGATCACACGAGATAATCACACTGGCAATTATGCAGCAGCAATGACCATGCAATATATACACAGAAATGTATCCACGAAATCAGCACACAGAAGAAACATCAGACAGGCCAAGATCAATAATCAGAATATCAAGAGTAATGCAGGCAGTGAGTAAGAGAGTAGTCAGAGAAAGCAGGAAATCGATAGCAGGAGATCGATGCAAAGTACAGGCAAGGCACTAGGTACAAGGTACGAGGGTAGGTGACCAGCACACAAGGCCTGCTAGGACAAAATGGTCTAGCTATGCTCTTTTGCTAGAAGCAGCCTTAAAGTATACCTGAGACATGACTTGGGTACCACACTTACCTGGTGCATGCGCAGAAGGCAATGACTGATGCGGCTGAGCCTGTTACTGGGGCTGATCGCGGCTGAACGGCAGACCGCAGGACGACGGCAAGGGACTCCGACGCACTTATGGAGCTGGAGCCTGGAGGAAGACCCAGGTAAGTATCGATTCTGCCTTTTATCTGAGCAAGGTCAACATCTGCAAGGAGTTTGTCTGTTCTCCCTGTATCTGCACGGGTTTCCGCCGGGCACTCCGGTTTCTTCCCACATTCCAAAAACATACAGATAAGTTAATCTGCTTCCCCCTAAATTGGCCCTAGACTACAATACATACACTACACAATACATACATAGACATATGACTATGGTAGGATTAGATTGTGAGCCCCTCTGAGGGACAGTTAAAGGGTACCCCATACCTCTCCGGCCTGTCCGTTCTCTTGTAATAGCTCCCAGTAATTTGTCCAGTCACAGCCAATCATGCACTTCTGTGCATGCGCGACCCCGCCGCGATCCCGTGCCCGGGAGTGCTCTGCACAGCACAGGTGTAGAACGCTCCCAGCTGCGGGAGTGTGACAGGGTGCATGCGCTGCCGGGCCACGCATGCACAGACTAGCACGGCCGGCCGGATTATTGGGAGCTATTACAAGAGAACAGAGCGGCCAGAGAGGACGGTGAGGGACACTCCGCATTTCATGGGACTGGAGGAAGCCCCGGGTAAGTATAAATACACCACTTGCTGCTGGTTTACTTTACCAGAGGTGACTTGATGATGAGAGAGACATGTGTATGTACAGTGCCGAGCACACTAATAACTATGCTGTGTTCCTATTTTTTCTTTCTCTGCCTGAAAGAGTTAAACATCAGGTATGTAAGTGGCAGTTCCTGTATGAGTCAGGACTGGGTCAGACTACATTGTGACCCTCACCGATAAGTAATTCCAACTATAAAACACTTTCCTAGCAGAAAATGGCTTCTGAGAGCAGGAAAGAGATAAAAACGTCAATAGTTCATAGATTTTAGCTCTGGCATACTTCAATGAATGTGTCATTGAGCAAAAACAATAAAACAGTAAAAACGTAAAAAGTAGATTTAATTATACAATAAAACTGTGGAATATCTTAAAAAGTCATTTTAGGAGAAGGAGGATGGATACAATCGTCTATTTCATTAGTTTTTTTTTTCAACTCGGCTGTCCTTTAAATCACGAGACAATATACTCTGTACAGCGCTGCGGAAGGTGTGGGCGCTATATAAATACTAAATGATAATGATGGATATTTATGGAGACAATGCGAGGGCTTCCTGTAGGAACAGCAGGTTATGTGCAGCCTGGAATCCTCTGTGTATAAATATAATCCTCCTGCTTCTCTAGAGCAGGCCGTGCTCACAATATACCTTCCTGAATATTTCATGAGCTCATAACGCAGCAATCAGCTCCGGGCCCGGCGATAAGACACAGCTCTGTAATAAAACGCGGCTTATCTCGCTATGATTAACCGGCTTTACAGCGCCAGAGACGCTTTGTGGGGTCATTCACCTCTTCCTCCGGGTATTCCTGTAATCTCGTTTCAAGTGGAAACTTTTTATCCCCCCCAGTTTAAAAACTGCCATAAACTTCGGTTTTTATGAAGCCGGGTTTTCTGGTTTTAGCGAGTTGCAGCGACGTTAATGTAACAGAAGCACAGCGACACCCGTAGACACGGAGTTTGCTTGTTTTTTTTATTCTTACATAAGTGGAAAAACACAGGACTTCACTCGTTAGGTCAGTGCTGAAATCCAGCGGCGGCTCACACTGGATAATTCCGCTGCCCGTATTTCATGATCACTTCACAGGACGGTTTTCCAGCCATCCGTGTAAAAGCATGCTTGGTTAGTTCTCAGCTCCAGAGCCATGATCTGCTTTATGGAGAGGGGTGGGCAGGGCCACTTTCAGGGCATATAAGTAGAACTCCGGTACTCCTATAGGGGGCGAGGTCAGTACCTTACACCAGGGGATAGGAGATTAGAGAAGGGACCCAAAAAGAATTTTAAAGTGAACCTCAGGTTAAAAGTCAAATACTTACCTAAGAATAGTGAAGCATTTGGGTCCTGTAAAGGCTTCCCACAACCAATCTTTTGTCCACCATGGTTGCATGCAGACTCCCCAAAAGCAGGCCCGAAGAGGACTAAGGCCCGAGGTGGGCTCATATAAATAATAAAAAAAACTGGTCTATGGGATCCGGGGGACTTGAGGATTTAGGCTACCTGATCTGCACGGCCCCCCCGGATCACGTAGCCGCCATCCACTCCGCTCTCCACCGCTCCTGAGGCCTCTTGCACACTGCAAGCAAATCAGATTCAGATTCAGATTTTTAATCTGTTTTTACATCCGATTCCGATTCAGATTTTTAATCTTAACTGCATGCTGCGTTTTTTGATCCGTTTTTCTGTTGAATGTATTCAAGGAAAATCGGAAACGGAATCGGAATCGGAAAACGGATTTGCAGTGTGCAGGGAGCCTGAGGCCTGCTAGGGCCCTCTTTCACTTACGTAACCTCTGGGTTATGACGCTGGGAGGCGGGGAAGCGGCAGGGGGCGTGGCTAGGGAGAGCTGCACAATGTCAGCTCTGGAAAGCCTGCAGGAACGCCCCTAGTGGGTGTTTTAAACAGGGGAATCCTTCTCCTCCCATTACCCCCCGAGATAAATATTGTCGCTAATTTCGGGGGTGGGGGGGGGGCAGAGAGCTGCGTCTAGGGGACACAGAGGCATGTCATGAGGCAGAGAACTGAGTCCCATATGCCCCTCTGCTTTAAAGAGGAACTATAAATGCAATGAGAAGTAAAGATATGGGAAATGCTGGCACTGCAGTCAGTGGACTCCTGTGATAGTGGGAAGAGGAGGGGGAGGAAGGTGGCTCAAACCGCACCGTCGGGTATGGATGGGTGACTCCCCAGCGTGCTCAGGCAGCAGTGTATCTGCATCAACAAAGAAGGGGGAAAGCGCCGGCACTGCTGTCATTCACAATTTATTGATTCCATGATAAGCAACGTATCAAAACTTGCATACAAAAAACGACAGAGTAAAGTCACATACCCTGTGGTGGATTGTGGTGGCGTGGTGGTGGGTGCAGAGGGAAGGAGAGCCTGACGGCCGTTTCGCGCTATGCGCTTCTACGGAGGCTGCAAGGGAGATAATGGGACAAACAGACCTAAATACACTTACTAGGACAACGTGCGACGTACTGCCGCTCCAAGTCCCGCCTCTCTATCATCATGAGTCGCTCCGTATTGGCTGCCTGAATCACAGAGGCAGCCTGGGGCGAGTGTACCTGACGTCACTCGCCCCAGGCTGCCTCTGTGATTCAGGCAGCCAATACGGAGCGACTCATGATGATAGAGAGGCGGGACTTGGAGCGGCAGTACGTCGCACGTTGTCCTAGTAAGTGTATTTAGGTCTGTTTGTCCCATTATCTCCCTTGCAGCCTCCGTAGAAGCGCATAGCGCGAAACGGCCGTCAGGCTCTCCTTCCCTCTGCACCCACCACCACGCCACCACAATCCACCACAAGGTATGTGACTTTACTATGTCGTTTTTTGTATGCAAGTTTTGATACGTTGCTTATCATGGAATCAATAAATTGTGAATGACAGCAGTGCCGGCGCTTTCCCCCTTCTTTGTTGATTTAAAGAGGAACTCCAGTAAAAATAATGTAACAAAAAAAAGTGCTTCATTTTTACAATAATTATGTATAAATGATTTAGTCAGTGTTTGCCCATTGTAAAATATTTTAAATCCCTGATTTACATTCTGACATTTATTACATGGTGACATTTTTACTTCTGGCAAGTTATGTAGCTGCTGCTTGCTGTTTTGGCAGTTGGAGACAGCTGTAAACCGCTATTTCCCACAATGTAACAGGGTTCAGAGACAGGAAACTGCCAGGAGTACCTCGGTACTCAGAGCTTCTTGTGGGGGAGGGGTTTCACCACAATATCAGTCATACAGCGCCCCCTGATGGTCTGTTTGTGAAAAGGAATAGATTTCTCATGTAAAAGGGGGTATCAGCTACTGATTGGGATAAAGTTCAATTCTTGGTCTGAGTTTCTCTTTAAGCAATTTTGAGCATGTCATGGTTGTTGGTGCCAGAGGGATCGGTCTGAGTATTTCACAATCTGTGCTCAGTTACTGGGATTTTCGCGCGCAACCATTTCTAGGGTTTACAAAGAATGGTGTGAAAAGGGAAAAACATCCAGTATGCAGCAGTCCTGTCGGCGAAAATGCCTTTTTGATGCTAGAGGTCAGAGGAGAATGGGCCGACTGATTCAAGCAGTGCGCCCGGCGCTGCTGCTGTGACGAGGCAGGAGAGAGCGGTTCCCCTGGTAACCGCTCTCTCCTGCCTCGTCACAGCAGCAGCGCCGGGCGCGCTGCTGTGATACACATTATACGCATGATGGAGACTGGAGAGCAGAGCGAGAGGGGCACCCGGATTAGAGGAAGCGGCCGCCGGCTGAACAGGTAATAGCAGCGGCGGCCGCGGAGGGAGCGGGCGGGGGATCACTACACTGGCTATACTGGGCACTATACTAGCTATAATGGGCACTATACTGGGAACTTTACTGGCTATACTGGGCACTATACTAGCTATACTGGGCACTATACTAGCTATACTGGGCACTATACTGGCAATACTGGGCGCTATACTGGGCACCATACTGGCTATACTGGGCACTATATTGGCAATACTGGGCACTATACTGGGCACCATACTGGCTTTACTGGCTATACTGGGAACTATACTGGGCACTTTACTGGCTATACTGGGCACTATACTGGCTACACTGGGCACTTTACTAGCTCTACTGGGGCACTACCTACCAATACTGGGCACTTTACTGGCTATACTGGGCACTTTACTAGCTATACTGTGCACTTTACTAGCTCTACTGGTGCACTTCCTACCAATACTGGGGCACTATACTAGCTATACTGGGGCACTACCTACCCAGACTGGGCACTATACTAGCTATCAATTAAATAAGGTGCAAGAGTGCTTAGTATATTGGTTAATGTCCCTAAAAGAATACAGGGCGGGGCCAGCCTGAATTGCATAAATGATTCAAATACTTGACACAAAAGGTTATAAGGCCACCAAGATTATACCAATATGACAATTTATTAAAGATTCTATCAAAATACAAAGCACAAACCCCTAAGATATCACCCTCCACATAATACCCTCTTCCCCATGATTAAAAACAGGAATCATTGCGGAGTATAAGTTATGCATGACTAGTACAACTTTTGCAGGTAAGTTGATTGGACTCTGGTCAGAGAATTACACAACCAACACATCCGCCCGCGCATACATACAACATCCACACTGCCACAGAAAAATTAATACTAGCGGGGGCCCCCCTTACAGTTTTGTCTCTCCCCTTCACTTAATGAAGATTGGGATTGGAATGTCCATGTATGGCCAACAAGTTCCAGATAATAGCCTTCCAGATAGCTTGCAGCGTTATTGCTTTAAGAAGACCGTACATGGATAGGTCTCACCCGTCTAGTAGTTCCCTCTAAAGCACCGGCAATTCTCCTCGTTCACTTTGAAGTTTCCATAACAGGAGTCGTCCGTGCATATACCAGGTTGATATCCCCTCATACTGAATCAGTGCGCATTCCAAGCCCAACTTCGTATTGGCGCATACTGAGTCCTGTGTATCATCCAGATAACTTGCCGTGGCCACGCCACAGCGTTGGTGAGGGTCACACGCTGAACATGCCGAATAATGGCGGCAGCAGGGAGTGGACACGCAATAGTCGTCACCAGTCAGCTGACTAAACTCCGCCCACCGACGCGTTTCACGCCCACTTTGGGCGTTTCATCAGGGTGCTATACTAGCTATACTGGGGCACTACCTACCCATACTGGGCACTATACTAGCTATACTGGGCACTTTACTAGCTATACTGAGGCACTACCTACCCATACTGGGCACTATACTAGCTATACTGGGACACACTGGGGGGATCATGCGGTCTGCACCAATCCAGCATTTCCTACCCCTGGCTTATATGGGGGTCAATCATTTTTCCCTGTTTTTTAAGGTAAAGGTTGGGGTCGGCTTATATGCGAGTATATACGGTATATAGCTTTATTTAGAACATTGCATAATTCTGTCACAGTTGCAGTTTTAAAGCTATCTTTTAAGCTATAAAACAAAGCAGCAATAATGACCCTTTGAACTTGAACATGCAGTCAAACCTTATCTCATGCTGCCTCTCACTGTTTCTTGACTATTTCGTTTCAAAATATTTTTTTTATTAAAGATGAATCAGATTACACAGAAATACATGCCAAATGACTTGTGACATAGGTGCAGCAACGTTAACATCATATTTAGGGCTGATCGGAACAGCTGAATTCCGATTTCGTCGAAATTTCGTGTACCGCATGCGAAAACCGAATTTCGTGTTCCGAATTTTCGTGTTCCGAGTGCCAACTTCTGCGGTTAATTGTAAAGCCCCTGTACATGCTATCATCACCAAATTTGTCATGTATATTAAGCAGATGAGTAGGAACATGGTAAAAACAAAATTTTGTGAAAAGACCGTATAGTTTTTGAGCAAATCGATTTCAAAGTTTCATAGGAAAAATGATTTTTAAACTGTGTAAAATGACACTGCTGCAGTACAGGTTACTGCATTCCGAGTTCTGTATACATATGGGGCTCGATTCACAAAGCAGTGCTAACCCAGTTAGAGACTTTAGGCGTGATAACCATTGCACCACGCTGGTGAAAAGCCAGTTTAGGTGTGATAAGTTTAGATAAGTGTAGATAGCGTGCAAAGTCCCCCACGCAAAGCAGCGCCATTAAACTCTATGCGAAGTGCACCAGACTTTGCTAGCGCAAAACTTTTGATCAGCTGTGCACTGCGGTGCTAACGCAGTTGGTGCTTAAACTTATCATGCCTAAACTTATCACACCTAAACTTATCACACCTAAACTTATCACACCTAAACTTATCACACCTAAACTTATCACACCTAAACTTATCACACCTAAACTTATCACACCTAAACTTATCACACCTAAACTTATCACACCTAAACTTATCACACCTAAACTTATCACACCTAAACTTATCACACCTAAACTTATCACACCTAAACTTATCACACCTAAACTTATCACACCTAAACTTATCACACCTAAACTTATCATGCCTAAACTGAGTTTAGGCGTGATAAAGGGCTTTTCACCAGCGTGCTAACTGTTAGCACCGCTTTGTGAATCAGGCCCATTGTATACATTTCATGAAAACAGACAGCGTGGGGTCCCCCCTCCCAAGCCTCCTTAACCCGTTGTCCCCCATGCAGGCTGGGATAGCCAGAATGCGGAGTCTCGGCCACGTGGGGCTTCGCACCCTGAGCTATACCAGCCAGCATGGTCCATGGTATGGGGGGGCTCTGGAGGAGAGGGGTGGTCAACCTCCCCCTCTCCCCCAGAGCCCTTGTCCAATCCATGGACAAGGGGCTCTTCCCCCACCTCCGGTGCCCCAGGAGGAGGTGGGGGCCGCCGACGTCCTGGGGGGTTCATGGTGCCATCCGGGGTTCCCCTTTAACAAGCGGACCCCGGAAGCCGCCCCCTCCCCAGGGTAAATGAGTATAGGGGTACACGGTACCCCTTACCCATTTCAGCAGAGTTAAAAAAAGAAATAAAAACATGACAACAAAAAAAAGTCCTTTATTGTTCTAAATTAACCAGGGATACTTACCTTGCAAAAATCCCACGCCAGTATCCTTAGGAGTGGTCCCACGCCAGTATCCTCTTAGGACATCTCACCACCCTCCCACACCGACGAACTCCCGCCACTGAATGGTTACAGTCAGCCTCTGCATTTGTATAGCAGAGGCTATGAACACGAAAATGTTGCCTTTGAAACAAGAAATTTCGGCAAACAGTGATGCAATCAAAATGGCCACTGGGAAATCCCGGAACGCTGGAGGCCACACTAGAGTGGCGAATCCAGCCATTTTTCACATATATGGTGGGTCCAGGTGACCAGAGCAGGAGATGCCCTGGTCCCCTGGACCCACCTATTTATGTGAAATAACGCTCAATCTGACACTCTGAGGTGGCCTCCGGGGAACGGGGATTCCCCAGCAGCCATTTTGTTTATGACACTGTTTGCCGAAAATTCTTGTTTTAGCAAACAATTTTCGTGTTTCTAGCTTATGCAATACAGATTGCAGAGGCTGTCTATAGCCATTCAGCCCTGGGAGTTGGGCGGGTGCCTGGGACCACTCCTGAGGATACTGGCGTGGGACCACTCCTGAGGATACTGGCGTGGGACCACTCCTGAAGATACTGGCGTGGGATTTTTGCAAGGTAAGTATCCCTGGTTAATCCAGAGCAATAAAGGACTTTTTTCGTTGTCGTGTTTTTATTTCTTTTTTTAACTCTCTGCTGAAATGGATAAGGGGTACCGTGTACCCCTATACTCATTTCTCCTGGGGAGGGGGCGACTTCCGGAGTCTGCTTGTTAAAGGGGACCCCCGGATGGCACCATGAACCCCCCAGGATGTCGGCGGCCCCCACCTCCTTCTGTTGCACCGGAGGTGGGGAAGAGCCCCTTGTCCATGGATTGGACAAGGGCTCTGGAGGAGAGGGGGAGGTTGGCCGCCCCTCTCCTCCAGAGCCCCCCCATACCATGGACCATGCGGGCTGGTATAGCTCAGGGTGCGAAGCCCCATGTGGCCGGGACTCCGCATTCTGGCTATCCCAGCCTGCATGGGGGACAAGGGGTTAAGGAGGCTTGGGAGGGGGGACCCCACGCTGTCTGTTTTCATGAAATGTATACAATATGTATACAGAACTCGGAATGCAGTAACCTGTACTGCAGCAGTGTCATTTTACACAGTTTAAAAATCATTTTTCCTATGAAACTTTAAAATCGTTTATTTCAAAAACTATAAGGTCTTTTCACAAAATTTAGTTTTTACCATGTTCTTACTCATCTGCTTAATATACATGCCAAATTTGGTGATGATAGCATGTAAGGGGGCTTCACAATTCACCACGGAATTTAGCACAATTGACTTCAATGTAAACACGAATTCGGTACTCGGAATTGCAGAATTTTCGAGTTTCGAGTGCTTACTCGGAACTGCCAAATTCCGATGGCAAACTCGAAATTCGGAATCCGAGAGCTCAGCCCTAATCATATTGATAATATAGAACAATAGTTCTGGTCTGGCATTAATAGTAATAAACTAGATACCTTATATACTCGCGTATAAGCCTATTTTTTTCAGCAAAAAATGTGCTGAAGAGTTACCCCATCGGCTTATATGCGGGTCAGTGGAGCAGAACGGATGGTGGAGCAGGTTTTGTTACTGGCAGAGGAGCGTAGGGATTGTGCACTACTGATCCTGCTATTGCCAGCTGGCTCCCTGCTGTGTCCCCCACCCCCTGCAACATGGTGTGCAGAGTTCGCTGCTCAGGACTACCGGTGTTCTTTGGCTTGTGCCAGCAACATGTCAGTGGTACAATGATCAGGGATTCTTTTTGTGTGGCAATTCCTATGTCTCATATCTATGATGCCATCTAGTGACATCTTGAAACACAGATGTATCATCGTTGTGGCACATCTGGCTATATGGAGAGGGGAGGACTTGTACTGGGGGCACATCAGGCTACTGTGGAGGGGGCTATACTGGGGAAGTGGCTTATTTGCGAGTCAATTACTTTTTCCTGGTTTCTGAGGTTAAAGTAGGTGCCTCGGCTTATACAAGGGTTGGCTTATATGCGAGTATATACGGTAATCGGCTAAAACTGGACTCCATGTACTATCATTACGTCGCAGGTAAAAGTGGACCAAAACTCAGAACTTCCTTTCTGCTCTAAAAGGTACGCAACAGCATAATAGGTCCTTTAAACAAAACCATTTCTTTATGGCTGGTACAAATCCTACAATAAATCTGCAGTTTTTCTACTTCCTACTTTCATGGAAGCAGACTTATTGTTAACATCCTGTGCTTTCAAATGAGCACTTTTTGCTTAACTGCTATGGCAGTCAACTGACCCAGGGGAGAGATCAAATTACAACTTGTGATTAGATACAGATGAGGGGGAATTAGACTGAACAGGCTAAACTCTCTAAATACATACAGAGTGCATTTCTCTGTTTCCTTCTGTCCTGTGCAAAAGTTCAGGACAGGTCCACATGAGAGCCATCCCATATGGAGCTCTCATTTCCACAAAACTGATAACGACCCTATTAGTGTTTTATAACATGTAAATGTGTAACTAGGATACACCCGCCTGGTAGCCTGAATGATGCAGAATCGCAGCTAGAAGTCACGTGTTTCCATTACAACAGCTGTTGGCAAATACCGCGTGTTTATGTAGATGGGATCAGCGCTGGGGAGACCGTCCTGCGATTTCCCAGCTGAAGGGGGCTCCACACTCCCTGCGGCATTCCAACAAGAAGAAAAAGCAACCCCGGCCATGATTGTAATTAGTATAGTCTGTGAACCACTGAGCTGATTAGTCCAATCTTTATTAACCTGTTCAGGACCATAGCCTTACACCCCTCTAGTGACAAGCTATTTTTTACTAATTAGGGCTCTGCAGCTTTAAGTGCTCACTGCAGAGCCATACAAGTCAGCACACAACTGATCCCCCCCCCCTTTTCTGCCCACCAACAGAGCTTTCTGTTGGTGGGCTCTGATCCCTGCTGGCATGTTTGTTTATTTGTTTGAGTTTTGTTTATTAAATTTCGCTATTTTTGTATTTTTTTTTCCTCCCTCCCTCCTCCTGCCAGCCAATCACCGCGATTGGCTGTCGCAATCGCATCGCTGTGCAATGTAAATAGATGCCAGTTTTGCAACGGCGCGCACAATCCCCTACAATCTCTGTCCCCAGGACTTTACGGCAATTGGCGTTAGGCTGTCCTGGGGGAGCCACCACGCCAATTGGCATGAGGCAGTTGGCAACAAATTAAACATGATTAAAAAAAATAAAAATGAAAAACTGTTAAAACAAGTCTAAAGTGAAAAACAAAACAAAACAGATGCTTGCTTGTGGAGGGTGAAGGCTCTGGGTCCTATAGAGCAGAGTTCCCCGGCCCCGTCCTCAAGGCCCACCAACAGTACAGGTTTTGCAGGAAACCACAAACATTCACAGGTGGGGTAATTAGTGTCTCAGCAGAGCTGATTAACTACCTCTGTGGATTTCCACAAAACATGCACTGTTGGTGGGCCTTGAGGAGAGGGTTGGGGAGCACTGCTTATCGATCCTTCCCGCTCCTCTCACGGTCTCCTCATTCCAGTACCGTCACCCCATTGGCAGTATTCGATTGGTCGAATACTGCTCTGTGGCGTCATGGGAGGCTTCGGGAGACCGTGTGCTCCCAAAGAGCCTCACGTGTCGTTTAATTGACTGTAAAGAGACAGCCATCGCTTTTGGACCGCCAGGCCTCAAAGCATTACAATGAAGGCCGTGAATGGTCAGAAATGAGTGTGCTGTCTTTGACAACTCCCGTTATTCATTGTAATGCCCGGAGATCCCAAAGAAAGTTGTTGGGTTCTTCATGACCTACGTTTGAGTAGTCGCATTGGCTGAAATGGGTTTTTCACGGTTTTCTGGGAAAATATTGACTTTACTGAATGTCTCCCAATAATGGCATTAGCAAATGGCAACAGGAATTCATTTTAACAGCCTTCCCTTTAAAGAGAGTCTGATGCGAGAATAAATCTCGCTTCAGAACTCATAGTCAATCCCGCGGCTAAACAAGGGTTCCTTACCCTTGTTTACCCCCCGAAATCACCTCCGAGCAGCGCATCCCCTCTTCCGGATTGAGGCAGGGCTAACCGCCGCAGCCCTGCCTCTTGCGCATCTGTCAGCGCGTATCTCCGCCTCTCCCCCGCCCCTCTCAGTCTTCTTTTGCTGAGAGGGGCGGGGGAGAGGCGGCGATGCGCCGCTGATAGACGGCGCTGAGAGGCAGGGCTGCAGCTGTTAGCCCTGCCTCAAGAGCAGCAAAATCTACGACCAAGTTGGTCGTAGATTTTGCAGGGAGGAGGTCAGGGACCCTCGTTTAGCCGCGGGATAGTGGCGTTTTAGCAGGGGCACACATGCCCCTGCTGAATATAAGCTCTGAAGCGAGTTTTATTCTCGCTTCAGTGTCTCTTTAAATTACCAGCCGATTGGCAGTCCCTCTTGTGACAGTTGCCTGCTACATCCGCTTGTCTATTGACTGTTAGGAAATGCCTGTTCTTGTTATGCTAGGTACACACCATACAATTTTAATGCTGGGCATACACCGCTCGATTTTGCCGCTCAATTTCGCGCCCAATCGATTCTGCAGGCGATTCTCTTATCTTCCGCTCCTTTTTCTTATCTTTTCCCATTGTCCTCAATGCAGAATCGAGCGGCGAAAACGATCGGGCGCGAAATCGGACATGTCGGAAATTATCTATCGAGCCATCTAAATGGCTCAGAATCGAGCCGTGTATTCCCAGCATAACACAAAAATCTAACAGAAAATTGTATGGTGTGTACTAGGCGTTAGAGATGGCACAGGAAGGATGAGGGCCTGGGTTGTAGCGCTGAATCACAGCATGGCCAGAGAGCAGATGTGTGGCACTAGTTTTATGGTGGCCATACAAGAAAAACGTTCAATTTTCCCGTTTATTTGATCCAAATGATCGAATCAAATTAAGTTGAAAATATTTTTTTTTTCGATCAAGAAATTCGAACGATTATCTCGTTTTTTCGAGAAAAATCTGATCGGACATGCTGGAAAAATCTTTATATTCGATCTAACGGTCGGAATGGGGGCATAAGGGGGAGGGGGGGGCTCTCCTTGCTCCCAGGGCCTATGCCTCTATGCTGCCACGTTTCAACCTACAACTTTGCTGTGTAACATTTTTCTGCTGCTGTGAAGTATCTTACCCTTGAACCCATCTCATAAAATCGAACTAAATTATCGATTCGAAAAAAATTTAAAATTGTACCATGTATGGCCACCTTTAGTTTTCCCTGCTCTTTGTAAATGCTGCCAGGCAGCATTTTATTCTTTAGATTTAATGAAGTCTAAGGGACGGTTCACATTTGTATCCATGGCTCATTTTTTTGTCCACGGATCAAAACCGGAGCCACGGATACCAATGATAAAAATAGCAGCCGTCTTCACTCCAAACACTGATCCGTGGGCGATCCAGGGAACTGTTTTGAAAAACTGAACGGAGAGTCCGGACTTGTCGGGACTTCACGGAGCCCGGATACACGGAGGGGCAGTGGCAGGTGATGCAAAAACGGATCTCCTACACAGGCACAGAAACGGAGGGAGATCCGGATTGCCTCCTGCCTGCTCCTCCCCTCAATGTCACCCCTATAGGTGTCCTCTGGTAGCCTGAGGGGGTAGCAGCCAGGACGAGGCAGCGGGCACAGCGGTGGGGAGGGGATTGGCCCCCACCCCACACCTGGGCCCCCCGTCCATTCTCTCCCTCCAGCTATGTCCGCTATATTATGGCAAAAGTAATAATGAGCGAGCGGGGAAGCAATTACCTTCCTTCCTCTGCTCGCCACGTGACTTCCTGCAATGCCGCCCTTATAAGGACATGAGGGCGGGGCTCCTTGCTCCCAGGGCCTAGGCCTCTATGCTGCCACGTTTCAACCTACACAACTCTGCTGTGCAACATTTTTCTGCTGCTGTAAAGTATCTTAACCTTGAACCCATCTCATAAAATCTTCTTCTATCTCTGCTCATTATATGTGTGTAACCTTTGTCAGTTACCTTTATGTCAGTTACCTGAGTCAGGGTGACAGTGTGTCAGAGACAGAGAACACATTAAACAACCGCCACTCACAAAACTGTATGCAAAAATATTTTATTGAGAATCCAGTGAAAAAAACCATCCCCCTAAAAAGACGAACCCTTAAAAACAAGACGTGGGCTTTCCATACAAGGCGTACTCCTGGACACATTCATACATGCCACCACTCTTCACACATCCAGATTCAGATCTGGATCGGCCGATCCTTGACCTATGCGTGTGTGTCACCTAACTTCAGATGCACTGAATAAATAAGAGTCTCAGCGGGACTCTTTACTTCAAATGGACTGCCACAGAGGGCTCCTCCAATGGGTATCATTCATAAAGCATTTCCGCATGCGGAAATGCTTAACACCGGTGACTTTCCCGACCACTCAGCATAAACCCCATAGGCTCTTTCCGCATGAAAAGGTGACAGAGCGATACATTTCCGCCTTGTGCGGAGTTTTTCTAGATTAATCTAGAAAAAGTAACAAACACATCCATTCATAAAGATTAGAGCAAGCGGTATCCGGAAGGAAAATACCGCTTGCTCGACAGTAGCGATAGGCGGGCGGCATACATATAAATGAATGGGAGGGACCTCCCAAGCAGCATCAGACAGAGCAGCGCAGGGAGGGAATCGGGCAGCTTTTAAGTTTCCGCATGTCTTCCGCCACGCTGCCGCCAGCTTCCTCCAGAAAACCTCCGCACTTCTTCCGCAACAGGCAGACTTCTTTATGAATGGCCACCCAGAAGTCTTAATTACCGGTTGCGGAGAAGAACGGTGTTTTCCCGCACTACCGACAGCCTGTTTATGAATGATACCCAATGTATACAATTACAGTCTCTGCATTGGGTATCATTCATAAACAGGCTGCCGGTAGTGCGGGAAAACACCGTTCTTCTCCGCAACCGGTAATTAAGACTTCTGGGTGGCCATTCATAAAGAAGTCTGCCTGTTGCGGAAGAAGTGCGGAGGTTTTCTGGAGGAAGCTGGCGGCAGCGTGGCGGAAGACATGCGGAAACTTAAAAGCTGCCCGATTCCCTCCCTGCGCTGCTCTGTCTGATGCTGCTTGGGAGGTCCCTCCCATTCATTTAGATGTATTCCGCCCGCCTATCGCTACTGTCGAGCAAGCGGTATTTTCCTTCCGGATACCGCTTGCTCTAATCTTTATGAATGGATGTGTTTGTTACTTTTTCTAGATTAATCTAGAAAAACTCCGCACAAGGCGGAAATGTATCGCTCTGTCACCTTTTCATGCGGAAAGAGCCTTTATGAATGGGGCTTATGCTGAGTGGTCGGGAAAGTCACCGGTGTTAAGCATTTCCGCATGCGGAAATGCTTTATGAATGATACCCATTGTGTCAAAACAGAAGCAATCCTTTAAAGCTAGCTTTCTCAGACAGCGTGCTCCCTCCAATGAAAGATCACATTGGACCAAAGTTCTTTGAATGCTCAAAGCTTTTACAGGTGGAACAACGGGAAGGGTTACCTTTGTTTCGCCTAGATCCAGGCAGTTCGCCACGGCGTCCCGCAGCCAGCAGGTATCTGCAACCGGCAAGGGCTCGATGTCTGCCACCCAGTGCGCCGTTAGGAGATGCGGCATGTAGCGGTCCCGGCTACTCCTCCGGCCCGACATCTCCAAGCCCCGCCCACATTTGAGACACTCTGACTCTTCTACTTGTGCCGTTTGGGAACCTTAAAGCGGACCTGAACTCAGAACTTCCCCTCTGTTCAAAAACTAAGCAACAGAATAATGACCTTTAGGGCCCTTTCACACTGGGGGGGGAGGGGGGTGTTGTGGTAAATTTACCGCACCCCACCGCAGCCTAATGAAAGCCAATGGGGCAGTTCACACTCCCCACATTGCGGTACGCTGCGCTGGAAGTGCCCAAATAATGCACGGACATACCTACATTATCACGCGGCTCCTGCAGCGACCTGCGTCAGACTGGAAGTTATGTAAGTCTATGGTAACGCTCGTGTATTTAAAAAGAAACCATTGGAGTTTTTTGCCTCGCACATGTATGGAAGTGTATTTTAGCAATACACTTCCGTGCACGTCATTGATTGGTCAACAGGATGTAAGCATCACTTCCTTCTTGGCCAGATGAGTATTACCGCATACTAATGCGGTATTCCCCAAAGGCCTGTTTTTGGCAGTGTGGTGCGGTTTCAGCCTACGCAGAAGTGCACCCTCTACGTATCTCTCCGGCGGCTGCTGGAGAGATACGTAAATAGCGCACTTCTCTTGCGTCAGACTGGCCGCGACAAGCAGAACTCACGTGACCCGGTACCGAAGAGGGAGAAGACTGAGGACGGCGGCGTGAGAGTGATCCGTGCACATGGTGCTGGAGGAAGCCCCAGGTATGTATAAAACATTTACTTTACATCAGCTCTGGTTTCCCTTACGGCTGGAGTGGGATTTTTGGATTGAGAAATCGGTGGAGGCCTAGAAAGGGGGTATCCTGCAGTGTCTTCCTGGGCCTGCTGCAGGCCTAGGCTGCCTCTGAAGAAGCGGAAGATTCCGCGTCACTAGTTAGGTGATAGCAGCAGCATTGGTCATAGTAGCTGCATTTCCTCGCAGCACACACTGCACTGCAGGACTTCACTATTTGAGTAAGTTGTTGTTGTTAGTATTTCTATTTGCACTTTCCACATTCCTGTACTGAGGGCTTTTGTCCATATCACTTAGCACTTTCTTGGTTTAGTTATCATCTAGTTATTCATTCTCAGGGATTAAGGGGCATATTTTTGGTTCAGTAGCATATATATTGTATATCACCTTTTTATCTAATCATGGATTCATTATTGTAAACATATGATTTGCGAAATGTGTGCTTATCATTTATGAAATTCCACTAGCCATTTACCCTTGATTACTAATTGACACGTCTTTGTATTAACCTTGTGGTGTTGGAGTTTCCTTATCCTATGGATCCACTTCACACCTTCCCGTTGCATCCCAGCTGCACTTTTAACTGTTTTTATAGGAAACCTGAAATTACTTAAACCCTTTGGGGACCGCCGTAGTTAAGTCCTACGCCGCACTTGTGGCTGCCTCTGCCTGATGAGGCATAGGATTTACGTCGCCCGCCGTTTCCACTCCCGACACAATCGTGCACACCCGAGAGGGAAGATTAAGCTGTCGTATGATAGCCGACATCTCCTCTCCGTGATCAGGAGCCATCGCGATTGGCTCCTGGTCACGTGATCACTATGATCGCCGGCGGATCGTAGTGCTCACCATAAGAGCTGCGGCGGTAGGGGGAAAGAAGAGGATCCACTCACCTTCCTGACGTTTCCCTGGCAATCGGCGCTCCGCTCTGGCCGGCATCCCCGCTCGCTCTGACGTAAGTGCCGGGTCTCGGCTTAATGACGTCATCAAGCCGCGACCCGGAACTGATCGGCAGTACGAGCGGGGATGCCGACCAGAGTGGAGGGGTCCACAGCTGCTCATCTCTGGAGCCCGGGAGGTGAGTAAAGGCTGCTGGCTATAGCAGGGACACCTGGCTACCAAAGGGACACCATGCACAGCTAGCCACAGTGTGGATCCGGCTGTCTGACTCCCCCAAACATGCTCCCCTTGCAAAAATGCCTGGTCCTTAACCATTTAGGCTGCTGTGCTGCTGCTGCTGGTTTCGGCGCGCGCCCCCGTGCCGCCCCCCGGTAGCCCAGAGATCAATGAACGGGAACTGTCTGACTCCCCCAAACATGCTCCCCTTGCAAAAATGCCTGGTCCTTAACCATTTAGGCTGCTGTGCTGCTGCTGCTGGTTTCGGCGCGCGCCCCCGTGCCGCCCCCCGGTAGCCCAGAGATCAATGAACGGGAACTGTCTGACTCCCCCAAACATGCTCCCCTTGCAAAAATGCCTGGTCCTTAACCATTTAGGCTGCTGTGCTGCTGCTGCTGGTTTCGGCGCGCGCCCCCGTGCCGCCCCCCGGTAGCCCAGAGATCAATGAACGGGAACTGTCTGACTCCCCCAAACATGCTCCCCTTGCAAAAATGCCTGGTCCTTAACCATTTAGGCTGCTGTGCTGCTGCTGCTGGTTTCGGCGCGCGCCCCCGTGCCGCCCCCCGGTAGCCCAGAGATCAATGAACGGGAACATGGTTCCCGTTCATTGATCCAAGTCCCCAGCAGAAAAACTGATGTCCTCTTATCAGAGGCCGCAGTCTTTCGGGGAAAAAAAAGTTTTTCTCCTCTTCTCGTCCTCTTCTTGCTTCCTGGAAGCGAGAAGGACAAAAAAAAAAGGAAATCTTAATGTGGCCAAATAGTAAAACTACATCTACATACATTTTTCAATACATAAAACACACATTATTACATTTAAAATTAACTTTATTTCCCACGCCAAAAATTACCCAAATAAAAAATGTTCATGGAAAAAAAAAAATTACAATAAAAAAAACATAAATAGTTATCTAAGGGATGTCCCGCTACACCGTTGTAGGGTAAAAAAAATCTCTCCGACTTTATTTAACACATCAGCAAAAACACAGACAACAGCTCACGCGTATCGAAGCTCTGCATGGCTCCTTAATCATGCTATGATTAAGGAGCCATGCAGAGCTCCGATACGCGTGAGCTGTTGTCTGTGTTTTTGCTGATGTGTTAAATAAAGTCGGAGAGATCTTTTTCCCCTACAACGGTGTAGCGGGACATCCCTTTCTTTTGTTACTGCTGGCTGATGCTCCGGGTCCCAGGCTCCCGTTGGCCGCACTGGTGGTTGCAGCGATCCACACACCTCTTTTCTCAGTTATATAAGGGTCTGAACTTTTTAAATATGCATGTGAAGAGGGTATATTACGAACATTTTTTAAATAAGCTTGTAAATAGTGATGGACGCAAAACTGAAAGAATGCATCTTTATTGCCAAATAAAATATTGGTGCCATACATTGTGATGGTACGTGGTGTCATAACCGAGACAAAAGGGCAAATAAAATACATAGGTTTTAATTATGGTAGCATGAGCATGTATTATTTTAAAGCTATAATGGCCGAAAAAGAAATAATGAATTTCTTAATATTCCTGTGAAAATGCATTTAGAAAAAAAAATTCTTCGCAAAATGTACCACCCAAAGAAAGCCTAATTGGTGGCTGAAAAAAACAAGATATAGATCAATTTATTGTGATTATTAGTGATAAAGTTATTGGCGAATGAATGGGAAGTGAAAATTGCTCTGTTGCATAAGGTGAAAAATCCCCACGGGCTGAAATGGTTAAGGGGGGTTAGGCAGCAGTTTCCGAAAGGGTTAAAAAGAGTTTTGCTTACCTGGGGCTTCTGCCAGCCCCCTGCAGCCGCCCTGTGCCTGCGCCGTCACGGAACGATCCTCTCATTTCTGATGACTCAGCCAGTCGATGGCCATTCCGTCTGCGTGGACCTGGCCGTGCGCGTCCTCATTCGCATTCCCCTGCCTAGGAGCATCGTGGTTCCAAACAAGCGCCACTGCTGATTGCTGCAGAGGGCCAAGGAAAACCTCTGTGACGACCGGTACGCTTGTTAGCTCCGGAAATAAACTGGGCGACGTGTTCAATCAGCCACGGCGAATAAAAGCAAACCTAATAATGTCTGTGTGGTAATGCAGGTTGTCAGCTTGGCCTCACTCTCTCCCTCTCTGACTTTCAATGCAGCAAACCATCTCTTGGCCCCCGTTTCCTTGGCTGCGGCGAGAGCGGCCCAAGTGCCAGCTTGGCCGGACAATGACTGCGGAACAAACACCAGCCAATCAGCATTCATTCTCCATCAGGGTTCTCTGTCTCTGCTGGTCACTCTGTACACTCTGTGCTCCACATTCAGCCCTTTATTACTGTTTGCACTTAATTGATTAGCTCACTGTTGGCCACCGTGGGGCCCCCTCAAACACAGTCCCCGGCTGAAAGGGGGATTCTCGGTTCCCACAGCTGCTGATTCAGTCAGGTTGCCGTTGACGACATTCTCCGGGTTATGATGGGATGTTTTGCAGCAACTGGTTTTCAGCCTAATTGTGGGAGTTGTGTGGGAACGTAGGCGGCGAATCGATATACGTGTTTCAGATAAAAAGGAGGTTTTATGCTCGAGGCACAGATCTTTTCCCAGGACTTTTCCACTGGCACAGCTAAATTCATGGCTCTTTCAATAGCTGATGTTCTTTTCTCAGGCAGTATAACACTATAACGGAGTTGCCGATCAGCTACGATAGTTACAGTACATAGTAACATAGGTATTTGGGTTGAAAAAGGACATACATCTATCAAGTTCAGCCAATAAATAAGGTACAATGCTGGCCTGCACTCTCACATATCCCTGTTGACCAGGGTTGGTTCTGGACTTTTTGCTCCCTGAGGCAAACATGTGAGGATGTCCCTCCCCTTCCCGATTTGAAATGATTGCACAGCACCTGACAATTTACAATGCACGTTCTAGCCGCTGTGCGACCAAAAAAGTCAGCGTAGGAAGGTAGCCAGGTATAGGTGGCCCCAGTATAGGTAGCCAGGTATAGGTGCCCCCCAGTATAGGTAGCCAGGCATAGGTGCCCCAGTATAGGTAGCCAGGCATAGGTGCCCCCAGTATAGGTAGCCAGGCATAGGTGCCCCCAGTATAGGTAGCCAGGCATAGGTGCCCCCAGTATAGGTAGCCAGGCATAGGTGCCCCCAGTATAGGTAGCCAGGCATAGGTGCCCCCAGTATAGGTAGCCAGGCATAGGTGCCCCCAGTATAGGTAGCCAGGCATAGGTGCCCCCAGTATAGGTAGCCAGGCATCGGTGCCCCCAGTATAGGTAGCCAGGCATAGGTGCCCCCAGTATAGGTAGCCAGGCATAGGTGCCCCCAGTATAGGTAGCCAGGTATAGGTGCCCCCAGTATAGGTAGCCAGGTATAGGTGCCCCCAGTATAGGTAGCCAGGTATAGGTGCCCCCAGTATAGGTAACCAGGTATAGGTGCCCCTGTATAGGTAGCCAGGTATAGATGCCCCTAGTAGAGGTAGCCAGGCATAGGTGCCCCAAGTATTGGTAGTCAGACATAGGTGCACCCAGTATTGGTAGCCAAGTATAGATGCCCCCAGTATAGGAAGCCAGCCTATGCCCCACCCCCCTCTACTGGCCACCACTTGTTCACCTGTTATGGCGGCCTCTTCCTACACAGAGTCCGGATCCCCTCAGGCCTTGCTGCACTGCCTGGCATAGCATCCTTCAGATCTCAAATCGGCCGTCACCTGTAGTTTAGAGACTGGAGACCGGTGCCCCTACTAATGACATCACTGTTTACTTCCTCTATACACACTGTTACTACAAACACCAGCCTCCGGTCTCTTCACAGCGGGTCACTGCTGATCTGACATCAGTGCCAGGCAGTCCAGCGAGAGCCGAGGGGATCCGGACTCTGTGGAGGAAAGGGTCGCCAGAGCAGGTGAATAAGCAATGGCCGCAGGGGAGGAAGGGGGGGGCAAGATGCTGCACCTTAAGACACCACCTAAGGCCCCTTCCACAGTGCGACGTTAAAGTTGCATGTTAGAAAATTTTGTAACGCAGACTAACGCACAGCAATACTAAGTCTGTGCGACATTCACAGTGCACACGTTGCGTTGTGTGTAACATGTAGCAATATTTAGAAAGTGCTGCATGCTGTGCGTTAAGCAATACACTTGCTGCGTTGTGTGTTGCACATGCTCAGTAAGGTTTTGTTTTGTTAAAAAAAGTTAACGCATGCAGCGTTTTCGTTCCATCGGTATGCGACTAAAACTGCGCACTGAGACACATAACGCAGTGCAAAATAACGTCCAATTTCATAACCTACATGCGCTGCGTTAGGGGCACGTTGTGCGACTGTAACGTTGCATCAAACGCAACGTCCCAATGTGAAAGAGGCCTAAGAATACGTGGTTCAGGCAGCGTCATACAAGGTCAGCCCCTGCTGTTGATCCAGAGAAAGGCGAAAAACCCTTACAAGGCATGGTCCAATTAGACCCAAAAGGGGAAAAAAATATTCCTGAATCCAAATGGCAATCAGATAAAATCTCTGGATCAACACTGTCAGGAATGACCTAGTAATTATAACCATAGATGTCTTTCAACGTAAGGAAAGCATCCAAGCCCCCCTTAAACACAGGTATAGATTTGCCATAACTATTTCCTGGGGTAATACATGTCACATTTTAATCACTCTTACCATAAAGAACCCTTTTTCTAAATAAATGGCTAAAATGTTTCTCCTCCTTGCGCAGCTCTTGTCCCCCTAGTCCTTTGCACAAGCCTAGGGACAAAAAGCTCATCTGCCAAGCTTTTATATTGCCCTCTGATGTATTTATACTGTAGAACTAGTGGATTGAATAAGGGCCCGAGTGAGATGACAATGAGCTAGAGGAAGAAACGGTGAGTTCTGAAGGACTATGACCTATAACTCTTTTCTGAAGAGGTTAGTTTCAAGGGTGCATTTAAAAGTTCCAAAGCTTGTAGCATATCGGGAGAGAGTTCTAAATTAGGGGTGACACTAATGAGAATTCCTATATGTGAGATTTAAAGGAGGTGACCACGAAGATGGCAGGTTCCATGTGAGAAGCAAAGGTTGTGGGGTGGCATCTGAAGATGTGTGAGAATGAATGGAGATGGAAACTCATGGAGAACTTGGTACGAGAAGTTTGGGAGATTGAACTGGATCATTGGCATCCAATGGAGAAGTTGGCAGAGGAGTGGGAGGAGAGGTGGATGAGATGAATGGCAGTCCAGTAGGGATTGGGGAGGTGCCAGTCTGGTCTTTTTTAGTAGGCCACAGAGTAGCAGTTGATTGACCCTCTTGCACCACTTAATTTTTATCAGATTTCAGAAGAACCAGTTGAACCACTGCTTTTACTAAGCACTAAGAGCTTCATTCTCTAAGCTGTGCTACTACAAGCAGCGCGAGATAAAATCAGCGTGCGCACGCTGCGCATGCTACCATTACATAGTGTGTGCTCTTAAGTTATGTGTGCTTCTTTTAATTTGCGCGCGATATGATGCAGGCGCACTAGCCAGCCAATCACTGTTATCACCCATTCACAAGCAGTCACGCGGATGACTGCAATATACCGGTACCCTCCGGGTATATGATGACGTTTAGCTTTAACCGATCACAGTGGTCATAAAGTTCTGGGCACATTCCCTTTGGCTCCGACAGCGCCATGGGTGGGCCATGCAATGTTTACACACTACACCCATTGCCAATGGAGGTCCACTCTTATTATTCAAAGCACCCCCTGGGGTAAACGCACTTTGTGTTGTGAGGTTTTAAAGAGTGGTCATAGGCTTGGGTGGTGTTTTAGTAAGCTAAAACACAGAGCTTTGCAAAACAGGTGGAGTTCCAGGCGCTTTCACCACCTGGGACCACCTTATACGCCAAAGAGGTGCAGGATTAAGGGCCAGTCCACACTCTGCGCTTGGAGCGCTGCTTGCCCACGATCACGCTTGGCTCCACGATCGTAATTTGCGGGCAAAATTTCTCAATTCAGTGCGATATGTATCCACAGGGATACATTAGTTGCAGCGATTTGCTGATCGCCATCGATCAGTAAAGTGCTGAAAAGTTGCCCAGTGTGAACGAGCCTTAAGGGTCACACAACATTCTTTTACCTCTGATCTCAGAAGCGGAGTTCTTTCCGCTGCCTCACTCTAGCAACATCTTGGCAAACCTATATCCAAATTAGAAGCCAATGACCTTTCTCCTTCAAGTGATTCTCCGCAAGCAGGCCTGCCAGATGACGCCATTTATCAGATTGCACCATCTAAAAATACCTCCGCCTTCCTCACGCTCTAAAAAAGGGTTTGTTTTCATTCATTTTCCGCCAGCAAATTACATCTGCAGAGGCCGCGGCAAACATGAGACTAATTTGATAACACTGCGCGGCTCTGCTGATCGCACTGATTCAGCACCGCTAATGATAACCGGAGAGAAGTGAGTCAATCTATTGGAACGCTTCCCAGACAACGCGCTCCTCTCACACGCAGTGACCGAGAGATGCAGATTAGGACAATTGAAATATCTAATCTATTAGGCATGCTGTCATTCCGACAGCAACGTTAACTCTCTAGATTATGGGCTCGTTGGCCAGTGCTGCAGTCATTCAATGCCCATCTCAGCCATGGATTTCTAGAAGAGCCGTGTAATCTGGAGCGTATGATCCATCCATTTAGAAAGGGCTCCTTCACAGTGAGAGTGGTTAAAATCTGGAACATCTTACCTTAGGAAGTAGTTATGGCAAACTATACACTCACCTAACGGATTATTAGGAACATCATACTAATACGGTGTTTGACCCCCTTTCGCCTTCAGAACTGCCTTAATTCTACGTGGCATTGATTCAACAAGGTGCTGAAAGCATTCTTTAGAAATGTAGGCCCATATTGATAGGATAGCATCTTGCAGTTGATGGAGATTTGTGGGATGCACATCCAGGGCACGAAGCTCCCGTTCCATCACACCCCAAAGATGCTCTATTGGGTTGAGATCAGGTGACTGAGGGGGGCATTTTAGTACAGTAAACTCATTGTCATGTTCAAGAAACCAATTTGAAATGATTCAAGCTTTGTGACATGGTGCATTATCCTGCTGGAAGTAGCCATCAGAGGATGGGTACATGGTGGTCATGAAGGGATGGACATGGTCAGAAACAATGCTCAGGTAGCCCGTGGCATTTAAACAATACCCAACTGGCACTAAGGGGCCTAAAGTGTGCCAAGAAAACATCCCCCACACCATTACACCACCACCAGCCTGCACAGTGGTAACATGGCATGATGGATACATGTTCTCATTCTGTTTACGCCATATTCTGAGTCTATTGAGACTTATCAGACCAGGCAACATTTTTCCAGTCTTCAAATGTCCAATTTTGGTGAGCTTGTGCAAATTGTAGCCTCCTTTTTTCCTATTTGTAGTGGAGATGAGTGGTACCTGGTGGGGTCTTCTGCTGTTGTAGCCCATCCACCTCAAGGTTGTGTGTGTTGTGGCTTCACAAATGCTTTGCAGCATACCTCGGTTGTAACCAGTGGTTATTTCTGTCAACGTTGCTCTTCTATCAGCTTGAATCAGTCGGCCCACTCTGACCTCTAGCATCAACAAGGCATTTTCGCCAACAGGACTGCTGCATACTGGATGTTTTTCCCTTTTCACACCATTCTTTGTAAACCATAGAAATGGTTGTGCATGAAAATCCCAGTAACTGAGCAGATTGTGAAATACTCAGACCGGCCCGTCTGGTACCAACAACCATGACACACTCAAAATTGCTTAAATCCCCTTTCTTTCCCATTCTGACATTCAGTTTGGAGTTCAGGATATTGTCTTGACCAGGACCACACCCCTAAATGCATTGAAGCAACTGCCATGTGATTGGTTGATTAGATAATTGCATTAATGAGAAATTGATCAGGTGTTCCTAATCATTCTTTAGCAGAGTGTATATCTGCAGTTAAAGTAAACCAGAGGTGAGGCGACAGGAAAGAAAAAATACACATACCTGGGGCTTCCTCCAGCCCCTTCCGGAGCGTGTCTCTGTGTGTGTGTCAGAGCGTGTGTCTGTGTGTGTGTCAGAGCGTGTGTCTGTGTGTGTGTCAGAGCGTGTGTTAGGGCTGCACGGTTTTGCGGTTTAAAACCGAAACCGCTGCCCGGCTCAAGCACTCCGCAATACGTCGCACATTAACTGCCCCCAGCCCAGCGTCCTCACAGAAGGCCCCACCTGCATATATGTGCAATTTAGTGCTAAAGCTTCCTTTGAAAAAAAAATTGTGAAAAAAATCGAAATCACAATTTCTGAGTGAAAAATCGCAATTTCAATTTTTCCCTAAAATCGTGCAGCCCTACCTTACAGGCTGATCACTCCCTCGTCATCCTCCTGCGCCTCCTGGTTCTTTCTCAGTTGGCCCCTGAAAGTCCTCCGGTCCGGGGCCAACTGTGCATGCCTGACCTCGCGTGCTCCTGCCGCGTTCTGCGCCTGCACAGTACTACTGTGCAGAATGCTCCAGGCAACTGCACCTGCGTCGACTGGAGGATATTCCAGGGCCAGTTGCAGACGAACCAGGCGGTGGAGGAGGACCAGGAGAGAACGATAAACCTGGAGGAAGCCCCAAGTATGTATATTTTTTTATTCCCATCTCAGGTACACTTTAAAAGAGGACTTGGATGCTTTCCTTGCATTGAAGGGTATCCACGGCTATAATTACTAGGTCAGTTATGGCAGTATTGATCCAGGGATTTATCTGACTGCTATCTGGAGTCAGGAAGGAATGTTTCCCTTTAAAAGCTAATTTGCCCTGGCCTTGTAAGGTTTTTCGCCTTTCCCTGGAACAACTGGGATATGGTGCAGGTCTAGGTTGGTGTTATTTTTTTGTTGTGTTTGTTTTCCTGGTTGACCTTGATGGTCTTTTTTTTTTTTTTTTTTCAACCAAACTATGTAAATATGTAGGAGTCTAGGGTAGCCTCTCCAATCTTATGGGTTCCTCATCATTTGGAGCCTCGCTACTGACCTGCAGCATTCTCTTAAATAAGCCCCTGTTCCATGTCCAACCACTGCCTTGGCCTGGGTCTATATGACTTATGCAGAAATCTGGACCTAGGTAAAAAGTTAGTACAGAGGAGCCCCTCAATCCTACATAAACACAGTATAATGGTCTCCTTTTCAGACAGAGGTGTAGCTACTGAGGGAGATCAGCCCCAGCAGTCAGACCGCCTCCAAATTCTTACCCTCCCTCTCTCCTACACAGGCCCCACCCCCGGAGCAGGTGATGTTGAGCCACTCTTGTTAGGGGTGCGAAGAAGTCATGCTGCTGCATGGAGGGGGGGGGGGGGGGGTTCATGGTTGTCACACTTTTTTTTTATACAATCGATTGTAAAGGGGGACATTCCAACTTATGCTGCACGGTAAGAGTGCTAACTACTTCGTTACCTTGCTGCCCACAGTAGTGCTGATTTGGGTAGCAGTAACATTAATGATGGTGGGGGGCTGGAGTTATGGTAGTGATGATGGGGGTAGTAGTAATGGTCCCTACATATGTGGATGTCAGCAGAAGGTTTGGATTTACATCACAGGAGCCGATATGCACAGATGTCCTGGCACCCTAGACTTCACGCTCCATGAACCTACAAACCCCACCAAACCGCACTGCAAGTGTGCTGGCTGTCCCAGCTGTCACTTCTCCCTTACTTCCTTAGCCCGTCAAAGATAGCTACAGGTACCCTTTAGTATTAGGTAGCCAGAAGTACCCTCAGTATTAAGTAGCTAGAGGTGCCCCAGACTTAAGGGGATCAGGTCAGTGGAATGCAGAGAGCAGGGTGAGTAATCTCTCATTTACACTCTTATCAGGAAACTGCATAGGTAAGGTAGGAGGGAGGCGCTCGGGGAGCGGAGTAAGCCGCCTTTCCATCATCAGGCGCCTGTAGGCATATGCCTATAGTGCCTTATGGTAAATTCGGCCCTGGTCAACATTTTCCCCAACAGGCAGGGCCTTCAGCTGGCGTCTGATGGTCGGTGGGGATAGTGGTGGTGGTTGTAGTAATGATGATACTGATGAGAGATGTTTTGTTTTTAGACTGCTATATCTAATTATTAGACTCTTATAGTTGTAAATAGCAGCTGCTAATGGTCCCGCTCTATGAAAGCTCTGATCTCACATGGAAACGCCCCCGTGCCATCCTGTTAGCGTGATTAGATTAGGGTTAATGGCGCTTCAGTAGAGTTGTGCTGTCCAGTAGATGATGCTGCGATCTAGATAAGCATTGCTGGAAATGGCCGGTGATTCACAAACTGCTGTCTGTACAATTCCAGGGTTATCTCTCGGAAGGACTGGTGACTAAGTGGTATCGATCGCCGCGTCTTCTCCTCTCTCCTAACAACTATACCAAAGCCATCGACATGTGGGCCGCCGGCTGCATACTGGCGGAGATGCTGACCGGACGGATGCTGTTTGCAGGTCAGTAGTGTGTGTGTCTGTGTCCGTGCGTGTGTGTATTTATCATTTATGAGCTTAGAGCTCTTTCACATCAGAGCTTGCGTTGCAGAACGCTCAAAGCATACGTTTTGTTGTATGCGTTTTCATGCGTTTTCAATGCGTTACAGCACATAGGAAAACGCAGGTAATTTTTTTTTCTTTCAGTTTTTAACTTTCTACATTGTTCCTCTGTTGCGTTCTGGGACTGATTGCCTGCGTTAACGGATTGAAAACGCGCATAGTGTTACATTGACGAACATTGTAACGCATAAAGCTAGCGTCGGCCGAAAAACTGCGCTGGGTGCAGTGTAACGCAACGCACAAAAAGGCTGCGTTATATGTGAAAGCTAAAATGAAAGTCTATGGACTTTCATTTCACCTTGGGTAACGCAAACTTTACCCGTTGCGCTGAAACGCAGAAAATCTGCCCTAATGTGAAAGAGCCCTTATGTGTGCATACATCTGACCCTTGCCCCCCCCCCCAATACCTCATAATCCCTCATGTCATTAAAGAGAACCCGAGGTGGCCTTGTATTACGTAAGTGGGGCACAGAGGCTGGTTGGGCACACTAACACCAGCCTCTGTTGCCCCATCGTGTGTGTCAAAGACCCCCCTGCTCGCCGCTATACCCCCGCAGAGCTGGCGACACGCAGCGTGTCGCCAGCACAATGTTTACTCTAGCGCTGTCTGTCAGCGCCGCTCCGCCGCCTCCTCCGCATCGCCGCTACCCGCCCTCGTCCCATCCCTCCCGCTGATTGGAGGGAAGGGACGAGGGCGGGTAGCGGCGATGCGGAGGAGGCGTGGGAGCGGCACTGACAGACAGCGATAGAGTAAACATTGTGCTGGCGACGCGCTGCATGTCGCCAGCACTGCGGGGAGTTTAGCGGCGAGCAGGGGGGTCTTTGACACACACGATGGGGCAACAGAGGCTGGTGTTAGTGTGCCCAACCAGCCTCTGTGCCCCACTTACGTAATACAAGGCCACCTTGGGTTCTCTTTAAAGAGGAAATCTTGCAAAAATCTTAAAATTTAAAACACATACAAATAAGTACGTTTCTTCCTGAAAAAAATGAGCCATAAATTACTTCTCTCTTATGTTGCTGTCACTTACAGTAAGTAGTAGAAATCTGACCTTACCGGGATTCTCAGCATGGCCTTTATTTGTTATAAAGACGCTCCCTGAAAAAGATTTATACGAAGATGCTGGCCAGCCTCCCTGCTCACTGCACTTTTTTTGGCAGTTGGACAGAGCAACTGCCATTCACTAAGTGTATTTTAAAGAGACTCCGTAACAAAAATTGCATCCTGTTTTTTATCATCCTACAAGTTCCAAAAGCTATTCTAATGTTTTCTAGCTTACTGCAGCACTTTATACTATCACTGTCTCTGTAATAAATCAATGTATCTTTCCCCTGTCAGACTTGTCGGCCTGTGTCTGGAAGGCTGCCAAGTTCTTCAGTGTTGTGGTTCTGCTATGAACTCCCCCTTGCAGGCCCCTCTCTGCACACTGCCTGTGTGTTATTTAGATTAGAGCAGCTTCTCTCTTCTCTCTTATCTTTTACAAGCTGGATAAATCGTCCTCTGAGCTGGCTGGGCTTTCACATACTGAAGAATTACAGACAAGGGCAAAGCTGTTTGCAGAAAGAAAAGAGCAGCCTGAAACTTCAGTGCATGAGAATAGAGGGAAAGAAACACACAAATGATCTCTTGAGATTCAAAAGGAATGCTGTATACAGCCTGCTTGTGTATGGATGTATTTTCTATGTGTGGAAATACTGTACATCAACCTACTTCCTGTTTTGGTGGCCATTTTGTTTGTTTACAAACAAACTTTTAAAAACTGTTTTTAACCACTTTTAATGCGGCGAGGAGCGGCGAAATTGTGACAGAGGGTAATAGGAGATGTCCCCTAACGCACTGGTATGTTTACTTTTGAGCGATTTTTAACAATACAGATTCTCTTTAAAAATAAAACCCTGTGAACACCACATGAGGAGATGGGTTAGTCCAAAACCTATCGGTTCTGTCAGATTTCTGCTACTGTAAGTGACAGCAACATAGGAGAAAAGTAATTTTATGCCTCATTTTACTCAGGAAGAAATGTACTTCTTAATTGTATATGTTTACATATATGTTACATTTTTCGCAGCAGAGGTCCTTGAAGTAGCCTTTGTACCCAACAAATATAAGCAGAGCAGCGCAGCCATTACACACTACTTTAACGTGCACCTGACCTCTTGCACAGGACAGAAGGAAGACTGAGAGAAATGCACCCTGTATGTACCAGTATTTAGAGAGTTTGGCCTGTCTAGTTCCCACTCATCTGTGACTAATCACAACTGTAATTTGATCTCTCAGCTGTGTCAGCTCAGGAATCTCGACAGAGCAGCTAATCTGTAAACACAGGATGTTAATCAGAAGTCTGCTTCCATGAAAGCAGGAAGTAGACACACTGCAGATTTATTGCAGGATTGGTATCAGCTGTAACAGAAATATTTTTCATTAAAGGTTATTATGCTGTTGCTTATCTCTTAGAGCAGAGAGTAAGTTCTGAGTTCAGGTCCGCTTTAAGGTGTCTATGGGCAGACCGACTATGAGACTGATCTTTCTCTGCTCAAACCTGATTAGAGAGATCGGTTGCCTGCCGATTCCTGATAGTTTCCATTTATGAACTCCATCAGGAATTGGCCTAGCGCCGCCCCCTGCAAGTGTAAAATGTCTCCCAGCTCCTCCCCATGCTTGTGCTCTGTAGATTCTCACTTGTCCAACTGGCGCTTCTCCCGGCATCCTCTGACAACTACGTTACCGCGAGTGCTGTACCATGTGGCGCATGTGACCACACACACACACACACACGAACACACACATGAACACACACACGAACACACACACACACACGAACACACACACACACACACACACACATGAACACACACATGAACACACACATGAACACACACACACACACACACACACACGAACACACACACACACACACACACACACACACGAACACACACGAACACACACACACACGAACACACACACACGAACACACACACACACACACACGAACACACACGAACACACACGAACACACACGAACACACACGAACACACACGAACACACACGAACACACACGAACACACACGAACACACACGAACACACACGAACACACACGAACACACACGAACACACACGAACACACACGAACACACACGAACACACACGAACACACACGAACACACACGAACACACACGAACACACACGAACACACACGAACACACACGAACACACACGAACACACACGAACACACACACGAACACACACACGAACACACACACGAACACACACACGAACACACACACGAACACACACACGAACACACACACGAACACACACGAACACACACGAACACACACGAACACACACGAACACACACGAACACACACGAACACACACGAACACACACGAACACACACGAACACACACGAACACACACGAACACACACACACACACACGAACACACACACACACACACACACACACGAACACACACGAACACACACGAACACACACGAACACACACGAACACACACGAACACACACGAACACACACGAACACACACGAACACACACACACACACACACACACACGAACACACACACACACACACACACGAACACACACACACACACACGAACACACACACACACACACGAACACACACACACACACACACACGAACACACACACACACACGAACACACGAACACACACACACACACACACACGAACACACACACACACACACACACGAACACACACACACACACACACACGAACACACACACACACACACACACGAACACACACACACACACACACGAACACACACACACACACACACGAACACACACACACACACACACACGAACACACACACACACACACGAACACACACACACACACACACACGAACACACACACACACACACACACGAACACACACACACACACACACACGAACACACACACACACACACACGAACACACACACACACACACACGAACACACACACACACACACACGAACACACACACACACACACACGAACACACACACACACACACACGAACACACACACACACACACACGAACACACACACACACACACACGAACACACACACACACACACACGAACACACACACACACACACACGAACACACACTAACACACACACACACACGAACACACGAACACACACACACACACACACACACGAACACACACACACACGAACGAACACACACACACGAACACACACACACACGAACGAACACACACACACGAACGAACACACACACACGAACGAACACACACACACGAACGAACACACACACACGAACGAACACACACACGAACACACACACACCTGGTGCCATGTAGTACAGGCAGCATGAAATCTATTCATAATCCATGCACGCTGCCTGCTGGGTCCAGAGGCGTATCTATGGAAACCGGCGCCTATGGCTAAGACTGAAATCCCTCCCTGGGGTAGAGGAGGTGGAGGGGTCACTATCAGTGGCGTAACTACCGCACCTGCAAAGGATGCATATGCAGTGGGGCCCGGAAGGGGAGAAGCCTCATAAGGGGCCCGCGGCGCTAGGGCCCACCGCCCGCCCGTATGCAGTAACAAGCGGACAGACAGATTAGACAAAAAATTTATTTCTGAGCAAGCTGTTGCTGTAGCGTGCGGCGGCGGGCACTAGGACCTGGAGGCATCCTTCTTTTCTACCTCCTGAATGTCCTGCTTGGATCAGTGGTCGGCCCCCCTCCCTGCCCCCTCAAGCATGCAGGACAGAAGTAATCCAAGCCAGGGAGAAGATTGTGGTAGAATAAAGGGGGGGGGGGAGAGGGGGGCTTCCAAATGTTCGCAGGGGTGGCCAGTGGTTCCTAGTTACACTCCTGGTCACTATCCAAAAAATGTAAGGTGTAGTCTCAGTTGAATTGGTTGTGTCCAATTGACATGAAGAATGACCTGTAATGAAGTATGACAATAGGTCATCCTCTACATATGTCCTAAATAACAGTTGGGCAGCTTGTCTCCCCAAATAATGTAACCAGGCAGAAGAATGAACCCCCCCTCCCCTCCCAGATGAAAACTAGAATCTAGATGTAGATCAGGGATGCTACGGAGCGGCCCCCCCAGTACGAGGCGCACATGCCACATGCCATACCTGCACCCCTGTAGATACGCCACTGGCTAGGTCATCCAGTCATTGCACCAGAGATCTTCTGGGGAGCAGAGCACTGGAGATCTCTCTGTGGATGGGCCGATCCTCTGTGAATTCCCGTCTGACGAGCTGTTTCGCTCGATGCTCGGGGAGAACAGTTTGAGAATGAAATTCTGGAGTGGGAGATGAAATGAGCATTGTGTGCCGGGGCCTGCTGTCTAGTTAACAGGATGTGCCGTGTGCCATGTGTACCTGCTGCTTCCATCAATAAGCACAGCAGTGTCTCCTGCTCTGCACTGGGGGGCCAGATTATAGGAGTGCAGCACTTACAGCTATTCCTGGAAAGCCTCTGATTCCATTTCTACCTTCCAACAGCACTAATCCCTCTAATCCAACCCCCATCATAGTGATGTCACTTCTGGAGACTTAAAGCAGAACTCTGCGCAAAATCTAAAGCTAGCCATACATCTGGTGACATTGGACAGATCCGACCAAGAGACAAATCTCGCTCTAATCTGATACGAGACATCTGTCGGCTGCTCATACACCCCAAGCCGATTCTCAGTATGAAATCTCTTGGGAATCGGCCGCCCCCTCGCCCCTTGTGTATAAATGAACCCGCTGTGTATAATTACCTGTCCAGTGTCACCCACTGCGCAGTGCACATCCATCTTTTGCTTCCTGCTTCTCCATTTGTGTTTAACAACTCCCCTCCCCCCCCTGGTGGACAACAAAGGGTAGTTAAAGGGAACCTAAACTGAGAGGGATATGGATGTTTCCCTTTAAATAATACCAGTTGCTTGTCAGTCCAGCTGATCTCTGTGACTGCAGTAGTGGCTGAATCACACACCTGAAACTAGCATGCAGCTAATCCAGTCTGACGTCAGTCAGAGCACCTGATCTGCATGCTTGTTGAGGAGCTGTGGCTAAAAGTATTAGGGACACAGGATCAGCAGGAGAGTCAGGCAACTGGTATTATTTTAAAAGGGAAAATCCACACCCATCTCAGTTTAGGTTCCCTTTAATGTATAAGTGCACACACGGGGAGGGGGGGGGGGGGGGCACATTTATATAATGGGGGAAACCGTGCCAAGGGTTTCGTCACATTCACTGCTTGCCCCCGACATCACTCCCCGTTACCACCGATCCAGCAAGGCGACCCGACATCTTGCAGCATCGTCCGATCGATACTTTTGACCGATCAGGCATGCTCTTGGCGGCACCAATTTTCATCTGATTTGATAATAATTATGGAATCGGATGGTCGATCAGACCGCCAAGCCGAGAGATGTACGGCCACCTATACTCTACCTGTTAATTATCACACTCTGTCTATTGTAAACAGGGCGGGACATGGCTGCATTTACCATAAGGCACTGTAGGCTTGTGCCTACAGGCGCCTGATGATGGAAAGGCGGCTCATTTCTCCCCATGGTGCCTCCCTCTCGCCTTCCCTATGCAGAGTCCTGAGCAAAGTGTAAGTGAGAGGTTACTACTCGGCTCTTGGCTCTCTTTAGCCAGGGGCACCTCTAGCTACTTAATACTGAGGTTCCTCTCGCTACCTACTGTAATACTTGGGGGCACCTTAAGCTACTTAATATTGAGGGTACTTCTGACGACCTAATATTTGGGGACACCTGTAGCTACCATGATGGGCAAGGAAAGTAAGGGAGAAGTAACAAGCTGGGCCAGGCAGTGGTGCAGTTCGGTGGGGGTTTGTAGGTACATGGAGGGCGGAGTCTAGGGTGCCAGGACACCTGTGCCTATAGGCTCCTGTGACTTAAATCAGGCCCTGGGGGCGGGATGTATACTAATTACTCCCACCCCACTCAGCACCCAACTTCTTGCGCCGCCTTCTTTTCCTGTCCATGTGCAGCAGTTTTCCATTGTGCGATAGATGCCCCCTTTCATTTGCAACCACCATGTGTGGTCATAACTACAAATCATGGAACCCACCAGCAAAATTTTGATGAAATCCCAACCTTCAAGTTCCCCTTCCATAGTTCCATCTCCCCTCCAGCCTGGGGTCCCATCTGCCAGGAGTATATTGCGTGCATGCGAAGTGAGCAGATAGAGATGCCGGGCACTAGAGGGGGGAGGGTGCACATCTCTGGAGTCCGGTGGGGAGGTGAGAGAAGCACAACTTTTGCTGCATTATACCCGGGCTGGGGAGGCGCATGACAGGAGAAAGTGCTGCAGCAGGACTCGGGAGTCAGCTTGGCCGGGCCCCAGGCTCACTGGGTCCCACACACTAGTAACAACTGCCAGTGGCGTAGCTAAGGAGCTGTGGGCCCTGGATCAAGTTTTACAATGGGCCCCCCCCAAGCCCTCTACATAACAATTGATACAGCGCACTAAAATCTGCCAACGGTTACTACAGTGTCAGATGTGCAAGTAGGGAATGGGAAACAGTTTGTTAATACCACTATTCAAAGTATCTATAGAAGTGATTATTATGAGCATAGGACCAATAGAGAGCTAAAACTGTAGTTGAGGGAGGGCGCCTCGGGGCCCCTCTGGCCCAAGGGCCCCGATGCAGTCGCTACCTCTGCACCCCCTATTGCTATGCCCCTGACAACTGCCCTGATGGCGACCCTGCCAGGGTTCCACTACAGTGGGCACCAACCTTTGTGCTAAAGCAATCAACTCGGTTTAACCCGCGTTCCCTTGGCATAAGGCAAACCGCGTGTTCAAGCCAAATGTTTGAGGTGATTGACAGCACACCTGTTATGATTCATACAGTAGAATATACAACAAGGCTGGCACTTCCTTAATCCAAGATGTATATCAATGTAGTCATAGAGGTCGGAGAGTTGGGGTTACTAGTTCATGTGAGAAAGTTAGTGTTAGGAGTAGGTGGGGGGGAGGTTATTGTCAGAAGCAGGTGGGGGGGAGGGTAGTGTTAGGAGTAGGTGGAGGGGAGGTTAGTGTTACGAGTAGGTGGGGGGGGAGGGTAGTGTTAGGAGTTGGTGGAGGGGAGGTTAGTGTTACGAGTAGGTGGGGGGGAGGTTAGTGTTACGAGTAGGTGGGGGGAGGTTATTGTCAGAAGCAGGTGGGGGGGAGGGTAGTGTTAGGAGTAGGTGGGGGGGAGGTTAGTGTTACGAGTAGGTGGGGGGGAGGTTAGTGTTACGAGTAGGTGGGGGGAGGTTAGTGTTATGAGTAGGTGGGGTGGAGGTTAGTGTTATGAGTAGGTGGGGTGGAGGTTAGTGTTACGAGTAGGTGGGGGGGAGGTTAGTGTTACGAGTAGGTGGGGGGGAGGTTAGTGTTACGAGTAGGTGGGGGGAGGTTAGTGTTATGAGTAGGTGGGGTGGAGGTTAGTGTTACGAGTAGGTGGGGGGGAGGTTAGTGTTACGAGTAGGTGGGGGGGAGGTTAGTGTTACGAGTAGGTGGGGGGGAGGTTAGTGTTACGAGTAGGTGGGGGGAGGTTAGTGTTATGAGTAGGTGGGGTGGAGGTTAGTGTTACGAGTAGGTGGGGTGGAGGTTAGTGTTACGAGTAGGTGGGGGGGAGGTTAGTGTTACGAGTAGGTGGGGGGGAGGTTAGTGTTACGAGTAGGTGGGGGGGAGGTTAGTGTTACGAGTAGGTGGGGGGGAGGTTAGTGTTACGAGTAGGTGGGGGGAGGTTAGTGTTACGAGTAGGTGGGAGGGAGGGTAGTGTTACGGGTAGGTGGGGGGGGTAGTGTTAGGAGTAGGTGGGGGGGGTAGTGTTAGGAGTTGGTGGGGTGGAGGGTATTGATCGGAGTAGGTGGGGTAAAGTTAGTGTTAGGAGTAGCTGCATAGCAGAGATAAATGGGGCTCTATGGGGTAGGACTTGAAAACACCCAGAGTTACAGATTGCCCAGCAAGCTCATGGTAACCAGATTTTAAAAAATTTTAAAAATAGAATCTTTAGCTGCAGAAGCCTCGTTTGACAAAAAAGGGAACATTCTGAATAGTTTTTTAGGCCGCCAGATGTAATATTTAGCGTTCTGCCTGGTGTTGGGCTCTGAGGGTCGCTTCCAGATGTGACAGCCAGTGAGTACGAGGGGAAAGTTCATTACACAGTTATAAGTCCAGCTCTGTGAAGAATCTTCTTATTCAATAAAATACCTCCATTTCCCGTCTTTCGGTCCCGGCAGGTTCACGTTGGACCCGCAGCCTTTCCTTTCTACTGCAGCAGATCGTTAGATAAGCCTCGCTTCCCGCCTTGCGATTCCTTAATTGGCGTGCCACGCGCCGTTCCCCACAGCGCGATAATTAACTCCCCCATGGCTCGTTACTGCCAGGAAAGGAATAGCTTCACCGCAGATGTACATTGTTTTCATAAACAGCTCTTTGATACGGCCGGAGCTCACTGCCTCTTCTTCTATCTCATTCTCTTGTCTTACCGGAGCACTCGCCTCACTTACCTCTCTGGTGGCAGAACTGTGATGAGCGGGGACTGTGGTGCGGAGTTCCCCCTTGCAATAGACATGCCTGTCTTCCATTGGTGCTTGCCATGTGATGTCATGTGACATAAACTGCTTGGAGAGATGTAAATATGGCCATCAGATTAATGGTACATAAGGAAAAAGATCATTATCTTCTGACGCTCGATATTAGACAAGACTGCTGAAGAAATTGCATCTAATATCGGCCTGTCTGCTGTGTCTGCAACTTAAAGGAGGGAATATGGAGGCTGCCATATTTGTTTTCATTTTAACAATACCAGTAACCTGGCTGTCCTGCTGATCCTCTGCTTCAAATACTTTTAGCCATAGACCCAGAACAAGCATGATCAGATCAGGTGTTCCTGACATTAAATTAGCTGTATGCTTGGTTCTGGTGTGTGTGATTCAGACACTACTGCAGCTAAATAAATCAGCAGGACTGCCAGGCAACTGGTATTGTTTAACAGGAAATAAATATCCCTCTTGCTACAGTTGTCCTTTAAAAGGATACCTGCATCCTTCCAGGGAAGAAAAAGTTAGATACTCGCCTAAGAAGAGGTAAGCCCTTTCTCTTCCCTGGGGGCTACAGGTATCCTTTAAGGTGGCCATACACACATAGATTGGCACTCAAATGTGGCAAAACGATGGATCCTTCTCTGATTTAAATAGGATCAGAGAGGGATCGATTCCTATCACACACAGCACGTCGATGATCAATAGATTTCAGCATGAAAGCTATCAGTCTGTTAGTTGGTAGTCTGCAAATTAGTATGTTACAATAGTCCAGATGATATACAGTATATAATAAGAGCATGGGCTAACAACATCTTAGTTGTGTCCTGAGTGAGAAAAGGTCGGATGCGAGGTATGTTTTTGAGTTGGAGATGACAGGAGCTGGTTAGGGAGTGAATATGAGGAATAAAGAGAAAGGAGTCCAATATTACCCCTGAGCACCATGCTTTGGAAACTGAAGTTATGGGAGTGTTATTAACATTTATTGTTCCATCAGGCAGAGAGGTGAACAGAGACGGTGGAAAAATTATTAGTTCTGTTTTACTAATATTTAGTTTTTAAGTTTTACTCATGCCATTGTTTTGTATTTGTTCTATTCTAGGAAGCCATGAGCTGGAGCAGATGCAGCTCATTCTGGACACCATTCCGGTGTTACACGAAGAAGACAAGGCAGAACTCCTCAAAGTGATGCCCTCGTTTGTGAGCACCACCTGGGAAGTGAAGAGGCCTCTGAGGAAGCTGGTGCCGGAAATTGACTTGGAAGGTGAGGGGTTTCGGGTCCGCACAATTATAGTCAGATGCTGGAGGTCCACCTGTATCAAGGACTTCCCTCTGCAGCTCTTTAAAGTGGCCATCAGCCATGCAACAGTCAAGGATGTAGCAATGAGCATAGAAGATGGTGTGGGACGAAGCAGGCAGGTGCCTGTTGTGTCTTGAGCTAGAACAGTGGTTCTCAACCTTTTCAGCACATGTACCCCTTTGCGGGTCATCCCTAAACAAATGTACCCCCTACCGAATAAGGAAAAAGTGGGTGTGGGCACGACATGTGGGTGGAGCCAAATACTAGCAAAATACACGTAGTCCATGGTTAACAAATGAGATTTGTGGTGCTGCGCTGGGCAGGAGTGACAGTACGATTGCCTTGCACTAGTCACGCAGTATAACAGCACACACAATTAAAATCTATGGGCCTCAGCAAGGAAAAAGATTGAAAAATAAACAACAGTTTTTTCCAACACCAGCCTACTTATCCACTTAATAATAACACCCCTCCTTCTCCTAATAGCTTTTATAAAAGCTTTTTCGATCAGTATTTGATACAGTGATACACAATGTGAGTGCTCCCCCTCACACGTCCAGCCACATGCAGTAACAGTCTGCAAATGGTGCTGGACGGAAGAGCCTCTGCCACCTCCTTTGCCTTCCCCCAGCCAATTCAGAACATCCGAATACTCCCCACCGCCACTGTTCAGCACCAAACAAGCGGACAGAGTCAGGAGTAGTTCACAGGCTTACGTGTCACATTGCATTTCAAGTTTGGAAGGAGGTAGCGTCAGAGTCACGTGAAACACAACGTGACTCGCAAGCCAGTGGACTCCTCCTAACCCTGTCCTCTTGTTCTGTAATGAACAGCGACAATCGGGAGTATTCATTGTTCCGAATTGGCTATGCTGAATTCGAGCATAAACACTATCTGCAACTTTTACCTGGGTCATATCAGATTATAGTGGCAGTTTCTAAACAGTGAGATAATTTATATCTGTGCACACTCTTCCAGTGAAAAGTACTAAATGTGACTGTAGTGACTGTTCTTTCTCCATCTTTTTAGCAATCCTTAATATAATTTGGCATGATCCCGGTGAGGGGAGCTAGCTTTTGGATAAGGATGGTCAGAATTGCCAAATTCCAAATCTGACAATGTTCTGAAATTTTGCACAAAAACTCTGAACAAATTCCAAATTTAATGGATTCTGAGTTTGCATTGCAACACCACAAAATTGTAATTTATCGCAAATACATTTTCATGGATTTGCGACAATATGTTCACAATAAGTTACAATTTTACTTTGAAATATTCACTTTTCCACTTATAATTTTCACATTCATGTCTCTTCTGCATGCTTAATTGACTTCTTTCGCTATTTGTGCACAAACATGTTTTTGAGCAGCTTTCCAAATTTACACATCCAAATTCTGTAAATTCACAATTTTAAATTGAAATTGTGAAATCCCTACATTTAGCATCTAAAAGCAGAAAATTGCGCATATGCAATTAACCTTTTCTCCTGAGTTTTCTCCTAGGAGATAATTTTCTTCTTCTCTTAAAGAGAACCAGAGATGAAGCACCCTCTTGTATTTTACCTTATAAATCAGTGGGAACATGACAGTAAACACCTAATCTGCTCTTTGTTTCACTGTTCTTTGTTTAATCTGACCGTTATCACCTCGGATAAGAATCCCCGACTGAGCTTTGCTACGGAAAGATTATAGCTGAGTCTGTCTTCTCTGGTGTCTTTTCAAGCCCAAGCCTGCCCCCTTGTGGCTCTGCTATAATGACTCAGCTATAATTATTCCCTGCAAAGCCAGACTGAATGCTCAGTCCGGGATTCTTATCACAGCTGATAACAGACACTTTTAGCAGTGAGGATGAAACAGAGAGCAGGGTAGGTGTTTTCTCTAATGTTCTTACTGATATATATGGTAAAATACACAAGGGTGCTTCGTCTCTGGTTCACTTTAAAAATACGGTCACTTTGAATCATTTTACAATTGAAAACTACATAAAAATTGGTGAAAAGGTACAATCAAAATTATTTTGAGGCTTTTCTTGCCGGCTTATGGCTTAAAAAGGCATTTTATCACAAGGGGCCATATGCAATTCACTTTTTCAGTTTTCTCCTAGGTTATATTTTCTTGTAAATAAAATGCCTTTTGAAAGCACCAGCAAGCAGACAAATACTCAAAATAATTTTGACAGTACTTTTTCATCAAATTTTTGGATCTTTTTCCATTGCAAAGTACTAAAAAGTTAATTTAAATTGAAGATAAAAACATTATGTCCAAGGAAAAAACTCAGGAGGAAAAGTGAATTGCATATGGGCCAATATTTAAAAGAATCCTGCTCAGGTTTGGTGGATCACACAGGTTCTCCTCCCCAACCCTAGTAAGGGCCCTTTTACACTAAGAAATGGGATCGCAAACAAGCTGTGACCACGTTTCTTTATATTTTCCTCTTCCACGACTCCCTCGCGATTCCATCACAATCTGCCGGGGCGTATGTTGCAACTGCATCTGTGATATTCTACGGAAGGAAAAGAAAAAAAAGCAAGCGGTAAAATATTTTCAAATATTGGTGTGATAGCTATGCGATTTTCTTATACAAAGTATAGCAGCTCAATCGCATTAAAGGAGACCTGGACTCAGAACTTCCTCTCTGCTCTAAATGATGAGCAACAGCAGAATAACCTTTAGTGGGACGTTACAGGCGCACGTTAGAGCAGCCTGTGACGCAGCCCAACTCACAGTAATGAAAAATCAATGGGCTGTGCACACGTTGCGTTACATTGTAACGCTGGACGTTCAAAGAAAGTGCAGCATGCTGTGCGTTATATGCGGTTTTAGCTGCGTTAGACTGCTTGCACATGCTCAGTAAGGGGAGAGTCCTTATTGTTCCTAGCCACATGGCTAATTAATATTCACTGCACTGTAGTGTTGTCCGGATCATGAATAATGCGGATCTTTGGATGTTTTGTGAGTCGAATCATCCGGATCATCACAATGAAGGATTCGGTTCACAGTGCATGTCTGGAAGAAACAGGAAGTGCAGCTTCTGTGCACAAGCACAATCTTCCTGCTGCATCTCTCCTTTCCCCATTAGCACCCTCAATGTGCCCTCATTCTCCTGCACCTCTCACTCTGCTGCACCCCTGCTTCCCTAGTAAAATGATTCAAAGATTCGGTTCAAAGATCCGGATCTTTTCAATGATCCAATTCGAATCATCCGAATCATTGAAAAGATCCGGGCTTCCCAGGATAGAAGTAAACGGCGCACCAAGAGCCGCATAACGCGGCTCAATCTGACGTCCAACTTCAACACCACCATGCGTTGCATTAGGGGCACGTTATGCGACCTTAACTGTCCCCTAAAACGCAACGTCTTGGTGTGAAATAGGCCTTAAAGAAAACCCTTTCTTTGTTACAGCTGATACAAATCCTGCAATAAATCTGCAGTGTTTCTACTTCCTGCTTTCATGGAAGCAGACATAATGTTAAAGAGAAATATTTTCCTTTTCACAAACTGATCACCAGGGGGCACTGTATGGCTGATAATGTGGTGAAACCCCTCCCACAGTGTGATGTCAGGACCATGGTTCTGATATCACACTGTGGCAGCCTTTTTGCATTGTGGGAAATAACAGCTGTTTCCAACTGCTAAAAAAGCAAGCAAGCAAGCAATCTCCTGCCAGCAGTAAAAATGTCACCATGTGATAAATGTCAGAATTTAAATCAGGGAGAGGAAAGATTTTTCCAAGGGCAAACATTGACTAAATCATTTATACATAATTATTGTAAAAATCAAGTACTTTTTTTTATTATCTTTTTTATTATTTTCACCAGAGTTCCTCTTTAACATCCTGTATTTATTAATTAGCTGCTCTGCCAAGCTAGCCAGCTGACACAACTGAGAGATCAAATTACATTTGTAATTAGCCGTAGTTGAGGGGGAATTAGACAGGCTAAACTCTCTAAATATAAACAGGGTGCATTTTTCTGTGTTTTCCTTCTGTCCTGTGTAAGAGTTCAGCTCCACTTAAAAAATGCAGCAGGACGGCGATTCTGAGCGGGAGAAAATTACGGTGCAAACAGATCACTTTAATGGAAACGGTTGCTGCCGTTTCCATCAGTTTGCCCTGTACTTAGGGTCTCACGATCCGCAAGCGATCAGAATCAGATCGCCGAATACTGGTCAGAAAAGTGAACCTGAACTCTTGCACAGGAGAGAATGAACACCTAGAGGAATGCACCCTGTATGTATTTAGAGCGTTTAGCCTGTCTAATTCCCCCTCATCTGTGACTAATCACAAGTTATAATTTGATCCTCCCCTGTGTCACATGACTGCCTATGGCAGATCAGCCCATTTGAAAGCACAGGCTGATAACAATATGTCTGCTTCCATGAATCAGGAAGTAGAAACTCTGCAGGTTTATTGCGGGATTTGTATCAGCTGTAACAAAGAAATGTTTTTTGTGTAAAGGTTATTATGTTGTTGCGTATCGTTTAGAGCAGAGAGGACTTTCTGAGTTCTGGTCTGCTTTAAGATGAAATGGGGCCCTAGGCAAGATAGCAGTTTTTTGCCTACCGCTGATGATCACCTGGCTTTTTTTTTTTTTTTATAAGATTCAGTGCCCATAGACCAGGCGTCTCAAACTCAGTTTACCTGGGGGCCGCAGGAGGCAAAGTCAGGATGAGGCTGGGCTGCATAAGGGATTTCACAATCGCGGCGCATCGCCGCCTCTGCCCGCCCCCTCTCACTCTTCCTTCACAGAGAGGGGCAGGGAGAGGCGGCGATTGACGTCAGGAGGGGCAGAGCTGAAGCTGAAAGCTCTGCCCCTTCCAGGAAATGCCGGCGGATTGCCCCCCGGGCGATTTGGGGGCTCTGCAGCCCTTGTTTAGCGGCGGGGATGCGGCGGATTACTTGGGAGCACTGAAGCGAACTATAAGGAAGCTTTTGCCAGTGAGGGCCACAAAATATTGTATCGAGGGCCGCAAATGGGCCGCGAGTTTGAGACCCCTGCCCTAGACCCTAGCACCCACTAGGCCCCTAGACACTCTCCAGGCCGCAGGCAACTGCCTAGGTTTGCCTTGTGGATGATCCTGGCTCGGATTCTGGTAGTGAAAAAGAGCCCTTAGTCAGGTCTGATGCATGTCTAGCATTACATGGAGTACGTGGCAGGACATTGCTGGTTGCTGTCTGCCTTGTTATATAATCGGCTTATATCTGAAGCACGTTCCCTTGTCAGTAAGACACAAGGCCCTGTGTCACCCGCACAGAGTGAGCATTCTTCTCTCTGATCCTCAGCTATCGATTTCCTGGAAAAGATTCTGACCTTCAACCCCATGGACCGTCTGACTGCCGAGGCTGCTCTGCAACACTCCTATATGAGCCCCTATTCCTGCCCGGAGGATGAGCCGATCTCTCTGCAGCCCTTCCGCATCGAGGACGAGATTGATGACATCTTGCTGATGGAGGCCAGCCAGAGCCAGATGTCCAACTGGGACAGGTGCGTTCCACTGGTTACTGCGTCATTGTCATAGCTGACCATGCTTTTATTGATTCACCTTGTGATCCGGGTCAGATTTCTGAAAGGGCCTTATAGGCTATGGCCTAGGGTGGTTACTGCCTAAGGTCAGTAGTGCTTTATATGCAGAGCCGGGACAAGGTCCTCCAGCACCCAAGGGTGAAACACCAAAGTGCGCCCCTCCATCCCTCCCACCCCAGCCGTCACACACTGATTGCTATTAGAGTAAAGCTCCATACACACGCTCAACAGCGATCTTTTATGCAGCACAATTATCAAACCACTTTTGTTGTGAAACAAGCTGAAACAACCAAAAAAAAGTTGCTTGCTATTGTTCAAACAACTGATAAGACTCATAAGACGTTAATCATTTGATAATTGTGCTGCATAAAAGACCGCTGTTGAGCGTGTGTATGGGGCTTAAGAGGCCTTCCAGAGTCCCCAAACCTCCCAACACCTTAATCTCTAGTTATCTGGCTTGCAGTCACCGTCATTTATCCCCTTTTCTTCTCTCACTGCTTCAAACACAATAGGGGAATGATAGCTGAGTGAGTTGTGCGCCTCCTCCTACACTGCGCCCTGAGGCTGGAGCCTCTCTTGCCTTTCCCTTGCCCTACCTTGTTTTTTGTGTGTAAGGGGGCTGCAAATGCTCACCCTGCCTCCATCCTGTTTTGTTCTCTATGGCCTGGGTATAAAATTAGTACTACTTCTTAAAGGGAACCCAAATTGAAATATACTGTATGTGCCCAGTTTAACTTACCTGGGGCCTCTTCCAGCCCCCTATAGTCCTCCTGGCCCCTCGCTGTTCTGCTCTGTTCCATTCAGCCGCTCTGCCCCTCCGACAGCTGTCCAACTGGGTCAATCGCGGGCCTCTGTCAGGTAAGTAGGAGAGCTCTTTGGGCTTCTGTAGGATCCCATGCAGAGGGAGAGGGGTTGAGGGCAGCTGGAAATCCATTAAATGATAGGTGTAACCATGACATTTGATTTTTAACCGCTTCCAGACTGCGTTAATTGAAATCTACGCCCTGTTTGGAGGCCATTATTCCTGCCAGGGCCAAATCCTGCCGATTTATTTGGCTCCTGACCCTGTCATAAATGAGACAAAACTCTCAGGACTGACTCACAAAGCTCTGCCGTCGTCATAGATACGGCAGAGTGGATGGCCTGAGGCGACGGATGGATGGCTGTAGCAGTGATTAGTCATTATGCGCCGGTTTTTGGTACCAGTGGTCTCTGGTCTGGGAACCTGTACTGAGTAAAATTATTTAAAATAAACACATGATGTAGCTGCAAATGAATATTACACACTAACCTCACCATCAGTTCCTCTCAAAAGCTCACCAGTTTCTTCTTACAGTTATCCCTTCCAGTTCTGACAAAATTTTGTCAGAACTGAAATATACCAGTTGCTGTCAGTTATATATCAGCTGCTGCCAGTTACAACTGAATGTGCAAGGTAGTGTCCATGTTTCCTTATGGTTCACATGGGTGATATTACAGTTTAACAGTGTGCTGATCAGGAAGCTGTTATGGGGTAATAGCCATTTTCAAAATGAAGGACAGAGAATTCCATTGATCACAGTGGACAAACAGGACGCCGGACAGGAAAAAGAGATTGATGAGCAGACTACATGGGAGGCAAGTATGACCTGTGTATGTTTATTTTGACTTTTTATCTTCAGTTCAGGTTCTCTTTAAGGGGGCAGAGACCACTTGGTACTGAAGGGGTTAATGCATGCTGGGTTTTCTGCTTAAGGTGGTCAGCCCTGCCTGTATACCCAGAGGTACTGTCTGTAAATCTGGAGATCAAGTCCAATCTGGTTTATATAACTCGAGGAGAAGTGAGGTGAGTGTCCCTCTACTGTGGGTCAGTGTTAGGTGATTTGATCTTGGACTTCCTGCTAACAAATACACAAAGTTATTGGATTGTTTGGAGCTCCATCAGCCAACTTTTCTTGTACAAATGAAATATTAATAGGCAATTTTTAACACTCACAAGGCTGAAAAGTCATTTGAAAAAAAGTCTCATGGCTTGTGATGTCTCTCCACTTTGCATGTGCTAACTTGCTTTGCACGTGCTAAGTAGTTAGCGCATGCAAACTACTTAGCACCGTAGTTAGCACATGTAAACTACTTAGCACCCTAGTTTTTAAAAACAAAACAAAACAGTGTTTATTCAACAAAGAAAAGGAACATATGACAGAATATGCAGTGTAGCAGTGCGCCTCCTAACTTTTACAACAGTAGCTTCAGCATCAATTATCACTGTGGAAGATGAGAGGTATAGTTAAATATAATATAATGATCGTCCCATAATATATAGAGCTCAGATTGAATTTAAATTTCCAAATATTCTATCTTTTACAGGATCATATTTAGCAAGACCAGGGTATCTAACCATGGAGCTTAGCACCCTAGTTAGCACGGTGCTAAGTAGTAGTTTGCATGTCCAAACTACGGTGCTAAGTAGTTTGCATGTGCTAGCTACAGTGCTATGTTTGCATGTGCTAACTACGGTGCTAAGTAGTTTGTATGTGCTAACTACTTAGCACCCTAGTTAGCACGCCCAAAGCCTTTAGGCGTGCTAACTGGGTTAGCACCGTTTACTGAATCGAGCCCTAAATGTTAGCACGCCAGTGAAAAGCCACTTTGCATGTGCTAACTAGTGTGCAAAGTAGTTAGCACATCAAACTACTTAGCACCGTAGTTAGCACATGCAAACTACTTAGCACCATAGTTAGCACAGTGCTAAGTAGCAGTTTGCATGTGCTAACTACGGTGCTAAATAGTTTGTATGTGCTAACTGCTTGGCACTCTAGTTAGCACGCCCAAAGCCTTTAGGCGTGCTAACTGGGTTAGCACCGTTTACTGAATCAGGCCCATTGTGAGCTAAGATCTGGTCTTAGCAGCAGTATGGCAGGTATTATTGTGGACCAAACCAATGTAGAGTTCTCTAATGGCTTGCTTTACCTAAATAATATTTTCTGCTTTTGCAGGTATCAAGTGAGCATGTCTTCTGACATGGACTGGAGACAAGGCCATAGCCACGCCATGAGTGAGGTTCAGCGAGATCCTCGTGCTGGATCAGGGTCGCAGGCTGAAGAAGCTCAAGTCGATCCACGCAAGTACTCTCAAAGCAGCTCCGAAAGGTTCCTAGAGCAGTCCCACTCCTCAATGGATCGGGTTTTTGAGGGGGATTGTGGAAGATCCTGTGAATATAAAGTAGGATCCCCATCCTACTTGGATAAGTTACTGTGGAGAGACAACAAGCCCCACCATTATTCTGAACCTAAACTCATCTTGGATCTTTCCAACTGGAAAAAGACTACAATGCCACCCACAGGAGACATTGCCTTGGGAGAAGAGCCATCCAATCTCTTTCTGGAGATAGCTCAGTGGGTTAAAAGCACTCAGGCTGGACTTGAATGTCCACTAAGCCCAGAATGTGCTCCAAGCCCAGTTTCTGAGATGCAGGAAGATCATCAGCCATGCCCTCCTCATCAGGAGGCCCCAAGTAATATGGCCAAGGATCCTGAATCCACGTTTAACCTTGATGTTTTCATTACCAGGGCGCTCAAGTTGTGCACTAGTCAGGAGGAGAAGCCCGACAACAACAAACTCACAAATCTCGACATTAACGGGGCTTGCATTTCTGAGCATCCAAAAGATATTGCAAAAAAGGAAGTGTTCCACAAAGACAGATGGTAAAGTGAATGGTTTTGTGTTAAAGGGCGTGTCTTCTTCTGTTTTTTTTCATAGAAATATTTATGATAATACACTAACAGTATAACAAATGTTATATTTTACTGAGAACATTTTTTAGGTCTTTGAACAAGACTTTGATGTTTTTATCTAAAACACAGAGCAATGTACTAAAATACTTGCCAACAGTTCTAGGTTTTTTTTTCAGTGAAGTGCGAGGGTGGGGCTGTGACTGAAGGGGCGGGTGTAAATGGGATTTAAGTGGATTTGAGTGAGGTTAGGTCATTTTTTTTTAGGCTGATTGAGCTTTTGATTTTTATTGGGAGTGTTGGCAAGTATACTTCGATGCCTCGGACATCTCACAGACCGACGAGATTGAGGGCTGTGACTGATTACTGTATCTATATGTGGCTGATGTAATCTCATTACATCTCACACAACCTTTAATGCCTTTCATTTAAAGGCTTGTTCAAATCTCTGCTCAATATTTGATGCCTTACAATACTGGAGGGACGGAGGGGAGAAAATCCATACCATGATATAACAAACTGTATACCATTTTCTATGTATATAACGTTTTTTAAAAACTATCAAATCTCTTTATTTTCTAAAGTGCACCTGTCGTTGAGTAATAAACATATGACTATGAAGCAGGAGGGCGGAAACAGGGAAATTGTACTTAGTGTTTAGATATTTAAGAATTTGCATATTTTAGAAGTTCACTTCTTTGGTTTATTGGCATCTAACTGGTGTTTGCATAATATCATGGCAGGATTAAAGGTTAGGTTAGGAGATTTAAAGTGCCTATTAGGGATGGTCAGTAAGATGCAAATCATTTTGAGTTAATGCAGCGTTATGCACATTTTGTATGCAAATGTGTGCAGCTTGAAAATGAACCAATCAAATCCTGTTGAAATAAAATTTGATTGGTCAATTTTCAAGTTGCATAAATTTGCATATAAAATTAGCATAATCCTGCATCAACTCAAAGTTATTTGCATCTCATTCACCATCGTTACTGCCTATACATTACTCAATTTTTCTGTACGATCGACCATTCGATTTGATCATTTTATCAGACTGGGGGAGAATCGGTTATGTTTCATTCTGCTCGATTAGTGGAGATTGGCTGATATCTGGCCAAATTGACCAATTTACTAGATTAGGCAGGTTGGAAAATATTGGTCGATATGTAAAGAAATCTGCTACTGTTGGCTTGATTTTGACCGACACAGTAACAATTTTTTTTAATTTCAGAACATGGAGCACTGATCAGATCGATTAGTAAAAGAGAATAGTCAGTCTTTCAGTGCCCCGCTAACCCCCCCCGGAATTTGCCGACATGCAGAATGTCGGCAAACTAACGGCGAAAGGACATCCCACTGTAGGATCGGAACTCCTGTGTAACGCCACTTCCCCGCCTATCAGAGCCTTCTCACTTTCTCTCCTCTGCTTGCTCCTGCCTCTTCCACGCCCCCTCCACGCCAATCAGAGCCTTCTCACTGGCTCTCCTCTGCTTGCTCCCACCTCTTCCCCGCCCCCTCCACGCCAATCAGAGCCTTCTCACTGGCTCTCCTCTGCTTGCTCCCGCCTCTTCCCCGCCCCCTCCACGCCAATCAGAGCCTTCTCACTGGCTCTCCTCTGCTTGCTCCCGCCTCTTCCCCGACCCCTCCAAGCCAATCAGAGCCTTCTCACTGGCTCTCCTCTGCTTGCTCCCGCCTCTTCCCCGCCCCCTCCACGCCAATCAGCGCTGTGCTTTCTGAGAAGAGCACAGACGCTGCATCTCCTGTGTCGTGACCCCAAAGGTCACGAAACTGAAAACTATGGATGGCTGCAGATAGGAGCGGTGGGGAGAGGAGTTAATGAGCTCTACCTGATCTGGATACCCCCATCGATCAGTGCAGAGGGCTTCGTCCCATTCGTCGCTCATTCCCGATATTGCTCGCCATTACTGCCATGCACCTAGTTGACCACGTCGGCCCGACATCTTGCAACATTTCCGATCAATACATGCAACCAACTTCAGCCCGAAATTGGTTGCATTATCGATTGGGCATTTTCTTGGCTGCAACAATTTTTTGTGGAATCGGATGGTCGATTGGCTTCCAAGTCGTGTAATGTATGAGCACATTAATTCTAGATTGTTTACCTGCACTGCTTATCATCTCTGTGCATGCCTTGTCTGCACTTTAGCACACATGCCTTGTCTGCACTTTAGTATAGGGTTATTGTCACTTCTGAATATATTTTTTTTCTTGACACTAAACCTTTGAGATCTTTCCAGCACATCCTTTGGACACATTTAACCGATTTCGGGCCAAAATCGATCAAATCATCGATCAGGTTAACACGTTGCAGCACCAATTTTCATCCAATTCGATAACATTTTCAAATCGGATGGTCGATCGAGCTGCAAAATCGGTTAGGCTCGGTCCACAGCTGTCAGGTTGCAGTTCGGAATGCGTTTTAAACGGATCAGTTTTCAGTTTTTCAAGTTTCCAGTCCATTTAAACTTATGTCAAAAACGTGTCCTTGCTGTGCGTTTCTGTTGGATAAGAGGTCCGCAAAGATGACACTGAGGGGAGGAGCAGGCAGTAGGCAATCTGCTTTGGCTTCCATTTTGTCTGCAAAGTTCTGTGTGTGAAGGGAGATTTGTTTTTGCGTTGCCCTTTATTGCCTCCATGGGGATCCGGACTCCGTGAAATTGTGGCAAATCCTGACTCTCCGTTCAGTTTTCATGACCGGATCCCACGGATCCAAATTCTGACCAGAGTGAAATGCTATTTTTAACATTGGGATCAGTGCACAGTGCCGCGTCAAAAAACGTACAACCCATATACGTTTTTTTTTAAGCAAGTGTGAACCGACTCTTAATGTATGGGAACTTTTACAATTAGAGATGCATGCAAGAATCGGATACTTCAAGTGGGCACACACAGCAGTTAGTTAACTGACAATACAGGAACAGAAGTGATGGCTTATACCAGGGGTCAGGAACCATTTTGGCTGAGAGTCATAAACGCCACATATTTTTAAATGTAATTCCGTGAGAGCCATACAATGTTTCAAACTGGGACAGTAGGGCTCACGTCCCTGTTGCCATGGTGATGTGTATACAGTCCATCCGGCAGGCAGCGGCAGTGTCAGACACGTCTTCAGCTTCTCTTGGGTTTCAGCAACATCAGCAATTTCCCCGAGAGCCATAGAGGAGACATACCGACTAACCGTTTGTACAATTAGCTATCTGGTTGGGGGTTGATTCACTTTATAGGACGAGATCCCTGCACTTTGGTTCAATCAAAGTGCGGGGATCTCGTCCTACAAAGTCACTGGACCTGACAGGATCCAGGATGGGACAATTGGAGATGCTACATCAGTAGTGTGCCTACTCTGAAAATTTTACTTGCGCTATCTCACTAAGCTGAGCTGCTTGAGCAGTGTAGGTTAGTGAATCAACCCCTACTGATTTGTCTGTGAGCCAGATGTAGCCATCAAAAGAGCCACATCTGACTCCCGAGCCATAGCTTCCCTACCCCTGGCTTATACTTTACGTACCGGACGAAATGCCAGTCTGTAAAAAGGTGCTATGTACTGTATATATTGCATCATTATAACTTATGGAAATGTTAAGAACTCTAAGTAAACAATACTTCAGCACCAGCCTTCCAGGTGGAAGCTTGCAAGATTAAAGAACAAAAATAAGAAAGATCAGTGCCTATTTTCCCCAGTGTCCGCCTCCTGCCCATGTTGCTGTGTTACAGAATGACAGGTGCACTTTATCGTAGTAAAATGTCATAGTAGCCACACACTGGAAATTTTGGTCACTCAGTAAATATGAACCAATTACTGAAATTACTGTCAAATACTCATACGTATTAATGTGTATGTTCTGTAATCATCCTATTGGCTGTCACGCTGCACGGCAGGAGTTTTTTTTTCTTAACACAGGAAATTCTGATAAATCATCACTAAAATAGGTCTTACCATATTTATAGATAATGGAGGGAACCGTACAATCCTTCCTTTAGACAACTGGAGAAGAATATGGAGGTTGCCATAATTATTTCCTTTTAAACAATACCAGGTGCCTGGCAGCCCTGCTGCTCTCTTTGGCTGCAGTAGTGTCTGAATCACACCAGAAACAAGCATGCAGCTAATCTTGTCAGATCTGACAATAATTTCAGGAACACCTGATCTGCATATGCTTGTTCAGGGGCTATGGCTAAATGTATTAGAGGCAGAGGATCAGCAGGACAGCCAGGTAACAGGTACTATTTAAAAGGAAATAAATATGGCAGCCTCCACATCCCTCTCACTTCAGGTGTCCTTTAAAGAGAAACTCCAACCGAGAATTTAACTTCATCCCAATCAGTAGCTGATACCTCCTTTTACATGAGAAATCTATTGCTTTTCACAAACAGACCATCAGGGGGCGCTGTATGACTGATATTGTGGTGAAACCCCTCCCACAAGAAGCTCTGAGGACCGTGGTACTTTTGACAGTTTGCCACAATGTAACAAGGTTCACAGACAGGAAATAGCTGTTTACAGCTGTCTCCAACAGCCAAAACAGCTAGCAGCAGCTACATAACCTGCCCACAGTAAAAATGTCACCATGTAATAAATGTCAGAATGTAAATCGGGGAGACTAAAGATTTTACAATGAGCAAACACTGACTAAATCATTTATACATAATTATTGTAAAAATGAAGCACTTTTTTCATTACATTATTTTCACTGGAGTTCCTCTTTAACCTCCCTGGCGGTATGCAGTTTCAGATGCTGCGTCCGCGAGAGGATTTTTTAAAAAATAAAATTTGATTTAAATTTTCAGGACCAGCCGCCTAACCCCCCTTAAAGGAAAACTTAAGTCAAATAAAAAAAATGACATTTACTCACCTGGGGCATCCCTCAGCACCCCGAAGCTGGATGGTGCCCTCGCAGCCCCGCTCCGATCGTCCTGTCCCCGCCGGCGGCTACTTCCGGTTCGGCGACAGCCGCCGACAGGCTGGGAACGCGGCTGATTTTCCGCGTTCCCAGCCGCTGCTATCACCCTCTATGCTGCTATAGCGTCTATATATACGCTATAGCAGCATAGAGGGTGATAGCAGCGGCTGGGAACGCGGAAAATCAGCCGCGTTCCCAGCCTGTCGGCGGCTGTCGCCGAACCGGAAGTAGCCGCCGGCGGGGACAGGACGATCGGAGCGGGGCTGCGAGGGCACCATCCAGCTTCGGGGTGCTGAGGGATGCCCCAGGTGAGTAAATGTCATTTTTTTTATTTGACTTAAGTTTTCCTTTAAGGACCAGGGCAATTTGCATGTAGGGGGGGGGGGGGGGGCGCGTTTGGGGGGGTCGGGCGGCCAGATCCCATCTGTGGCTGGCTGGGCATGGTGTCCCCCATGGAGGCAGGTGTCCCCCCTGTAGCTGGCAGCCACCACTAACCTTCCAGGCTCCAGCGATGAGCCGCAGTAGCCACCTCTTCTCCAGCTGGCATCTCCACTCCAAATGACGCTCAGGTCCGGGTCGCGGCTTGATGACGTCATCAAGCCGGGACCCGGTGCTGACGTCAGATGGAGCAGAGATGCCGGCCAGAGCAGAGGGGGGCGCCGATCACCACTGGAACGGCATGGAGGGGAGTGGATCCTTTTCCCCCTACCGCCGCAGCTGTCAAAGTGATCACTACGATCCAACGGCGATCGTAGTGATCACATGATCAGCAGCCATACGCGATGGCTGCTGATCACTGAGGGGAGATGCCAGCTGTCAAATGACAGCTTAATCTCCCCTCTCCGGTGCGCACGCGTCGGGACGGTTTGTTAGCGCGGACATCGAATCAACGTCTGGTCAGAACGGTAGCACCACCTGCTGGACGTTGATTCAACGTCCGTGGTCCGCAAAAGGTTAAGCTAGCACTTCGCTAGCTAAATATGCCCCCCAAGTCCTCCGGCACCCCTCTGATCAGCCGGCAATATTTACCCGTCCGCGATCCCGCGAGAGCCGCATCTTCACTGTTTAGCTTCAGTCGTCGCTATGGCGACGATCGGACATGACGTCATGCGCAGTCCCGATCCTCCCCATAGCGAAGCCTGGAGCTGATTGGGAGGCTGCGCCATCGCGGGATCCCTGGGGGGTACGTATAACGGCGGGGATCGGGTGGAGAGCCGAGGCACTTGGGGGGCATATTTAGCTAGCGAAGTGCTAGCTTTAGCATTTAAAACCATTTTTATTTTAAAAAATCCTCAGGGGGCCATGCGATCCTCTCCGGCGGCTAGCCAGAACGTAGGTCGGGCTTACCGCCAGGGAGGTTGAGTTCTTGTGGCCAATGGTAAATCTAGAAAGCCTGTAGAAATATTTAATCTTTTTATGCAGGTTTCAAAATACCTATTAAAGTGAATGTGTAGTTTTTTAATTATTATTTTATCAAATTTTAGATTACCGGTATATTCTTTAATAGTATTTATTCCTTAAAAATATATAAAAGATCAAAAAAAATCAATAATGTTAAAGAAAAAAAGATAAATCAGCAAAATATTAAATGTTACAAATGGAAATGTGAGATTTCTACATGCAAGTGGTAAAAATTGGCCAATGAAAATTGGATGTGTGTACCAAGCTTTAGAAATTGACAACTGGTTTGTCTATTCTCCATTTTTCAGAAACTGCAAATTTTTTTTTTTTCAAGCTTTCTTTTGCATAATGTATTGACATACTATTCTATTACAGTAAAAACGTATAAAACATTGGTCAAACTGAGGCTTTCAAAAAATCCTATGGAGGTCATCTGCATGAATGAAACAAGAATCTTTCTAGGTATGGCTACCATGAGCCCTTTCTAATCATTTCTGCATTTCTTTTTTCACTATTTTTCCATATTAACCATGAAATAAAATATTACAAGAATAAATTTCTCAAATAGGCTGCAACCTGTAAAAGGTCTACAGACTTACTGCATGGTACAACATGGTTTTGTTTTATTTCATCACAGGGTTATTTGTTGGCTTTCTCGTTTTTATAGATTTTTTTTTTCTATTTTGCAGCCTTTTTTGTGTAAGGGTGCAAATATAGCTATAAAATTAAACTAAACAGAAAAAACAGTTCTGTGAAAAATAATCCAATTCTGTGGAATAATAAATGACATGTAAAATGATTTACTATAGTCCTAATCAACACAGATTGTATTCTATATAATTCTTTATCATTCTAAAGCTGGCCACTAACGGTCCAATTTCTGGCGCAAAATCGTTAGAGCGATCAGAAATTCTGATCGGATTGGTTGTAAATAATCTCCATTGGTGGACACAATCGATTATGAACGAGTGAAAAAAATGTCGCCCGAATGAATTTTCGTCGAACGAAAATGTGGATTTTCTTGGTGGTCGTGATAGATAGGAAGCAAAGATTGGTTAGTTGATGGTGTAGTGAACAATTTTTCGTCCAATCCAGAATTTCTGATCGCTCGAACGATTTTTCGCTAGAAATTGGACAGTTAGTGGCCACCTTAAAATTCTAAAAGTGTTGTTCTCAAACAATGGAAATTATTGCAGAACTTACTGTATTCACAATTGACAGGGTATACTTAAATTAATATAAGAAAAAATGAGTTTATAATTTTATTTGTATGAATATTTAAAGGTTTCTGTTTAATATATACATGAGATAGTAATATATAAATATAGTTTATCTAATTTAAAATTTAATTAATTTTCAATGTCTGAATTGAAACTGTAACACCGGGTGCACACTTTGCAATTTCCACCAGATTTCAGGTCAAATCAATAATTTCCAACAGGTTTAGTCTGATTTCCAACTGTTTTTCTGAACGATTTTCTGTACAAAATCAATCGGAAATGATTGTTCTGAAATCCGATGGGAAATTGCATGGTGTGTACCAGGCATAAGGGATATTTTATTTCTTGCTCACTCCATTCAAAATGAGCACTCCATTAATATATATACTCTGGTTTTGTAAATATTGTGCTGCTTTTTTTACACAGTTTTCAGTACTGTTTTGCTGAATTTTGAAATAATGTTTTAAATAGCAAAAATTAAAAAAAAAAAAAATAAACAATTAAAGCTAATCATGAAATGTTGATAACTTATTTCTTTGGGAGTGAAAAAATAATTGCTATTCAGTCTGACTCCTTAATGCTTATGATCTTATTTGTTAACCGCTTTCGGACCGCGCTAATTGAAATCCACGCCCTGTTTGGTACCGGTTATCCCTGCCAGGGCGTAGATTTCAATAAGCCCACCACATGCTGACGCGGATCGGGACGCTCTTTCGCCGCTGTAGCTCACTCGCCCTGCCATTGGTATGATGGCAGATCTCTGTGAGCCGGCTCCTGACCCTGTGATCACTGTGAGCCAAGCTCATTGGCTCACATTAACCAATGAAATTGGCTCCTGGCCGGCTCACAGAGCTCTGCTGTCATAGGGACGGGAGGGCAGCGCGATCGGCAGTAGCGGCAAGTCTGTGCTTTGGAAGGCCCCCTTTTTGTACCAGCGGTTTCTGGTCCACCAGAGCAGAGAGATGCACACCGATCGCTCCCATGCCACCGTCCTCAGTCTTCTCCCTCTTCGGTACCGGGTCCCGTAACTTCAGCCAGTCGGGGCCAGTCTGACGCAAGAGAAGTGCGCCCTCTACGTATTTCTCCAGCAGCCACTGGAGAGATACATAGAGGGCGCACTTTTCTTGCGCAGGCTGGCCGTGACTGGCTGAAGTTACGGGACCCGGTACCGGAGCTGGAGAAGACTGAGGGCGGTGGCATGGGAGCGATCGGTGCGGATGGGGCTGGAGGAAGCCCCAGGTCTGTATAAATCTTTTGTGTCCTCTCGGCTGTGGTACACTTTAAGGGGCCAGAGACTGTAGGTACTACAGGGGGGCCTGTAGTATTTGCTATGTGGCAGCCATGACTTATAATTACATGTCTGCTTATGAGGATGACATTGTTGCAGCAGCGACCTTCAGTGGCAGCACAGGACACCTGCGCACTCCAGTCCCGACCTCATTGATGTAGATGTCAGAAGGAAAGCCTGCTTTGTGCTTGTATTCCGTGAATGTAAACCATCCATCACTGTTATCAGCGGTACTGGAGCCGCCTGCGTCATCTCATGCAAGCATTTATCTCCGCTGTCACTGTCTGATTCTTTCCCCTCCGGGTGATGATTATGATAACGCCACCAGCCAACTAACATGTCATCAAGTCTGAAGGATGGGCAACCAGGGGAAGAATATTTAAAGGGAACCCGAGGTGAGATGGAGGATGCCATATTTATTTCCTTGTAAACGATGCCAGTTGCCTTTGTAAAACCGTATTACAGAGGCGCCAACAAGAGTAAAAGCGATTAAAAGAGGCGCTTAGCCAGGATATTGACCCTACTGTGTACCCTCCAAACCATTGCCAGATGAAGCGGAATAGTGACTCGTGAAACGCGTTGCAAATCTTGGAGCTTTTAATAAAAGTTACTTTTGTATGTGAGTAACATCCCATTGTCCTTTTTTTTTTCTACAAGGGAGGTGAGTCCACCAGCTTCCCCCTTTTAAACGGCTTCAGTGTTCTCCCCAGAATTTTTTTCCAGCCGGGTGGCATGAAAAAGTAGCCGGGTGGGTTGCAACCAGGGGAAAGCAGGACCGGCAACTCTGCTTACAGCATAGGACATCCCTGTACCTCCTATCACGTCCTCTGCAACCCCTATCACATCACATTCATCCCTGCAACCCCCATCACATCACATTCATCCCTGCAAGTTAACCCCTATCACGTCCCATGCATTACTGCACTCCCTATCACCATGCGTTCCTTCGCCTCCATTACTCTCACCTAATACTTTACTGCAGCTCCACCTATCTCCCAATAGACAACTCAAACAATACTATTTCCTTATAACATAGGTTATTGCACTCTGACACATTTCATACAATACTGTACCACTATCACATTCCACATATCACTGCACTTCAGTATGCTCCCTTACATCACCCGCCACACTCCACATGATTGCACCGACCTACAGCTTATTAGTGATCACATCCCATCACCCTTCTTACAGCACATACATTGCAGCATTACTACAACCATTCTATTTATAAATACACAACCATTCTATGATTATTACACCCTGCAGTATAGGGTACCCCTCTGCCCTGATCCAGTATGCTTGCACTTTAACACCGCTTCCTCCCCTTAACCATACCGCCCAACTTTTTGAGATGAGGAAGAGGGACACTTAAGCCACGCCCCTGCCACAACCCCATCACAACCCTATTCATGCATACTATAAAGATTTCATAAGAAAAATACGTTGTTTTATAATTCAAACCACCCTGGTCCTTTTTATCCTGGTTCATTTTCCTTCATGTTCCTCATGTTTCATAGTAACATTTTACCATTCGTGATATATCAATTTAAAGTATGGGAATAAAATTTACAGTCAAACACATTTTTAGTCGAGAGGTATATAGGCCTGAAAGAGGGACAAATGAGGAGGAAAGAGGGACAGGACTCCCAAAGAGGGACAGGTGGGAGCTATTTAACATTTCCCAATGTCACCCCCTCCCCCTGCTCACCCCTTTGGCAGCCGCGATTAGGATGACTTGAATGGCCTCCTTGATGTAGTAACGCTTGTCCACAGCACCCTGTCCTGCCGCTCTGCTGGAACACTGTGACCCACTTCCTCAGCCCGCTGGTGCCCGGCTTCTGATTGCAGTACGGCTTCACGCTGAGTGTCTTCACAGCCATGATCGGCTGCGAGGAGAATACACGTGCTGCAGGCAGCCCAGGGGAGCCACTGGCCAGGCCACTGTACGGACGGGGGATGGGTGTACTAGAGGTGACCGGAGGATGTGCTCCCTAGTTCCGGCTGCGCTGCATCATATAGCGCATTGCTGCACATCGCTTCTCTCCCATATCCCTGCGGCAGCGATCTGACGATCGGACAGAAGAGAACTCTACAGGCGGGGAGCGCAGCCGGAACTAGGGAGCACATCCTCCGGTCCCCTCTAGTACACCCATCCCTCGTCCGTACAGTGGCCTGGCCAGTGGCTCCCCTGGGCTGCCTGCAGCACGTGTATTCTCCTCGCAGCCGATCATGGCTGTGAAGACACTCAGCGTGAAGCCGTACTGCAATCAGAAGCCGGGCACAAGCGGGCGGTAGAGGTGGGTCACAGTGTTCCAGCAGAGCGGCAGGACAGGGTGCTGTGGACAAGCGCTACTATATCAAGGAGGCTGCCGCTGATCTGAAGATATAACAGGCGCCAGGAGGGCAGCGCAGCCTGGAACTAGGGATTGCTATATTCAGAGGGAGACCCGCTCTATGCGGGGAGACGGCAGCGCACATGAGCGTGTGATGCGGGCGGGCCTTGGAGCAGCCGGGCGGGGTTTCAAAACAGCCGGGCGGCCCGCCCACTTAATAGGTCCTGGGGAGAACACTGGGCTTTTAATCACTTTTATTCTTGTTGGCGCCTCTGTTATACTGTTTTACAAATCAACAAGTCCACCCCTGGTGGAGGGGTGTATCCCCATTTTCCTATCTACAGAGAGCGACTTCTTATACCTGAGTGGGGTCAGGATATAATTCTCCCCACCTGCCTATACAGTGGTTGCCTTTTGTGGCAACCTATACTTGTGAGTATAACCATTACTTGATTACACACTTTATCATCTGCTACGAAGGGTAGATACTACACTATATTGGGCTCTCAGTCTCGTTTTGTGTTTTTCAAAATGCCGGTTGCGTAGTTGAGTAATGTCTGAGTCAAAACCCTGTAATGAGCATATGGCAAATCCAGTAACACAGGAGTCCGAGTACCTGATCGGCTGCATGCTTGTTCAGGGTCTATGGCTAAAGCATTAAAATATATAGAATCAGGAGGACTGCCAGGCAACTGGAATTGTTTAAAGGGAAATAAATATGGCAGCCTCCATATCCCTCTCACCTTGGGTTCCATTTAAAAGACAACTGTAATGAGAGGTATTTGGAGGCTACCATATTTAAAGGGATACTGTAGGGGGGTTGGGGGAAAATGAGTTGAACTTACCCCTGGCTTCTAACGGACCCCCGCAGACATCCTGTGCCCGTGCAGCCACTCACCGATGCTCCGGCCCCGCCTCCGGTTCACTTCTGGAATTTCAGACTTTAAAGTCTGAAAACCACTGCACCTGCGTTGCCATGTCCTCGATCCCGCTGATGTCACCAGGAGTGTACTGCACAGGCACAGACCATACTGGGCTTCTGCTATACATTCCTGGTGACATCAGCGGGATCAAGGACACGGCAACACAGGCGCAGTGGTTTTCAGACTTTAAAGTCTGAAATTCCAGAAGTGAACCGGAGGCGGGGCCGGAGCATTGGTGGCTGGCTGCGTGGGCACAGGATGTCTGCGGGGGACCGTTAGAAGCCCCGGGTAAGTTCAACTCATTTTCCCCCGACCCCCCCTACAGTATCCCTTTAATTCATTTTAAGCAATACCAGTTGCCTGACTATCCTGCTGATCCTCTGCCTCTAATACTTTTAGCCATAGCCCCTGAACAAGCATGCCGCAGATCAGGTGTTTCTGACATTGTCATATCTGACAAGACTAGCTGCATCCTTGTTTCTTGTGTTATTCAGACACTACTGCAGCCAAATAGTTCAGCAGGATGCCAGGCAACTGGTATTGTTTAAAAGGAAATAAATATGGCAGCCTCCATACACCTCACCTCGGGTTCCATTTAATATGGACCCATTCTGCCGACATGCTGATTACATTTTAAGTGAGATAATAACTTTTATTGAGAGAGAATTCTATCCAGGTCAGCAGTCCAGGGTAAACAAAATGTTGGCACTTGACTTCCTGAAACGGGGAATTTGTGTGATCTGATCTGTATGTATGTGAGAGGTAACGTTAGTGTTGGGGGAACTTGGTGCGGTGGTGTTTGCCAAGCAAACCTGATTGGGCAAACTGCTTGCATGTGGTTTGCCGGCTGACCGCTGAACCTGCAAGCTAGAGTTCAGGGGTCAGTACACCAGTAGATTGTTACTGGAATCGCCTGCTGATCCGCAACAAAATGGTGCTGCCAGCCCAGGTCACCTCTTCCTCCCCCCTTCTTACCATTCTGGTCCTCCCTGGAGCTTCGGCTGACCTGTCTATCCTCTCTTCCAGCAGTGCGCTGATGTCACTGACCCCAGAACATTGGCTTGGTCAGATTTCTGGAAAGGCCACAAAGGCCCAGGCTTCGGGCGGCAGTATCCCAAGGGGCGGCTGGACATGGAAGAGGAGGGATTGTTGCAAATGGAATAGAGATGTGGCATATAAGGAGAAACATATGGAAATGGGCAGCTTCTTTACAAAGGATCTGTATATAACAGAAAAGGGGCTGCAGTACATGGATGTTACTTATGGGAGAATCAAGCAGTGGGTTTAAAGTGGCCCACCTTTCCTAAGCAGCACCCAGGGGCGTAACTACAGGGGTGCCCCTCCTTCGACTTCAGGGGGACCCAGAACTATTAGGGGGCCCGAACTATGACTTCAGTCTTTCCAATAAAGGTGGACATCCTTCAGATCAGGTGTCTTTGTGGCTGCACTTGTTACAGGTGTGAAGATTATGATGTCTTCACTTGTTTTATGACCCCTGCAGACTCTGAGAGTCACCAGGAGTACCCAAGGGAAAGGGTGTGAGCATTTGGGGGCCCCATCAATTGTAGTTACTCCACTGGCAAGGTCACCCATGTGATCAAGCACAGTCCAAAGTAGGCTACCACACCATGGGCTTGATTCACAAAAGGATGCTAAGTAGTAGTTTGCATGTGCTACCTACAGTGCTAAGTTTGCATGTGCTAACTACTTAGCACCCTAGTTAGCACGTCCAAAGTTAGCACCACCAAAAACAGGCCTTCTGGAAATTCCGTGTTACTATGCGGTATTCCCCGTCTGGCATCCGTCCAAGCAGGAAGTGATGTGCGTTTGCGATCACTTCCTGTTTCGAGTGCACAGAAGCGTATTGCAAAAGATACCCTTCCGCGCATGCGCATCGCAACATCGCTGCACCGCCGCCAACATTTTAAAAATCCCTGTGTTGCCATAGACTTCCATGACTTCTGGTCCGCCGCACGTCGTGTGCTAACGTAAATTTTGGAAGTGCATCAGATTGAGCACTTATGGCGCCCTGCAGGTAATATGAAAGCACCCATAGACTTTCATTGCCCTGCAGTAGCAGTGTAGTAAATTGCCGCGATGCACCGGGCCAGGCCCTTACATACGCCGCCACATCAAGACCTCTGTGAGATGGAACAGTTAAGGCAGCCGAGACAAGTTTTCTTATTTTTCTTTTCCCCTCTCCAGCGTTACACGGACAGAATATTAAATTTGGGAAAAGCACACAGCCGCCTATGTTCAGCAATCCTCCCCCCAACGCTGCTGTTGCCGGAATACATTATTGATGATCTTGTTATTGCAACATGGAACAGAAATTTCTTTAAGGCAGAAGATGTCTGCAATAAAAGCGCTCAGGCACACTGCTAATAATAGACCTTCAGCCGGGGGGAGAGACTGCGAGACGCACAACAATAACATGGGTGGAAGTGACGGTATATATGGAATCTGATCACCTCTGTCTGCTTTATCTAACAAAGTCCAGGGCAAGGAGCAATGTGCAATAACCTACAGTACATTATCTGTGCCATAGAGCAGGGCTCCTAATAGATTGTACACCAGTAAAGGGCCAACCCTAGATATGTGGGCCTGTGTACTTGTACAGGGCTCCACGAGTGAATAAAGTGGGTGAAAACTCTTACATTACATTCAATAAAAATCTGTTTCCTACTTTTGTGAACAAGTAATGTCTGTTTACAAATTCCCAAAGTACAGTTTATTTGCTCCGAAAGCTGCTATTGCATTTTATTGCATCACTGCTGTATTTATTTATTGAAATCTATCTAGTGACCACTTCTCAGCTCTTTCTGTTTCTCAGCTCAGTTACGCAGTTTTCTAATGTTTACTAAATGTATCTGACAAAGGAATGTAAACAAAAGATAATGTCATCACTCATTTGGATGCAGTGAGAAGCTTCCCACTGAAGCAAAGAGCTTTCCACTGAAGAACAAAGTGCTGTATGTAACTGAATGCTATACTGCCACAATTTATTTTATTTTTTTGTGGTAGTTGATTCTATGCTGTAAATAATCTTTTAGAGTAAAGAGGAAGTGTTGGGTTTCATGCCCCTTTAAAGAGGAACTTTACCAAGAGACACAGAAGTGTCAGAACCATGGCCCTAATGGAGGGGGTTCACCGCAATATAAGCCACACAGACCACCGGATGATCTATTTGAGCGAAGGTGAAGATTACTCATGGGAAAGGTGGTATTGGCTACTGATTGAGATGAAGTTCAGTCCTGGGTTGCAGTTCCTCTTTAACCACTTCAGCCTACAGTGTTGTTTACCTTATGCATCAAAGCAACTTTCACCTCCCATTCATTTGCCAATAACTTAATAACTACTTATCACAATTAATTGATCCATATCTTGTTTTTTTTCCACCACTAAGGCTCCGTTCACACTGCACGCGTTTCCAGCCGCGTTTTGGAAACGCGTGCAGGTGGCCAACACACACGACATCAGACATTGCATAGAGTGCAATGTCTGATGTTCACACTGCATGCATTCCGGACCTGTGCGGTCCGGGAACGCATGCTGCATGCATTTTTTGTAAAAACGCATGGCTGTCCCATTCACTTTTCAGTGATGGGATCAGCCACGCAACGCACACAAAAGCGGATGGCGTGCGTTCGTACGCGTTGTGAACGGGGCCTAATTAGGCTTTCTTTAGGTGGTACATTTTGCTAAAGAATTATTTTTTTCTAAATCCATTTTAACAGGAAGATTAAGAAAGAAATGGAAAAATTCATTGTTTCTCAGATTTTGGCCATAAAAGTTTGAAATTAATACATGCTACCGTAATTAAAACATCTATTTTATTTGCCCATTTGTCCCAGTTATTACACCATTTAAATAATGTCCCTATTAGAGTTGGGCCGAACCTCCGATTTTAGGTTCGCGAACTTCCGCGGAAGGTTCGGTTCGCGTTAAAGTTCGCGAACCGCAATAGACTTCAATGGGGATGCGAACTTTGAAAAAAAAAATAATTATGCTGGCCACAAAAGTGATGGAAAAGATGTTTCAAGGGGTCTAACACCTGGAGGGGGGCATGGCGGAGTGGGATGCATGCCAAAAGTCCCGGGGAAAAATCTGGATTTGACGCAAAGCAGCGTTTTAAGGGCAGAAATCACATTGAATGCTAAATGGGTGGGTTCACAGAACAGGTATGCAGTGGTGGGTTCACAGCACAGGTATGCAGTGGTGGGTTCAATGAACAGGTATACAGTGGCGGGTCCACTGAACAGAACAGGTATGCAGTGGCAGGTTCACTGAACAGGTATGCAGTGGTGGGTTCACAGCACAGGTATGCAGTGGTGGGTTCACAGAACAGGTATGCAGCCAGACAGGAACAAGTTAAGCCTAACTAATCTTTCCCTGAGAGACAGTCTGCAGCAGCTCGCCCTACTCTCACTAACGCAGGCAGCACACGAGTGACTGTAATGGCCGCCGCTGCCTGCCTTATATAAGGGGGGGTGGGGCTCCAGGGGCTAGTGTAGCCTAATTGGCTACACTGGGCCTGCTGACTGTGATGTAGAGGGTCAAAGTTGACCCTCCATGTGCATTATGGGGCGAACCGAACTTCCGCAAAGGTTTGCCTGCGGGACGCGAACGCGAACCACTGAAGTTCGCATGGAACCGTTCGCAGGCGAACCGTTCGGCCCAACTCTAGTCCCTATCACAATTTATGGCGCAGATATTTTATGTAGAAATAAAGGTGCATTTTTTTCAATTTATGCCAATCACTATTTACAAGCTTATAATTTTAAAAAAATATAATATACTCTCTTGACATGCATATTTAAAAAGTTCAGACCCTTAGGTAACTATTTATGATGGTTTTTATTTTTTTAATAGTAATTTTTTTTTTATTAAAACAATTATTTGCGTAATTTTTGGTGTGGGAGGTAAACAACTAATTTTAAATGTAATATAATGTAATTATTTAATTAAAAAAAAGTATGTGGGTGTAGTTAACTATTTGGCCACAAGATGGCCACAGTCAAAAAGTCCAATCTCGCTTCCAGGAACTAGAAAGAGGACAGGAAGCTGTTTTGTTTTTTGGTTTTTTTTTGCAGAAAGACCGCGGCCTCTGATAAGAGACGTCAATTTTTCTGCTGGGGACTTAGATCGATGAATGGGAAATATATTCCCATTCATTGATCGGGAGGCTAACGGCAGATGGCGGGAGCGCGTGCCTCAGGCAGCAGCACAGTCTATCTGGATGGATATATCTGGCCCGATAGACTTAAGTGCTTAAAGGGAACCTAAACTGAGAGGGATATGGATGTTTCCTTTTAAACAATACCAGTTGCCTGGCAGTCCTGCTGATCTCTTTGGCTGCACTAGTGGCTGAATCACACACCTGAAACAAGCATGCAGCTAATCCAGTCTGACTTCACTCAGAGCACCTGATCTGCATGCTTGTTCAGGGGCTGTAGCTAAAAGTATTAGAGACACAGGATCAGCAGGAGAGTCGGGCAACTGGTATTATTTTAAAGGAAAAATCCATATCCTTCTCAGTTTAGGTTCCCTTTAAAGAGGAGGGCAATATTTAGAGGACACCTTGTCTTACCTTCTTCCGCTATGAAGCACAAAGCATTCTTCTGAAAAGCTACCCTCCTATTGTGCCAAGCTTCCGGTGCTATGGGTGGCTTCTCTCTTATATCTATGGCAAGGTGGAACAATCTGAAGCTGTATCTAATCCTTTTAGCCATAGCCCCTGAACAAGCATGCAGGAGATCAGGTGTATCTGACATTATTGTCAGATCTGAGAAGATGAGCTGCATGCTTGTTTCTGGTTTGACTCAAACACTATTGCAGCCAAATAGATCAACAGGACTGCCCGGCAACTGGTATTGTTTAAAGCAGACCTGAGCTCAGAACTTCCTCCTGCTCTGAAAGATAAGCAGCAGCATAATAACCTTCAAACAAAAACATCTGTTTGTTACAGCTGATACAGATCTGCACTCTTTCTACTTCCTGCTTTCCTGAAAACAGACATATTGTTAACAGCCTGTGCTTTCAAATGAGCTTATCCGCCATGGCAGTCAGGAGACATAGGGGAGGGATCAAATTACAACTTGTGATTAAACACAGATGAGGGGGAATCAGACAGGCTAAACTCTCTAAATACATACAGGGTGCATTTATCTTCTGTTTTCCTTCTGTTATGTTAGAGTGACCAGATTTTTCTGGGTTCAACCTGGGACTGGGGGGGGGGCGGTGCCCAAAAAGGCTGGAGGGGCGTTTCACGCGCCGCGCTGAAAACTGGGGGCATATGCGCCGTGCCGAAAAATGGGTGTGGCCATGACATTGTGTGGGCGGAGCTAACGTAATGCTGTAACAGCGAGGCATAAGAAAGCAGTGTTTATGCCATGGTGTGGTCAAATGAGGATTCGCATCATGGATGTGCAGAAACTGTGTGATGCTATTCAATAGCATACCGTAACCCCAAAGCAGCAAATATAGCCAACTATAACCATTAAATATTAAATGCAGCAACGGTTTCCCCAGACACCACAAAATAAACGCAATGTTGGCAACATGTCAGCACAAAATAAACGCAATGAGCAACATGTCAGCAGGAAATAACGCAATGTGGGCAACATTTCACCGGAAAACAAAACGCAATGTGGGCAACATTTTAGTTGTAAATAAACGCAATGTGGGCAACATTTTAGCAGTAAATGCAATGTGGGCAACATTTCACCACAAAATAAACGCAATGTGGGCAACATTGTAGCAGTAAATAAACGCAATGTGGGCAACATTTCACCAGAAAATAAACACAATGTGGGCAACATTTTAGCAGTAAATAAATGCAATCTGGGCAGCATAACATCTGCAAAAAAAATTTATTTACTCACCTGACAGAAGTCCCCTCACGCGGCCGGCCTCTGGCGCGCAGCTCCTCCGAGATCTTCCTCCTGCAGTCTCCCGCGCTGATGGAATAGCAGGGCTATGGGAAGATGGCGCCCGAAGCCCTGTACTGGAGACACAAATAGTCTCCAGTACAGGGCTTCGGCAGCCATCTTCCCGTAGCCCTGCTTGCCTGCCGAACACTATGCAGGCTGCTGAAGTGGGGCTGCAAACTGGCACGGCGTCTAACAGACAACGCTGCCAGTTGCAATTACAGTGGCCTGAGTCCCCGCTGCTTAAAGCAAGACGTTTCCCGGGACGCGAGGCATCCTGGGACAGCGGACCCCGAAGGCGGGACGCGTCCCGGGTAAAGCGGGACGTCTGGTCACCGTAGTTACGTGCAAGAGTTCAGGTCCACTTTAAAAGTATGTACACCTCTTTGATGGATAGGACCCAATCCCTTTGGCCTTGGGTGACAATGCTGGGTGGGGTTACACAGACGCATGTCAGCTGTGTAGCTGATGGGAGGCGCTGTGTTGCTATGCGGGGAGGTGGAGAGACGCTGGAGCAGCGTGTGTGTGACATGGGGGGGGGGGGGGGTCGCAAGCCTTAGTACACAAGCTTGGCTATCGGCTGAGAAATGCACCCTGTATGTATTTAGAGAGTTTAGCCTGTCTAATTTCTCCTCATCTGAGACTAATCACCACTGTAATTTGACCTATCAGCTCAGGAATCTCCTCTGTTACAGCAGAGCAGCTTATTTGTATGCATGGAAGCTTGTTTGTAAACAAGGATGTTAACCTGATGTCTGCTTCCATGAAAGCAGGAAGTAGACATTGCAGATTTATTGCAGGAGTTGTCAGCTGTAACAAAAATGTTTTTCTAATGTTTTACTATGCTGTTGCTTATCTTTGAGAGCAGAGAGGTAGTTCTGAGTTCAGGTCTGTTTTAAGAAGTTCTTGTGTGTTCCTGAACAGTGATGTTTCATTCCATGGAGAGAATCTCTGCCCTTTGGCCTTGATAAGGAGGAGGCGATCAATGGAGGAGATTACAGAAGATTCCTCACTGTAAATGGATTGTGCATACATTGGATGGAGGAAAACAACTGGCGGATCGATAGCTGCAAGCTGACATTGATTTCCATTAGCTACGGAGATGCAAATCTATGTGAGGCTACATTCTGTCTTCAGATAAAGTGCACCATTTACATGCTTAAGAGACTGATGTAAAATGCTAGATATGAAACTTTTCAAAGTAAATGTTAATGGGAGGAATAAGGAGGCTGCCATTTTTAACCTCTAAAATACTGCTCGCCGGCTGCAGGGCCGAATTTATATGACTTACACCCCCTCCATACGCAGCTCACCCTTTTCTGCAGCAACACCATGTGCAGCTAGGTCCCTACCCCACCCATGTACCCCCCTCCCCCGCCCATGTGCAGCTAGCCCCCCCCCCATGCATGTGCAGCTAGCTTCCCCCCCCTCCCCCATACATGTGCAGCTAGCTTAGGGCCTGTTCCCACTATACGCAGATTGGATGCAGAAAAACTGACTCCAATGAATGCCTCTGGGCCTGTTTCCACTAAACGCGATTTTTCTGATGCAGATTTTCCCATAGGCATTCATTGGAGTCAGTTTTTCTGCATCCAGTCTGCGTGTAGTGGAAACAGGCCCTTTAGAGTTTTGCTTGCCAGCGGGCTCTCCCCCGCACGGTCTCCCAGTCAGACAGCCCAAGGGACGGCTCCACTTCCTCTATCCCATCCCGTCAGCGTGTTGCGTATCTCAGCGCCGTCTGAGAGTCCTCCATGCCTCATGCATGTGTAGTCTTATCTTCTAAGTACGGCCTTCATGTGCAGGGATGGTCAAATCAGAATTTGGGTAAATCCGGATAGTTGCTATCCGGATTTCACCCAGTAAACCTGTGCGGGGGGGTCAAGCTTACCTGTCTGACGTCTTCTTCGGTCGATCCCTCGGCGCCTCCCACGCGCATCATCACGTGACTACAACCACTTCCTCCTTCAACCCAGAAGGAGGAAGTGTTTGTACTAACGTGACTGCCGCGTGGAACGCATCGTGGGAGGCGCCAAGGGACGGACCGAAGAAGACGTCAGACAGGTAAGCTTGCCCACCCCGCACAGGTTTACTGGGTGAAATCCGGATAGCAACTATCCGGATTCACCCGGATTCAGATTTGAGCATCCCTGTTCATGTGTTTTCCTCTTCCATGTGCGACCCTCCAATGTATCAGTGCTCCTCTCCATGTGCAGCTGTCGGAACTCAAAGCGCTCAAGAGCTGCAGCCACTGGGACGCACTCAAGAGGCCATCCTGCAGTGTCAGGGAGTCTTGCCTTTAACTCCTTACTGAATAGGTACTTGACCTAGCCAAGATTTGAACCCTGGTCTCCCATGTCAAAGGCAGAGCCCTTAACCAGTACACTATCCAGCCACCTATGTGCAGTAATCTGTGCAGTAATCCCCTCTTCCATGTGTACCTCCTTGATGCACAAGCATGCAGTTTACAAAGCACAGAGCAACAAAATATGTAATATACATCATATGTGAACAGTTCCAGTTTGAGACATGACAGAGAATACTACTATTTGGTCTTGTGGGCAGGTTGACTGGGGTCAAGCTTAACTGTCTGACATTCCCCGGTCGTCCCTTGGCGCCTCCCACGATGCACTCCATGTGGCGGTCACGTGAGTACAAACACTTCCTCCTTCTGGGTTGAAGGAGGAAGTGGTTGTAGTCACGTGACCGCCAAGTGGACTGCATCGTGGGAGGCGCCGAGGGACGGACAAAGAAGACGTCAGACAGGTAAGCTTGACCCCCCCCTGCCCCGCACAGGTTTACTGGGTGAAATACAGATAGCAACTATCCGGGTTTCACCTGTATTCGGATTTGAGCATCCCTACTGATGACCCTCTGTAATTTGTACCTGTCACTGGCGGTGGTGCCAGCGTACCAGACCATGATGGAAGAGCAGAGGATCGATTTGATAGTGGTGGAATAGAAATTTGTAGGTATCTCATGCTGAACTCCCTCAGTTGATGGAGGAAAAAAAAACATCTCTTTTGGGCTTTCCGCTGAATGGCGGTGATGTTGTGTTTCCAACTGAGGTCACTAGATATGGTAGTGCCCAGCAGGCGGGCGCAGGGTACTTTAGCCACCTCCAAACTGGTGGTGTGGGAGCAGACTCCCTGAAGTTGTCGATCAGCTCAATGGTTTAGCTGTACTGAGCACCAGAATGTTCTCCTTAAGCAGGCGATACATTAGCCAACCAACCAATCAATTGACCATCCAATTCGATTATTATAATTGAATTGGATGAAAATTGGTGCTGCCAAGGGGCATGCCCAACCGACAAAGTGACCAATTTCGGGACAGAAATTAGCCGCACGGTCAACCGCACATGCTGGAAGATGTCATGCCGAAGTTGGTCGGGTGCGCGGCGGTATGGCGGCCAAATTGTAAACGAGTGACGAGACAACTAAACCCCCGCCACTACCACCGCAATGTATAAATGTATGCAGTGTGTGTGCGCATTTATACATTACCTGTCCAGTGTCAGCCTCCACACGATTTCCGTCCATCTCGCCGGGTTCCGCATACACGCCGGCGGCGCTGTTTCTGACGTCAGACGCTATGCGCCGCTAGCGTGTATGCGGCTGTTACCCGGCGAGATGGACGGACACCGTGCGGAAGCTGCTACAGGACAGGTAATGTATGAATGCACTACACTACATACATTTATACATTTTGGGGGCAGCGGCGAGGTGGACATGGCGGGCTTAGCCGATTCCCTGATGATCTCATGCTGAAATCAGACGGGAATCGGCCTGTAGTGTATGGGCAGATTCGATTAGAGACAAATTTGTCTCTCTGTCGAATCTGCCCATAATCTTCTAATGTATGGCCACCTTTACACCAGTGGCAGATTCTTTCCACCGGTTGACAGTATTCCTGAATGTTATATCCTTGGTGATAAGGCTGATGACAGTGGTATAGGAGCATGGAAATTGCTCCCAAAATCGCTTGCAAAACACTACAACTAATCGCTAGCGATTGCAATAGTGCTTTGCGCTTCCTAGTGGGTCCCAGGCCTTAAGACTTTAAATGTCTTTTATGTTATAAGGAATTTGAATCCTGCAGATCTGTTGTTAAAGGGACACTTAAGTCAAACAAAAAAAATGAGTTTTACTCACCTAGGGCTTCCAATAGCCCCCTGCAGCTGTTCGGTGCCCTCGCCGTCTCCCTCCAATCCTCCTGGCCCCGCCGGCAGCCACTTCCTGTTTCGGTGACAGGGGCTGACAGGCTGGGGACGCGAGTGATTCTTCGCATTCCCAGACACATTAGCACCCTCTATGCTGTTATATGGTATATGAGATATGCCATAGCAGCATAGATGGCGCTATTGTGGCCAGGAACGCGAAGAATCACTCGCGTCCCCAGCCTGTCAGCTCCTGTCACCGAAACAGGAAGTGGCTGCCGGCGGGGCCAGGAGGATCAGAGGGAGACGGTGAGGGCACCGGACAGCTGCAGGGGGCTATTGGAAGCCCCAGGTGAGTAAAACTCATTTTTTTTGTTTGACTTAAGTGTCCCTTTAAGCCCTCAGTAATATTGGTCAAAATGACACATCTGATGCTGCAGAAGCCAGTGTGTGGCTGGCAGTGTACCATCCAATTTCCACACCTGACAATCACCCATCCCGAATGCCCTGAGAGATGTTTGCTTGTGTATCTCTTGTTTGCTTAGTGTGTAGAATGTGGCCTCACTGGGTCTGTTCTCTGAAGGATCTATCAGGTGATTTACTGCACTCAACCATGTGCAGTTTCTCAGATCCGGGACAAGGTCCTCCAGCACCCAAAGCTGAGACACCAAAGTGCGCCCCTCCCTCCCTCCCACCCCAGCCGTCACACACTCATTGCTATTAGACTAAGAGGTGCCCCAGGGCCCCCAACACCTTAATCTCCAGTTATCTGGCTTACAGTAACTGCTATGTATCCTCTTTTCTTATTTCTCTCTGCTTCAAACTCAATAGGGGAATGATAGCTGAGTGAGTTGTGAACCCCCCTCCTACACTGCACCCTGAGGCTGGAGCCTCTCTCGCCTCTGCCTCGGCCCTGCGCCCCCTCCTACACTGCGCCCTGAGGGTGGAGCCTCTCTCGCCTCTGCCTCGGCCCTGCGCCCCCTCCTACACTGCGCCCTGAGGCTGGAGCCTCTCTCGCCTCTGCCTCGGCCCTGCGCCCCCTCCTACACTGCGCCCTGAGGGTGGAGCCTCTCTCACCTCTGCCTCGGCCCTGCGCCCCCTCCTACACTGCGCCCTGAGGGTGGAGCCTCTCTCACCTCTGCCTCGGCCCTGCGCCCCCTCCTACACTGCGCCCTGAGGCTGGAGCCTCTCTCGCCTCTGCCTCGGCTCTGCACTGCAGCTTCTTCATCCACCCTCCAGTTACAAGCCTGAATGGAGGAGCATTCAGGCCCCTTCCTTGCCTCCTCTCAGTCACCCTCACAGCCTGGGGGCCCATCTCACAAGGGTCATAAAACAAGTGTGGCCATCATGATCTTCACACCCATAACAAGTGTAGCCACAAAGACACCTGACTTAGAGGATGGACCCCTGTATCGAAGGGAGTGAAGGTTAGTTGTCGGCGGCCCAAGGGTGTAGCAATAGCCATAGCAACTGCTAGGGGGCCCTGGAGTAGAGGGGGCCCAAGTGGTACTTGATGCCTTCACCAACTTTCTTGTGTTCTTCTACCCTATGATTTTACTTAAAGGATACCCGAACTGACATGTGACATGAAGCGATGGACATGGGTATGTACATTGCCTAGCACACAAATAAATAGGCTGTGTTCCTTTTTCTCTTTCTCTGCTTGAAAGAGTTAAATATCAGGTATGTAAGTGGCTGACTCAGTCCTGACTCAGACAGGAAGTGACTACAGTGTGACCCTCACTGATAAGAAATTCCAACTATAAAACATTTTCCTAGCAGAAAATGACATCTGAGAGCAAGAAAGATATACAAAGAGGAATTTCTTATCAGTGAGGGTCACACTGTAGTCACTTCCTGTCAGGACTGAGTCAGCCACTTACATACCTGATATTTAACCCTCCTGGCGGTATATTAAAAACCGCCAGGGGGCAGCGCAGCCGTTTTTTTATTTTATTTTTTTTATAAATCATGTAGCGAGCGTCATGGACGTCGTGACATCTAAGGGAGTCCCGATCCACCCCTTGCCGCTGCCTGGCGCTGATAGGCCAGGCAGCGCAGGGGTCTAGGGGGGGGGCTGTGTTGCGACGCGGAAAGCGGCGATCGAGCGCGGGGCGGCGGCGATCGAAGTGCTGACGCAGCTAGCAAAGTGCTAGCTGCGTTCAGCAAAAAAAAAAATTACTCAAAACCAGCAGGGCCTGAGAAAACCTCCTGCGCGGCTTACCCCGAACTACGTTCGGGGTTACCGCCAGGAAGGTTAACTCTTTCAGGCAGAGAAAGAAAAAAAGGAACACAGCCTAGTTACTTAAGTGCTAGGCACTGTACATACACATGTCTATCTCATCATGTCACATGTCAGTTCGGGTATCCTTTAAAGAGAACCTGTAACAAAAAAAAGTTCCCCTGGGAGCTACTCACCCGGGAGGGGGAAGCCTCAGGGTCCCAGTGAGGCTTCCCCCATCCCTGTAGCTGCAGGCAATCCAGCGCTGGTTCCCCCGGAGTGTTCCGGAATCCACGTTCGACAAGCCTGACAAGCTAGATTTATTTACCCTCCCTGGCTCCAGCAGGGGCGCTGTTGCGGCTCTCAGCATGGAGATAGACGGAAATAGCCGATCTCTGTTGGGTCCGCTGTACTACTCAGGTGCAGGAGACTTGCACCTGCACAGTAGAGCAGCCCGACAGCGATCGGCTATTTCCGCCTATCTCCGAGCGGAGAGCCGATACTACGCCTGCGCTGCAGCCGGGAAGGTAAATATTTACATCCCCGCTGTTTGGAGGGCCAGAGCAAGACCACCGTGGGACACAGGAGGACAGGGGAAGCCTCAATAGGATCCGGAGGCTTCCCCCACCCGAGGTGAGTACCCCCCAGGGGAACTTTTTGTCACTACAAGTTTTCTTTAAGTGCCCTGGGACTATATAGAGTGTAGATTGCATGAGAATGTAAATTGCCCAGTTAACTCATATCCATAGGGTAGAGGCACGTAGCATTTCTCAAGAATGCCTACATCTTATGGCCCCATGAAAGTTTTGCTATGGGGCCCCATAATGTCTAGCTCTGCCACTATGGCTCTTGGCCCCCTTGAATTGCAGGGGCTGATCATAGTTTTATTGCAAATAATATGTAAACACCATGCATACAAAGTATAAGAGTGTCATGCAAATAAAGTGCAACCGCATGCATAACATACTGTATACAGGGGATTCACCATACAAGGTAAAGCAATGTGCAAATACACCCAAAATCCAAAACTGTCTAACTAAATCTATACGCAGAATACACACACAGGATTTACTGTATATACCAATTGCAGTACAGGGGAGACGGCAGGAAGCAAGGTCAGCACAGAATACAGTTATGGCAACAGACACATGATATGAGGAATGCCACGGATCGGCAGTAGCCCACGACTGGCCCAGTCGGACAGCTTTTGAAGGGACTCAGCGCCTGAAAGGAACAGAGCGAAACGCCGTCAAGGAACCAGGAGGACAGCAGGGGCTGGAAGAAGCCACAGGTAAGTTAAACTGGCCACATTACATTCGCTTTTGGGTCCTTTTAAAATGAGATTTGAAAGATTACTTTAATATGCTTTTTTAGTCCCTTTTAAAGTCAGATTGTGGCTTTAGTATAAATGACCTGCCAGAAGGAGTTTCTACAGTTCAAGCTGTGGTAAAATGGGCAAGTTCCTGGCTGCAGAATCTATTGTGTGTGTGTAACACACTTGTAGATGGATATACCAAGCATCGCAGCAGCCGCAAGACAATATAAATGGTTCAATAAGAAAAACTGCAGACAGAACCAGCGCTTCCATAGAGGCAAAGGAAGTAATTGCCCCCAGGCACCAGAGCCTGTCAGAGGCCCCCCAAGTGCCCACCCCCAACTTAAATGTGCTCACCAGGACCCCAGCAAGGTCTTTGGCAGAGTAGTGTCCAGAGGCGTTGCTAGTCCTAAAGATCAGTGGCACGTGCCACGGATCTATTCTGTGGTGCCCTGGATGTCCCCAAGGCAGAGTCAGGCAGCAGGTGGCAGTACTCACCTCTGGCCACTCTGGTGCCTCAAAGGGAGGCATGCTGGGAGCTGTGGCTCATCAAGCATGCTGGGTGCTGTGGTGCCATGCTGGGTGCTGTGATGCCTTTATGGAGGCATACAGGGAGCTGTGGATCTTCTATGGGGGCATGCTGGGTGCTGTGGTGCCTCAATGGGAGGCCCATGGGAGAGGGTCCAATAGAAGGTCAGTGAATGCTATGGGGGGACTGTCAGATAACCTGGTAGCACGCCAGCCTGCCCAGCAGAAAGCCAGCTAACTCTGCCTAGTTATGTGATATGCTGCATTTCTGTATTAACAGAGAAGGGGGCTGTATAGAGCCACGGACTGCCCACCAGGTAAGGTGAGCCTCTATTCTGCCAAAGACCTTGCAAGGGGCCCTGGGAAGCAAAGTTAAGTTGGGGGTGATCTAGGGGGAGAGAGGCAGCCAGCTCAGGGGCCCTAGGGGACATCTGACTGCAACATGCTGCTTTTTGAGCATGTGGAGGATGTGTTGGGGGCCCCAAGGCAGTGTCCTATCTACAATTCTTTAGCCCTCCCCCCAGCAAAACTTGATGGGGCCCCCCAACGTTCATACGCTTTCCCTTGCTCCCCCTTGGTCTCCTCCATGGCCTTGGGGCCCATCTCACAGGGGTCATAAAACAAGTATGGCCATCATGATCTTCACACCCATAACAAGTGTAGCCACAGAAACACCTGATTTGACATATAGTCCCCTGTATCGGAGGAAGGGAAGGTAGTAGTTGCCCCACCCCCACAGCTCCTGCGATCACAGGTGCTGCTCCTCTCTAGTAAATATTACCCCGGGGCCCCATTGCTACTAGAACCGACCCTGACTGCAGAATATTTGCATTTATGTTTGGACAAGCAGGGAAAAAAAGCCACATTGAAAGTGAACCAACCCATTTATTAACACAGACGATCATTTTAACGCACCTCTGCATATAGGAAAATGCGAAATCCACTTATTAAGTGAAAATGAGCTAAATAAGATCAGCTGTCCTGTACTGTGCGTCACAGAGGGCTGCCAAATGCTGTGTGAGCTAGAGGAGTGAGGAAACGAGTCAGAAAAGAGCGTGGGCACCCTCTGCTGGTGAGTCTGTGATAATGCATTGTCCCAGCACAAGTAGAATACTGTTAGGAGGTTTTGATTTGTGAAGTTACTATGGGCCTTATCCAATTAATTTTTTCTCCTGAGTTTTCTCCTAGGTGATATCATCACAACTTGTCAAAAAATGCATTATAAAGGAAACCAGAGCCGAGCTGTAATAAAAGTTTTATACATACCTGGGGCTTCCTTCAGCCCCATCCGCACGGATCGTTCCCACGGTGCCGTCCTCAGCCTTCTGTATCGCCGGTACTGGGTAACGTAAGTTCTGCCAGTCACAGCCAGTCTGACTCAAGAGAAGTGCACTCTCTACATATCTCTCCGGCACCTGCTGGAGAGATACGTAGAGGGCGTAATTCTCTTGCACAGACTGGCAAAACTTACGTTACATGGTACCAGCGATACAGAAGGCTGAGGACAGAGGCGTGGGAGCGATCCATGCTCATATGGCTGGAGGAAGCCCCAGGTATGTATAAAACTTTTATTCCTGCTCGGCTCTGGTACACTTTAAACCAGGGGTCCCCAAATGTTTTGGGTGGAGGGCCGGGTCAACATACTTCAGACTGCTGGGGGGCCGGAGTATACATAAGATGATGTAGAAGTCTGTGGGCCAGACAGTAAAGCATACCCAGGTGACAACCTGCAGTCCAATTGGACAGCAGTGTCACCTGATGTGGGATTTGATTGGAAACCAGAAAATTGCTTTCTGTCTTCCATGTGGATGGGTGGTGCCAGCACTGCTATTCTATATGCGGAGCACCAATATTTAAAGATGTAGCTGATCGCATCTTTATGTAATTCATTTTATGTGTGTGTGGGGGGGGGGGCGGTAAAAATGCCTCTGGGGGCCACATTCGGCCTGCGGGGCCTTAGTTTGAGGACCACTGCTCTAAACCATTAGCGATCAAGAAAGCACTCAGGATAATTTTGGCAGTACTTTTTCACCTACTTTTTGGTACTTTTCAATTGCAGAGTGCTGAAAATGAAGATGAAAAATTACCTCCTAGGGGAAAACTTAGGAGAAAAATGTAACTGCATTTGGGCCAATGGCCCTTATCCAATTAACTTTTCTCCTAAATTTTCTCCTAAGACATAATGTTTCATCTTATTGGAAAAATAAGTTTATAGGCACTTTAGAAAAAAAAAAAAAAAAAAAGTATTTTGTTACTTGGTGGGAACTTTAATGGTGCCCTTGGAGAAAACATAGGAGATTGTGATAGGCCAATTTCCAAGCTGTGTATAGTTTGCATTACATTTATACACAAGTCAGAAATATTACATCTTATTGACTGTCCCTATTACTCTTTCCCCGCCCCTTTTCCCCTCCATACCCTGAAGCGCCTTGTACTGTGTTCTGCCACCCCCCATGTCAGTCACCGCTGTTGCCCCGCCTCCTGTATAGAGCGGCTCCCCGCCTCTGTCCCTTCCCTCCCCGCCTCCCTCCGATTGGAGGAAGCTTACGGAGGAGGGAAGCGGCGCTATACAGGAGGCGGGAGAGCGGCGGTGACTGACATTTAAAGGTAAATAACAGGCTAGTGATAATCTGCGTGTCGCTAGCCTGGCGCTTTTTAAAATGGAGACAGCAGAGCCCGGGGGGAACCTGGAGACTGTAAGGACACAGAGGCAGGTCATTGTATACAGAACATGCCTCTGTATCCTAATATGATTTCACAAACCCACCTCGGGTTCTCTTTAAAGGGTCCTAGCTACAAAAAATTCTACTTACTCGGGGCTTCCTCCAGCCCCTTGCAGCCACCCTGTGCCCTCGCCGTAGCTCCGCTTCCCGCCAGTGGCCCGGGGCTCCCCTCTGGTGCAGATGTCGACCTCACCAGGTTGGCATCTACTGCGCCTGCCCGAGAGCCACTTGCGGTCGCACTGATGTCATCTGGAGTGTACTGTGCAGGCTCAGTAGTTTTGCGCCTGCGCAGTACACTCCAGATGACAGCGTGACCGCAAGTGGCTCTTGGGCAGGCGCAGTAGATGTCGACCTGGCGAGGTCCGCATCTGAACCCCAGGGTCACCGACTGGATGCGGAGCTGTGGCGAGGGCGTAGAACAGCTGCCAGGGGCAGGAGGAAGCCCCGGGTAAGTAGATTTATCTATTTTTTAGTACCTTGGACATTCCCTTTTAGAAGTAGAGATCAGTGATCAGTGAGGTGCCAATCATCCCAGCTTGCCTGCAAATCTAATGGAAATTATAGGCAGCTTGGAGCTTAGCAAGAAGTGTATTTGCCCGAATTCCAAGTTGCATGCAATTTGCATTAAAATTACAAGCTAGCAGTGGCGTAGCTAAGGAGCTGTGGGCCCTGGTGCAGGTTTTACATGGGGCCCCCCCCAGAACTTTATACATAGCAATTGATACAGCGCACCAAAACTTGCCAAGGACAACCACAGTGTCAGAGGTGCAAGAAGGGGATTGGGAACAGTGTGTTAAGGATTACTACTATTCAAAGCATCTATAGAAGTGATTATTACCAGCACAGGACCAATAGAGAGCTAATACTGTGATAGAGGGTGGACCCTTCGGGGCCCCTCTGGCCCAAGGGCCCCAGTGCGGTCGCTACCTCTGCACCCCCTATTGCTACGCCCCTGCAAGCTAGAATTATTAGCAATAGCATCTCTGCTAAACCATCTCTAGTAGTCTAGTTATGAGATTAGGAATAATGCTGTATAGAATTCTTCCACTAGATGGCAGCATGTGTGTTCGTTAGAGGCGAGCTAAGGAGATAATCACTTACCTGTTCACAGAAAGAAGATGAATCGGAAATCCCTGTGAGAAAAGGAAGAGGAACTGTGCTGAATATAACTCGATGCTACAATTGCAAATTTTTCTACTGAAAATGTGTTTAATTGACTCTAAACTTTATTTCCATCCTTTAAATTAATATATTTCTTAATTTCATGTGTAATATGAAGTAACACGAACCAGGATAGAAACGACTAATATATTTTTTCTTATGAAATCTTTGTTATGCGTAACCAGGGGTGTGACAGGGGCGTAATTAGGGGTGTGGCTTAAGCGTCCCTCTTTCTTATCTCAAAAAGTTGGGAGGTATGTGCACCCGAATGGCGCTCATGGGCATCAGACGGGAGGCCCACAAGCACGCAGTTCAGCCTCCAATCTGAAAGAGGCCCCCTTAAGGTCCAGAGACCTCTGGTACAGTACTGATGGAATCCCGACGAATCGCAGCGCATACCCGCCGTCACCGCCGTCACCACCGCACGCCGGGATCCTCCTGACATCCACTCTGCCGTCTCTATGACGGCAGAGTCATGTGAGCCGGTCAGGAGCCACTTTCATTGGCTCCTGACCGTGTCTATCAATGTAAGCCAATGGGAGCGGCTTACATTGATAGACACAGCCAGGAGCCAATAAAATCGGCTCCTGACCGGCTCACATGACTCTGCTGTCATAGAGAAAGACAGAGCCGGTGAGCTGCGGCGAGAGACGTCGGGAATCAGCGACGAGATCGGCGAGGAGCGACGGAAACTGCAGATGCATGCTGCGGGCAGTGATTGAAATCTACGACCTGCCAGCCAGGAGCCCACCCAGGGCCGGTCCGCCCATGAGGAGGGGTGAAACTTTTGCCTCAGGCGGCACTTCTGGGGGTCGGCACCCTCCCGTCCGTGGGTGTGGGGGGCCGCCCGAGCTGGAGGGGATAGCGGGCAGGAAGGGGGTATTGGGCCTAGCGGCAGGGAGGGGGGGTCGGACCCCCCCCTCCCTCACCTGAGTCCCCCGTCCTCCGCTCCCCTCCAGCTTTAAAAAGTTAAGTTGCCGCCGCTATTGTAAGAGGCACGGGCGGGGATCATTCACCTCTTCCGCGTTCCAGCGTGCGCTCCACTGACGTCACTTCCTGCTACGCCGCCCACTGTATTGTAAGTGGACGGCGTTACAGGAAGTGACGTCAGTGGAACGCACGTTGGAACGCGCAAAAGGTGAGTGATCCCCGCCCATGCCTCTTACAATAGCTGCAGCAACTTAACTTTTTAAAGCTGGAGGGGAGCGGAGGACGTGGGACCCAGGCGAGGGAGGGGGGGGGGGGTCCGACCCACAGCTTGGGGGGGTTCAGCGATTTCTTTAAATTTTGCCTCAGGCGGCAAAAAGTCTAGGGCCGGGCCTGAGCCCACCAAAACAGGGCGTACATTTCAATCACCACGGTCATTAAGTAGTTAATCAGGTCATCAGTGTCTACAGCAAGGGGCTCAAAAGCTTGGGCCACCTTTTACATACCTCCCAACTTTTGGAGCCAGGAAATGGCCAAATGTACATAAACTTCCCATGCGGCATCTTTTTGAAGAAAAAGTAAGTTCTGTTCCGAATCCTAAATACCAAACAGATATATGAGACACGACAAGACAGATGTTTTCTCATACAAAAAAAAAAAAAAAAATAGGCAACATTTCCCCCAAAAGAAAAATAATAAGGTAGCATGTTCCCCAAACATATTAGCTACTTAATACTGAGGGTACCTCTGGTTACCTAAAGCTAAGGGACACCTGTAGCTACCTATGACAGGGAAGTAAGGGAGAAGTGACATCAGGGCCAGCCAGCGGTACAGTTCAGTGGGTGTTTGTAGGTCCATGGAGGGCGGAGTCTAGTGTGCCAGGACATCTGTGCCTATAGGCTCCTGTGATGTAAATCCAGGCCTGGCCTAGGCCAGTGATGGCTAACCTTGGCACTCCAGCTGTGGTGAAACTACAAGTCCCATGAGGCATTACAATACTCTGACAGCTCTAAGCATAACTCGGGGAGGCAGAGGCATGGTGGGATTTGTAGTTTTGTCACAGCTGGAGTATCAAGGTTAGCCACCACTGGCCTAGGCTGCCTGTTGGCTATGTGGAATTGAAACCCTGACTAAATAATTTATAAATTGTAATATTGTATCGCCCCTTTTACGCTTGCATGGAAATCTTGCACTGTGTTACCCTGTTTTAGAGCAGGGTAACGCAACTGCAATGCAAGGCAATGGGGCCTAGCATACTTACTGCATCACATTGTGCCCAATCCGCAGGCAAGCCAATGCAAAGTCGACAGCGCGTTACCGTCGGACTTCTGTTGGGGTGCAGCGGCGGTGAAAGTAATGTAAGTCAATCGGCAACGCAAACATTTAAAAAATGTTGGCAGCGGCAGTGTGGTGCGCATCCGTGGAACAACGGGAATACAATGGGGAACCCGGGAATCCCAGTGATGTACTTCCTGTCTAGCAGGGAGTATGCCACTGGGCAAGGGCGGCGAGGAGCGGGACGTCGCACATGCGCAGAACGACAGGAATGCAACCGGGAAACCTGGGAATACCAGTGATGTACTTCCTGTCTAGCAGGGAGTACGCCACTGGACAAGGGGCGGTGAGGGGCGGGGCGTCGCACATGCGCAGAACGGCGGGAATGCAACAGGGAAACCTGGGAATACCAGTGATGTACTTCCTGTCTAGCAGGGAGTATGCCACTGGGTGAGGGGCGGGGCGTCGCACATGCGCAGAACGACAGGAATGCAACAGGGAAACCTGGGAATACCAGTGATGTACTTCCTGTCTAGCAGGGAGTACACCTCTGGGCAAGGGGCGGTGAGGGGCGGGGCGTCGCACATGCGCAGAACGGCGGGAATGCAACAGGGAAACCTGGGAATACCAGTGATGTACTTCCTGTCTAGCAGGGAGTACGCCACTGGGCAAGGGGCGGTGAGGGGCGGGGCGTCGCACATGCGCAGAACGGCGGGAATGCAACAGGGAAACCTGGGAATACCAGTGATGTACTTCCTGTCTAGCAGGGAGTACGCCACTGGGCGAGGGGCGGTGAGGGGTGGGGCGTCGCACAGGCACGGATCTAGACCAAGTTGCCCCAAGTTGCGCCTGGGGCAAGGTCAGGTTTTGGCGCCTAAACTCCCATTCCCCATCCAAATTTTGCCGCCTTTTTAAGAATTTAACAAACTGCGCCTGGGGCAAGAGACCCGCTTGCCCCCCCCCCCCCTAGATCCGTCCCTGGCGTCGCACATGCGAAGAACGACGGGAATGCAACAGGGAAACCTGGTAATACCAGTGATGTACTTCCTGTCTAGCAGGGAGTATGCCACTGATCGAGGAGCAGTGAGGGGCGTGCGCAGGAGGGGTGGAAATATGCATGTGACCCTGTTGACGCACTCTTCTCATATGCTATTCTCTTTCTGCTCTGCTTTTTCCTAGTAGATAATTTTTCATCTTCTCCTTAAAATAATCTTTCAGCATTTTACAGTTGAAAACGTAACCAAAAGTTGGTGATAAAGTACAATGAAAATTATAATTTTTGATTTGTACTTTTTCACCAACTTTTGGGTACTTTTATTTTTTAAACTTTTAATATTCAATTAATTGAGTATTTTCTTGCTTGCTGGTGGCTTAAAGTCATTTTATGACAAGTTGTTCAAATATCACCTAGGAAAACTCGGGAGAAAAAGTGAATTGCCTATGGGCCTTTGTGCGTTGCGGTATGATCCGAAGGGGGCGGGGCATCACACCGCAAACGCACAATTCTGGTGAAACACCGACCTTAGGGGTAAGGTGACAGTGAAAGGACAGCAGGAAATGAATGAGATGATGTTCCGCCTGTACATCCTGCCCTTGCATATGTGTAGGGAGTAGTGATGGGAATTCCGGCTCTTCTTAGAGAATCGGCTCTCCTGAATCGGCTCCCATTAAAGAGCCGGCTCTTAGGGCTCTGAATTGGCTCTTCATTAAATGTCACTGGACACCACTCAGAATCGGAGTAAAAGCCCCGCCCCCGTCTCCATGACTGCTTATCTGACTGGGGCAATCCCTCCTGCTACTGCTCTGCTCCCCCCATACATCCGCCCCATACACTTCTACAAGCTGAAAGAGGAGGACTACATCTCCCAGCATGCCTCAGCGCCCTTTATCACAGAGCAAAGCAGAGCTGTGTGGGGAGCAGGGCCGGCGCTACCATTGAGGCAAAGAAGGCAGCTTCCCCAGGGCCCCAGAGCTTGTAGGGGCCCCCAGTGGCTACAAGAGGAAAAAAAAATTTCAAATCGGCCTTATAGTTTTTGAGAAAATCGATTTTAAAGTTTTAAAGGAAAAAAAAACATTTAAAAACCTGCCGACTTTAATGGTTATTAGCAAATCCACCTTAAATGCTAGAAACCCTAAATTTGCAGGATATGTTAAGGAGATCATTAGAAATAAGAGGAAAAAACAATTTTTCAAAAAGACCTTATAGTTTTTGAGAAAATCGATTTTAAAGTTTAGACGGAAAAAAGTATAGTTTTAAATGCGGTAAATGTAACTTTTAGTAGCAAACCTAACGGTAGTGTCGTTTTACATGTATCAAACGAAAGCGCAATCAATTTCCTGACGGGGTTTCCAGGGGGTCTATACGCAGCCGCAGCGCTTTGGCCAGGGATCGCTATACAGCCGCAATATGGCTGTATGAAGATCCCTGGCATTTTATCCTATTTTCCCCCCAAAAAAATTTATGTTTAGAGTGTGGGATTTTTTTTTAAAAAAAAATTATGTGGGGTCCCCCCTCCTGAAACTTTTTAACCCCTTGTATCCCATGCAGGCTGGGATAGCCAGAATGTGGAGCTCTGACCGATTGGGACTTCACACCCTGACTATACCAGCTGCAAAAAAGGTCCCCTAATGCCGATTTTTGTTCCGGGGTATATGTTGGGGGGGCCCCCCAGGTTTATTTTGCCCTAGGGCCCCATTGTTGCTTAAACCGGCCCTGGTGGGGAGGCTGAGGCATCGGCTCTTTTAAAACTGAGAACCGACTCTTGTCGTTCGCAGCAAAGAGCTGGCTCGTTCGCGAAGGACCCATCACTAGTAGGGAGGACTTCCCAGTCTCTCTGATATATTCTGAGCACAGGGCAGGCTAATGGGATTATTTGTAGAGAGTCCATCTCTTTGTCATGTACATCTGAACTTTATAAAGAGCACAGGGCCCTCTATCCATCAGAGTTCAGACATGTAAAACAAGCAAGTGTAGCCAATGACAGGCTGCATTATCCGCTCTGTGCTGCTGATCAGCCTGCAGCCAGGGAGGGAGGAGAAGCAATTTGTAAGCCATTTAACTGTGAAAGTGTGAAGCAGTCACAGTGCCAGTGCTGTGAGTGTGTCAGTTATTGCTGCTTTCCTGTGGATTGTCACGCTGTCTCCACACCTCAAGCTTTATATGCCCATTTCACGCTGATGTAACAAGCACAGGCAATTGTATTGTGCCGCATTAGCCAAGAGATATAGACGAGAGGGAAATAACAATAAAAATAGGATTTATTTTATTAAATGACCACTACTGCAAAAAATGTATAATTAAAAATACATAAAAATACAAAATAAAAAGTACCTTTCTCTCAGAGTAATATGTGCTACGTATATATATATATATATATATATATATATATATATATATATATATATATATATATATATATAATATATATGTGTGTGTGCTCCTACGCTGCTGTCACTTACAGCAGGCAATAGAAATCTGACTGAACTGACAGGTTTTGGACTAGCCTATCTCCTCACGGGGGATTTTCAGGGTTTTCCTTATTTTCGAAAGCACGTGAGGAAGCGCTGAACCCAACTTCCCCCAACATGGATGGACCGCCTCCTTGGGCCCCACCAGTAGAGATAGCCCGAACTGTTTGCCTGTGAACAGTATTCTGCCAACTTCCGCTGTTCGCATTTGCGGCGAACATATGGTGTGTTCGATCCGCCCCCTTGATCAAAACTAAAGCCAATAAGCTAGCACCTCCTACTGGGCCCCCCACCCCCCTATTAAAATGCACTTGCGGTGGCCATATTGAATTCATTCCCTGGCTGCAGTGATAGTGAGAGCAGGGAGCAGGGTCAGACTTGCGAGTACATTTGAAATCGGCGCCGGTAGACTTGGGCGCAGGATACAGCGGTATATAGCTGATCCTGCTTCTGCACAAGTCCGGGCCGATTTAATTACTATTCCCCCTCCAGGCCGACATGGATAATGGGGGACAGTGGCGTAGCTACAAACCTCTGGGCCCTGATGCGGAATCTGGATATGGGCCCCCCCCAGCAAAAAACAGCAACACCCCCCCCCCCCCCCAACACCCGACGCACACACATATCCGAATCCCTACAGCTGTGCATGGCATGGCTATATCAATTCAGCTTTTCAGCAGCATGGGTGCCACATTCAATTGGCAAACATACGCAGCACCCAGAGGAAATAGGGCAATTAGTAGCAAGATGCCAGTCTCAAGGAATTACAGTATTACAGTAGAATCCCTTTATAGTAAACAGGAGTGTTGCTAGGATCCTAAAAGACCAATGGGCACTGGGTGGGAAGGACCTGCGGCGCGCAGTGCGCCGTGGGAAAAATGGGTGTGGTCATGCAGGGAGTGGGCGTGGCCATGGGTGGGACCAAGTTACATGAACTTAACAGCGGTGTAACCTAATAATAATGGGCCTGCCCAGCAAAATGTTGGATGGAGCCCCCTAGCCTTTAATTAGATCGATTACTATCAGTATAGGCATAGAATAAAGAAGCATACACACATTCAATTTTGATTGGTCAATCACTGACCAATTTTACCACTGCATGTAGTATGAGGGCCAAGAGACTTTGAATACCTTATACTGTACATACTGGGCTAGCAGAGATAAGCACACACTGCAGCTAGTTTACTATCCCTACAGGCACAGAGCAACAGATTATAGTGAACATACCGGAGGTAGCAGAGATCAGCACACACTGCCGCTATAGACAACCGATAAAAAAAACACATGGTGGAGGGCAGGCCGACCACAAAATGCAATCAGGTTCGCAGAAGATTTCCCCACAAAATGCAATGAGTTTGGCAACAGATTTCCCCACAAATGGAATCAGATTGGCAGCATATTTCTCTACAAATGCAATGAGATTGGCAGCACATTTCCCCACAAATGCAATGAGATTGGCAGCAGATTTCCCCACAAATGCAATTAAATTGGCAGCAGATTTCCCCACAAATGCAATCTTATTGGCAGCAGATTTCCCCACAAATGCAATTAAATTGGCAGCAGATTTCCCCACAAATGCAATCTTATTGGCAGCAGATTTCCTCACAAGTGCAATCTTATTCAGTGTTCTGTTTTGTTGTAAGCGTACAGCGCTCCCACTATGTGGCACAAAATATAATGTGACTGATTACACTTTAATGCATCATTACCACCTAGTGGTATAACTATTGAAGTCCTTTTGATATAGACTATTTACAGTCCTATTCAAACAGTGTCCTCTGGTACACACAGCAGTTCTACACAGTCCACAGGTTTCTCATATGAATTCAATTGTAACAATCATTCATCCCACGTCCCATCTAGGTAGAGCAAAGCCAATGTCCAATAATATACTCTCACCGATGTCCAGAGGCTGATATTTATAATCATCAGCAACCACGCTTCATTACTAATCCACACAGCAGTATTCTCCGGCGGCTTCCCCCTATATATATCTCAAACAGACAAAGGAAGGGACATAGCGTAATCCTGCTAGAGACAGTTTGCCATCCAATTCCCTCCACCAGTGCAGTCTATATGACCAAAGGCACCCTGCGTGTGTGTGCTTCCAGCATGCACCCCACACCACTATTAATATAAACGCTCACCAGATTCTTAGGCTGCCCATTACAGACCAGCAACTGCGTTTCAGGTGTCATACATCAATGGATTTCCACCAAGCCAATAGCTCCTTAAAAGACTCCGAAAATAGATTCCATAGCGTAATACAGTTTAATATAAAAAAGGTAAAACATAAGATACACTCACAATTGTAAAAAAAGATATGCGCATATCATACTAGGACGTCCTCATCCGCTCTCTTGCATCTGCGTCTCCACTGTCATCGCGCCTGAGGCCACGCCCTACCGGTTTCGTCAGTGATGACTCATCAGGGGCTTACCCAGGCGCCGACAGCGAGACGCTAAAAACCTAACTGTATGCAAATTACTTCCTGTTTCTCGGCGCTCCTGACCCCCATTTGCCAGTATCTTACGCCGGACTTCTGAATATATTAAAATACATTAAAACCATGATATATCTGTGCCAACAAGCCTCACCAAGATCCTGGATGAAAGCACAAATATATTTCAGCATTTTTCTTACCGTGGGCAGTGTCACTCCCACCATTACCCGCGCGTGTAGTGTCGATACAATACATCCTAGACAGGTAATGACCCCTCCCCGTCCTGACTTCCTATATCGCACACCACACTTCCCCCATTATACCACTTGATGTATTCCATAATAATCTGTAGGTGCATTAGCTACACATTAGGATCTGAGTCTGTAGCACATGCCCAGGTATGGCAGTAACCCCACTGAGTAATTAATGATCCAGAATTAATACAGATAAAATTAGGCCAAATTATGCCTCGCGAAAACACCCAATTAATTCATATGCCTTAACGTGAGAATGAGCCACATACCCAACACCCGTTCTGTACTAACTATATCAAACTCATACTAGCTCCAGGTAACCCCCATCTTAAATTACTATGAAATCCCCCAATTATTATGCCTATCTAAACTAAATTCACCGTTAACTGAATCACATATCCAGTGTTAGCTACATCAAATCCGTCCACATATAAACAGTATTTAACTATCCTACCTATAGATCCGCAACATAATATTATCATTAATGCTGTGCATGAGATTTGCGACATATATCAGTGCCAAGTGTGAACATGCTTGACATGTAATTTAAATATTGCGGTGATTCACCCCCTCCTCCCCATCAATTTTATTTTGTCATGGCCTTATAGCATAAATAGATGTCACAGGTCCCAACACAAGTGCCAGTATATAATCTATTTAACCTGTGCCTTTCTCTGGACGTATGAAGCAAATTGCCTAATTTCTAACACCCCTTAATGTGTGTTGTGCTTATTATCCCTACCCCAGAACTTATATATATTATCCATCAGGTGATAGGTGTATTACTATACTTCCTATCCTATATCTATAAATGCCTCAATCATCTGCAATAAAACAATTGAGGTCAAGCTCCACATTCAAACCCCCCGGTTTCATGGTGTGCATTTGGAAAATCCATTTCGTCTCCATTTTTGAAATTTCACGGACTTTATGGCATCCTCGCCATCTAGTGGTAAGTTTCTGTAAGGCACTGAAATGCATCAAACCTGGATCGCGGCCATGTCTCTCTGCAAAATGTCTAGAGACACTATGGTTTTTGAAGCCTTTAGTGATGTTCTTTACATGCTCATTGATTCGTGACTTTAGCTTCCTTTTCGTCCTTCCAATATATTGGAAGCCACACGGGCACCATATCAAGTAAACTACATGAGTGCTCCCACATGTGATGAATTCACGAATAGGGAAGCTTTCACCTGTCACATGTGATACATTCGCAGTCCTCCTGCAGGTTTTTGCCACCAAACACGGGTTGCATTGTCTGCAAGGGAAAAAACCTTTCTGTCCGCATATGTCAGTTCTGTTTGTGACTGCGGGTTCTTCAATACAGGTCTTAACTAGGCTTCTTTGTAGGTTATTGGCCCGCCTGTATATAAACTTCGGTTTGGTGGGTATTTTTACTTTTAGGACTGGGTCGTTTCTCAAAAGTCCCCAATATCTTTTAATGATCTGCTCCACCTCCTTATGCTGCATGTTATATTCCAGGCACACTGCAAAATCAAATTCCCCAGTATTCGGGCCTTTATTTTTATCCCTCAATATTTCCTCTCTGTCGAGGGCCTTGATTTTTTGAATCTCTTGTCTCAATGGGGTTTCTTGATACCCCTTCTTTACAAATCTTTGGAGGAGCATTTCTGCTTGATCCTCATAATCAGATATATTGGTACAGTTTCTCCTCACCCTCGTGAATTGGCCTCTAGGTATTCCTTTTAGCCAGTTGTTGTGATGGCAGCTCTTGATTGGAATGTACGCGTTCCTATCCGTTTTTTTGAAAAAAGTTCGGGTACCCAGCCTGTCCCTATCTCTATAGACGACCACATCCAGGAAATCGATCTGTTGTTTATCCCATTTGGCTGTCAGAACAATCCCTTTGTTGTTATCATTTAGCCATTCTATATACTCCTTAAGGTGTAATTCACTACCTCTCCACACCCATACCAGATCGTCTATATATCTTCGCCATGATATCACATGGTTACTTTGTGGGCAGGCTAGGATCCCCACTTCCCAATCGTCCATAAATATATTTGCCACACTGGGTGCATATTTTGCCCCCATTGCGCATCCAAGGGTCTGCAGATAGAATTGGTTCCCGTACCAGAAGTAATTGTGGGTGAGTGAGAACTGTAACAGTTGTGTGATGAAATGAATTTGTTCTTGTTTGAGTTCAGTATATACATTGAGTGCCTGTGCCACAGTCCTGAGGGCATCAGCATGGGGAATGATTGTATATAGTGCAGAAACATCTGCTGTTACCAATAGGTCATCCTCCACAATTCTCATGGATTCCAGGGTTTGCAAGAACTGTTTCGTATCTTTAAGAAGCAACGGTAGTTGTTTAACTACGGGTTGCAGGAAGGAGTCTATATATTCTCCTACTCGTTGATTGAGTGACCCAATTCCACTTATAATGGGTCTGCCGGGAGGTCGTTCTAGGTCTTTGTGAATTTTCGGATTATGATACATTACTGGGATCCTCGGGGCATCGATCATTAGGTATTTAAATTCTGTATCATTTAATATATTCTGATCTAGGCCCTCCCTCAGGAGGGCCTAGATCAGAATATATTAAATGATACAGAATTTAAATACCTAATGATCGATGCCCCGAGGATCCCAGTAATGTATCATAATCCGAAAATTCAGTGGAATTCAGTGGCAATATCAGTGGAGTACCTCTCTCCGACATTGAATTAAAGGTATTAGACAAAGGATTGAAATATGCCCCCCAACAAGGACTGAATAAATTTAGCACCTTCATTGATGTTAATAAATATGTCAGGAAATTAAACATCAAAAAGTACTTTTTATCTAAACAAGGCCCCAGTAACAAAGCTAATGAAGGTATGCCGGTGGGGGACTTCACCCATACCAAGTTAAAAAATAGATCCACATTCAACCCCCAAGATGCCACAAAAGATGGTACCATTCAAATTTTTAAAAACATGGTTTTGAGAGACCTGGAAAAAATAGAAGTTCGACACTATGGGAATGAATTCAAAGCAATTAAAGAATTAAGCAGGAATAAGGATGTACTGGTGAGACCAGCAGATAAGGGAGGAGGCATTGTGGTAATGCATGTCGATCAGTACAAAAATGAAATGGAGAAAATCCTTAGTGACCAATCCACTTATAGAAAACTTAAAGGTGATCCAACTAAACAATACATGAATGAACTGAGGCAACTCCTGAGGGAGGGCCTAGATCAGAATATATTAAATGATACAGAATTTAAATACCTAATGATCGATGCCCCGAGGATCCCAGTAATGTATCATAATCCGAAAATTCACAAAGACCTAGAACGACCTCCCGGCAGACCCATTATAAGTGGAATTGGGTCACTCAATCAACGAGTAGGAGAATATATAGACTCCTTCCTGCAACCCGTAGTTAAACAACTACCAATGCTTCTTAAAGATACGAAACAGTTCTTGCAAACCCTGGAATCCATGAGAATTGTGGAGGATGACCTATTGGTAACAGCAGATGTTTCTGCACTATATACAATCATCCCCCATGCTGATGCCCTCAGGACTGTGGCACAGGCACTCAATGTATATACTGAACTCAAACAAGAACAAATTCATTTCATCACACAACTGTTACAGTTCTCACTCACCCACAATTACTTCTGGTACGGGAACCAATTCTATCTGCAGACCCTTGGATGCGCAATGGGGGCAAAATATGCACCCAGTGTGGCAAATATATTTATGGACGATTGGGAAGTGGGGATCCTAGCCTGCCCACAAAGTAACCATGTGATATCATGGCGAAGATATATAGACGATCTGGTATGGGTGTGGAGAGGTAGTGAATTACACCTTAAGGAGTATATAGAATGGCTAAATGATAACAACAAAGGGATTGTTCTGACAGCCAAATGGGATAAACAACAGATCGATTTCCTGGATGTGGTCGTCTATAGAGATAGGGACAGGCTGGGTACCCGAACTTTTTTCAAAAAAACGGATAGGAACGCGTACATTCCAATCAAGAGCTGCCATCACAACAACTGGCTAAAAGGAATACCTAGAGGCCAATTCACGAGGGTGAGGAGAAACTGTACCAATATCTCTGATTATGAGGATCAAGCAGAAATGCTCCTCCAAAGATTTGTAAAGAAGGGGTATCAAGAAACCCCATTGAGACAAGAGATTCAAAAAATCAAGGCCCTCGACAGAGAGGAAATATTGAGGGATAAAAATAAAGGCCCGAATACTGGGGAATTTGATTTTGCAGTGTGCCTGGAATATAACATGCAGCATAAGGAGGTGGAGCAGATCATTAAAAGATATTGGGGACTTTTGAGAAACGACCCAGTCCTAAAAGTAAAAATACCCACCAAACCGAAGTTTATATACAGGCGGGCCAATAACCTACAAAGAAGCCTAGTTAAGACCTGTATTGAAGAACCCGCAGTCACAAACAGAACTGACATATGCGGACAGAAAGGTTTTTTCCCTTGCAGACAATGCAACCCGTGTTTGGTGGCAAAAACCTGCAGGAGGACTGCGAATGTATCACATGTGACAGGTGAAAGCTTCCCTATTCGTGAATTCATCACATGTGGGAGCACTCATGTAGTTTACTTGATATGGTGCCCGTGTGGCTTCCAATATATTGGAAGGACGAAAAGGAAGCTAAAGTCACGAATCAATGAGCATGTAAAGAACATCACTAAAGGCTTCAAAAACCATAGTGTCTCTAGACATTTTGCAGAGAGACATGGCCGCGATCCAGGTTTGATGCATTTCAGTGCCTTACAGAAACTTACCACTAGATGGCGAGGATGCCATAAAGTCCGTGAAATTTCAAAAATGGAGACGAAATGGATTTTCCAAATGCACACCATGAAACCGGGGGGTTTGAATGTGGAGCTTGACCTCAATTGTTTTATTGCAGATGATTGAGGCATTTATAGATATAGGATAGGAAGTATAGTAATACACCTATCACCTGATGGATAATATATATAAGTTCTGGGGTAGGGATAATAAGCACAACACACATTAAGGGGTGTTAGAAATTAGGCAATTTGCTTCATACGTCCAGAGAAAGGCACAGGTTAAATAGATTATACACTGGCACTTGTGTTGGGACCTGTGACATCTATTTATGCTATAAGGCCATGACAAAATAAAATTGATGGGGAGGAGGGGGTGAATCACCGCAATATTTAAATTACATGTCAAGCATGTTCACACTTGGCACTGATATATGTCGCAAATCTCATGCACAGCATTAATGATAATATTATGTTGCGGATCTATAGGTAGGATCGTTTAATACTGTTTATATGTGGACGGATTTGATGTAGCTAACACTGGATATGTGATTCAGTTAACGGTGAATTTAGTTTAGATAGGCATAATAATTGGGGGATTTCATAGTAATTTAAGATGGGGGTTACCTGGAGCTAGTATGAGTTTGATATAGTTAGTACAGAACGGGTGTTGGGTATGTGGCTCATTCTCACGTTAAGGCATATGAATTAATTGGGTGTTTTCGCGAGGCATAATTTGGCCTAATTTTATCTGTATTAATTCTGGATCATTAATTACTCAGTGGGGTTACTGCCATACCTGGGCATGTGCTACAGACTCAGATCCTAATGTGTAGCTAATGCACCTACAGATTATTATGGAATACATCAAGTGGTATAATGGGGGAAGTGTGGTGTGCGATATAGGAAGTCAGGACGGGGAGGGGTCATTACCTGTCTAGGATGTATTGTATCGACACTACACGCGCGGGTAATGGTGGGAGTGACACTGCCCACGGTAAGAAAAATGCTGAAATATATTTGTGCTTTCATCCAGGATCTTGGTGAGGCTTGTTGGCACAGATATATAATGGTTTTAATGTATTTTAATATATTCAGAAGTCCGGCGTAAGATACTGGCAAATGGGGGTCAGGAGCGCCGAGAAACAGGAAGTAATTTGCATACAGTTAGGTTTTTAGCGTCTCGCTGTCGGCGCCTGGGTAAGCCCCTGATGAGTCATCACTGACGAAACCGGTAGGGCGTGGCCTCAGGCGCGACGACCGTGGAGACGCAGATGCAAGAGAGCGGATGAGGACGTCCTAGTATGATATGCGCATATCTTTTTTTACAATTGTGAGTGTATCTTATGTTTTACCTTTTTTATATTAAACTGTATTACGCTATGGAATCTATTTTCTGAGTCTTTTAAGGAGCTATTGGCTTGGTGGAAATCCATTGATGTATGACACCTGAAACGCAGTTGCTGGTCTGTAATGGGCAGCCTAAGAATCTGGTGAGCGTTTATATTAATAGTGGTGTGGAGTGCATGCTGGAAGCACACACACGCAGGGTGCCTTTGGTCATATAGACTGCACTGGTGGAGGGAATTGGATGGCAAACTGTCTCTAGCAGGATTACGCTATGTCCCTTCCTTTGTCTGTTTGAGATATATATAGGGGGAAGCCGCCGGAGAATACTGCTGTGTGGATTAGTAATGAAGCGTGGTTGCTGATGATTATAAATATCAGCCTCTGGACATCGGTGAGAGTATATTATTGGACATTGGCTTTGCTCTACCTAGATGGGACGTGGGATGAATGATTGTTACAATTGAATTCATATGAGAAACCTGTGGACTGTGTAGAACTGCTGTGTGTACCAGAGGACACTGTTTGAATAGGACTGTAAATAGTCTATATCAAAAGGACTTCAATAGTTATACCACTAGGTGGTAATGATGCATTAAAGTGTAATCAGTCACATTATATTTTGTGCCACATAGTGGGAGCGCTGTACGCTTACAACAAAACAATTATTCAGGGAGGTGATACCCCCAGCGTACTCAGCGATCCACTAGGGTGGAGTTACATCAGTATTTATTCTAGAGTGTCAACAGTTTAAGTTTTCAATAAGAGGAGCGCCTATACCACATAGGTATTGTATTTATTCAGTGTTCTCCCCAGGCTCTTTTAGCCGGGTGCTGCACTCGGCTAGTTTTGGTGAACACCCGGCTGTCTTCGGCTCACCTTCTCCTATTCTGTAAGCAGAGTTACACACAGAAGCACTGGCCTTGCATTCTCCCATCTTGCTCCAGCCGGCTAATTTTTCATGCCACCTGGCTATTATTTCATGCCACCCAGCTGGAAAAAATTTCTGAGGAGAACACTGTTATTGGCAGCAGATTTTCCCACAAATGCAATGAGATTGGCAGCACATTTCCCCACAAATGCAATGAGATTGGCAGCAGATTTCCCCACAAATGCAATGAGATTGGCAGCACATTTTCCCACGAATGCAATCTTATTGGCAGCAGATTTTCCCACAAATGCAATCTTATTGGGTGGGTGTAAAAATTGCGCCCCCCCCCCCCCAGAGCAGGGTATGGGTGCCCGCAGTATAGGTTAGCCAGGTCTAGTTGCACTCAGCATAGGTCCACCCAGTATAGGTAGCCAAGAATAGGTACACCTGTATAGGTAGCCAGCTATAGGTCCCTCCAGTATAGGTAGCCAGGCATAGGTAAGCCAGTATAGGTTAGCCAGGTAGGTGCCTCCAGCATAGGTAGCCAGTATAGTTGCCCCCAGTATAGGTCAGATAGGCAGGCGCCCCCGGTATAAGTTAGATAGGTAGGTGCCCCTAGTATAGGTTAGATTAGGTAGGTCCCCCCAGTATAGGTTAGATTAGGTAGGTGCCCCCAGTATAGGTTAGATTAGGTAGCTGCCCCCCAGTATAGGTTATTATTATTATTATTTATATAGCGCCGACATATTACACAGCGCTGTACAGTGTATATATATATATATATATATCTTGTCACTAACTGTCCCTCAAAGGAGCTCACAATCTAATCCCTACCATTGCCATATGTCTATATTATGTAGTGTATGTATTGTAGTCTAGGGCCAATTTTAGGGGGAGCCAATTAACTTATCCGTATGTTTTTGGAATGTGGGAGGAAACCGGAGTGCCAGGAGGAAACCCACTCAGACACGGAGAGAACACACAAACTCTTTGCAGATAGTACCCTGGCTGGGATTCGAACCAGGGACCCAGCGTTGCAAGGCGAGAGAGCTAACCACTACGCCACCATGCTGCCCGATTAGGTTAGATTAGGTAGCTACCCCCCAGGATAGGTTAGGTAGCTGTCCCCCAGTAAATGTTAGATTAGGTAGGTGCCCCCCAGGATAGGTTAGGTAGCTGTCCCCCAGTATAGGTTAGATTAGGTAGGTGCCCCCAGTATAGGTTAGGTAGGTGCCCCCACCCCCATAATGGAGGGGGGAGCCGCAGCCGCGGGGAGGGCAGCCCGATCTCTCCCTCCCTTCCTCTCCCCGGGCCGCCCTCCATGCCCCCCCTCGGAGTGCAGAGTGAGCGCGCAGGGAAGCGCAGTACTAAACTACTCACCTCCCTGGTTCCAATCGCCGCTCACTCGCCGCCGGTCTCCTCCTGCTCTGCATAGATGCTGATACAAACGCTGCTTCCTGTTTAGCAGAAAGCAGCATGTGTATCAGCGGCTGTGCAGAGAGGGGAAGATCAGCGGCGAGTGGACGGCGATTGGAACCAGGGAGGTGAGTAGTTTAGAACAGCGCGTCCCTGCGCGCTCACTCTGCACTCCGAGGGGGGGGGGGGTATGGAGGGCGGCCCGGGGAGAGGAAGGGAGGGAGAGGTCGGGCTGCCCTCCAACAATATATACACAGTGCACCAACACTATACACACATACCATATACACAGTGCACCAACACTATACACACATACTATATACACAGTGCACCAACACTATACACAAATACTATATACACAGCGCACCAACACTATACACACATACTATATACACAGCGCACCAACACTATACACACATACTATATACACAGTGCACCAACACTATACACACACTATATACACTGCACACCCACTTGCTATATACAACACACACACACACACACACACACAGACACACACACACAGACACACACACACATATGCCAGTCAGGCAGAAGGGGCATGATAACGGTGGAAGGGAAGGAATATCATATGAGAATATATGAGGAGCAAACACAACACACACACACACACAGACACACACACACAGACACACACACACACACACACACACACACACACACACACACACACACACAGACAGACAGACAGACAGACAGACACACACAGACACACACACACACAGACACACACACACAGACACACACACACACACGCACGCACGCACACACACACACACGCACGCACGCGCACACACACACACACACACACACACATATGCCAGTCAGGCAGAAGGGGCATGATAACGGTGGAAGGGAAGGAATATCATATGAGAATATATGAGGAGCAAACAGTCATCCCTGCCGCCCCTCCCCCAAACACACACACACTTCTTTCCTATAAGTACCTTTCTTTAACTTGGCACAAAGCTGCCTTTAGTCTTATCTCTGTTTACCTCTGTTTACACTGTCGTTCATCCCTCAAGTGTGCGCGTGTACTTTCTGCTCTGCCTCTCTTCGGCAGGCAGTTCTTATCCTCTCTCTCCCATCCCATCAGCCCCAGCAATATGCCAACACCGCTCCATGCTGCAGCCACCCAATCACAGGGGAGGATGACCGGCCAGCAGCCAATTAGCGAGCAGCGCTGCGCTGGCTGATGCCCTGTGTAGCTGACTGTGCCCAGGCAGCCGGACACAGTATGTGTATGGGGAGTGGACTCTGGGGAGGTGAACGGCCGAGATTTGCGCGGCGGGCGGGCGGACCTGGCTGGAAGGGAAGAGTCCCATGCTGCACCAACGTACTCCTCACTGATGCGCAAGAAACGCATGGGGGGAGGGGCCCCCCTCAAGGCTGCAGGAGCCGGGCCCGGTCGCACATGCGACCCCTGCGACCTCGGGCCCTACGCCAGTGGTGGGGGAATGAAATAATTCGGCTTCCAGCGATTGCTGGAGGCCGAATTATTATGTTTTTAAGCAACTACGTTACTCACTGAGCGCTTACAATAGGAATGATTCCTATTGAAGTCTATGGAGGCGCAGGCTGCGCCCAAATCTAGCAGCGCTGAAAAGCACTGCTCCGCAGACTTGCTGCTGATAGGTAGGGAATGCATTAGCTAGCTAGACCTGTGTTCTTGTTCCTCACTGACTACTTGCTGAAAGCACCCCAAATAGCCCTTTTGAGGGCTAGTACATCAGTCTCCTGTGGTTTTTATATGTGTGACACTCCACCGCCCACTGACACCCATAGCTGTGAACACTACTGCTATTTGTTGCCACATTACGTTGCAGGCACAGAGTATCACTCCAGTGAATTATTTTTCACTGTATTCTTATAGTACTATTGCATTTCTCTGTGTGTGACACTCAGAGCCGGGACAAGGTCCTCCAGCACCCAAGGTTGAGACACCAAAGTGCGCCCCTCCATCTCTCCCACCCCAGCCGTCACACTGCTTGCTATTAGACTAAGAGGCAACCCAGGGCTCACAACACCTTAAAGGGAACCTTAACTGAGAGGGATATGGATGTGTCCTTTTAAACACTACCAGTTGCTTGGCATTCTTGCTCATCTCATTGACCAAAGTAGTGGCTGAATCGCACACCTGAAACAAGCATGCAGCTAATCCATGCATGGCACGGCTTTCTGAGATTCGTCAGCGTTCCCGCTGTCCAGGAAGTACCACCGCGCGTCTCGCTGTCGTGTGCGGTGGCCAGTGGAAACGGGCCCTAAGGCCTGGTGCACACCAAAAACCGCTAGCAGATCCGCAAAATGCTAGCAGATTCTTCTTTTTCTGTAGCGTTTCAGCTAGCGTTTTGCGGTTTTGTGAAGCGTTTTTGGTGTAGTAGATTTCATGTATTGTTACAGTAAAGCTGTTACTGAACAGCTTCTGTAACAAAAACGCCTGCAAAACCGCTCTGAACTGCCGTTTTTCAGAGCGGTTTGCGTTTTTCCTATAACATTGAGGCAGAAACGCATCCACAATCCAAAATCTGCTGCAGCCCGGGAGTATGCGTTTCTGCAAAACGCCTCCTGCTCTGGTGTGCACCAGCCCATTGAAATACATTACCCTAGCGGATCCGCACCTGCAAGCGGATCGCAAACCGCAGCAGAACCGCTCTGGTGTGCACTAGGCCTAAAAGTACAAGAGACATCAGGACAGCAGGAGAGTCAGGCAACTGGTATTATTTTAACCTCCTTAGCGGTAACCCCGTGTCCAGTAAGCCGCTGCGGAGAATTGCACAGGCCCCGCTGGGCCGATTTGCATATTTTTTTTTTATACAGCTAGCTGTGTGTTACTTACGGCCAATTCGCCGCTACCCGACACGCACTAGGCTAGCTACATGATTTTAAGAAAAACAAATTAAAAAACAGTGCTGCGCTGCCTCTCTGGCAATTTAATTGACCGCCAGGGAGGTTAAGAGGAAAAATCCATATCCTTCTCAGTTTAGGTTCCCTTTAATCTCTAGTTATCTGGCTTGCAGTCACTGTCATGTATGCCCTTTTCTTGTTTCTCCCTTCTTCAAACACAGTAGGGGATGATAGCTGAGTGAGTTGTGCACCCCTCCTACACTGCGCCCTGAGGCTGGAGCCTCTCTCGCCTCTGCCTCGGCGTGGCCCTGGTGACACTCCACATCCCACTAACACCCAGAGCTGTGTGCACACTACTTCTATTGTGGCCACATTAACCTCCTTGCCGGTTATCCCGAACTCAGTTCGGGGTAACCTGCGCAGGAGGATTTTTCAGGCCCCGCTGGGCCGATTTGCATAATTTTTTTTTTGTTACAAGCAGCTAGCACTTTGCTAGCTGCTTGTAACTTCCGCTCGCCGCCGCTCGCCGCCGATCCGCCGCAATCCGCCGCGCCGAGTCGCACCCCCCCCCGCCCCAGACCCCTGCGCTGCCTGGCCAATCAGTGCCAGGCAGCGTTGAGGGGCGGATCGGGATTCCCTATGATGTCCCGACGTCCATGACGTCATCCCGCCCGGTCGCCATGGCGACCGGGGAAGCCCTGCAGGAAATCCCGTTCTGAACGGGACTTCCTGCTTACTCTGATCGCCGAAGGCGATCGGAGTGGGTGGGGGGATGCCGCCGCTCAGCGGCTATCATGTAGCGAGCCCTGGGCTCGCTACATGATTTAAAAAAAAACAAAAAAAACCCTCCTGTGCTGCCTCCTTGCCGGGGTATTTGAACTGGCAAGGAGGTTAAGTTGCAGGTACAGAGCACCACTCCAGTACATTATTTGTAGGAATGTAATGTGATTTCTGCCCTTTAGCGATTAAAATACGACTGCATCAATTCCGTAATTTTTGGTGGGACTCTAGGCATGGATCCCCCTCTGGCATGCTGCAAGTCCAGGTGTTAGACCCTTGGAAAAACTTTTCCATCACTTTTGTGGCCAGTAACAGTCTTTGTAGGTTTTAAAATTCGCCTGCCCATTGAAGTCTATGGCGGTTTGCCGAGTTCGCATATTCGTGAAAATTTGCGGAAGTTCGTGTTCGCGGTTCGGGAATGGAAAATTTGATGTTCGCAGCATCTCTACCCACCAGCTCTTTCCAGGACAGATCATTAAAAAAAGACCAAATAAAATAAAAAATATACATACCTGGGGCTTTCCAGCCCCCTTCAGGCTGATTGGTCCCTCGCAATCCTCCTCCACAGCTTGTATCTTCTGCTAGGTGGCTCAGTAATGCCGCCAGTTGGGGTGTACTGCACATGCGTGGCCCAGCCGCACACGCTCATCGCGCTCCAGTGGCCAGGTGAGTTTTGCGCCTGCGCTCAGAGGTACAGGAGTGTGACAGGGCAGAGCACGCAGCCGTACTGTGCCTACGCCAACTGGCCAAATTACAGGCCCGCCTTGCGGAAGATCCAAGCAGCGGAGGAGGACGGCGGAGGAGGACGACGAAGGACCGATCAGCCTGAAGGGGGCTTTTTTTAGGTACTTATCCGTTAGCCGGGCGCATCCGGCAGGTGGCGCTGTTGTTGCTAATTTCAATGCTAATTACTTCACGTAACAAAACTGTGAATGAAACCGCCGTGGCCCGCGGGTGGCGCTAATTGCATTCATAGTGAAGATAAGTGATATGTGTATTAAAAAAGTGATTTAATTAAATGAGAAATAAGCCGGCGGCAATGTAACAGATCAAGCCTCCGGCTTCATATCTCGCTCTCTTCCCCCTTGCCCTCTCTCGTATAGAGCCCTGGGGGGGACATGCGTGTCCCCCCAGAGTCGTTCTTCGCGGCAGGTAATCCTGCCTGTTTTATTGCGACGAACGACTCTGGGGGGACACGAGTCCCCCCCTTACCCCCAGGGCTGCCAGTGTTGTATACAACACGAAGCCGGCAGCTTGATCTGTTACATTGCCACCGGCTTATTTCTCATTTAATTAAATCACTTTTTAATACACATATTGTTATCTTCACTATGAATGCAATTAGCGCCACCCGCGGCGTTTACATTCACAGTTTTGTTACGTGAAGTAATTACCATTAAAATTAGCAACAACAGCGCCACCTGCCGGATGCGCCCGGCTAACGGATAAGTACCCTTTTTTATTTTAGCTGGTCTAAGGTACACTTTAAAGAGACCCAGAGATGAATTAACAGTTTTACACATACCTGGGGCTTCCTCCAGCCCCATCAGCCTGGATCGATCCCACGCCACCGTCCTCCGCTGCCTCTATCCGCCGCTACCGGGTCTCGTCATTTTGGCCAGTCGACGCAAGCGCAGTGCGCTCCCTCCGTACTGCGCAGGCGCATGCGTAAAAATACGGGGGGAGTCCCTGCGCTTGCGTACAATTGCAATTCACTTTTTCTCAGTGATATTAATACCTTGTTAATAAAACGCCTAATAAGCCACAATCAAGCAAGAAAATTTACTCAGAATAATTTTGACAGCACTTTTTAACCTGATTTTTGGTACTTTTTCTATTGCAAAGTCCCAAAAAGTTATTTTACACAGAAGGTAAAAAAAAATATCTCCTAGGAGAAAATCCAGGAGAAAAAGAGAATGAAATATGATCCACCTTCTAGCGGGAATAGCGCCTGGGGTAATCATCATTAGCAAGAGCTCAGCTGTGATCAGGAAGGAAGAGCAGATAGAAAGTGTCATTGGTTACCATGGTGACTGTAATCCCGGGGATGCTCGGCAGCGCCCCCAGCGGCCGTTTGCTGCCACAACACGCTACAATCCGGATTCTGAGCAAAGCGCTGCCATTGGCCCTCAATTAGCTGTCGGCGTTCTGTCCCCGCCCCTTTCCTCTTCCCCGGCTACTCCATCGTGCAGCGAACAATCCTGAGCTGAGCTGCAGGTCCAGAGGGGAGTCCCGGATCGTCATCAGTGTCGCTCCTGCCTGACACCCCCGCATACACAGCGCAGGTAAGACCCCCCACCACCTCTCTGCCCCCCGCGTGTGTGCTCAGGAAGTGATGCCACCCACCCTGCTCATCTCTTCAATACAATATACTGCTACCAATCATCTGTGCATGTCATACTGTGCTACATGTATGTAGTGTCATTGTGCCCATACTGTGCTACATGCCTGTATGCAGGGTGACATAGCTGGACTCCCATCTTCAGTGACTGCATGCCTCACCCTGTCCTGGCATACTTGGACTCTTGTGTGCTGCACTGGTGGGTGTAACAATGCTATACATAGCTCCCAACTGTCCCTCTTTGGGAGCCCTGTCCCTCTTTCCTTCTCATTTGTCCCTCTTTCAGGACTTTGTCCCTGATTTTTTTGTAAATATATGTGTGTGTATATATATATATATATATATATATATATATATATATATATATATATATATATATATATATATATATATATATATATATATAAATTCTCTATTAAATAATGTGTTTGACTCTAAATTTTATTCCCTCCTTTAAATTGATATATTACTAATTTTAAAATGTTAATATAAAGTAAAATGAAGCAGGATAGAAAGGACCAGTGTGGTTTGAATTATAAAACAAAATATTTTTCTTATGAAATCTTTATGGTATGCGTGACTAGGGTTGTGATGGGGCGTGCTCAGGGGTGTGGCTTAAGTGTCCCTCTTTCTCATCTCAAAAAGTTGAGAGGTATGCTACATGTATTCAGTGTCATTGTGCCCATACAGTGCTACATGCCTGTATGCAGGGTGACATATCTGGACTCCCATCTTCAGTGACTGCATGCCTCACCCTGTCCTGGCATACTTGGGCTCTTGTGTGCTGCCCTGGTGCGTATAACAATGGCATCCTCCAGCACTGAGCATACAGAACCACAGAGAGGCTCATCCAATGCCCTATCCTCACACTGCAGGTCATTATTCTGAAGTTGGTATTAATGAAGGGCGCCAGGGGAAATGTGGGTGCCGGGTGAAGTGGCAATGCTGCTAATATTATATTGGGCGCTGAATAATATCAGTATACTCTTATCACTTTACCTAACCGTCCTTTCACACGAATCCTTCCTCTATCCACGGTACTCCTAAAGGTGGCCAATTCATTGAATGATCGATCGTTTCTGATCATGATTCATATCATTTATATGATCAATCAGAAACGATCGTTTGGGAACACTAACAGACAAAAATCTGTCAGGCTAATTTGTTTGTGGCCACCTTATAGGACAACTGAAGCGAGAGGATATGGAGGCTGACATATTTATTTCCTTGTAGGGCTGTTTCACACTGCAAGAGCTTTTTCTAAGCGCTTGCAATTTTAAAAAGCTCTTGCTAATGTAATTCTATGTGTTTGTTCTCACTTGAGCAATGTCATTTTGCTGGGCACGCTCCCGTCCCACGGAGTGATGTGCACAGGCGCAGATGGCTTCCAGGGACAGGATCGCGGTGGGGGAGCGTACCAGGCCACACAAGCGCGACGGAGCACGGCTCAGCCAGGCTTACGGGGACAATGGTGGGTGATGGCAAGGGAAGAGCAGCCCAGGTAAGTATGGAACCTGAGATACTGCTCGTCTCAGGTTCACTTTAACCCCCTTGGCGGTATGAAAAATACCGCCAGGGGGCAGCGCAGTAGTTTTAAAAAAAAATATATTTTTTTAAATCATGTAGCGAGCCCAGGGCTCGCTACATGATAGCCGCTGCTCAGCGGCATCCCCCCGCCCGCTTCGATCAGGAAATCCCGTTCAAAGAACGGGATTTCCTGGAGGGCTTCCCCCGTCGCCATGGCGACGGGGCGGGATGACGTCACCGACGTCATCGACGTCGGGACGTCATTGGGAGACCCGATCCACCCCTTGGCGCTGCCTGGCACTGATTGGCCAGGCAGCGCAGGGGTCTGGGGGGGGGGGGCGCGCGCGCCGCACCGGATAGCGGCGATCGGGCGCGCGGCGGCGATCGGGGTGCTGGCGCAGCTAGCAAAGTTCTAGCTGCGTCCAGCAAAAGAAAAAAATATTTAAATCGGCCCAGCAGGGCCTGAGCGGCACCCTCCGGCGGCTTACACACGGGGTTACCGCTAAGGAGGTTAAGCAATACCAGTTACCTGGCTATTCTGCTGATCTTCTGTCTGTAATGCTGGGAATACACAATGAGTTTTCTTGGCAGATTTACTTTCCAATCATTTTTCTGATCGATTTTGTGATCTTTTTTCTGATCAATTGCCATTCACTTCTATGACAAAATCGATCAGTAACAAACAATCGAAATTAGATCGGACTTGTCAGAAATGATCTATCGAGCCATCTATCTGCTGAAAAAACTCATGGTGTATTCCAAGCATGATAGTTTTAGCCATAGTCCCTGAACAAGCATGCATCAGATCAGATTAGCTGCATGCTATTTTTCTGGTGTGATTCAGACACTACAGGAACCAAATAGACCAGAGGGCTTCCAGGTAACTGGTATTGTTTAAGGCTGCTTTCACAGTGGGACGTTACAGGCGCACGTCAGAGCAGCCTGTAACACAGCCCACCGCACAGCAATGAAAAATCAATGGGCTGTTCACAGTGCCCACGTTGCGTTGAAGTATAACGCAGCACGGTAAATGAGAGTGCAGCGTGCTGTGCGTGATACTCGTATATGGCTGCGTTCGGATGTTTGCACATGCTCAGTACTTTTTTTTTTTTTTTTTTTAAATTTGCCGAATGCGCCGTTTTAGTTCGATAGTATGTGTCAAAAAGTACGCATCACGGACGCATCAAGAGACTCATAACGCGGCTCTAAATAACGTCCAACTTCAATACTAACATGCGTTGCGTTAGGGGCACGTTATGCGACCTTAACGTCGCATGAAACGCAACGTCTTAGTGTAAAAGACCCCTAAAAGGAAGTAAATACAGCAGCCTCAATATCCCTCTCGCTTCAGTTGTCCTTTAACACTAATCTACCACTATCTAAAGGCTCATACACACATCAGACCATAGTCTTTTGAAAATAAAAGATCACAGACCAATCTTACCACCCTTCATGTAGTATGAGAGCCATACTCTACACAGTCTATTCTATGGAGCTGAACTCCCCATCAGACAGAAATCTTTGCAAGATGCTGCACACACAGATGCTGTACAGACACAAAAGATCAGTATCTGCAAAAGATCTGTTCCTGCCAAAAATCCATTCCTGCAAATTGCAATGGTAGTCTATGAGATCTGCAGATCATCATACACACATGATTTAACTGACATTCATCTGCAGATCAAGCAATCATCCGCAGATCTCAAAATCCATCCTGGTGGATGTGATCTGCAGATGAATGTCAGTTAAACAAGGTGTGTATGATGATTTGCAGATCTCCTAGACTTTGAATGCAATTTGCAGGAACGGATCTTTGGCAGGAGCAGATCTTTTGCAGGTACTGATCTTTTGTGTCTGTACAGCATCTGTGTGTGCAGCATCTTGCAAAGATTTTTTTCTGATGGGGAGTTCAGCTCCATAGAATAGACTGTGTAGGTATGGCTCTAATACTACATGAAGGGTGGTAAGATTGGTCTGTGATCTTTCATTTTCCAAAGACTTTAGTCTGATGTGTATGCACCTTAAGCCTAAAGCTAGGTACACACATGCAACAACGATCGTTCGTTGTGAACGACGAACAAACTTTTGAGGAAAGAACAACCTAAGTAAAGTTAGCTTTTAAAGGTGTGTAATGATCTGATCGTTAGAACGAACGTTACATCACGTAAAGCAACTATTGCACTTGCGCATAAAAATGAAAAGTTCCATGGAGAAATGGCGAAATGCGCATGTCAAGCCTAGTACGAACGACCGTTTTCCAACGATGTACTATTTTTGCAAACAATCGTCGTTGGAAAAAATCCGTCAAGCTAGTTCGTTCGTTTTTAACGATCTAGCTCGTCCGTCGTTAAACTTAATGTTCGTTGGCTACTTTTTTTTAAACTATCGTCGTTTGAAATGATCGGGGAACGATCGTTTCAAACGACTATAGTCGCATGTGTGTACGCACCTTAACACTTACCCACTTTACAAATTCCTAACACTAACCTACTACATTGTAAAGGTGCGTACACACATGCGACTATAGTCGTTTGTAACGATCGTTCCCCGATCTTTACCAACGACGATCGTTACAAAAAACGAACCAACGACTATTAAGGCAAACGACGAACGAGGCAAATCGCTACAAAACAAAGTTCTGTCTTGGCGGATTTTTACCACCGACGATCGTTAGCAAAAGTGGTACATCGTTGGAAACGATCGTTCGTACCAGGCTGGACATGCGTATTTCACTTTTTCTCCAAGGAACTTTACAATTTTATGCGCAGGCGCATTAAGTGCTTTTACGTGGTGTAACGTTCGTTCTAACGATGTGATCGTTACACACTTTTTACAACTAACTTTACTTCGGTCGTTCTTTCGTCAATTAAAAGTTCGTTCGTCGTCCTCAACGAACGATCGTTGTCGCATGTGTGTACGTAGCACTAGGCTTATAGCCTGTTTCTACTTAAACAAATTTTCCAAGTTGCCCCGCTCATCTACTTGACCATCACTAGTTCAATGAGATGCAAATTTTTCCAAGTTCATGCAGGGTTATGCAAATTTTGTATGCAAATTGTACGTAGCTTGAAAATTGACCAATCAAGTCCCACCCAGCTTTAAGCTGATTGAAAGTGGACCAATCTGCATCAACTCTGATTTATTTGCATCTCACTGTTCATCTCTACTGGTATTTTACCCCCGCCGCTGCGGCTAAGCTTCTATCTCCGATGGTTTTGGTCCGTTTGTCATCCTGGCGCTTCAGCTACACCCATAACGCCTGTGCAACAAGTTGATTAACCCGCCAGAATGTGTTGTCGGAAGGAAGCCTAGAGAATGTAAACAAAGCCACACATAGGCCGAGAGAGCGAGCAGATTGCGCAAGTGATTGAGGAGGGGTGATTGACGCACCACTTTTACATCCTTTTTGAGGAAGTAAAAATTGGCTGCAGGTTTTGATTGGCTAAATTCCAAACTGAATACAATGTGCATGCAAGCTGGAGATATTAGCATCGCCTTCATGGGCCCCCACCAAAACTTTGGGGGCCCCCCAATGGTCACACCCCTTCCCTTGCCTCCCCTTGTTGCCCTTCACGGCCTGGAGGCCCATCTCACAAGGGTCATAAAACAAGTGTGGCCATCATGATCTCTACACCCGTAATAAGTGTAGCCACAACAAACACCTGATCTGCAGTATAGTCCCCCCTATCGGAGGAAGGGAAGGACATTAGTTGGGCGCGCACCGCTCTGGGCCATCCTGCTCTCCCACACCCCTGATCTCTGTTGAGGATCTGTACACCTTCAGTTCAGCTTTCACTACCTCCCCCGCCCCCAGAGGTACCTCTGTGTAGTAATTACACCTCTTACATACCAGAGCTGAGGCTGCAGCCACCAGTTCCTTCTTCCAGGACACACCAGATGTCTTGTTGTGAAATACTTCAGAGAATTCTTCCCTCAAGACATGGGAGAGTTATAGGAAGTCCTGTCAGCTCACATCTGCAGACGCAGCATCTCTGTGAGGCCTGGAGCCCACTACAAATCGCTAGTGTTTTTAATGAGCGTTTTGTAAGCGATTTCATTAGCGTTTTCCATGGATTTTGGTAGCGATTTTATTGCGATTAGAGATTTTAATTCTGATTGGTCCTTTCAAATTTTATATATATATATATATATATAGTTTGCAGTAATTTAAAATCGCACACAAATCGCTATGTGTAGCGATTCATGAGCGATTTGCCAGCGCTTCGATGCTTTACATTGAAGCACAAACGCTCCCAAAATGCTGCATGTCCTGCGATTGCGATTTTGCTAATTGCCATCGCTACTGCGGAATTTGTTACATTTATTTACATTGGCAGAGCGTTTAGGGCAGTGGTCCTCAAACTATGGCCCGCGGGCCGAATGCGGCCCCCTGAGGCTTTTTCACTGGCCCCCAAACACAAAATGTATATCTTATAGATGCGGCCCACTGCACTTTAAAATATAAGTGGCCTGCATATAGAATAGGAGTGCTGGCTCCACCCATCCACATACTGTACAGGCCAGCAAACAGTAATTCGCTGGCAACCAATTCTGCATCAGGTGACACTGCTGTCCAACTGTCACCTGGGTATGCTTCGCTGTCTGGTGCACAAAGAGTTTCTTCGGGCGCCGCATGACTGGCTGCTGCTGGGAGGTCTCCTCCGGACATGATTGGGGGGAATCAATACCTAGACTCCATGTAATGTTTTTCAACATCATTTTATGTATGTTCCGGCCCCCTAGCAGTCTGAAGTAGGTTGATCCGGCCCTTGACCGAAAAAGTTTGGTTACACCTGGTTTAGGGAAAGCGCTAGCGATTTAAAGCACTCCCTAAACTCTCATAAAAGCACTCTAGTGGGTTCAAGCCCTTACAGTTAGGGCTCGTTTCCACTATAGCGAATCCGCATGCGGGCACTGCATGCGGATTCGCATACTCAATGTTAGTGGATGGGGCTGTTTTCACGTGTGCGGCGGCGTTTTTCGGTGCAGGAAAAATCTGCACGAGAGGGTCGTCAGATTTCGCGTGCGGCAGGAATGCGGGAGAATCGCCGCTAATGCATTCAATAGGGAAATCGCATGCGGCTTTGTCATGCGGATTTCCCCGCGATTTCGCATGAAAGGCAATGGAACTTTACACAGGCAGTGACATGGTTAAATTCGCCTGGCTCCTTGCCATGCGAAATCGCATGCGAAATCACGGGTAAATCCGCATGGGGAAACGCAGCCGCATGCGATTTCTTCAGCGGTGGAATCCAGGCGATTCCGCACTGCTACAGTGGAAACGAGCCCTAAGGCCTGTTTTCCACGGGCAGTTGATAGGCAGTGAAAAGCCTTTCAAACGCTCACAACTGCTCACTGCTGCCTGGTAACTGCTCGCTGAGTACACAGTTCAACTGCCAGTGGAAACGAGCCCACACCAGCAGAGTCCTGTGCAGCGGCTGAATGTTGGTTACCAACTAGATTTCTATAAAAGTCATATATAGTTTATTTAATTAGCAGTAATTCACAATTCTCAAAATTGTGTGAAAAAATGCATCTCTGCATACTTACAGCCTGCGTTTTGCATTGCGGGCTGTAGGTTACTGTGGGCGGAGACATGGTGAAGTTTGCTTATTGTGGGGTTGGCAGTTGTGGAGTGTGCGTGTAGTATATAGGTTTGGTACTGTTCCGAAATACTGGTAAATTTAATTTAGTTTTTGACAGATTTTTGTGTTTGAAACTTTTTAGTATTCTTAAAATGTATGCTTTGCTTGACACATTTTGATAAGTTACAAGGAAAAATTTCATGAGGATTAATTGAACCACTTTTTGCACAAAAATCCAGCAGAAATTTATCGCCAGGGAGGGTAACATAGGACATTTCAACATTGCAGGAAATGGTCCTCTGCCTTGTGTAGTGTAGTAAATCTGGTTTCTGCATGTACCTTGTTGTCTGTATGTACCATAGCATGAAACATGCAAAGTATTGTACATTTGTGCAATCTGGGATGTGGCAGACGGACTGGAGATAAACACAAACAGATGGGAGGGGATCAGGAACTGCACAGGAAACTACAAACACTTGGGTGTTACATAAGCACTGGCAAATAATCTTTTCTTAACATCTTGAGGTACAGGAGGTGAGGGGAAAATGCTGGTATACTGGGTAGTGATTAAATGTTACTTTGTTGCTGTGATATTCCCATATACTCATGTCTGAGTATGTCTAAGAGATTGCTTTGTATAGTCCTCCCAGAACAGCAGAATGCTACTGACCACAACAGTAACCTCTGATCCCTGCTGGTGAGTAATCTTGTGCATCTCAGCATCCTGTTAAGCTGCAGAGGTGGCAGAGTTGCAGCAGGAAATGTGGGAGGGGCTTGTCTGAGCTGCCGCAGGAGATGTGCAAGGACAGTGTCTGAACTGCAGCAGAAGATGTGGGAGAGGGGACTTGTCTGAGCAGCAGCAGCAGGAGATGTGGGAGAGGGGGTGTGTCTGAGCTTCAGCAAGATGTAAGGGAGAGGAAGGCATGTTTGATTTGCAGCAGGAAGTATGGGAGAGGGGGCGTGTCTGCTCTGCAGCAGGAGGTATGAAAGAGGAGGGCATGTCTGGGCTGCAGCAGGAGGTATGAGAGAGAAGGGAGTGTCTGAGCTGCAGCAGGAGGTATGAGAGAGAAGGGAGTGTCTGAGCTGCAGCAGGAGGTATGAGAGAGGAGGGTATGTCTGAGCTGCAGCAGGAGGTATGAGAGAGAAAGGAGTGTTAGAGCTGCAGCAGAAAGTATGAAAGAGGGGGCGGGTCTGAGCTGCAGCAGGAAGTATGGGAGAGGGGGCCTGTCTGCGCTGCAGCAGGAGGTATGAAAGAGGAGGGCATGTCTGAGCTGCAGCAGGAGGTATGGGAGAATAGGGTGTATTTGAGCTGCAGCAGGAAGTATGGGAGAGGGGGCAGGTCTGAGCTGCAGCAGGAGGCATAGGAGAGGAGGGCGTGTCTGAACTGCAGCATTTGACAGCATTGTACAGCTCTGACAAATGGGGCTTGACTTGTAGGAGGTTGCCATTACACTGAACAATACAAAATGTGTTGAGCATTAAATAATACATTTTGTCATATATGAATAAGACCGAAATCTTACTCACGTTTGTGGGAATTGATTGCTTAAATGATCTTTAAATATCGACTCATGTTTGGCCACTTTGAAGAAGCAATTCGCACTTAGTGAAAACTTGGTCTGAGCCTACTGCAGTTGTGTTCGCTTTTGCTAGCGTTTTGCTCTGGCAATTCTTAACAATTAACGTGAAAAAAATCGCCATTCACACTTGCCGATTTATTTATTTTTTTTTTTTTTTCCCCACGATCAGCGCTTCTATAGCTCTAAATGCAATCGCCGGGATATCGCTTGAAAATGGTGCAGGATACAGATTTGCATTAATCGCTGGCGATTAACGCAAATCGCCCAAGTGAGAACCGGCCCATAGGATATTATGGCACTAACGCTTTAAAAAGCGCTTGAGCGTTTTGCCGAAATTGCCTAAGGCCTCCTTTACACTTGGGACGTTGCTGTATGCTCTTCACAGTGCATAATGCTTTGCTAAGTCCAGCTTTTTCCATAGATTCTAATGTACCACGTTCACATCCATACTCTGTGTTACTGCCCGTTTGAGAAATGTGGCGTTGCATGCATTGCGCTGTGAAGTGCAAGTGAATGGGTGCACTTTTTTAGCGCATAGAAGTGCATAGCAATGTGCTTTGGAGATGTTTTTCCCTAATTTAAAAAAAAAAAAAAAAAAAAATCAAATGAAAATCAACTGCTACATCAAATACTACATAAATTTGTTCAAGCGCATGTAAAACACGTGGGTCTGCTTAGAAAAAGCACACTGCCACGCACTGAAACGTGTTATGAAACGCGCATCAATGCATTCTTTATCATGCGCTTTAATACGTTTCTGAATGCACCCAATGTGAACAAGGCGGACAGAAGCAGACACAACTGCATTAGTGGGCTCAGGCCCTTAGGCCCCATTCACACTAGAGCGTTTTGCCGCGATTTCGTCAAAACGCTCAAACGCTAGCGCTTTTTAAAAGCGCTAGCACAATGAAACCCTATGGGCCCGTTCTTACTTGGGCAATTTGCGCTAGTTGCCGCAAATAGCCCAAAAACATGAAACGCAAACGCGTCGCCTGCACCATTTTCAGGCAATTTCAGTGCTATAGAAACGGCAAAATCGCTGCACTGTTCGGTGATTTTTTTTTTCCGGGTGAAATCACGGAAAAATCGCTCCTGCAAAACGCCGGAATAAAATCTCCCGCGTTTTGCGTTTCTAAGTGTGAGGGAGGCCTCAGAGACAGGTGTGGTTTTTTTTTTTTCTCTTTGTTTTTCTTAAGCTGGCCACTAACGGTCCAATTTCTGGCGAAAAATCGTTCGAGCGATCAGAAATTCTGATCGGATTGGTTGTAAATAATCTCCATTGGTGGACACAATCGATTATGAACGAGTGAAAAATGTCGCCCGAATGAATTTTCGTCGAATGAAAATTTGGATTTTCTTGGTGGTCGTGATAGATAGGAAGCAATGATTGGTTAGTTGATGGTGTAGTGAACGATTTTTCATCCGATCAGAATTTCTGATCGCTCGAACGATTTTTCGCTAGAAATTGGACCGTTAGTGGCCAGCTTTAGCATGCAAATGTCTACTGACTCGGGGTCAGCTAATTAAAGCCTCTAGTTACTGGGTAAACAGCTGCCAGGGAACTAATCAGCACTCAGGCATCCTTCACATTATTGTGTGTTTACAACACAGAGCACTCTATCTGCACCGAACACCGTGAATCCAGCGCAGGAGACTTGGGCGCACAGTGAGTAACTTCTGCGCCGTCAGAAGACAGAGCTGAAGTTACTTTTAAAACACGATTCGGCTTCCAGCAATAGCTGGAAGCTGAATTATTTCATTCCCCACCATCCATGGCGGCCTGGAGGGGGAATAGTATTTAACACGGCCGGGACTTGTGCAGCAGCAGGATCAGCCATATACCGGCTGTATCCTGCGCCCAAGTCTCCCGCGCCGATATCTCTCGTACGCATCTGCACTGCCGTCTATTGCTCTGATGATCCCATTTACTGACAGCCGATGGGTCAGTGCTGCATTTTGGCCAGAAATGCATGCAGCAGGGCATTATCGCAACGCACTGATGCCTTGCACAATAGTGGGAATTTCAGACAGTGCAGTGTATGCACATCTGACATCCTTGCCTATCACACACTGTACGCATTGCCGAAATGCGCACAGCATCGTGTGTAATGTGAACAAAGGTTTAAACCAGAGATGATTAAATCTAAAGATTCAATACGTACCCGGGGCTTCCTCCAGCCCCGAAAACACGTGCGAGTCCTTCATTGTCCTCCTGCAGTCTGCCATTCAGCCGTAATCACTCCCGGTAATTGCTTCGGTCGCATCAGTCTGAGTCTTCTGCGCATGCGCGGGAGGTCCACGCATGCGCATCGCCACGGAAGATGCTGGTGCTATATAACTAAATAATAATAATGCGCAGAACGGAAGACCCAGACTGGATCCGACTGAGCCAGTTACCGGGGCTGATTGCAGCTGAACGGCAGACAGTGGGTGGACAGAGATGGACTTGCACGTGTTTATGGGGCTGAAGGAAGCCTGGATAGGTTTCGAAACTAATTAATTATCACTAGTGCACTTTTAAACTGATAGTTGGAACAGAGATGCCAAAACAAGGGTAAAATATGTGAAAAACAGTTCAAAAAGGGAGGTAGTGGTGGACTTGCCTCCCCAATCAGAAGACACAATTCTGTTGATATTTGTCAACAATTAACTTTGAGTCCTTCATAATGCAATGCGTTTCACAGGTGAAATCCAGCTTCATCAGGCAATATATACGGAGCGACTATACGTCTGGTAGCAAGCCAAGCGCCTCTGTGAGCTCTTCACAGTACTGCATTGTAACAGATCATGTTATTCTAACACGCTGCATGCAGGATCTGAATTAGCATCTATATCCAGCTTCCACATACATTTTTAATGTGTGCGTTATGCAACGCACCACTGTGAATCCAGCCTTCGCTACTTCAGTTTTGCTATGCAATTTTCAGAGGGACTTTTTTAAGGTATCTGCATTTTTGCACATTCCTTTAACCACTTGAGGACTGCTGTGTTAACCCCCCCCCCCCCCCCCCCCACTGCAGCTTTAAGGCCAAGCTGCATAGCCGAACAACTCAGCACGGGAGTGATTTCCCCACCCCACCCCCTTTTTTTTCTCCCCACCAACAGAGGTCTCGCCCCCCATTTTTTTAATGGTCTTGTATCCCTCCCTTGGCCAGCCAATCACTGCGATAGGCTACAGCCTAACACAGCGGATCGCTTCCCTGTGTCCCCGGGGGACAGCCGTCTCACACGGCTGTCCCCAGTACAGCGCTGCTACAGATCACAGCGCTGTACGAAGTAATTAGACAGCGATTTCGCCGTCTAACAGTCTCGCTCGGAGACTGAAGGCAGGCCGGAGCTCCGTCCCCCCCCCCCCCCCGCACCCCCCCCCCCAAGCAGGAGATGCGCGCGCGATCTCCTGCTAGCCCCATAGACGGCTGTTCATGCCTATCGGCGTGGAGAGGTCCGGGGGCTGCCGCACTGCTCACGCCAATTGGCGTGGAGCAGTCGGCAAGTAGTTAACAAAATCGCACTGAAAAATTATACGGGCGCAGCGCAATCGCCCTCAATGTGAACCAGCCCGGGTAAGTATTAGACTAACGAGTCGGAGTCTGAGCCATTTTGGGTATCTGGAGACGGTGATTTCATAAACTTTGGAGTTGAATGATTTTTGTACCGACTCCACAGCCCTGGTTGTTTTTTTTTTTTTTTTTTTCTTCTTCTTTGTGGATCTAAACTTTAGCTGTGGTGTTTTTCTTTGTGGGTCTGAGATGTCCAGACAGCGAGAACCAATGATGCCTCCAAGTAGATGCTTGAAAAGTTCCGGGCACCAGCGCATAGGAATGGCCTTTATTACATCCTCAACAAAGACCTAAACCGTATATGGCCTGACAGCTGTTTCATGGACTATATCTGCTTGGTCAGAGCCCAAAAAAGTACCTTTAAAATAACCTTTTGGCCTCCGATGGAGCGGATATAGCCTGTGAAATGGCTGTCAGCCCATACGCACTGCAGTGTCTGTCTTTGTTGAGGATGTAACAGAGGCCATTGTGGTTTATCCTATGCTCTGGTGCCCGGAACTGTTCAAGCTTCTACTTGGAGGAAATCTGAACTGTTCTAAGGTAATCCCTTGATGTCTCAGCTATTACTGTCTGCCAGGACAGATCGCCTATCCTGATGTCCTGTGACTTCCGTGTGAACTTTAAGGAAATTCCTGCGGTGTGGTGTGATCAGTTTGACCAGCTGATAGATTTATAAGGTTCTGATTTGCTGTGATGGTTTCCTGGTCAGGCATGAACAGGACCAGCAACTCAGAAGCTTACAAATCTATCAGCTGATCAAACTGATCACATGCTTCTCTATGAGTTCTCCTAGACAGGGCCATCCCTACTTATGGGAATGTAGTAAGCTATATATGATCAAAAATCTGCACGTATCGTGCCGAATCGACTAGTAGTAGATTACGGTAGAGCTATAAATTTGTCATAATGGAATGAATATATATATATATATATATATGATTGATATTTATCAAAGCAGTAAATTTAGGTATCGGTGGGAGGAGCTGATTCTGGTGACTGAGAGAAGATCATTAGCAGTATGTGGCAAACGACAGAAAGATTGGCGGTTTCTTAATTTATCAGGACCACTATGGCTCCTCCCACCAATCAATTATGAAATGTTTTTAAAAGGACAGGTCTACTTTTAAGCCCTGCAAATCCTGCAGTGTTTTAGACTGATGGAGTTACGCTGGTTATTGAAAACTGAGTAGGGCACATGTCCTTTGATTCATTAGAGTTCAAGAGTCGGCTGCTGGAAAGGGCATTTCACAGGATAGCTTGTGGACAGCCTAGAAGTGCGGATGTCTGCGTTCCTGACATTTAGCTGATGATACGACGAACCTCAGCAGGATCAGTGATGAAGTTTAAAGAAAACCTGAACTGAAAATTAAAAGACAAAATAAACATACACAAGTCATACTTACCTCCTGCGTAGTCTACTCCTCAATCTATTTTTCCTCTCCTGCGTCCTCTTTGTCCACTGTGATCAATGGAATTCTCCGTCCTCCAGGGCTATTACCCCATAACAGCTTCCTGGTCAGCACACTGTTAAACTGTAACATCGCCCACTTGAGCCATAGGGAAACATGGACACATCAGTTCTCCTCTCAGCTGTAACTGACAGCAACTGATATATAACTGACAGCAACTGATATATTTCAGTTCTGACAAAATGTTGTCAGAACTGGAAACGATCACTGTAAGAAGAAAATGGTGAGCTTCTGAGAGGAACTGATGGAAAGGTAATGTAATGTTCATTTAATGTTACCTCATGTGTTTATTTTAAATTTTACTCAGTACAGGTTCTCTTTAAAGGAGAACTGTAGTGAGAGGTACATGGAGGCTGCCATATTGATTTCCTTTTAAGCAATACCAGTTACCTGGCAGCCCTGCTAAGCTATCTGCCTGCAGAATCACACCAGAAACAAGCATGCAGCTAATCTTGTCAGATCTGACAAAAGTGTCAAACACCTGACCTGCTGCATGCTTGTTCAGGGGCTAGGGCAAAAAGTATTAGAGGCAGAGGATCCGCAGGATAACCAGGCAACTTGGACTTTTTTGATGCAGTTTTGTTTTGTTTTTTTGCGACTCCTGGCGCTTGGGTGGCCGGTGCGTTTTTGTTAAAATCGTTTTTCTAAGTGCTTTTCCAGAGCATTGTTTTTAATTCACTCCCTGATGCAAGTCAGGAAGTTAACTTTTTGACCTGGAAGAGAAGAAATACAAAAACGCGAACGCAAACGCTGCACAAAGCGATTTTGTGAGCGTTTGCATTTTTCCTGTACCTTCCATTGTGGCAAAATCACCTCAAAAATGTTAGAGGCACCGCTTTGATGAGCGGATTGCAAACGAACCGCTCAGATGTGAACTCTCTCATAGGGAATCATTGTACAAGCATTGTTAGGGCGATTTTGAAAAATCGCCTGCGCTTGAAAAAAGGGCAAAAACGCCCTTAGTGTGGACGAGCCCTAATAGTATGTGGGCCCTAAAGGACAGCTGAAGTGAGAGTGATATGGAGGCTGCCGTATTTTTAACCTGTTAGACAAAACCAGTTTCCTAGTAGCCCTGCTGGTGTATTTGGCTGCAGTAGTGTCTTTGCTAGAAGTGAAGTCAGACCGGCACCATCCGTAATATTCAATGTTCTTTTATTTCTCTTTTAATGCAAGACAGCCATTACAGCGACGTTTCGAAGTATAAACTCCTTTATCAAGCTAGGCTGAATATCAATGACAATATGAGATACGTTCATGTGCTTTAAATAGCATATAACAACTTGGGAACACCAATAGCAATAGAGTATACTCATAACCAATAACAACGGTCCTTACAAAGTCGGACCTGATAGAGAACTTAGCTAGAGGGATCCCATTGGATACCACCATGTGAGGCTACTCACCCACAGATTTTCAAATCCATCGGCGCCGTATCAGAGAACACTGCCTGGCTCCTAGCAACTCCCTATGTCATCACCACTCCGCCCACCACACGGCGGACCTGATGGGAGACGTCGGGCAGTCACGTGGGTCGGTGTGACGTATCACGTCATCACCGCCCACTTCACCAGGGCCCAATGACGAGAGCGCCGACTATGTCAGCGCTACTCGTCATAGATGGAATGCGGAAGTGACAGAGATACGGAATCCGTGGATGCTAATAGTATAATCCTAATATAAGTACGGAAATGGCAAAGAATACGGAATCCGTGGATACTAATGGTATATCCATGTATCCATGGAGACTGGAACTATAGCATATGGTCTACACAATAAAACATTGACGGAGGGAATACACATGAGGCCGTTTGGAGAGCTCGGCAGCAAACCTATTACTCCAAAAATAATAAAAAAATAATAAAACTAGGGCACAATGGGGTTGGATCATAATAAGGTATTAGGAAGTGATAAACACAAGGTCTGTCACCATAGAGACCAGGGGCGACACTTTATGACTTATATAAAAGGTAAAAGATCTAATTCACGATTAAGGCCCCTGGGCTCCATGGTGTCAAGCACCTTAATCCAGTGAGCTTCCCTCCACAATAATTTCTTAATACGGTCACCCCCTCTCCTGGGAGGGGGCACCTGTTCAAGAACCAAAAATCTAAGTTGGCTGACATTATGGTTGGCCTGGACAAAATGGTACGGGACGGCCTGGTCTGTTAACTTCTCACGGATCGCGTGCTTGTGTGATGACAGTCTCTTTAATTTTTGTGTGGTTTGACCAACATATAGAAGTCCACATGGACATTTCAATGCATAAACGACGAACATTGAGTCGCAAGTATGGCAACCTTAAAGAGACTCCGTAACAAAAATTGCATCCTGTTTTTTATCATCCTACAAGTTCCAAAAGCTATTCTAATGTGTTCTGGCTTACTGCAGCACGTTCTACTATCACCATCTCTGTAATAAATCAACTTATCTCTCTCTTGTCAGACTTGTCAGCCTGTGTCTGGAAGGCTGCCAAGTTCTTCAGTGTTGTGGTTCTGTGATGCATCTCCCCCCTCCAGGCCCCTCTGCACAATGCCTGTGTGTTATTTAGATTATGGCAGGTTCTCTCTGCTCTATTATCTTTTACAAGCTGGATAAATCCTCCTCTGAGCTGGCTGGGCTTTCACATACTGAGGAATTACATACAGGAAGAGCTGCCTGCACTCTGCAGGAAGAAAAAGCCTGACACTTCAGTGGAAGATAGCTGCAGGGGGTAAGAAACACACAAATGATCTCTTGAGATTAAAAAGGAAGGCTGTATACAGCCTGCTTGTGTATGAATGTATTTTCTATGTGTGGACATACTGTACATCAACCTACTTCCTGTTGTGGTGGCCATTTTGTTTGTTTATAAACAAACTTTTTAAAACTGTTTTTAACCACTTTTAATGCGGCGAGGAGCGGCGAAATTGTGACAGAGGGTAATAGGAGATGTCCCCTAACGCACTGGTATGTTTACTTTTGTGCGATTTTAACAATACAGATTCTCTTTAAATTTTGAATTTAATACCACGGTGGGGATGAATAACTTCATCACCTCTAATGACAGAATTGCAGTGCACGCAATTCAAACATGGGAACGTACCTCGCCGTGAGAATGCAACCGACCTGGTCGTCCCCTGTGTATCCCCGTGAACCAATCGGTCACGTAGGTTGTGAGCCCTCCTATAAGAGAAAATAGGTAAATTGTTAAATTGAGATATCTCAGGGAAACTCTCTGTCAACAGATGCCAATGTTTTCTAATAATCTTAGATATTTTTTCACTTGCTGTATTATACCTAGAAACAAAAGGGATTCTGTTATCTGACTGTCTACGTGATCTCCTCACTGTTCTCTCACCTATTCTTCTCTGTCTAGCATGTGTCACAATATCAGGTGGATAACCCCTTTGCAAAAACTTGGTCTGCATCTGATCCATCCTCTTCTCTCTGGTGTCCCCTTCATCTACAATCATCTGCACCCTTTGAAACTGACTAATAGGCACCGACCTCCTAGTTGCCCACGGGTGAAAACTCCCAAAATGTAATAGGGAGTTAACATCCGTGGGCTTGACATAGAGGTCGGTAACCAACCGGTCCCCCTTCCTAATAACAAGTGTTTCCGTACTTATATTAGGATTATACTATTAGCATCCACGGATTCCGTATCTCTGTCACTTCCGCATTCCATCTATGACGAGTAGCGCTGACATAGTCGGCGCTCTCGTCATTGGGCCCTGGTGAAGTGGGCGGTGATGACGTGATACGTCACACCGACCCACGTGACTGCCCGACGTCTCCCATCAGGTCCGCCGTGTGGTGGGCGGAGTGGTGATGACATAGGGAGTTGCTAGGAGCCAGGCAGTGTTCTCTGATACGGCGCCGATGGATTTGAAAATCTGTGGGTGAGTAGCCTCACATGGTGGTATCCAATGGGATCCCTCTAGCTAAGTTCTCTATCAGGTCTGACTTTGTAAGGACCGTTGTTATTGGTTATGAGTATACTCTATTGCTATTGGTGTTCCCAAGTTGTTATATGCTATTTAAAGCACATGAACGTATCTCATATTGTCATTGATATTCAGCCTAGCTTGATAAAGGAGTTTATACTTCGAAACGTCGCTGTAATGGCTGTCTTGCATTAAAAGAGCAATAAAAGAACATTGAATATTACGGATGGTGCCGGTCTGACTTCACTTCTAGCAACGACATTCTGGGGTGCTGCCAGATTGGACCGAGGCACATCCATCCTCTTCATTAAGGAGCAGTGCTTCACCATACCCCCGCTGCAGTAGTGTCTGAAATACACCAGAAACAAGCATGCAGCTAATCCAGTCAGATCTGACAATAGCAGAAACACCTGATCTGCTGCATGCTTGTTCAGGGGCAATAGCTAAAAGTATTAGAGGCAGAGGATCAGCAGGGCTGCCAGGCAACTGATATTGCTTAAAAGGAAATAAATATGGCAGTCTTCATATTCCTTGCACCTCAGTTGTCCTTTAATCTACAAAAAGATACTTGATACTCAAGTTTTATTTTTAATGTTTTTGAGCACCAGAACCACCAGGCATCTCTATGTAGAGGAGCCAAAGGAATTTAAACGGTCACTACTAAAAGTACTACAGAATACATGTAGCGCCACCGAGGGGAACAGCTGCCCTTCACTCCTCTGTAGCCCTGGGTTGGTTAGGACCCAGCTTTTCTGTGTGGCATATGTACCCCATATGTTGAGGTGGTACTTGGACTTACAGTGAACCTGAAAAGAGCTTTTAAAAAAAAAACCTATGGAGAGGGAAGGCTTTGGATCTCAGACTTCTGGTCCCCACTCCATGTCATTGTCCCCCCCCCCCCCCCCCCCCCGGTAAAATATATCTTCTGCCCTCTTCAGGTTTTTAAGGGGCTAGAGGCAGGGACCAGAGACATCCCCCCCCCCCCCCCCCATCAATTACCTTCACATGGATCCAGGGCTGTGGAGTCAGTACAGAAATCATCTGACTCCTCAGGTTATGAAACCACCAACTCCGACTCCAGACACCCAAAATTGCTCCGACTCTTTTGTCTGAAGGCTCGTACACGCTGTACTACAGGGAACGACGGGTCCGTCAGACCCTCCCACTGGGCGTGCGTTCCAGCGACAGTACAGCGTGTGTACAGTCTGTCGGCGGACTGATAAGGCTATTTCTGAACAATCCGCTCAGCAAATTGTTTAGAAACAGCCTTATCAGTCTGCGTGACAGACTGTACACACGCTGTACTGTCTGCTGAAAACCCGCCCAGCGGGAGGGTCTGACGGACCCGTCGTTTCAGACTGTCATGCGTGTGTACGAGCCTTTATACTTACTGGGGCTGTGGATTACCGGTAGGTACAAAAATCATCCGACTCCCGAATCCGACTCCTCCATTTATGAAATCTCCGACTCCAGGCACCCAAAATTTCCCCGACTCCAACTCTGACCCCACAGCCCTGCATGGAGCTCAGCTGTCATTATAACAGCAGAGTGATCATGCTGAAGCGGCACCAGAGAGCATTTGGGAGCGACAGGAACTGCGCGAGTGCGCAGCGGCGAGTGACTGAAATGCACGCTCTGACAGGCCGCAAACAGGGCTTTCAATCGCCAAGTTCCTGAAGTGGACCTGAACTCTTGCTCAGGACAGAAGGAAAACAGAGAAAAATGCACCCTGTATGTATTTAGAGAGTTTAGCGTGTTTAATTCCCCCTCATCTGTGACTAATCATGAGTGTAATTTTAACTCTCCCCTATGTCAGCTGACTGCCACGGCAGATAAGCTAGTTTTGAATGCACAGGATGTTAACAATATGTCTGCTTCCGTGAAAGCAAGGAAGTAGACACACTGCAGATTTATGGTAAGATTTGTATCCGCAATGACAAAAATATTTTTCTTTAAAGGTTATTATGTTGCTGCTTATCTAGAGCAGAGAGGAAGTTCTGAGTTCATGTCTGCTTTACACCACTTAGGGCAGTTTATACGATACTGTAACATGTAACAACAAAAATGTGTCATAACAAAACACTCCTGTATATTTTGCACACAGGGACAAGTTTGTATAAAAATGTTGTAAAGCGAGTCGTCTTATAGACGTTCTGTACAAAACTGCATAACCTTCTCATCACTAGGACTGCCAGTCCTGCTTCCAGAGCGAGCGAGCGGCCAGCAGAGTCAGAGCACAGGATCTGCATTTAGGCCCAGTGCACACCGAGCGGTTTTTGGAGCGATCCGCCGGCCGCATCCGCCTCTAAAAACGCTTGTCTAATGTATTGCAATGGGATGGTGCACCCCTGCGGTTTGCGGTTTTTGCCAAGCCGCAAACGCGCCTCCTGCTGCGCGTTTGCGGTTTTCGGAAGCGTTTCGTCCTCAATGTAAAGTATAGGAAAACCGCAAACCGCTCTGAAAAACGCTAGTTCAGAGCGGTTTGCCAGGCATTTTTGTTACAGTAGCTGTTCTGTAACAGCTTTTACTGTAACAATATGTGTAATCTGCTACACAAAAACGCACCCAAAACCGCTAGGTATGTTTAGAAAACCTCTCTAAACATACCTTGAATCGCTCTGAAATCAGCTCCCAAAACCGCTAGTGTATTGCGGATCTGCTAGCGGTTTTGGTGTGCACTGGGCCAAACTCTGCCATAACAGCTTCTCCTAATCTCACAGGAGAGATGCCCTTCCAGGCTCACAGTCAGTCCCGTATGGCTGAGCCGCTCACACAGCACGCCAATAGATATTTACAGCACTGACATAGCTTTAAATAGACTGCTAATCAATAAGCTGACTGGAGGAAGCTGCAGCATACATCCAATTACCAGACACAAGGCATCATGTTTATATATAGTAATATGGCAGCACAAAGAGTACTGGCATATAGCAAGCATTCAGCTGGCTATTATCCTATTCCAAATCTATAGAGCTCTGACATCGCCCACAGCACTTTACAGAGTACATAGTCATGTCACTGACTGTCCTCAGGAGCTCACAATCTAATCCTACCATAGTCATAGTCTAATGTCCTTTATTATTATTATTATTATTATTATTATTTATTATTATGTATTTTTATATATAACTGACATCTTCTGCAGCACTTTACAGAGTACATAGTCATGTCACTGACTGTCCTCAGAGGAGCTTACAGTCTAATCCAGGGGTCTCAAACTCAATTTACCTGGGGGCCGCAGGAGGCAAAGTCAGGATGAGGCTGGGCCGCATAATGAATTTCTCAATCGCGGCGCATGGCCGCCTCTCTCACTTTTCCTTCACAGAGAGGGGCGGGGAGAGGCGGCGATCCGTGCGGCGATTGACGTCAGGAGGGGCAGAGCTGAAGCTGAAAGCTCTGCCCCTTCCAGGAAATGCCGGCGGATTGCCCCCCGGGCGATTTGGGGGCTCTGCAGCCCTTGTTTAGTGGAGGGGATGCGGCGGATTACTTGGGAGCACTGGTGCGAACTGTAAGGAAGCTTTTGCCGGCGAGGGCCACAAAATATTGTATCGAGGGCCGCAAATGGCCCGCGGGCCGCGAGTTTGAGACCCCAGGTCTAATCCTACCATAGCCTAATGTCCTACCATATTATGTATTTAAAGTATATAGCACTGACATCTAGCTAGTAAAAGCATGGGTGAGAGCATGCCTCATATACAAGTAGTACATTAGCTGTATAGAGCTACGTATTGAAACCAGATTACCTGTAAGATCCTCTGATCCTGTCAGGGCCTTGTCAATGCCGATGTATCAATAAAGATTTTTAGCGTTAGCCAGTTACTTCAGTGGCTACATAGGACATAGGAGCGAATCCATTTCAAAAGGACCCATGCATGATGGAAACAGGGTACCCAACATTTCTGCCATGATTTTAACAATGCAGATTCCTGGGTTCACATCCTTATTACCAGAGATGACAGTGAGATTGTAATAAAAAGGCTCATTAGTGATATGTACAATCTTACTAAATGTACTATATGTAGTAAAAGGGTAAACTGATTGTATACAGTATACTTTGAGGCAGCATGGTGGCGTAGTGGTTAGCAGCGATTGGTCCCCGGTTCAAATCCCAGCCAGGGCACTATCTGCAAGGAGTTTGTATGTTCTCACTGTGTCTGTGGGTTTCCTCCATGCATTTTAATTTCCTCCCCACATTCCAAAAACGCACAGATAAGTTAATTTGCTTCCCCCTAAATCGGCCCTAGACTATGATACAAATGCTACACGATACATACATAGACATGGCTATGGTAGGGATTAGATTGTGAGCTCCTCTGAGGGACAGTTACCTGACAAGACAGTGTACTCTATACAGCGTTGTGGAAGATGCAAGTGCTATATAAATACTAAATAATAATAAATAATTTTTGTAGTTCCCCATATTACCTAGAAGTGTGAAGATTGTTTACCTGATTTACCATAAATCGTATGTATTATATGCCTAGCGTTACTGAGGGGAGACGAAAGCTGCTGCAGACACTCTCTGCCCACATATACAGTATGTGTTTTGGTTGCGTGTAAAGCAGCGCAAGCGGATGGGGATGTGAAAACCGAACAAAAAAACAGATGAATGACTTATGCCCAAGTGTTATAAACTGATACTTTTTAAACTGAAAATGGATCCGTTTTTACAGGATCAGTCTTTTATCAGGTACAGTGTTAATAGGACCTTATGCTTACAATACACCATACAATATACATCAGCTGAGCAATGTGTACTGTTGCTATGGTGAGGGGTAAAAGGGTGGAATTGCAACCATAACTGTAGACATCACCCCAATAACCTCGACCTCTAAGGTCCGCTGCTTGGGGGTTATACTTGACTCAGAGCTCTCCTTTAAACCTCACATTGCCTCATTAACCACCACCTGCTATTTCCAGCTCAAAAATATATTCCATATCCGTCCCTTCCTCACACAAGAGGCCACCAAAATGCTTGTACACGCCTTAATCATCTCCCGCCTAGACTACTGCAACACCCTGCTCTTTGGTCTACCAAAAAACAGGCTAGCACCTCTCCAATCCCTTCTAAATTCAGCTGCCCGCCTCATTCGCCTTTCTACACGCTCCTCTGATGCAGCCCCACTGTGCCGTTCACTCCACTATTTACCTATTACCCAGAGGATCCAGTTCAAACTCCTGACTCTAACATACAAAGCCCTCCACGAGTTATCCCCTCCATACATCTCCTCGCTAATCTCAAGATATTGTCCCTCCCGCAACCGTCGCTTCTCCCAAGAAATTCTCCTGGCCTCTAAGCTGATCACCTCCTCTCATGCTCACATCCAGGACTTTACACGAGCATCACCCCTTATCTGGAACTCTCTTCCACAGCCTGTACGCCATGCTCCAAACCTGCACATCTTTAAACGCACTCTTAAAACACACCTTTTCAGACAAGCTTATAACATTTTATAGCCCCTATTTACTTGACTGCTTGAGACTCTGCTGTACATTTTTTGGTTGTATCTATGTTCCCCTTGTCTTATTGTGCTTTGTAAAGCGCTGCAGAATATGTTGGTGCTATATTAATAAAAAAAATAAGGGTTTTTCAGTAGGTGCAGTAAGGAGGGGGGACAATGTGCTTCTTTGGTGTTCTATAGGTAGGTACAAAGAACTTTTCTCTCTGCTCTAATAGAGAAGCAACAGCATAATAATAATTATAAAGAAAAACATTTTTGTTACAGCTGATACATATAGTGCAATAAATCTGCAGTGTGTCTACTTCCTTCTCTCATGTAAGCCAACAAAGGGCTCTTTCACACTGGCACGGTGTGACAAATTGACGCACTGCTGACGCACGCCAATGAAAAGCTATGGGGAAATCACATTACCTGCGTTGTGGTGCGCCGGAAGTCCTCAATCTGACGTGCTTTCAAAACTACGTTACTGTGTGTGGCTCTGCGTCGGACCGGAAGTCATTCGTCAATGGCGATGCAGGGATTTAAAAAAAAATGTTGGCGGCGATGACGTTACGACACAAATGCACTTAAAAAATTTTTACAATATGTTTCCGTGCTTTTCCACTTTCCAAAAACAGGAAGTGACCGCATGCGTGCGTCACTTCCTGTTTGGCTCGATGCCTAACAGGGACTATGTAGTAACGCGGTAGTCCCTGAAGGCTTGTTTTTGGCGGTGTGGTGGGCACCGCTGACGCCAGTTTGTAGTTTGAAACCAGCCAAATGGTTAACATCCTGTGTTTACAATTAGCTGCTCTTCAGAGGCTGCCTGTACTGACACAGCTGAGAGATCAAATTACACCTTATGATTAGTCACAGATGAAGGGGAATTAGACAGGCTAAGCTCTGTAAATACATATAGGGTACATTTCTCTGTGTTTCCGTCTGTCCTGTGCAAGAGTACAGGTCCACTTTAACCCATCCCCCTTCCATGTTTACCCTTTGAGGCTGTAACTTTATGTGACTACAAATGCACAGCTGTACATGAGCTCTGGTTCACCTTAGGAGAGAACATCAGAATACGTTTATACTGTAAATGCCTGACAGCTGATATAGGTGATACACAAGGAGACCTCTTCCTCCCCGCCCCCTTCAGAGTTGCCTCAGATCCATCTGCCTCCCCTCTGCCAGCTGACAGGAGCTGTGTGCACCTTCTGTCTGGCTTTATGAGCAGAGTGTGTGTATAGATGGGGTTACAGCTGTGCTGGATGCAGTATAATGGCTCCTTGTGCTGCTACTGATCTCAGTAGGTGTTGGAGGATAGTGAGCCATGGTGCTGCCTCCTGCTGCTCACTCACCTACACATCTGCTAATTACTGCCCACAGGAGGCCTTCTCATGTCTTCTACACTGATACCAGCCCATCCGCTCATTCAGTCTCTGATCAGTTAGGCAGTGTTCTCACTTGAGCTGAGAATGGACATTTTTTTTTCTCCTCCGCTCATCGCTAAACTGACAGTGAACAGTTCTTATTTTACATGTAGGAGCTGTTCACACTTGTCATTGAATTCTTATTATTATTTAGTATTTATATAGCGCCATCATCCAGTGCAGTTTCTAGGCTAAAATGCACCCAGGGCGAGTGTGTAAAAATTGCGCCCCCCCCCCCCAAGCAAGGTATGGGTGCCCGCAGTATAGGTTAGCCAGGTCTAGTTGCACTTAGTATAGGTCCCCCCAGTATAGGTAGCCAAGAATAGGTATCCCAGTATAGGTAGCCAGGCAGAGGTGAGCCAGTATAGTTGCCCCCGCTATAGGTTAGCCAGGTAGGTGCCTCCAGTATAGGTAGCCAGTATAGTTGCCCCCAGTATAGGTTAGATAGGCAGGCGCCCCCGGTATAAGTTAGTTAGGTAGGTGCCCCAGTACAGGTTAGCTAGGTGGGTGCCTCTAATATAGGTAGCCAGAATAGTTGCCCCCAGCATAGGTTAGATAGGTAGGTTTCCCCCAGTATAGGTTAGATGGGTAGCTGCCCCCCAGTATAGGTTAGATTAGGTAGGTGCCCCCCAGTATAGGTTAGATTAGGTAGCTGCTCCCCAGTATAGGTTAAATTGGGTAGCTGCCCCCCAGCGTAGGTTAGATTAAGTAGGTGCCCCCCAGTGTAGGTTAGATTAAGTAGGTGCCCCCCAGTGTAGGTTAGATTAAGTAGGTGCCCCCCAGTGTAGGTTAGATTAGGTAGGTGCCCCCCAGTATAGGTTAGATAGGTAGGTGCCCCCCAGCGTACGTTAGATTAGGTAGCTGCCCCCCAGCATACGTTAGATTAGGTAGCTGCCCCCCAGCATACGTTAGATTAGGTAGCTGCCCCCCAGTATAGGTTAGATTAGGTAGCTGCCCCCCAGCGTAGGTTAGATTAAGTAGGTGCCCCCCAGTGTAGGTTACATTAGGTAGGTGCCCCCCAGTGTAGGTTAGATTAGGTAGCTGCCCCCCAGTATAGGTTAGATTAGGTAGCTGCCCCCCAGTATAGGTTAGATTAGGTAGCTGCCCCCCAGCGTAGGTTAGATTAAGTAGGTGCCCCCCAGTGTAGGTTAGATAGGTAGGTGCCCCCCAGTGTAGGTTAGATAGGTAGGTGCCCCCCAGCGTAGGTTAGATTAGGTTGGTGCCCCCCAGGGTAGGTTACATTAGGTTGGTGCCCCCCAGGGTAGGTTACATTAGGTTGGTGCCCCCCAGGGTAGGTTACATTAGGTTGGTGCCCCCCAGGGTAGGTTACATTAGGTAGGTGCCCCCCAGGGTAGGTTAGATAGGTAGGTGCCCCCCAGTATAGGATAGATAGGTAGGTGCCCCCCAGCGTAGGTTAGATTAGGTAGGTGCCCCCCAGGGTAGGTTAGATAGGTAGCTGTCCCCCATAATGGAGGGGGGAGCCGGAGCCACGGGGAGGGCAACCCTCCCTCTCCCTCCCTCTCCTGGGCCGCCCTCCATGCTCCCCCCTCAGATGCAGAGCGCAGCAGCAGCAGCCAGGGAGGAAGCGCTGTAAACAACATACCTCCCTGCGTTCCAAGCGCTGCTCTCTCGCCGCCGGTCTCTTCCTCTCTGCCTATAAGATGATGCACACGCTGGTTCCTGTTAGCCGGAACCAGCGTGTGCATCATCGTATAGGCGGCAGAGAGGAAGAGACCGGCGGCGAGAGAGCAGCGCTTGAAACGCAGGGAGGTATGTTGTTTACAGCGCTTCCTCCCTGGCTGCTGCGCTCTGCATCTGAGGGGGGAGCACGGAGGGCGGCCCAGGAGAGGGAGGGAGAGGTCGGGCTGCCCTCCCAGCGGCTCCGGCTCCCCCCTCCATTTCAGCGCCCACCTCCCAACAGCGCCCCGGGCGGCGGCACGGGCCGCACGGCGCTTAAAACGGGCCTGCCATCATCTTCTGCAGCACTGTACAAAGTATATTGTCTTGTCACTAAGGGCCCTTTCACATGGACAGTTGAACTGTGTGCTCAGCAAGCAGTTACCAGGCAGCAGTGAGCAGTTACCAGGCAGCAGCAAGCAGTTGTGAGAGGTCGACAGGCTTTGCACTGCCTATCGACTGCCCATGTCAAAGGGCCCGAACTATCTCTCAGAGGAGCTCACAATCTAATCCCTACCATAGTCATATGTGTGTATGTATCGTGTAGTGTATGTATTGTAGTCTACGGACAATTTTTAGGGGGAAGCCAATTAACTTATCCGTATGTTTTGGGGATGTGGGAGGAAACCGGAGTGCCCGGAGGAAACCCACACAGACACGAGGAGAACATACAAACTCTTTGCAAATAGTACTCTGGCTAGGATTCAAACCGGGGACCCTGCGCTGCAAGGCGAGAGTGCTAACCATTACGCTTGCTGCCCCAATTTCTGCTCCTTGTAGCGCACACATTGTCAGGACTACACCTCCACCAGCACCCTTATTGACACGGACTCGCCGAGCCTGGTGGACCACTCTTACGATGGTCAGAAATCTGAAATGTTAGCCCATTGGAGAAGTAGCCGATACCTACATTTGGACTGGAGTGTGTCTGCTGGAAAGTGTGTGCGCAGGATATCTGTTTGTTTTGTTTTTGTTCACACTTGTCACCCTGCAACGGATCCGCATTGCAGTGAGTGGGCCGCACTTCTGTGCAGTCCACGATAATCCTGGGCAGGCGGATGCAGGGGCATATCTGGATAAGATAGAGCCTAAAGCAAACACTGAAACCTCTAAGAACAGCATCCTTCCTTGATTACAAGTGTTATGGTTGCCTGTCTTTTTTAGCCTGGATATTGATGAACTTACTTTTTTTTTTTTTTTTTTTAAGGGCCTGAGCCCACTGCTGCGTTTTTAAATGCTTAAACACATACGTTTCTATAAATTTTTACAGAGTAACCAAGCAGCTCGGGGTGACCCAAGCCACTAGGAATGTATAGGGGGGATAAAAGACCAAAAAGCCCTCCTACTAAGTATTGCTTGGTGAAATTTGCCTTCTTAAAACAGAAGGAAATTTGCAATAATTCAGCTATAAGTGTACATTTGTGTTTATCCACAATGCACCACTACTGTATATGCAAATTATCGCTTTTCGCCCCTGTAAGCGAGACAAGCATCCAGAACCGCTGGTGTATATCAAGTCTATAGCTTTAAATATTACACAGCCACACCAACTCCACATGTAGACAGCCTGTTTCGGGCTTTTGGCCTTCATCAGTACATGGCAGGGATTGAAGAGGAGTTTTTAAAAACGCAGCAGTGGGCTCAGGCCCTAACAGAATCCTGTGTGTGTGTGTATGTAGATGGGGTCACATCTGTGCTGGATGCAGTATAATTGCTCCTTGTGCTGTAGAGATGAGCCTGCTGATCTCCGTAGGTTTTGGAGAACAGTGAGCCAGAGCGCTGCGTAATATGTTGGCACTTTATAAATCCAATAAATAAATAAAATTGTTTAGCAAATGTTATCATTAGTGACCACCTTAAAGGTGGCCACTGACCATACAATTTGCCGAACTATCATTTAAGACCGATTATTCATACGCACGATTGGAAATGATCCTTTGGGACCACTAATGGACAAAAATCTCCTAACCAATCTGATCAGCTTGATGGAGTCCACCCAAAAAATTGGATTGATTTAATTAATCTAATCTGATTGGTTAGGAGATTTTCGTCTATTAGTGGTCACAAACAATCATTACTGATCATTCATACAAACAATTGTTTGGCGAATTGTATAGTTAGTGACCACCTTAATGCTAGGCATACATGGTAAGTTTCTTTCCTTATCAGTCGAGCCGCTGATGGCTCGATTGATAATATCCGACAGGTCCGATGACCTGCCGGATAGATTCCCCGCCGGCAGGGACGAGAGGGAATCGATCGGCGGGGACGCGGTGGAAGTCGATCCGGCTGCTAATCGGCCGCCGGATTGACCCGTGTATGCCCCGCATAAGACAACACAACAAGGACATACAAACTCCAACCAATATTGTTCTTGGCTGGTAATTAATACTAGGACTTCATGCTACAGTGGTGCCCAGGTAGTACAAGGCCTGTAAGAGATTGGCTCTTCGGGCGAGTTATCTGATACCGCTCAGGGAATGCGGTTATTATAATATTAGAGGCCAGACGGATCTCATGTGACAGGGATACAGAGGAGACCAGACAAGCAGCTTTTCTTCAGTTCTATCACTGTGACCGCATTATCAGGGGAAGAAGAGTTGCCGGACTGGTCTGCTGACTGGTTTCCTGTCCCCTGAGTCTGCTGGTTTCTGTTCTGTTATCTGGAAAGGTGACGAGTGACACAGAGTCCTGGTTTCATGTCATGTCAGCTCCGGCCAGATCCACCACAGACAGCCTTGTGTGAAACGACTTTATTCCAGACCGGCAGAGGTGGCACTGCATAAATGATGTGGGAACAAACTCGTTTGATCTGTTGCTCTATAAGCAAACTTGACGGTAGACTTTAGTGCGAAAAACTTGCTGACTGCTGCTTTCAGTAGAGTCATATGACCAGTTCAGCAGCACTGGACGTCACAGAAAGCAGAAGCTAATTGGTTAGTCATTTGCAGGCAAAACAACCAAAGCCAAATGCTGAGCATGATACCTGTGCTGGCATCCATATTCCTTACACATTAGGGTTCCTTTAAAGCACACCTGAAATGAGAGGAATATGGAAGAATACATATTTCTTTCCTTTTTAAACAGTGCAGATTGCCTGGCTGTCCTGCTGATCCTGTGCTTCTAATATGTTTAGCCATAGACCCTGAACAAGCATATGCAGATCAAGTGCTCTGACTGGATTTAGACACTACTGCAGCCAAAGAGCAGGACTGCCAGGCAACTGGTATTGTTCAAAAAAGGAATCTGGCAGCCTCTGTATGCCTCTCACTTCAGCTGTCCGGTTTTGGACTAGCCCATCTCCTCATGGCGGGTTCTCAGGGTATTCTTTATTTTCAAAAGCACATAGCAAATGGTAATTGCTCCGTCCAACTGGTAAAAAAAATTGTAAAGCGGGCAGGGAGGCTGGTCCGCATCTTTGTGTAACTCTTTTTCAGAGAGTGTCTTTATAAAGCAAAAAGGCCATGCTGAGAATACCCCATGAAGAGATGGGCTATTCCAAAACCTGTCGGTTCTGTCAACATAGGAGTAAAGTAATTTATGGCTCATTTTTCTCTGGAAGAAATGTAGCGGAGGAAGAGGATTTATATTTACCTGTGGATTCTTCCAGTCACCTGTAGTCCAGCTCCCTCAATGCCAGTTTGGTCCTCTCCGTTCTGTCGCTGGCAGTAGTCCCCGACTGGCTCAGTGGCAGAACGCAGGGGACCAGGAGGATGGCGAGGGACTACAGGGGGCTGGAAGAAGCCCCAGGTAAGTATAAATCCTCTCCCTCTCCTCGTGACAGGTGCACTTGAAGTGACAACATGGAGTCACCGGGGATACAGCTTACAAGACAGGGTTCCCAATAGGGAGCGTAGCTTTCCTGGAAGGTCTGGTTAATGAACGCAGTCACCTCACAGCAGAAGTCATTGCATCATTTTATATGTAACTCGATGGTGTAAACTTTGTTTTTAGGTAAAGTCAATACCGGCTCTTAACCTGCAAAATAACAAGGTGGATCCAGGTTAATATTTTATTGCTCAATGCACTTAGTAACCGGAGAATTCTCTATGACTTTCTGAACAGTGGATGGGGAATGCTGGGAGTAATGGGCGGATAATGATGTGGAAAATGATTATCGCAGAGCTGTTTACTTATTGGCCGGAATCCCGATTGTCAGGCTGCCAGTGTGAGAAGGTCCATCCGCCGCCGCCCATAGCAGATCAGAGCTGCTTCAGCATCCATTATTTACACATAGCAAGGCCTGGACTTGCTCCTGGCTGCCACCCCCAATCTCATGTCCCCTGTCACCTCAGGCAGCTCAAAGGCCTCAGCGCACTAAGACACGTTCAGTAAAAATGTCATGCAGCACGGTGGCGTAGTGGTTAGCGCTCTCGCCTTGCAGCGCTGGGTCCCTGGTTCGAATCCCAGCCAGGGCACTATTTGCAAAGAGTTTGTATGTTCTCTCCGACTCCGTGTCTGCGTGGGTTTCCTCCTGGCACTCCGGTTTCCTCCCACATTCCCAAAAAAAACATACGGATAAGTTAATTGGCTCCCCCTAAAATTGGCCCTAGACTACAGTACTTATACTACATAATATAGACATATGGCAATGGTAGGGATGAGATTGTGAGCTCCTTTGAGGGACAGTTAGTGACAAGATATATATATATATTAATATACTGTACAGCGCTGCGTAATATGTCGGCGCTGTATTAATACTAAATAATAAAATAATAATGTTCCGTAATTTACCTCATGAGCTATTTTAGACTTTGTGTGTTTTAAATTTACTAAGATATTTTCACACATGCGGTAATAGTTTGGTAATTTACCGAAAAATGCATGACAATTCACTAATATTTTTTACTTGACATGAGGTTTTATATTCAGTATTTTAACCCTTTAGTAGCCAACAAATTTAGAGGCTTGCAAGTGCTCCAGGCCAATTTATTTTAGCACTTTATTTTTAATTTATTTGTTACATTTACTTGCTTCTAATTAGCATTGGTAATTAGCACTCGACACTAGGGGTCACCGTGAGACAGTAACGGAGGACTTTTGCTTTCAGTTTCTTTATTTTCTGCCAGTAGAGCGAGATCAAAGAATTCCAAGAATTTACCTCACACCAAGTTCTGCCGACTGAAGTCAAAAGCATTGCAGGGAGAATGAATGAAAGATGTGACACAAATTAGCATTTATTTGTTATTATACTGACAAGTAAAGATCTAGTCCAAGCTGCATAAAATTCATTTGTATCGGCTCAAAACAATTAGGGCTTCATGCACCGGTAAAGTTGCCGTAAGCATTCATTGAGTTATTTACCTCACAAGTCAGTTATTTACCTCACAAGTCAGTAAATTACCTCACTAGTTGGTCATTTTAGTTTTCCTTGTGTTAACAGCCTTGGTTAGTTGAGTTTCACACAATGTTCCGTAAAATCAGCTTTCTTCTGATTTACCGAATGCAGTAATGCTTTGTGAATTGAGGCCACTGTCTGTCATAGCAACGTGTGTTGGGAGCTGCACACAGCTGTTCTTAGGACACATCGTTATCCGGGTGATTATGGATTCTCCTGAGGCTAGGGTGACACAATGGCTGCATGTCCTATGCCCGGTGCACACCTCATACAAGTACACCTCCTAAGGGACGTTATTATTGATTTACATAGCAGCATCCTCCACCATAGCGCTGTACGATATAATCACAAGGTGCATAAGATGAAGAAAGTGCAACATAAGTGTGACACTCAAAAATGTTGCAGAATATAAAAACAGCTGTGGCTAGAAATTATTTGAGAACAAATGATCAAGGGCTCGTTTCCACTAGTGCAGTGCGAATCACCGGGATTCCACCGCTGACGAAATCGCATGCGGATGCGATTCCGCGTGCGTTTTTTGCCGCGATTTCGCATAGGCAGGGTATATGCAAATTTAACCATGTCACTGCCTGGTTCAATTTGCATTAGTTTTCGTGCGAATTCGCACGCGAAATCGCGGCAAAAAACGCACGTGCGTTTTCCCTATTAAATACATAGCCTGCGAATCGCCTGCATTCCTCACGCAGGTGAATTCTGCAGGCCCTACCGTGCAGAAAAATCCTGCACAGAAAAACGCACCAAAAAAATAACAAGTGGAAACAGTCTCATCCACTTGTATTGGTTATGCGAATCCGCATGCAGACAACGCATGCGGATTCGCTCTAGTGGAAACGGGCCCTAAAGGACATCAGTTGGTTACCTTTCCCTTACCCTATAAAGAGAGAATTTTTTTTTTTTGACCCAGAAAAACAATCTTTTGTGGATCCTTTGTTACGTAATTTTCTGTCTTGCGCATGTTGAGGAAACCTTGTTCAGCATCTAATGACTTCTGCCGCTGCTAATGATCAAGCACGATTATTGCCTGAAAATATCCAACAAGCTGTATTGGTCAACGTGACCAACAAAGGTATTCAAATTTTGCAACGATATGTGTACAATTTATTATTCCTTCATACTTCATTATTAGTTTCAAGCGATTTTTATCAAACATGTACATAGTTTTATAGATCCCAATTTCAGTCTGTTTTTGGCCTTCAGAAGTCCCATTTGTTTACAAAACAACTCTATGGTAGGATTTGCAGAAGAAGTGTTGCTGAGTACCCAACTATACTACGCAGAACCAAAATTTTATGTAGTGCTGCTCAAAGTACTCAAAAATTCCTCTAATTATTTGTATTATGTTTGTTAAATCTTCTGTTACCTCTGGTTGTGATGGAAGACATGGCTGAGGACTGTGATGGTGTGGAGTCTGTATGGGTAAGTCTTCATGCCGGAAGTAAGCGATTTCAATTGCTGATTGGGATCTGTTATAAACCTCCACACATAAACCGCATGGAGGAAGGAGGCAAAATTATATTTAGCATTGCTTTTTATTAGAGGGCTTTTCAGTCTTTTAGCCCCTTATATCTAGATAGGTTAGTGGTTTGGGGTCACCAGCAGAAAAAGCTGCAAGCAAAAACGGGGGCAAAGTTATAAAGGGTGATTTAAACTATCCAAACCTGGATATTAAAGCTACTGGCTCTAGTAATAGTGGCAGATTTATATCAACACTGCAAGACCCTAACTTAACTCAAATAGTAGCTGAACCAAGCAGGGGAGATGCTCTGCTTGATTGGGTGATTTCAAATAGATCCATTATTCTATCTAAACTTTACGTTCGAGAACACTTGGGGAATAGTGACTGAAAAGATGGGACACAACCAAAAGTATGAGTTTTTAAAAAAAGGCTAATTTGAAGAAGCTCAAAGATTCACAAAGTCTGATATACGGGGATAGTAAATAACAGAGTAAGGACAATCCTTCAAATTTCATTGGCTCCTGACCCTGTGGTCACTGTGAGCCAATCAGTGATGACAGAAATGAAATCTGGTTAAAAAAAAAAAAAAAAAAAGGCTTTGGTCCCTTTTTAAAGTGTAACTGTCGGGCATAAAATCAAAAATCAATTCTTTATTTTTATCTGGTAAACAAGTAATAAGCATGCTAATCAGGCAATTCAAAAGTTAAAATTTCTATTACTTTTCTTGTTGATAAATGATCATTCCCCAGTTTATCTGACACTTATTTGGTACGTTGCTGCACAAAAGAAGTTGCAGGGCATGCTGGGTTGTCTTTTTTTGCTTCTTGATTTCCCCTCAGACTTAACTAATGTACAGAAGCAAAAAAGGACAACCCAGCATGCCCTGCAACTTTATTTTTGCGGCAACGTACCAAATAAGAGTCAGGTAAATTGGGGAATGATCATTTATAAACAAGAAAAGTAATTGTGATTATAACTTTTGGCTTGCCTGGTTAGCATCCTTATTACTTGTTTACCAGATAAAATTAAAGAACTGATTTTTGATTTTATGCCCAACAGTTACACTTTACGCGTAGTTAAAATGTGGAATGTATTACCACAGGAAGTAGTCATGTCAAATAATTTTCTGCATTTAAATAGGATGCTTTCCTTTCTTTAAAAGACATCAATGGCTAAAATTACAAATTACTAGGTAATTCCTGGTGGTGTTGATCCATTGATTTTTATCAGACTGCCATCTGGAGTTGGGAAGAATTTTTTTTCCCATTCTAAAGATTAATTGGCCCAAGCCTGGTAAGGGTTTTTCGCCTTCCTCTGTGTCAACTGGGGATGTGTGAGGGTGAAGGACTTTTTTTGTTTGTTTGTTTGTTTGTTTGTTTTTGTTTTGGGTTTTTTTCCGCTTAAATTTCATGAACGAATTTTTTTATCATAACCACACTATGTATGTTACTAACTTACTATGCCAAGTAATTTATTTACAGTGGGTGGAATATGCAAATCATTCCTATACATTCTTTTAATGAACCTAAGAAGCCTTCTATGCCGCTCTGCTGTAACCCGGAAGTGATGCGCTCTTGTTGCTGTGTTTCCATTGCATGGAAGGAATGATCTGCGGTCACCTTCTTTCGTTTTGTAAGAAGAGAATCCAGTTCTGTGCTTTGATTAATTCAGTAGGGGGCTTCTAATGTCATGTGGGCAGTTTCGATTTCACTGCTAAAATACCGATGGCTCTGATTTTTCGTAACTTAAATGGGCATTGCATATTTACATTTCCTCACATTACATTGTTTAAAATAATGTATCAATACATGCCTTTCTTTTTAGGTTTCCAACATGCTGTCCCGACTCCGAGTCCTGCCAAGTATGGGCCTTGCTGCCCGCCGTGCCGTCCACACCAAAGAGAAGGGGAAACCGCTGCTGCTCAGTCCAAGGACAAACAAGGTGAGGAATCATTGCATGTCCACATCAGCACTTGGGCTCTAGTGCTACGAGATCACAAGCTGGAGACATGGGGCATCCAAGAGCAAATAAGAGAGCTGGCCAGGCCCGTGGAGTCTGTACAAAAATTATACGTCTCCTACTCCTCAGTTTATGAAACCTTACACTCCAGGTACCCCAAATTTCTTTGACTGCAACTCCTTACCAGGGTTATGGAGTTGGTACAAAAATCACCTAACTCCGACTCCTCATTTTATGAAATCACCGACTCAGAATCCAGGTACCCAAAATTGCTCTGACTCTACAACTACACAGCTCTGGAACTGGCCCTGTCCACATGTCAGGGTGCTGAAGTGTGGTGACGGGCGAATTTGGGTTTCCGAATTTTGATAATGCGAATTTGAACACCAAAACTAGTCACAAGTGACTATAAGAGCCTTCTGTCATGCTGCCCCTACGTTATGGAACTTCTTACCTCAGCAGATCAGGACAGCTCCATCCCTGGAAGTGTTTAAATTCAGACTGAAAACCCACCTGTTCAGTTTGGCATTTGCAGAAATATAACTTTTGTTGTGTGAATACTCCATCCTACTACCAACTACTGAATCTGAGAGAGCCTAAGTGCTTTGAGTCCTATGGGATAAAAGCGCTATAGAAATGTTATTGTAATGTATAAGTCACTTGTGAGGCCACATCTGGAATATGGGATGCAGTTTTGATCACCAACCTGTAGGAAGAACTGTAACAAATACCAGCAATTTAATCAGATGGCTGGAATGTCTCACTTACCAAGGAAGGATGGACAAACGGGGCTTATTTAGCTTGGGGAATAGACTGAGGGGTGACTTGATTAACATGTATAAATACATCAGAGGGCAATACGTCCCTAGGGTTGTACAAAGGCCAAGGAAACATGATCTGAATATGAGTGGTTAAAATGTGAAATATGGTACCACAGGAAGTAGTTATGGTAAATTCTATATCTGCATTTAAAAAGGGCTTGGTTGCATGAAGGACATCTATGGCTATAATTATTAGTTGATCCAAGGATGTTATCTAACTGCCACTGAGTGAGGACATTTTTTTCCCCCTTTTTGAGGCTAATCTCAATGTACAAATTATCCTCACCTGGTGTGCATGCCCAGAACCCTCCCAGTGGTGATGCACAGCCAGGTGGGTGGAGCATGGATATTCGGGGAGCACGGGGAAGTAGAGCATGCACCACTCTTTCAGCTTCTGTTCGACTAGCTGTAGTTGGGAGATATGAACACGGAGGAGGTTGGGTGGGGGCTGGAGGCAGCTACAGACAGGCGCAACAGTAAAACGGGGACCTGTAAGTATTAGGATTCCATAAGACACTCATTTTCATGTTTAGTTTAGTATTTTTGTGGTCAGTTCAGGTGTCCTTTAACCTCCTAAAATATTTAAATAAGATGCAATAAATCCTGTATACTTTGCTCTTTATTGGAATGAGTTGACAGAAATTACCACTTTATGTTTCTGTTTAGGGAATGGCGTTCACGCTGCAGGAGAGGCAAATACTTGGCTTGCAAGGTCTGCTGCCCCCAAAGATTGAGACGCAGGACGTCCAAGCTGCCCGATTCAGCAGAAACCTAAAGAAGCTGAGGGACCCCCTGGAAAAGTAGGTTGTGGCTTCTGTAGCACTGGCCAATCAGAGCTTCGTATTCTCTGTAAAGAAAAACACTCTGTCCCGACTCAGTCTCCCGTCATCTTTGCCAAGCCAGTGCTGGGACCCCCTGAAGCCTGATGACAAAAGCTTGTTGATTGAGTTCGGCTGTATTGCGCAGATGCAGACTGCTTGCGCATGCCCGGAAGCATGGAGCCAAGACGCAAGCTGTCCTGCGCAGCTGCACTCGTTCACGTACTGGAGAGCAGATGCAAACTTTGTTGGACCCAGCACTGGAACGGTGTGGTAGACTGGGGGGGAGGGCGGTAGAAGCCTCTGGAAAATCCAGGGACTTTCCTCTACTGAGAGTAGCATGTGACGTCGTTTGCGGTTTTATAACTCACAGGTTTTACTGTCACTCTTTTTCTGCTGAAGTGACTCGGCTGTTGTCAGGGAGAGGGGGGGGGGGGGAGGAAGCAGAATCAAGACACAGGCAGAGAGTGTCTCCTTGCCAGCAATGATTACATTTGCCAGTTAGCCACAGATGAGCAAGCCTGTACTGCTCTCTGCAGTGAAAATAATAGTTTTTCCACACTGGGAATGCTTTCAAATGTTCTTTTATGAACCCATGGGCACCGCCAGGGTACAAGCAAGGCAAGCCTCCCTTTAGAGGGGGTCTTGCTGTCTCTGGTGGACTGCCCTATGCTCCGCGGCCCCGCCCCCTTCTGCCACCCAGCGCCCGTAATTTACATGCCCTGATCCAGCGTCAAATCTCACTCTTCTGCCGCCGGCTTTGCGTTCCATCACCATGATTGCTTCCACCATGACGTCCGAAGTGCCGGCTAGAAGTAACCATGGTGACCAGAGCTAAGCAGCCAGCAGGAGAGCGTTGAGATTCCGCGCTGAATCGGAGCATGCGTGTTGGAACAGAGAAACCACTGCCAGAGGTGACACACAGGGGAACAAGAGGTGACACTGACACAGGGGCACTAGAGGTGACACAGGTGAACCAGAAGTGACACAGGGTTATAAGAGGCACAGTGGGAACTGAGGTGACACAGAGGTGGGACAAAAGAGGCACATAGGTGACAGTGGTCCGACTTGAAAATGGATTCAGGTTAAGAATGGACCTACAGGTCCCTATCTTGTTCATGAACCGGGGACTAACTGAATTTCACTAGTCACTTTTTTTAGGTACGTCTTGCTAGTACTGACTATGACCTTTCTTATCATCAGAACTGCTTTAATTTATCTTCAATCCATATTTACATAAAAAAGCGCACGTGACCGCGCGCAAACCTCTGCTTATCACGTTGAGTCACGCTGTTCGCGTGAAAACCTCGGCGATCGGCAGCTCGCGTGATAACTGCTGTCATAGCAGTTATCACAGTTTTGTGAATCGAGCCCATGATACCATCATGCAGTTGGTTCCGCCCACATCATGTCATCGCCACGGGGTAAGGGCACAAATTATTTGCTGCTTGGGGCCAAAAAAAACCTTAGCAGCAGCTCCCGTATGTACCCAAGAGTAGTTACTGAAATTTTAGTTTTCTGAGTACAGTATAATCCCACTCTAAGGTGAACTTGAGGTGAGTGTGATTATGGAGGCTGCCATATTTATTTCCTTTTAAACAATACCAGTTGCCTGGCAGTCCTGTTGATCTGCAGTAGTGTCTGGGTCACAACCCTTAAAAAAACATATGACTAATACAGTCTGACTTCCGTCAGAGCACCTGATCTGCTGCATGCTTGTCCAGGGTCTATGGCTGAAAGAATTAGAGGAAGAGGATCAGCAGGACAGCCAGGCAACTTCCATTGTTTAAAAGGAAATAAATACTGTATGTCAGCCTCCGTATCCTTCTCATGTAGGGTTCCCTTTAATACTGATACTGCTATACTACCACACGTCTTCTAGTGTGTATGTATATAATACCCATGTTGTGTGGTGTGACAGAAGCCCTCTTGATCTTCCAGAGCAATCCCCACACTGTTCCTTGTACCTTCTGTTGTCACCTCGGAGGTCCCCTGCAGACAATCTCCTCACATTCTTCTTTCTGTTTCAGGTACACCTATGTGATGGGCATACAGGAGAGGAATGAGAAGCTCTTCTACAGAGTATTACTGGATGACATCGAGCATCTGATGCCCATCGTCTACACGCCCACCGTCGGCCTGGCCTGCCAGCAATATGGACATATATTCCGGAGACCAAAGTCAGTATATATGGCAGTGCATCTTCTCAGTTGTCTGTCCTGCAGAGAGATTCGGTGAAGGCACCAAAAATATATGGGCGGTAAAACTTTAAAATATAACCTGTAGATGAGAGGTAATCCCTTACCTCTCTAGAAGATACAGGCACCAGTTGAATTGGAAAAATATGCATTCAAGAAATTGACAACACGTTTCGTGGGTCATGGCCCGCTTCCTCAGGTCAATACAAAAAATGCCTTAGCAGCATAAGGAGTAGAAAGTAGGCAGTCCTTTGGAGGTAATAACTTGACAGTTTTCAGGAAAGTGTATGGAACTACAGGAGAACGACCGTCCAGTATCCAGCAGGTCCTGGAGCACCGAGCGGGGATGGTGAATTCCCCACAGACCTATACGGTGGCTGCAGGAACTGCAACCCACCTTTGGGTGTATAAAATCGTATATTTTTTTTTCCTCCTATACCAAATGATACTGCACCATCGGACTCCTGGTGGAAATCTACTTCTCGTTTAGGTGCTCTTGGTCCCTACAAGAACCACCAAACCCCTTCTACTGTCCTCCTGCAGAGCTCTCTTGCATGGTGCAGCTTTATGGTTACCTGTTATGGTTACCTTGGGAGCGGTTACATAAAAAAGCATATTAACAGACTTGGGTCAAGTATTGACCTGATTACTTATTAATCTGATTATTCATTTCAAATAAGACCTCAGGGGATTTCTTGTTCTGTTAAGACTAATCCAAGGTGTACTTTACTGGAGAACCTGGTTGAAGCTTTTACATTACAAGACATGCACCGTTTGTACCTTCAAAACTGGCCTCAGCTTGATTTGACTACCTGTGTTCTAAAACCTACTTAAGAATGTTTCTTTGATAAAGACAAATATGCTGTTTGAGACATATATCGTATGAGATGCCAATAGAGATTGGTTTGGTGTGTGGGACTCTGATAGAGTTTGGTCTGTATGTGGGACACTGCTAAAGACTGGTTTGGCTCATGGTAGCCTATTGGAGACTGGTATGATGTGTGGGGCACTGCTAGACTGTTGCACTGTGTGGAACGCTGCTAGACACTGGTCCGTTGCATGGGAGCCTATTGGAGACTGGTATGATGTGTGGGGCACTCACAGACTAGTGCCACTTGTGGGAGCCTATTGGAGACTGGTATAGTCATTGGTTTGTAAGTAGGACAGTGCTAGAGACTGGTCCGGCACTTGACCGGAATATAGGATGCTACTAGGGAGAATATTGGAAACTAGTACAGTGTTTGGAAACCTGCATCAGACTGCACTATGGTGTGTAGCAGCCTATTAGAGACTGGTATAGTATATTAGACACTGCTAAGAACTGGTTCGGAACATGGGAGCCTATTAGAGACTGGTACGGTGTGTGGGGCGCTGCTAGAGACTGTTGCATGGGAGCTGGTCCGTTGCATGGGAGACTATTGGAGACTGGAATGACATGTGGCCCACTACCTTAGACTGTTTTGGTGTGTGGGAGTTAATTGGAGACTGCTACAATGAGTGGGACGCTATGTGAGACTGGTCTGGTGTGTGGGAGCCTATTGGAGACTGATACGGCATGTGGGCTTCTGCCTTAGACTGGTTCAGTGTATGTGATCCCACTGCCTTGTATTGGTTGGATGTGTAGACCGGTCCAGCGTGTAGGGGAATTTTAGGTGGAAGGACTATGGCTTTCCCTTTGGTCTTTTGACTTCAGATCAGGGGTGTAACTAGAAGGAGCAGCACCTGCGTTTGTAGGTTGACATAGAGCTGCGGAGGATCCCAACTACTAACCTTCCCTTCCTCCGATACAGAGAACTATAGTTCAGATCAGGTGTGTTTGTGGCTACACTTGTTATGGGTGTGGAGATCATGATGGCCACACTTGTTTTATGACCCTTGTGAGATGGGCCTCCAGGCCGTGGAAGGGCACCAAGGGGAGGCAAGGGAAGGGGTGTGGACATTTGGGGGGCATCAAAGTTTCGAAGGGGGGGGCCCCATGAATTGTAGTTATGCCCCTGTTTCAGTTGTTTCCTAGTCACACACCTGAAATAAGCCTGCAGCCTATGGTGTTCGGTCTGCATGCTTGTGACCCAGTTGGCATTACAGGCAGAGGATCAGTACAACAATGAGGCATTTTAAAGGAAGTCTAAATTTTTTAAAGGAAGTTCCAGCAAAATGAGGATTGCGCAAAAGGTGGATCAGTGCATCACCAGGCCTCCTCCGAATGGCCTTTAATCAGAGGTGCGCTGAGCCCCCCAGAAAACTGCAAACGCACCTTGAACCCAAACAGAAGCTCTGATCCACCTTTTGCGCAATTTTCAATTTTATTTGGTAGCGCACCCAGGCTATGCATATGCATAGGTTAGGATTTAGTTAGTGTTAGGTCTCCTCCCATATGAGGATGACTTCTCCGCAGTGGGAGGGATGAGTACGGTACTTAATAGATTACATGCAAGCTGTTACGGAAACCAACATCCTCCAGTGGTAAACAGGTCATGTGTATGCTAGGTGTGTATTTTATCCCACAAGTGGGGCTTGCACTCTCTTGCAGGTAGGCACTTATCTGTTTTTAAGTAGCGCTGCTCATTTCCTTGCCATCCAGCAAAATGAGGACCTTCTGGAGCTCAGAGGAGGCACATTTGGAAGGACAGCATCTGCTCTACAGTGTCTTGTAATACTGACATCTACCCATTCTGTCTCACCATCTTTTTTTTTTTTTTGTAAAAGTCTCTTTAGTAGCACTTGTCTGAGCAATAATGAGTGTCCATGTTTTTCCTCCAGGGGTGTATACATTACTCTGTTAGACAGAGGTCATATCCGATCCATCCTTGATAACTGGCCAGAGACTAATGTGAAGGTAAGTGTATGGAGGGAGGGGTAACTTCTCATTTCTCTGTTCTCCTTCCACTGGAGTATTATAAATATTGATTATGTCAAGAGCTTTATGGGAGGGTTCTCAGTCCCCTTTAATGCTTTGTGTTCCATTCAACCCCCTCCCATTTATTTATCCTCTGGCCACGCTGGCCATCACTACACTGCTACACATTATTGATTTGTTGTATTTAAAGGGAACCTAAACTGAGAAGGATATGGATTTTTCCTTTAAAATAATACCAGTTGCCTGACTCTCCTGCTGATCCTGTGTCTCTAATACTTTTAGTCACAGCCCCTCAACAGCATGCAGATCAGGTGCTCAGACTGGATTAGCTGCATGCGTGTTTCAGGTGTGTGATTCAGCCTCTACTACAGCCAAAGAGATCAGCAGGACTGCCGGGCAACTGATATTGTTTAAAAACATATATCCCTCTCAGTTTAGGTGCACTTTAAATGTATTTGTATGCACTAGCACTTTTGAAGGACACCTTTTTTCATTAGCACTCCTGACAAAGCCCTCCTATGGAGGTCAAACATGTAGAGTACTGGTGTCTTTTTCTTTAAAACCCACCTCTTCAAGGTGGCATCCTCACCCTCTACCCTGCCATAAACCCCTCAGTTGAATACCTATTCTACACCCCCACCTAATGTTTCCCTCCCCTTAGTTTGTCAGCCTGTGGAAGTGTACTTCCTTCCCTATTGTATACTTCTTGATCTTTCCATTCTTGCCTTCTCATTAACCGTCTCGGACTTGAATTACTGAATCCCTGCAGCCAGCGCCCAAGTCTCATGACCATGTTTCTTGTACCGTCTTCTTGTTAACCTTTCCCCACATTTTGTATAACCTTGTGTTACGTTATTTCTGCCTACCACTGTATGTATCCCTATTGATTGGTGGCGCTTTACAAGTAACTTTAGGAGCATTTGTATGAACTGAGATAGAGGTGAATTGGGGATCATGATTGGTGTCATCCCTGTATGGTATCTGTATAAATAAACTCGCAAAAGATAAGAACTGGCACAAAGGACAGAAAAAGGTCAGAATTGGGTAAGCATAGCCTCCCACATACCTGCTGTTGTCTCATCTGTATTCTATACAGTGCTACGAAAGTTGCTGGTGCTATATAAAGACTAACAAGGAGTTAGGAGAATAGAATTGGGCAGTTCTCAGGTCATCTCCGTTTAATCTAAAATGTAATTTTGAATGTTGTGTTGGAGGTGAATTTTTTTTTTACGTATTTTTAAGGTAGGGAAAGCCCTTCACTAGATGCTGGGAGAAGTGTAGATCTGCAGCTGAAACTGTCTAGATGAGGTGGGCACTCCAGAGGACCAGCAGTCAAAGCTTCCTCAAATACCAGTATTACAGTCCTGGCTAAAAGTTTTGAGACTGTGAAAAATATTAGTTTTCACAAAGTTTGCTGCTAAACTGCTTTTAGATCTTTGCTTCAGTTGTTTATGTGATTGTGAGGATCAGCGTGGCAGCCTTTTGACCACTGTTCAGGTCTGCATTCTGCAAGTCTCTGGAAGAGAGACCTTTTGTCAGTTGTGCAGCTTGCTGCTGAGGGATTTGCATATGTTTGTCATGCAGATTGCCTAGACACATCCCTTGTGGGGTTGTTCTATAAATACTATGTGATACCACAGTAAGTGGCTGGTCATAAGAGTTAGTCCTGTGGAACACTCGCCTGGAGTGTCAGCCTTGCTCTTTGTTTAAAGATTAGCCTAGAGTAATTCCTGGGACTGCACTAGGCAGGTTTCCCTAGTGCAGTTAGGATTGCTTATCTGTTTTGTTTGTCCGTTGCGATTGTCCTATCCCAGCGGTGGTCGACAGGAAATCGTTCTGTGTGTCTGGGTGCTAACCGGAACAGCGGTTGTTACTGGTAGCCCCTTCTGATCTGTTTCCCTGGATCGCACCATCCTCTTGCGCTAGTGCTGTGGATCCTTCTGTTCTGCTACTCTGTACCTGGATCGCACTAGCATCTTGCGCTAGCGCTGTGGATCCTTCTGTTCTGTCTTCCTGATTCGCACTAGCCACTTGCGCTAGTGCTGTGGATCCTTCTGGTCTGCTACTCTGTACTTGGATCGCACTAGCATCTTGCGCTAGCGCTGTGGATCCTTCTGTTCTGTCTTCCTGGATCGCACTAGCCACTTGCGCTAGTGCTGTGGATCCTTCTGGTCTGCTACTCTGTACTTGGATCGCACTAGCATCTTGCGCTAGCGCTGTGGAACCTTCTGTTCTGTCTTCCTGGATCGCGCTAGCCACTTTCGCTAGTACTATGGATCCGTCTGATCTCCATCTCTCTGTCTCCCTGGATCGCACTGGTCTCTTTTCGCTAGTGCTGTGGATCCTGTCTCTCGCCTGTTCCTATTTTCGTGTGTCTGTCTTGTCTGCTACGAACACTTGCTGGAGGCTCGGTGAGGTAACCGTTAAGCAAGCGCTCAAGTCCTCTGTTTTATGTTTGTCTGTCGGTGGTTAGTTAGGCGTGTTTGTCTCTATTGTGCTTATCACGTGGAGACCGCGCATAAACGCGTGCACTGTTGCGAATGAGTGCGGTGTTCGCGTTTAGCTAGCGTTTGTTATTTTCCGTGTCTTCTCATTGTATTATTTGCTGTGCCTTTGCTACTCTTGTGCTCTACCTTGCTGTAGCCTTGTGTCACCTCTAGCAATCGCCTCTCTCGCGATTGCGTTCCTGCTTCCTATCTGCTGTTGTGTATGCACCGTCGCGGGTTGGCGACTAGTTTGGTGCACACACATACAATCTGTCACTTTGCTCTCTCTGCTTCAGGGCTATCTTGCCTTGCGTTCCGTCCCTTCGTGCAATTCCTGTCTGGCGTGTGTGGCAGGGCAGAGGAGCTGTTCCTCTGCACTCCACAGCTCCATCTGTCGACAGGAATTTCCCTCTACAGGTGCATTGCACCTTTTGCTGGGTTTCCTGCAAATTATACGCTTGTGGAGGATTTCCGCAGTGTCAGCGCTGGTCTTGTGCGCTGATCACGGAGAGAATCCCACAATCGTTACAGTATGACCAGCCAAACCAAAATTCCCAGTGTAGAGGGAATTTCTGATTTGTACGATTTTGTCGAGTATGGGTCCTGTGTCTTTAAGAGCTTTAAAAGGCTAAACTCAGAGACCAAAGCGGAATTTCTCTCTGAATGTGTTAGGTTTTGCCTGAATCCCACCTTTCAGATTACTGATACGTCCACGTCGGCTCTTCAGTTTGCCTATGTGCTCTTGAAAGACGATTCGTTCACCTGGGCGTATGATGTGCTAAAAAACAATTCTTGGAATGATAATCTGTATCAGTTTCTTGCAGTGATATTCTCTCACTGGTTTAAACTGCCTGGCTTACCACCTGCTCTAATTGAATGTGTAGCTGCTGATAAGTCAGCTGATCTTTCCCTTCCATGCAAAACCATTCAGTATGATAATGATGTTTTCAATGATGTTTCTCAGTTTCCGGGTTTTTTGCCCCAATCCAAAGCTTGTGTGGATCCTATTATAGTTAGGATTGCACACTATATTAAAGCAGTTAAAAGGTCTGTTCTTGTTCCCGAACTCCACCCATATGGAGATTATCTGGATACTGGCCTGTTTGAACTTCCATTTGCCTCATGGGACATTGGGGCCTTGATGGAGGAATTTGATTTTGATTGGAAAGCCTTTTGCGATTTTTACATCGCAAAAAGCGAAGATGTCTTGAATGATTGTCTCGATTCTATGTACCTATTGATTGATTCCGATGAATTTGACGAGGGTGATGTGGATGTGATGATTTATGTATGGCAGACGATTTTGGATGAGTTGCACACACACCAACCAATTGGTTCCAATAAAGTGACATCGTTGTCGGATGATTGTTCCTGCCTTTCTGGGGTAAAGCATGTGAGTTGTGACATTGTGCGATCTGAAATGAGTGGGTGTGCCACTGTGGTTGATTCCTGTGTGAATCCTGGAGGATTCTCTCCTGAATGCGTGCAGTTTGAATCTGTGCGATCTGATGCCTGTTTCTCTGATGTTCCTGCAGATTGTGATCAGCATGAAAGTGTCAGTTTTCTCAAGGATGTGTGGGACCCCTTGTCATTTAGAGACAGATTTTTAAGATCTTCCATCTGTGATCCTGCCATGGGGAAAATTCCTAAATTTTGCAGCATCAAAAGTAAAATTAATATGCCTAATAAAGTTTTTCCTGATGTTGTCGCTATTTCTACTGCAGATGCGTCTTTGTCTCACCCTGTTCACACCTGTAAGGGCCCGTTGCCTGGTAACACTTGCTCCAGTGTTTCTGTCCTGAACACCTTACAGTCTGCCCCGCAGATCGCGGAGGTTTGCGCTATGGAAGCGTCAGTTTCACAACCTGAAGCGATTTTTTTTTAATCGCAAGTTTTGCGTTCTGACTCCTCGGATTTGACATTGTTAGCCGAATCTAAGAGTGAGACAGCGCTTCGGTTTTGCGAATCTGACTCTGAAGCATCTTTGCTGGGTCCAGAGAAAGTTTCTCTGAGCCTGCCCTGTACCATGAATAACAATATGATTTCCAATCACACTGACATTTGTGAGTCCCTTTCTTGTTCTGAGGAAAATGCTGATTCTGCACCCTGTACTCTGGATGAGTTAATATGGCCTTGTTTAGAGTCTCCTGCAGTGTCCCTAGAGGCTTGTCTAGGTATTGCTACTATACTCACCTGTTTTTCTGCAGTTTTTGAGTTGCAAGCTAGTTTGACTGTTACACAGAATTCTGGGTGCAGTGAGATTAAAGTTAGGGAGTCAGTGTGTGTTCCAGTAAATATTCCTGTACATTCCGCTCATGATGATGAAGTTCGGTCTCAGTTTTTGGTGGAACCTTCCCTGGGACATATGCCCTGTCCACAAAATAAAGTTCCAGTTTTGCCCTGTAACATGGATAGTTCAGAATACTTCTCAGAAAACTTGAAAAATGATGTTCCTGAGGTCTTGCCTGATTTCCTGGAGACCTCCGAGTTCCTCCCAAAGGGTGCAGAACTTGTAGGAGATGTCTCCTGCCCCCCAAGCCCTTCTGAGGTGTTGCCCACTTCAGTAGGCATTGCTGTCTTGCTGGCTACTTTTTCAGCTCTGGTGAAGCTTCAGTTATGCGTAGTCAATGATGAGTTTTTGTCAGATACCATTACAGTCACTGAGACTTCTAAGCCTGAGTCCGAGTTTTTTGTTGAAAGTCCAGTCCTTGAGACCACTGCTCATGATGATCCTCTGCCCGGTACTGGTTTTGGTCCTGTCGTGCCAGACTCTGAGGTTGGCAGTTCCCCGACATGTTCTGAGATTTCTCCTGTGGTGGTGTACCCCAATGTGCTCTGTGACCCAGAAAGCCCAAGTTTGCCTCGGTTACCAGCTCAGATGCTTCCTCGGTGGAGGCATGCTCTGATATGGCCTGCCTGCTTGCATGCCCAGAAGTGGTCCCTGAAAGTCCTGATCTTGATGGGTGTCCTCGTAATTCTGAATCCGGAATTGTCATTGGTTCCATAGGGGTTCTTGATAGTTCTCCATGTGAGCCTGGTGATTGTTCTGCCCTCTTGGGATCTCTGTGGAGCTTCAAAAGGTTCTGGGAGATTCCGGGAGACATTTTGCTTGGTACCCTGGATAAGATCAACAGTGGCTTTTGTGTTGTAAGGAACACTTCGAACAGGTATTGTGGCAGGTTTGGTATTTTCGAACGCTCCTTGGAAGGTGGTGGGTATTGTCTGGAGGGTGTCGATGGCTTCTTCTCTGGCGTTCACAGTCCTGATGGGTGTTATACTGAGACTGGTAGTACTGATGGACATGTTTCGGTGGCGTTTGCTTCCGATGAGGTCGGTTTCAGCTGGACTGACTCTGGAATTGGGCCTTGTTGGGCTGTGCTGACCTTCATGAGTCTTCAGTTAGAGTCTTTTGCAAATATCAGGTTAGAGGGTCGTCTGGAATCCGACCCTAGAGGTGGGGTACTGTGAGGATCCGCGTGGCTGCCTGCGCAGGCAGGCAGCCTTTTGACCACTGTTCAGGTCTGCATTCTGCAAGTCTCTGGAAGAGAGACCTTTTGTCAGTTGTGCAGCTTGCTGCTGAGGGATTTGCATATGTTTGTCATGCAGATTGCCTAGACACATCCCTTGTGGGGTTGCTCTATAAATACTATGTGATACCACAGTAAGTGGCTGGTCATAAGAGTTAGTCCTGTGGAACACTCGCCTGGAGTGTCAGCCTTGCTCTTTGTTTAAAGATTAGCCTAGAGTAATTCCTGGGACTGCACTAGGCAGGTTTCCCTAGTGCAGTTAGGATTGCTTATCTGTTTTGTTTGTCCGTTGCGATTGTCCTGTCCCAGCGGTGGTCGACAGGAAATCGTTCTGTGTGTTTGGGTGCTAACCGGAACAGCGGTTGTTACTGGTAGCCCCTTCTGATCTATTTCCCTGGATCGCACCAGCCTCTTGTGCTAGTGCTGTGGATCCTTCTGGTCTGCTACTCTGTACTTGGATCGCACTAGCATCTTGCGCTAGCGCTGAGGATCCTTCTGTTCTCTCTTCCTGGATCGCGCTAGCCACTTTCGCTAGTACTGTGGATCCGTCTGATCTCCATCTCTCTGTCTCCCTGGATCGCACTGGTCTCTTTTCGCTAGTGCTGTGGATCCTGTCTCTCGCCTGTTCCTGTTTTCGTGTGTCTGTCTTGTCTGCTACGAACGCTTGCTGGAGGCTCGGTGAGGTAACCGTTAAGCAAGCGCTCGCGTCCTCTGTTTTATGTTTGTCTGTCGGTGGTTAGTTAGGCGTGTTTGTCTCTATTGTGCTTATCACGTGGAGACCGCGCATAAACGCGTGCACTGTTGCGAATGAGTGCGGTGTTCGCGTTTAGCTAGCATTTGTTATTTTCCGTGTCTTCTCATTGTATTATTTGCTGTGCCTTTGCTACTCTTGTGCTCTGCCTTGCTGTAGCCTTGTGTCACCTCAGGCAATCGCCTCTCTCGCGATTGCGTTTCTGCTTCCTATCTGCTGTTGTGTATGCACCGTTGCGGGTTGGCGACTAGTTTGGTGCACACACATACAATCTGTCGCTTTGCTCTCTCTCCTTCAGGGCTATCTTGCCTTGCGTTCCGTCCCTTCGTGCAATTCCTGTCTGGCGTGTGTGGCAGGGCAGAGGAGCTGTTCCTCTGCACTCCACAGTTCCATCTGTCGACAGGAATTTCCCTCTACAGGTGCATTGCACCTTTTGCTGGGATTCCTGTAAATTATACGTTTGTGGAGGATTTCCGCAGTGTCAGCGCACGTCTTGTGCGCTGATCACGTAGAGAATCCCACAATCGTTACATTGATGTACTGAAATATAATTATAAGCACTTCATATGTTTCAAAGGCTTTCATTGACCATTACATGAGATGTATGCAAAGTATTTGCAGAGTCAGTATTTGCAGTGTTGGTCCTTTTTTTATTCAGGACCTCTGCAATTAGACTGGGCATGCTCTCAATCAACTTCTGGGCCAAATCCTGACTGATAGCAACCCATTCTTTCATAGTCACTTCTTTGAGTTTCTCAGAATTAGTTAGTTTTGGTTTGTCCACCTGCCTCTTGAGAAATGACCACAAGTTCTCAATGGGATTAAGATCTGGGGAGTTTCCAGGCCATGGACCCAAAATTTCAACGTTTTAGTCCCCTAATTACTTAGTTATCACTTTTGACACGGTGCTCCATCGTGCTGGAAAATGTATTGTTCTTCACCAAACTGTTCTGGGATTGTTGGAAGAAGTTGCTGTTGGAGGGTGTTTTGGTACCATTCTTTATTCATAGCTGCGTTTTTTGGCAAAATTGTGAGTGAGCCCACTCCCTTGGATGAGAAGCAACCCTAAACATGAATCGTGGCAGGTGTGAGCGCATCTGCATGCACAGTGAGGCGAAGACTTTTGGAAGATGGCCTGGTGTCAAGAAGGGCAGCAAAGAAGCCACTTCTCTCCCAAAAAAACATAAGGGACAGATTGATCTTCTGCAGACTGTATGGTGAATGTACTGCTGAGGACTGGGGCAAAGTCATATTCTCTGATGAAGCCCCTTTCCGATTGTTTGGGGCATCTGGAAAAAGGCTGGTCAGGAGAAGAAAAGGTGAGCGCTATCATCAGTCCTGTGTCATGCCAACAGTAAAGCATCCTGAGACCATTCATGTGTGGGGTTGCTTCTCATCCAAGGGAGTGGGCTCATTCACAATTTTTCCAAAAAACACAGCCATGAATAAAGAAAGGTACCAAAACACCCTCCAACAGCAACTTCTTCCAACAATCCAACAACAGTTTGGTGAAGAACAATGCAACTGAAACAAAGATCTAAAAGCAGTTTAGCAGCAAACTTTCCGAAAACTACCGTAATATTTTTGACGGCCTCAAAACTTTTGGCCAGGACTGTACACTATACTGGAACATTCGTCTCTGAGGAAGATTTTTAAGTGAAACGGATGTCCATTCTTATCACCCCCACTGCTGTATCCCCATGCCTGTACCCAGCTTTGAATAAAGGTGCCTGTTTGATGACTCAGTGTTTCTCTCACCTTTTCACTGTATACAGTGAATGTTTTTTTAATCTCTCTAAGCTTTTGACGCCAGTATATAATATATGCATAGCCACAACGCGCTGATAATGGTGACTGGTTTCTGTCTTTCAGGCGGTGGTGGTGACGGACGGAGAGCGGATATTGGGGCTCGGTGACTTGGGAGTTTATGGGATGGGTATACCAGTCGGGAAGCTGTGCCTGTATACCGCCTGTGCCGGCATCCGCCCGCAGTCCTGCCTCCCGGTCATGATTGATGTCGGCACGGACAACCCGGTAGGTTTTGATTGGCTCTTTCTGCAGTATCTTGAAAGTGTGCTAAAAATTATTTATGCATATACGATAGTAACTGTTTGTTCATTGAAAAAAATATTTTAATAAGTAATCAAAAGCTACAATTGCTAAACTGAAGAGGAGATTAATAGCTAGCCTAGTGGTGAATAATATAAAGAAATGTTTTTTTTTTTTTTTGTGGGGAGGGAATTGTACACAAATACCAGTCCAAGTACATTTGTGTCCTGGTTGTCTGGAACTCAACTATCCAGCAGTCTTGACCAACCAGCTCAAATCTGGAGTATGTATCGCAGTACTTGCAGTGGTGAAGGCCAACCTCTTATGCTGTTTGTGGGCTCTGCTGTGCTTAAAGAGAACCTGAGACAAGGGGGTAAAATAATTTATACTTATCTGGGGCTTCATCCAGTCCCATGACAACCATTGCCTCACTGCCTGGCAGCTCTGTTCGCCCGCCATTGGCCCTAGTAGTACTCATTCAGTTGCGTAAGTCAGGCCCATCTGCACATGTGCGGCCCGGCCGTTCGTGCCTGTTGCGTGAACGCAGCGGTGGTCATGGGGCTGAAGGAATTCCCAGGTAAGTATCAATTTTCTTACCCCCTTCGTCTTAGGTTCTCTTTAAAGCACAACTGTAATGAGAGAGATCTAGAGGCTGCCTTATTTACTTCCTTTTAGGCGATACCAGTTGCCTGGCTATCCTGATGATCCTCTACCTCTAATACGTTTAGCCATAGACCCTGAACAAGCATGCAGCAGATCAGGTTTATTGTCAGATCTATCAAGATTAGCTGCATGCTTTATTCTGATGTGATTCAGTCACTATTGCAGCCAAATAGATCAGCAGGACTGCCAGGCAACTGATATTGCTTAAAAGGAAACAAATATGGCCGCCTCCATATACCTCTCAGTACAGTTTTCCTTTAAAGAGAATCTGTAACATCCAAACGTCCCCTGGGGTGTACTCGCCTCGGGAGGGGGAAGCCTCAGGATCCTAATGAGGCTTCCCACGCCGTCCTCCGTCCCTCAGGGGTCTCGCTGCAGCCCTCCGTACCACGGCGACGTAAATATTAACCTTTGCAGGCGGCTGTCGGCTCCAAAGTAGGCGGAAATACCCGATCGCTGTCAGGTCCTTGCGTTGAAAGACATCCATGGCTACAATTACTAGGTTATGCCTAATGATGTTGATCCAGGGATTTTATCTGATTGCCATCTGGAGTCAGGAAGGAATTTTTCCCATTTGGGGCTAATTGGACCATGCCTTGTGGGGGGTTTTTCGCCTTCCTCTGAATCAACAGGGGTATGTGGGGGACAGGCTGGAGTTGAACTTTGTACTGGTTGAACTCGATGGACGTATGTCTTTTTTCAACCAAAATAACTATGTAACTAAGGTCGGCTCTACTGCGCAGGCGCAAGTCTCCGGCGCCTGCGCAGTAGAGCGGACCCGACTGAGATCGGGTATTTCCATGTACTTCGGAGCCAAAAGCAGCCACAGCGCCCCCGCTGGAGCCTGCAAAGGTAACTATTAAATTAACAGTCGGGTCTGTCGGGCCGCTGTTCGGAGGGCTGCAGCGAGACCCCCGAGGAACACAGGACGGCATGGGAAGCCTCATTAGGATCCTGAGGCTTCCCCCACCCAAGGTGAGTAGCCCCCAGGGGATCTTTTTGAGGTTACAGTGTCTCTTTAAGCACAGGAGAGCCCACAAACAGTGCATAGATATGTCTCAGATCAGTACATAGCTGGTGGAATGCTCTCAAGGAAAAAAGTTTTGTATTCATAAATGAGACTAAACTGGTGCCTTTTCAATTTGGATTTAAACACTCTCAGGGTTTAAGCGGTCTTAATTGGCTTTGGTAAGGAGTTCAAAAGGCTAGGGGCAGCAAGACCAAATAATTTTGAGGTGGATTCTGGAGGAGATCAAAGCTATTAGATCCTGTGGATCAGAGGTTATTTTGCACTATTCTAATTTGCACTGTATCCACAGCAATTATTGCAGGACCACTTCTACATGGGACTATACCAGAAGAGGGATCGGACCCAGCTATATGATGACCTCATTGATGAATTCATGGATGCCGTCACTGACCGGTAAGAAGTCTGTCATCCACAGCTCATTCTATGTAGAGCGTATTTTATTCCATGAGCTCGTAGTTTGGATTTGTTCTGAACTTTAGAGCGAGCCCAAAAATTGGGAACAACATTTTCAAAGATTTTAGAAACAAGAGACAGTTGATTGCTTGAAGCTGGTCGATCTGTCCACGGAGTCAGACTTTCTTTCCTAACCCCAGCTAGAACGATCGCTCATATGTTAAGCAGAATACCAGTCACAGGATTAAAGCACTATACCTTTGGGGGGGGCAGTTATACTTACCACACCTGTAAGAGCCCCACTTGCCCCTGAAAAGCTCTCAGTGATCCAGTACTGTTCAGTCTGATGTTGATGATGATGTCTCTCCACTTCTGAATGAACTTTCGAACAGTAGCAGGGTATTGATTGTACCAATCATAAAGGAAGGAATTTGGTGGCTAGACTAGAGAAAGGTATTTCATCAGTTTCTTCTCTTCTTAAATCACCATGGAATTCCTCAGAAGATGAATTCAGACAAAATAAAGAAGTTGATAAGGGTGTTATGGGGGCTTTGAAGGGTGTGTAGAGTTTAAAGTTTTCTTGGAAATGATACTTTTTACTTTTTGTTCCAAAATTATACTTTAATGAAAGGATATTGCAATGGGGATGCCATGTGAGTTCACTTTAGGAAAAAAACATCTCTGCACTCACCAACTTGAAGAGCTGGAGTCTTTAGGTCCATTCCCAGCCAGGAGACTCTAGATGGAGTTGGAACATGTGTCCTCTGCTTTCCTGTTTCCACCACATCCTTTCATTTGCCTCTTACTTGGCTGTTGACCAGAGATGGATTGAGGTGTAACCAGGCCTAAGGGAAGATGGCTTGAGTGCCGCCTACAGTTGTGTTCAAAATTATTCAACCCCCACTGAAATTGATTGTTTTGGCCAGTTTGACATTGATTTTGATCACTTCAGTGTACTTGTTTACAATTAAATCAAAGTGTGAGTCCCTCAGAGGGACAGTTTTCGGCCTGAGTTAAACTCCGCTTAAAGTGGACCTGAACTCTTGCAGACACAAGGAAAATATAACAGAAATGCACCCTGTATGTTTTAAAGAGTTTAGCCTGTGTAATTCCTACTCATTTGTGTCTAATCACTAGTTGTAATCTGATCTCCCCTGTGTCACATGACTGCCTATGAAAGCAATAGCAGATAAGCCAATTTGAAAACACAGGATGTTAACAATATGTCTGCTTCCATGAATCAGGAAATAGAAACAGTGCAGATTTATTGTAGGATTTGTATCAGCTGTAGCAAGGGTTTTTTTTGTGTAAAGGTTATTAGGATTTTGTGTAGCTTTTTTAGAGCAGAGAGGAGTTCTGAGTTCAGGTCCCCTTTAACCCCATGTTATGTGCCAAATAAATGGATAATAGTAATCACCTGTATGGACGCCATAGCTCTGGCCACTTCATTCATTAGTGTGTCTTTCCCAGGTACGGCCAGAACACGCTCATCCAGTTTGAAGACTTTGGGAACCACAATGCCTTCAGATTCCTCAGGAAGTACAGGGAGAAATATTGCACTTTCAATGATGACATTCAAGGTATGTGAGCTTTATATCAGGTGACTGTTATTCTGTAACAGTGCAGACCCGGCTGGCTGGGCAGCAGAATATTATAAGGGAAGGTTCAGGGACTATCCCAAAAAAATAAAAATCCCCATCCACTTATTTGGGGCTTCCTCCAGCCTGTGGCAGGCAGGAGGTGCCCTCGGCGCTGCTCTGCAGGCTCCCGGTGGTCTCCGGTGGCACGCCCGACCTGGCCACTACTGAGCCTGCGCAGTACAGCCCGGAGGACGTCCGATGACGTCAGCGTGCCGCCGTGAGGCGCATTTTGGAGCGCACAAGAAGCCCGACCTGGCCGCCGGCCTGGCCAGGTCGGGCGCGCCACTGGAGACCACCGGGAGCCTGCGGAGCGGCGCCGAGGGCACCTCCTGCCTGCCACGGGCTGGAGGAAGCCCCAGGTAAGTGGATGGGGATTTTTATTTTTTTGGGATAGTCTCTGAACCTTCCCTTTAACCACTTGCCGACCGCACACTCATAACGTGCGTCGGCAAAGTGGCAGCTGCAGGACCAGCGACGCAGTACTGCGTCACTAGCTGCAGCCTAATTAATCAGGAAGCAGCCGCTTGTACGAGCGGCTGCTTCCTGTCAAATCACGGCGGGGGGCTCCGTGAATAGCCTGCGGGCCGCCGATGGCGGCTCGCAGGCTAGATGTAAACACAAGCGGAAATAATCCGCTTTGTTTACATTTGTACGGCGCTGCTTCGCAGCAGCGCCGTAAGGCAGATCGGCGATCCCCGGCCAATCAGCGGCCGGGGATCGCCGCCATGTGACAGGGGACGTCCTGTCACTGGCTGCACAGGACGGATAGCCGTCCTGTGCAGCCCCGATCACCGGGGGGAGGCAGCAGGTAGGAGAGGGAGGGGGGAATTTCGCCGCGGAGGGGGGCTTTGAGGTGCCCCCCCCGCCACCCACAGCAGGCAGGAGAGATCAGACCCCCCCCAGCACATCATCCCCATAGGGGGGAAAAAGGGGGGGCAATCTGATCTCCCTGCCTGCACCCTGATCTGTGCTGGGGGCTGCAGAGCCCACCCAGCACAGATCAATCAAACCAGCGCTGGTCCTTAAGGGGGGGTAAAGGGTGGGTCCTCAAGTGGTTAAGACAAACTTGAACTTTACTTACTTTTCCGCTCATCTCATCTCAACTTCTACGACCTTCATATTTTAAAGTGAATGTATATGCAATTGTTCATGGACTCTGGCCTGGATTTTTAAATGTCATGTTTTGTCTGTGGTGGTTCTCATTTATTCAAGTCATAATTATATTTAAAAAAAAAAAAAAAAAAAAAAAAGTTGCTCCAACTCTGCATACCTTACTTTCAGGGGATGTGTTAATTTCAGGGAAAGAGGGTAGTACAGGTAGTCCCCGACTTACGAAGGACCCGCCGATACGAACGGCATGGATTCTGTGTTTCCATGGGAACAAGCCCAAAAATCTTTTTTTCAAATTGGACTTGTAGTTTTTGAGAAAATCGATTTTTAAAAAATTCAAAGGAAAAATGGCTTTTAAACTTGTATAAGCAGGCAGAGGTGACACAGAGGGGGCCACTGGAGCCACAGGGGGTCACAGAGGTGGTACAGGGGACATAGATAGCACATTGATCCGACTTAAGAACAGATTCAGGTTAAGAACGAACCTACAGTCCCTATGTCGTTCGTTAACCGGGGACTACCTGTACTTGAACTACAAGTTAGTGCTTCACTTGAAATGAGGTAGAGGAATACCAAGACACTTCCTCTAAAGATACCGGTAAGTATCGGAGAGCTGGAATGCGACATGGAGCCTAGAGGTGGCGACAAGGTTGACGTAACTCCTCTTGCTGCAGCCCTCAGACAGGTTCTGGTCAGAAGAATTCAGAACGAGGTTCTGAACTCGAAGGACCCAAAAACATTAACACTAGTAATCATTGTTTACTGATCGCTTTGGATGACAGAAGTTATTGTACTTGTACATAGTCTAAAAGTGACCATACACTGGTTGAGTTTTTTTCATAGATATCTGTCTCATTTGGTCATTTGATTGAATTTGCTAAAAATCAATGCAGTAAACCATTCCCGATCAATTTTCAGCCTAAATCGTTCAGTTTGGTCAATTGCGCCACATGTAAGATTTCACTTGATTGGCGGAGGGTTGGAAGAGTGTCGCTAGTGGTGGTCAATTTTGCGACAACCAATGCAGCAGCGGAGCTTCCACTCACTTGTCCGCCACACATCTCTCCATTGCCGGGCTCTCCTTGTCTCTTCTCTTCTGGATGCCTGTGTCACAACACAAATGCTAGAGGTCATATACGAGAGGCCTATAGTGGTCACATACGGTGCTTGCCATGGGGCCTCTGGTGTTTATCACATAAGTGGTGGCTGGATAGTGTACTGGTTAAGGGCTCTGCCTTTGACATGGGAGACCAGGGTTCAAATCCTGGCTAGGTCAAGTACCTATTCAGTAAGGAGTTCAAGGCAAGACTCCCTAACACTGCATGGTGGCCTCCTGAGCGCGTCCCAGTGGCTGCAGCTCTTGAGCGCTTTGAGTCCGAAAGGAGAAAGCGCTATACAAATGTTCGGATTATTATACTGGTTCAGGGAGAGAAGAGACAGGAAGCAGAACTCTGGTGTGGATAGTGTTGGGGGTTGTGGATAGTGTTGGGGAGTGACTGAGCAGGTAGTGCTGAAAATCTATTAAACTGTGTGTAGTGTGTGGAGGCATGAGATCAGATGGATCCCTCGCTGATCAGATAATGGTCTGAGAGGGTCCTATCTGTTAGGCCACTACGACGAATGTACGGCCAGTTTCCAAACATTAACTGCAGTACCTGACTGGTCCACAGCTGTATATCGAGAAGTAATGGCTGTTAGAAGCCCAGTCAGGTTAAAAAGACTAAGTAAAGAGGTAGGGGGAATTTCTGTGTTTCCCAACAGTCTGAGTGACCGATGGGGGGGGGGTCTCTTTTTTTTTTTTTTTCCCCTACATCTCCACTCAAAGTATATTAAAGGACAACTAACCTGAGCGGGATATGGAGGCCGACATTTATTGCACATTGCCTGGCTGTCCTGCTGATCCTCCGCCACCAATACTTTCAGCCAAAGACCCTGCACAAGCATGCAGATCAAGCATGCTTGTTTCAGGTGTGTGATCCAGACACTACTGACCAGAAAGATCAGCGGGGCTGCCAGGAAACTGATTTTGTGTAAAATGAACTAAATATGGCAGCCTCCATATTTTTCTCATGTCAGTTGTTCTTTAGTAGTAGCAGTAGTTCTTTAAAGAGGAACGCCAGTGAAAATAATGTAATAAAAAAGTGCTTCATTTTTTACAATAAATATGTATAAATGATTTAGTCAGTGTAAAATCTTTCCTCTCCCTGACTTACATTCTGACCTTTACCACATGGTGACATTTTTACTGCTGGCAGGTGGTCAGTGAAAGGAGATGCTGCTTGCTTTTTTGGGCAGTTGGAAACAGCTGTTATTTCCCACAATGCAACAAGGCTCCCACAGTGAGATATCAGAACCATGGTCCTGACCTCACACTGTGGGAGGGGTTTCACCACAATATCAGCCATACAGAGCCCCCTGATGGTCTGTTTGTGAAAAAGGAAAAGATTTCTCATGGGAAAGGGGGTATCAGCTACTGATTGGGATGAAGTTCAGTTCTTGGTCACGGTTTCTCTTTAAGGATGAGATTCTGCTGCTTTTACATCGACAATAGGAAAAACTTTAATTTTCTCTGCTATTCCTGTATACAACAATTTCTGGGGGGGGGGGGGGAGGTTAGTTGGGTTATGTTTTGCCAGTCTGGCTCCAGTTCTCGTTTCCCCAGAAAAGGTTACTTTAAATAGTATGCTATGTGTTCTGATGTCTGCAGCTCAATTAGCAACCGTTATCTGCAGCAGAATGCTGTGTCATGTGACTTCCCAGCTGCCATTTGCACTAAAACAGACATGTGAGGGTCCTTGTACACTTTGTGCTGTGCGATTTTGAACCACAGTGCAGCTGGAAAGTAATCTAGGGCGTTATAGCTGTGGTGCGATGAGGAAAAAAACAAAACTATGAGGCATACTTTCCATTGAAGTTGCGCTATCATTACTTCTGTGACAGGATGTGGAGATTGGGGTATGTGGCAAAGGGGACCTGCAAGTGTAAAAGGGCCCTGAAAGGTTGTCTTAAATAAAATCTCTGTCCTTCCATCCGGTTTGATGATGCGGAGCCTGACAGATCTCCTGTGTCCCCAGGCACGGCGTCGGTGGCCCTGGCTGGTCTCCTCGCCACACAGAAGGCGATCGGTAAACCTATCGCAGAGCAGCGAGTTCTCTTCCTGGGTGCCGGAGAGGTAGGGAATGCTTTCTGTATTACAAATGTGATTTCTTATACATATACAGTATGAGTTTATACAACAAAAAGCTAAAGTTACCCTCTATGTATTACTCCATATGTGTCACTGTATAATGTACACTGTAATGGGTACAGATCATTAGTTAACGGACACCGGAAATGGGATATGGAGGCTGACATTCATTTCCTTTTATACAATGCACATTCCCTGGCTGTCCTGCTGATCCTCTGCCTCTAATACTTTCAGCCGTAGACCCTGAACAAGCATGCAAAGCAGGAGCTCCAACAGAAGTCTGAATAGATTGGCTTCATGCTTGTTTCAGGTGTGTGATTCAGACACTAATGCAGGCAGATATCAGCAGGGCCGCCGGGCAACTGGTATTGTTTAAAGTAGAACTGAAGTGAGTATATGGAGACTGCCATATCTATTTCCTTTTAATACCAGTTGCCCGGCAGCCCTGCTGATCTATTTGGCTGTAGTAGTGTCTGAATCACACCAGAAACCAGCATGCAGGGAATCTTGTCAGATCTGACAATCATGTCAGAAACGCCTGATCTGCTGCATGCTTGTTGAGGGTCTATGGCTAAAAGTATTAGGGACACAATATCAGCAGGACAGCAAGGGAACTGGTATTACTTAAAGGGAATGTGTGTGTTTGTAAATACACTGTATTTCATGCATGGATTTTGCTTTCTTTTTCTTTAAAGTCCAGCTTTAAAGATATCTAATGTACTCGTCTTGCCATATTTTGTAGGCAGCATTAGGTATTGCCAACCTTATCGTCATGGCGATGATGGAGGCTGGCATTTCGGCAGAGGAGGCTCGGAAGAACATCTGGATGTTTGATAAATATGGATTAATGACCCCGGTAAGTTAGTGATGGTGACAGCCTTGTTATAATGTGCAGTAAATCCCACCCGTGGTTCATTAAAGCGGATCCTAGATGAAAAGCTAACTATAACAAGTAACTTGTCTATATATCTTATCTAAAGTTTAGATAGTTTACACAGCAAATCTAGCTGCAAACAGCTTCAACAGTTTATGATTATGTCTTCCTGTGATACAATGAGGGCCGCCATGTTCATTACACATAGGCAAGCTGCTCTGCATCTCCAGCCCTCAGCCTGTGAAAACTTCACTCCCCTCTCCTCCTCCTCCTCCCTCTGCCTCTGAAATCTCTGGCTAGTAACCTTCTCCTCCTCCTGCTCAGAATGAGCTCCCATAAGCCCTTGCTACAGAGCAAGAGTGCCAAGGCACTGGAGAAGCTGTGGACGAGGCTTGTTTAGTTTATAGAGAATTAGAGTATTAAAACAAAACAAAAAAAGTATTTGGCTTGAGGAATGCCCTATAAACTTAATGTAAGGAATACAATTCTGCAATGAGTAAAAGTTTATCTCCGATCCACATTAAAGCCAATATTATAACTCCGCCTCCAAGAACCTCCTTATATCTTTGGGGCTCCGATAGGCTAGCAATATGTCTATACAGCACTTGGCCCTGAACTGCCCTTGGAGGGTTTGAGTCGATCTTTTGGGTGTGCATTATGCAACTTTAACCACTTAAGTACCAGAGACCGCTGGTACAGAAACGGCAGAATCCCGATGGAATACCAACGAATCGCCGTACATACCAGTCACAACCGATGTCATGGCCGCACGTCGGGATCCTGGGCCGCCGTCTCTATGATTGCAGAGTTCCCATTAACTGGGCAGGAGCCGCATTCATTGGCTCCTGACCCTATCTTTCAATGAAATCGGCTCCTGACCAGCTCACAGGGCTCTGCCGTCATAGAGACGGCAGAGCCAGTGAGCTGCGGTGACAGACGGCAGGGATTAAGCAACGAGATCGGCGGAAGCAACGGAAACGGCGGATGCGCATGTTGAAATCTACGCCCTGCCAGCCAGGTGACCACCAAAACAGGGGGTGTAGATTTCAATTAGCTTGGTCCTTAAAGGAATACTATCGATACCCAAGTGTTCTAAAATGACAGTGCGCAAATAATGTCTAAGTAGCTGTGTAAACATTTTCCTACTTTCATGTTAAATATCAGAGGCAAAAGCTGTAATTTATTGAGGGTAAGATTTAGCTATATTGGGACAAATCAATTGCAGAAGGGGTGTCTGCTTTAATGCACAGCCAGAGTTGCATATCAGACTACAGAAAGCAAATATCAAACATATCAAACTCTGAAAGCAAAAACTGTATGAAAAGCTGTGACAATTAGTTACATTTCCTCTGCTCTCTTCAGACACTTCAGTCAGAAACAGAGCTCCCAACAGCTGCAGTTCCTGTGTCCTGTCTCTCTCTGTCACACACAGAGCTACACATAGAGTTAGCTGATCAAGTGTAAGGGGAATTTCCCCTCTCCTCATGGCTCAGTCTGCCACAGTTTTGGCGTCAGTAAAGTTTGAATGTATTTTGATAACAGTAAACAAAGGAGTTGCTACTAAAATGTATACACCAGTGCTTAGCAGCACTTCCCAAACAATTCCTGTGTCAATTGAAAAAAATATGTGAATCGATAGTATTCCTTTAAGTAGTTAAGCCTGGTACACAAATCCAGTTTTGATTGGCCAATCATTGCCTATTTGACCACCTCCATGTATTATGAGGCTTTACCTGCACAATCTGCTCATAGTAGTCAAAACTCTGTTGGCCCTAATACTACATGGAGGTGATATAATTGGTCGTTGGCCAATAAATATTGTATGTGTGTACCAGGCTTCATGCTAAAATTACTTATAGGCCGTTATTTGGATCAATTGTTGGTGAGCATTCTAGAGATGACTGCAGGAGTGATCTCTGTACAGACGCATTCGGGCGGATTTATCAAAGCCAGGAAATCTGGAGCAGTATTTGTGCAAAAAATGGAGCCAGAGTGCAGACCAAGGATTGCGATTGGTCGCTTTGAGCACCTGCTCCATTTTCGCACCTGTCTTGCTCAATTTCTCCTTCTACTGGTTTTGATAGATCTGCCTCATTGTTCTGTTCTGAGGAGGAGGGGGAGTGACAAGTGAGTGGCGCCTATGACTGGGTAGGACACTGGGGTAGATTTATCAGAACCAGTATTGCAGATGTCCCGATAAAGGATTCTGGTTGGTTGCTCTGAGCAACTCCTCCCCGGGCCGCTGGCTGGCCGAGCCCACATGCTTTGTGATCACAGGACATGTGACTCAGTGCCAGTGTACACACGCCCTCGCAGCACCGGCTGCTTGGCTCTGCACTCGCCTCTCTTGACGTAATGGGAATCCATATAATCGAAGATGAGTGATGTAAGCTTTAAAATAGTGTGAAGGCTTTCTACGTTTTTTTGGCACAGCCGAGCATCAGCTGCTGGCGAATACAAGCCGAACGAGAGCCAAGGGGCTCAGCCAAAAGCGTCTCACACTCTGAATGTTGTTGTTCCATGATGATAACAATTTGAGATAATAGCAGGAAGAGCGTCCTTGAATGATCGGCGTACCCTGCCCTGCATGCAGATAGTATGTTCCGTACTGTGTGACCTGTCTTGTGTAAAGAGTTCTGTTTTTGTTTATTTCCTGCAGGGACGAGAAGAGGGAGTGGACAGTAACCAGGAGTCCTTTGCTCACGCCCCTCCGGATCAGCCTATCAATAGCTTCCTGGAGGCTGTCCATGTCCTGAAGCCAACAGCAATTATAGGTACAATGTGATAAACGAGCTGTGACCTTCCTGGGTGAAGTGTACCCGAGGAGACATGTGACATCAGGGTTCATTTCTAGGCATGGAAGTGACAGCTGCTGTCTTGTCGGCACCTTTCCGGGAATATAGTAAACATCACTGATAAGCAAATTACAGCCATAAACGTTTTCCTGGCAGAATACAACTTCTGAGGGCAGAGAGATATAAAATACATGAACTAATGACATTTTTCTAACTCTGGGATACTTAACCTCCCTGGCGGTAAGCCCGTGCTGAGCACGGGCTATGCCGCCGGGAGGCACCGCTCAGGCCCCGCTGGGCCGATTTGCATAACTTTTTTTTTTGCTGCACGCAGCTAGCACTTTGCTAGCTGCATGCAGTGCCCGATCGCTGCCGCTACCCGCCGATCCGCCGCTATACGCATCGCCGCAGCCGCCCCCCCCCCCAGACCCCGTGCGCTGCCTGGCCAATCGGGGGAAGCCCTCCAGGAGATCCCAGTCTTTGAACGGGATCTCCGATCGCCGGCGGCGATCGGAGGGGCTGGGGGGATGCCGCTGAGCAGCGGCTATCATGTAGCGAGACCTCGTCTCGCTACATGAAAAAAAAAAAAAATTAAAAAAAAAACCTATTTGCTGCCCCCTGGCGGATTTTGCCAAACCGCCAATAGGGTTAATAGGCTGCCACTGATTAGATACAAATAAAAATGAAGGAGGCACTCAACTGGCGTATAAACTTGCGTTTATCAAAGTAGTAGCAAACACGACATGTTTCGGGGTTTCCCCCTTCCTCAAGTGTACATGCAACCTCTCCAACACAGCACCTTATGAACATTCTTAGACCACACCCAAGTTAACAAACCCTCCTCTTCGATCAGCTGATCAACTTCTGAATTAACCCCTCGGGGTAAGTCCAAGTTCATCATTTTGGGCACTACACTCCAATGTCTACCCATCTAAACATCTTGGGGAACATAAGTGTAAGCAACATTTAGGCTATGCCCATTAACACACAGAATTTACTGAACATGCAATGCATAGACTCACTGCACCATCGATACAGATGTCCCTCATCCACCACCCACCATAGCGATGACCATTCATCACAACCTGTAGGGGAGAAACACAATGACATTTACCTACAAGAAGCATTTCATACTAAACATTTCATTCATGCCTTTAGGCGCAATGGTGTCTAATTTCCTCATCCACCGTGCTTCTTTCTGTAACAGTAATCTATCCCTGTCTCCTCCTCCTGTGTATGGAGAGATCTTTAAAAATGCACCATTGTTTTCTTTTAAACGGGGGAGGACCATTAAAAACATAGTCAGCAGGGTAGATCTTGCAGAACGATGTGTAGAGATGCATAAACTCACAAAGAAAAGGGGTACCTTCCCGTGCATGAATTGTAATTGCTGTGGGGCGATCATCAAAGGGGATCATGTCAGCCACCCATACACAGGAGAAAGAATTAGAATTAATTCTATGTATACCTGCGACAGCACGTTTGTCGTGTATGCACTTAAATGCCCGTGTGGGCTCCTGTACGTGGGGAAGACGACAAGAGACGTCAAAACCAGAGTGCAGGAGCATAGAGGCTCCATTCGTGGATTCAAACCATCCGAATTGAGCAGCCATACGCCGGTGGGCAAACACTTTTTTTCCCGTGGACATGGTGTATCGCAGCTTAAGTGGATGGTGCTGGACCATGTACCCCCGCCAAAAAGAGGAGGAGACAGGGATAGATTACTGTTACAGAAAGAAGCACGGTGGATGAGGAAATTAGACACCATTGCGCCTAAAGGCATGAATGAAATGTTTAGTATGAAATGCTTCTTGTAGGTAAATGTCATTGTGTTTCTCCCCTACAGGTTGTGATGAATGGTCATCGCTATGGTGGGTGGTGGATGAGGGACATCTGTATCGATGGTGCAGTGAGTCTATGCATTGCATGTTCAGTAAATTCTGTGTGTTAATGGGCATAGCCTAAATGTTGCTTACACTTATGTTCCCCAAGATGTTTAGATGGGTAGACATTGGAGTGTAGTGCCCAAAATGATGAACTTGGACTTACCCCGAGGGGTTAATTCAGAAGTTGATCAGCTGATCGAAGAGGAGGGTTTGTTAACTTGGGTGTGGTCTAAGAATGTTCATAAGGTGCTGTGTTGGAGAGGTTGCATGTACACTTGAGGAAGGGGGAAACCCCGAAACATGTCGTGTTTGCTACTACTTTGATAAACGCAAGTTTATACGCCAGTTGAGTGCCTCCTTCATTTTTATTTGTATCTGCTGTGGCGGAGTGGTGATCCGCAGAGGGATTGTGCACCGGCAGACCAGGTGACATACCTGGAGCTGAAACCAAGCTCAGCAACCCCCTCATTTGCTGCCACTGATTAGAGACTGTAAAACATTCAGCCTTCTTTGTGAATATATAAGAGAACCCCTGAGATATTAAAAAAAAAGGTAATTTTTAGGAGTAGGAGGATAAATATAATGGTTTATCGCTTCAGTTTATTTTCAGCTCAGGTTCACTTTAATTTTCAGCCATGGCATTATGTGCAATGGGGTCTTTACTTTGTCAATGTGTTGGCTTGGATGTCCCTCCACTTCCCAAAATCATACTCTAAGGCTGCTTTCACAGTGGGACGTTACAGGGGCACGTTAGAGCAGCCTGTAACGCAGCCACAACTCATAGTAATGAAAAATCAATGTTACATTGTAACGCTGCAAAAAAAAAAAGAAAAGTGCAGCATGCTGTGCGTTATACTGGGCTTTAGCTGCAATAGACTGCTTGCACATGCTCAGTGAATAATCACTGCACTGTGGTGACCTAATCTGGACTCGTAGTGTTGTCTGGATCATGAATGAATCGTACATTTGTTCCGGATCTTTTTTGTGAGTCGAATCATCCGGATCATCACAATGAACGATTCGGTTCACAGTGGATGTCTGTCTGGATGAAATAGGAACATACAGAATGTACAGTGCAGGGAAAGTCCTGTCCTGCTAGTCATTTCACCCCCCCCCCCCCCCCCCCCAGTCTGCTTCCCTAGTAAAATGATTCAAATGATTCGGTTCAAAGATCCGGATCTTTTCAATGATTTGATTCGAATCATCCGAATCCTTGAAAAGATCCGGACTTCCCATCACTATCCTGGAGCGGCTGTTCTATCAGTATAGATAGAAGGAAAACAGCGCACCAAAAGCCGCATAACGCGTCTCAATCTGATGTCCAACTTCAACACCACAATGCGTTGCGTTAGGGGCACGTTATGCGACCTTAACATCCCCTAAAACACAACGTCTTGGTGTGAAAGAGGCCTTAAAGGATCACTATTGCGGAAAAGTGTAACATTTAAAATGCATGCATATAAATGTACATTTCTTCCAGAGTAAAATGAGCTAAAAATTACCTTTTTCCTATGTTGCTGTCACTTACAGTTGGGAGTAAAAATCTGACAGGTTATGGACTAGTCCATCTCCTCATGTAGGATTCTCAGTTATTTCCTTATTTCCAAGAGCACTTGCTGAACTAAAATAGAGTGCAAGTGAGTAGGGAAGCTGTTGATATCTTATAGATGTTTTTCAAGAAGTGCTTTTGTAAAGAATAAAGCGAATACTGAGAATCCCTATCAACAGCCACATTTGGGGGGATGCGGCTTGGGTTTCCATCACGTTCTCCTGCGATTATCGCACAACGTTACCGCCGTGCATCCGATCAGGCATGTCAGCTTGAGATTTTCCAGCATCTCCAATCGATAAATGCGACCAGTTTTGGACCAAAATTGGTCCTTGTCAATCGAGCATGATCTTGGCATCACCAATTTTCATCAGACTTGATAATTATCGGATTGGATCGTCAATCGGCCGCCAAGTCTAAAGATGTATGGTTACCTTTAGAGTATTTAAGGCAGAGGATGAGCCAGGCAATCTGGCAATGGTTTAAAGAGGATCTGCAACTTAAAAAAATTCCCCTGGGGGGTACTCACCTCGGCAGGAGGAAACCTCTGGATGCTATCAAGGCTTCCCCCACGTCTTCCTGTGTCCCAGCAGGCATGTAAATATATACCTTCCCGATCCAGCGCAGGCGCAGTAGCAGCTCTCGGCTCAGAAATAGGCGGAAATGGCTAATCTCTGTCAGGTCCACTCTACTGCGCAGGCGCAAGTCTCCTGTGCCTGCGTAGAAGTGCGGACCCGACAGAGATCAGCTATTTCCGCCTATTTCCGAGCGGAGAGCTGCAACAGCGCCCCTGCTGGAACAGGGAAAGGTAAATATTGCACAGCCTGCCAAATTGTCGGCTGTGCATTCAGTGGGCTACAGCGAGACCACCGTGGGACGGAGGAGGACAGGGAAGCCTCGATAGGATCCTGAGGCTTTTTTTTTTTCATTACAGAGTCTCTTTAAAAGTAAATATGTCAGCCTCTATATGTCTCTGAAGGTGTCTTTGAAGTATACTTACACAACGGTGAAACTCCACCTCCAAAACCCTGAAAAATTGTATCCTACCCTATTATTTCACACGTCTCATTTTGGTCTATAACTTGCTTTGTTTGCTGTAGTGATGGCGGTTTTGTTCGTTACATGATTGTCTACCTACGACATTCTTTCCCTGTTGTGTTGTGTGTGGATGGAGCGTCTGTCTTCAGCACTCCCAGCATGCATTGCTTCACTATGAACACCTTTCTGTCTCCAGAAATAAACTGTCTATTTGACTGCGCAGCATAGCAGCCAAGTCCAGAATGCTGTCTAAGTTTAAACAAGCCAGAAGTATGGCTATAATGTACTTCAGCTGCCACTTTCACCACACCATTATTGAAAATGACTCACCCAGGTGATGACCCGGCCCCCATGGATCTAATGACGCCTGTGAGGTAATTTTAGGGCCTCTCCCTGCCGACTGCCTGATTGCTTCAAAAAGACCAGCTTTTCTATGTTACTCTGGAAAGTTTACACTTCAGATAAACAGGCTCCACATAGTGTAAAGCTGCCCAGACACCTAACGATTTTGCCGCCGATATACGGCAGATTCGATCACTATGATCGAATCTGCTGTGAAATCGTTGCGCAAACGCTGACAGAACGATCAATTTCCGTCCGAAATCAAACGTTCCCGTCGAACCATCCATGCGGAAGATTTCCCTCGATCGCCGGCGGGTCGGGAGTGCGTCGATAGCGGCGTTCGAATGCCTGACGACCGACACTAGCGGCAATACATTACCTGCTCCGGCCGGCGCAACTCCCCCTCTGTCCCCGCAGCTCCTTCTCCTCGCTGGGTTCCGGACCGGCTGCCGCTTCATTGAACTTCCTGTCCCGGCAGGAAGTTTAAACAGTAGAGCGCCCTCTACTGTGTAAACTTACCCGGCAGGAAGTTCAATGAAGCAGCAGCCGGTCCGGAACCCAGCGAGGAGAAGGAGCTGCGGGGACAGAGGGGGAGTCGCGCCGGCCGGAGCAGGTAATGTATGTGGGGGGGGGGGGGGGGCAGCAGCAGCACCACCACTACCACAGAATGTGATCGGTTTCATGCTGAAATCGATTCACAATCTGTTTGCAGTAAAGGCAGCCATACGATCCCTCTCTGATCAGATTCGATCAGAGAGAGATCTATCTGTTGGTCGATCTGATGGCAAATCGACCAGTGTATGGCTACCTTAAAACCATTTAATATAACCATTCAATATAAAAGTTTAGTAACATCCAATGCGCTTGCATATGTCTTACTTGTAAAACCGAAGCAAGTAAAATGTCAAACTCACGTTTGTAGTTCTCGGCAGTGGCGTCCTTCCGGTCTCGCGCATGTCTCTGGTCGTAGTTTGAAGCCTGTTGCTGGAGGCATGTGTGTGACCGAACGCGGCTTTACGTGTGCATGCGCGGAGTCTTGCGTTCACGTCTGCGCACGGAGGGTGTGAGTACGTTGCCGCCAATCTGCTGTTCCCACAGTATAAAAGGCCAGTCTTCCCCTGTAACAGGTGCTGTTCGTTCTGACAGCTAGTGTTAGTTCCTGGTGACTATCTGTCTCTTGACCAGCCCTGCTCTTTGCCTGTACTCCAGATCTCGACCCGGCCTGCCTGACTATTCCTGTTCTGCTTCCCTCTGTGCTGACCTCTTACCTGGCTACTGGACTCTGCTATTGTTTGCTGCCTGCCTTGAGGTACCACCGGGGCGGCGGGTGTTAAAGTTACGCACCATGGGAGGGGGGAGGTGTGTTAAGGTTAGGCATCTCTGGGGGGGGGGGGGGTTAAGGTCAGGTGCCACTAGGTCGGGACTTAAAGTTAGGCATCAACCATAGGGAGGTCTTAGGGATAGGCATTGGTAGAACAAGGGTTAAGGCTACCGATATTTTACTATTACAAGAACTAGTAGACTATCGATAATTTTACCGATATTCTACTAGCAACTATCCTGTTCCCTTTTTACCAGGCGCCTTTTTGCATGTACGCTGCAAAACAGCACTGAGTTTGTTGAATGGGCGCTCTCACCTGTATATTGACCACGCCTTGGCGCCTCCACCTGAGTGACACAAACGTGGTGCTCTGTATTGTTCAAACCTCTTGTTCCTCCTCACTAGCAGTGCAGACTCCTCTTCCACATGTGGACCTGCCCTACATGTTTCCTAAAAAAATTACGTCAGAATCTGTTAGTTTGATGCTTATTTCTGTCTGTCTCGCAGGCGTTGCCGGGGCTGGAAGGCTCTTCACAGAAGACGTTGTTAGGGCAATGAGCGCTATTAATGAAAGACCAATCATCTTTGCCTTGAGCAACCCAACCGTGAAGGCGGAGTGTACAGCAGAGGAAGCTTATACATGGTCTGAGGTAAATCTACATGAGGAATTGGCTTTTCAGAAGATATCTTTCTTTTGGACTCCTCCTAAATACCCAACACTTTATATTCACGATAACAGTTCTATGCTGCTAGCATTCCCATTATGTCAGTGCCAACCTTTAGCATGGATATTGGGTGGAATAAAAAAGGAACTGTAACCCAGGATTGAAAATTATCCCTTCCAGTAGCTGATACCCCTTTACTGTGAGAAATCCTTACCTTTTCTCAAATCAATCAGAGGTGAAACCTCTGTGGTGAAACACCTTCCGCACTGTGATGTCAGGACCTAGGTCCTGACAGTTTCCTGTCTGTGAACCTTGTTGCATTGTGGGAAATATCAGCTGTTTCCAACTGCCAAGCAGCCAGTATCTTCCTTTGTGCAAATGTATTTCTATAAAAAAAAAAATGTGTATTTTGCCATACATCAACTTTGTATTTCTTTTCTATTTTCTTAATTTTAGGGCCGCTGTCTGTTTGCTAGCGGAAGCCCCTTTGATACCGTAACGCTAAGTGATGGACGATCCTTTAAACCAGGACAGGGTAACAACGCTTATATCTTCCCAGGTACGGTCAAGGTCTCTACGCAGTACAACTTCAACCACCTGTCCTTATGTGAGGGCTAAATGATCTTCATGAACTTAACAAAGGCCCTGATTGTTTTGCCGAGTATAAAGGGCACTGCTACACAATTGTACACAGGGCCATTCTTATGGTGCCCATAAACGGCACAATAAAAATGTTCGTTTTTCCTGTTTATTTGACCAGATTTACTGTCCGATTAATTATTTCCAACATGTCCAATCTGATTTCCGATCAATTTGCGATTGATTTCCAATCGACTTTCCATTCACTTATATGGAAAATCGATCGGAATCAGATTGGATATGTAAGAAATGATCAATTAGACCATCAATTTGATGGAAAATTGCATCACTTGTACCAGACATTACAGTTGAACAGAGGACTGAAAGAGGTGCTATAAATTATCCTATCATGCCGACCTTAATAACTAGATACACTACCTAATATGTGTCGCTCTCACTATTTAAAACAAGCTACTAGGGTTATCCCAGGAGCCTAAATTTCGCTGTAATGCCCCTTTAATTGTTGGTCATAAGCTGTTCACACTACATACAGTTAGTGGCAGTTACAAAAGAGGTGCACATGTAACATACCGGTACTCCCAAATAGGGGTTTCTGGAGGAGATAGCCACAATTGTATAAAATTCCATCATGGAGATAAAGCACAACACGCATTTAAAAATGTAAAAATCACATTATGAACTACTTTCAAACGTTAAAGTAACAAATCAGAATGGTAACTGCTTGTTAATCCGCTTAGAAGCTTTGCTCTGACAGCGCGGTGTTCTGTTCTTGTAGGCGTGGCCTTAGGGGTTATCCTGAGTGGGGTGCGACACATAAGCGACCGCGTGTTTCTCGAAGCTGCGAAGGTAAGTAAATCTTGTGTGGTGTCATCCTAATTAAAGGGAACTTAAAAGACCATTGTCGTGAAAAATTCAAATCTCAAATTCAAAATAAAAAAAAAAACAAATTTGCATCAAAACAGTAGAACAACAATATCAGAAATCCCATCATGCTTTGCACAACATCAAGGGAAAAAAGCCCGGGCAGTTTTCTTCTGTGCAGCTAAAAATGAGGCTTGGGTAAGAAAGTTCTGATGCTGTGAAACTGGTAAAGAAACACTAAGCGTTTTCAATGCTGCTGAGTAGATTTTTAGTCTAGTCTAGACGTTCACTTTAACTTCTTGCTGACCGCTCCAGGCCGATTGGCGTAAACGCGACAGCAGCCCCAGGACTGCTCCATGCTGATTGGCGTGAACGGCTGTCAATGGGGTTAGCAAGAGATTGCGCGCGCATCTCCGCTTGGAAGGCGGGCCTCCACTCCGCCTTCAGTCTCCCAGCGGCGATCGCCGCTCGTAGACTGTTAGACAGCCAAGCCGCCGTCTAATAAGGCTGTAAGCGCTGCACTCTACGGTCGCGCTGTACTGGGGACAGCCGTGTGACACGGCTGTCCCCTCAGTAGTACAGGAAGTGATTGGCTGTCATAGGCTGAAGCCTATGACAGCTGATCATGGGGATTGGATGGGGGGAAGGGGGGGGGGGAGAGCGGGCTGGGAAAAAAATTGTCAAATGTATTAATAAAATAAATATTTACAACAAAAAAAATACATTGGGGGAGCGGTCAGACCCCACCAACAGAAGGCTCTGTTGGTGGGGGGGAGGGAACACTTATGTACTGAGTTGTGAGGCCCTGCAGCTAGGCCTTAAAGCTGTAGTCCTGAAAGCTGTAGTAGCCTATTTACAGAAAAAATGGCCTGGTCTTTAGGAGGGTTTAACACTGCGGTCCTCAAGTGGTTAAGGCAGAGCAGCAATGGTACTCTGACGTAATTTGATGGAAAGTACCATGCAAGAAAGGGGAGCCCTGGTTCTGCTATCAGTGCTGCTTCTAGAGGTGTGTTTTTGTTTTGTTTTTTTGTAATGATTCTTCAATAAATATAGTATTTATCTGAAATGCCTATAGGAGGAAATAGACAAGCAAACATTATTCAATTCAACATTGAAGCATTATTTCAGCTTGCTTTTTTTTTCTCCATGTGCAGATAAAGCACAACCTTTCTAACAGATCGGCAGATAAGAGTGTCAGTATTTGCTACTAGTCAATGAATTAGTGCAGGTGTTGAAGATGAGTAAAATGGCTCCTGTTTTGTGCAGCTATTTAATACAAAGCAAGGACAATTTGGACATTAAACGGAGCACCGCTGCAAACACTAATTTGAGAATTCCATGCTGCCTGCAAAAGTAAAGAGAAAGCTTTTTTTAATAACTATAAATTGCAAAATGATTTGTGCAGCAGCCATCTTTTTGTAATGAAAGTGTAATTTCCCTTTAGCCGGGTCCTCAGTATTAATATTAAGCCTCAGAGAAGTGCTCTAGTAATTGATGCATGTCAGTCTATAATCTCACCTTAGTATCTTTATTCTCTAGGCTCTGGCAGAACAGCTAACAGATGACGAGCTGGAGCAGGGCCGCCTGTACCCTCCACTGTCCAACATCCGAGAGGTCTCCATCTGTATCGCCATCAGAGTAAGTGCAATCCAGTGCGAGTCTTCTCCAGCGCTTCTTCACACACCCTGACACTAAATCCTGCTACACTCATTAGCCAAAATTACCACCTCCATGTAGTATGCGTGCCAACAACTTCTGATTGTGTAGGTAAGCTCTCATACTATACATGGAAGTGGTAAAATTGGATACTCATCGGCCAATCCAAATTGGAGGTGTGTATGCTCCCTTAAAGAGAAGTTGAAGGGAAAAGGTGCCCATTTGGGTACTTCTCTTGGTAGAGGGAAACCTCTGAATCCTCCAGAGGCTACTCCATCATCCTCCTCCTTGCGGTTTCAGTACTGAGATGCCCACAAGCCCTTCGACGAGGACTTGTCAACAACACTTGGCCACACTGCGCAGGCGCAGATGGTTCAGGCCTGGGCACTAATACAGAGCCAAACGGATTTGGTGTAAAAAGTGGCAGCTGCGTGCTGCTGTGCAGACACAAGCCATCCCATGCAGTGCATCTGTGCTCGTCCTCGTATAGGTTCCCTGCGCTAAAACCGGAGGGAGGGGAGGGGGGGGGGGAGAGAGATGGAGGATCCAAAGGTTACCTTCTCATGGGGTAAGTATCTAAATTTTAGTCCTAACGAGTTTTCTTTAACGTGAACCTGAAGTGTTTCCTAAGAATAAAAACGGATACTCATCTAAGGAGAGAAGACTCTGAGTCCTATAGAGCTTTCCCCTTTCCTCTCCTGGTCCCCAGGTTCCACCTGCAGGATCCTCCGTTCAAATCTCCCGCCGTAGGAGGCTTCGGAAGTCTTCGAAAGCCAAGTGCTCCTGAAGACGGGCGGTTACGTACTGCACATGCGTGAGTGCGCAAGAGAGCATGCTCATGCATGCACTGTGCAGAATGGCCATCGTCAGGAGCACTCGGCTCTCAAGGACTTCCGAAGCCTCAGACAGAGAGCAGTCTACCGACGTATTGGTCAAAGACCGCTAGTGGGGAGACAGCTATGGAAAGGGTGGAGCAGGAGAGGAATGGGAAGACTCCTATAAGACCCAGGGCCTTCCTCCACCTTAGGGGTCAGTACCTGTTTTTTTTTTTTTTTTTGTTTCGTTTATTATTATTATTATTCTAGAAATGCTTCAGACTCGTTAAGGATGATACAGTGAGTTCCAAATTCAGTTGCATGCTGGAAGGCGTGAGCAGCGACAGTGTTAACTCACCTATGTTCTCCATCTTCCCTACACTTCTGCTGCAGCCACTAGGAGGCGCTCTATAGGCAGTAGCAGTGTTAGAGAGACTTGCCTAAGGTCTCCTACTGAATAGGTGCTGGCTTACTGAACAGGCAGAGCCGAGATTTGAACCCTGGTCTCCTGTGTCAGAGGCAGAGCCCATAACCATTACACTATCCAGCCACTAAGGCAGAAGTGTCAGGAAAATGGAGAGCAGTGCATTGGCTAGAGTCGGCGACATAGGTGATTTAACTCTCTGTCTGCCATGGCCTGCACCCTTCAGCACCCAGGTTTAGCAAAAATGAATTTCCTACTCCCTGGCTCGGAAACTAATGTTCCCTTAACCTTTCTTCTCTTCCAGGTGATGGAGTTTGTGTATAGGAACGGGATGGCCTTCCAGTACCCGGAGCCACTAGATAAGAACGCCTACGTGCGCTCCAAAGTCTGGTGTACGGACTATGACTCCTTCCTGCCTGACGTCTACGACTGGCCACAGTACGCATCAGAGCCTCACCAGATGTCCTGACCTGGCCCATGGCCGCTCTCCTGTCTCAGGGGATTTTATACATAGGATTTTATGTATGGCTGGACATGAAAATTGGACAAATTACCTCCCAATTTTCTTGCGCCTTTTAGAACTCCCGTCACAGATCTTAATAGAATATGTCACTCTGCGACATACCAAAAATATCCACTTAAGGAAAATGTACTTAAAAAGTACAGTTTTCATTTAGCAGCTACCTATCGCCTTTGTTGGGGATGGTTAATGACATGCTAATCATTCAAAGTTGATGCAAATTTTTATTCAAATGTATGCAGTGTTAAAATGGATTGGTCAATTGTAACAGCCGTTTCCAAGCTGCATTTAAATTTGCATATAAGTAATATGAATTTAGCATCAACTCTAAATAACATTCCACTGACCATTCCCCCTCAGATCTCTGCTGCCGGCAGCCTCCTGTTTTCATCTACAAGAACTGAAGATCAAGGGGTTGTCGGCAGCCATTGTGATGTTGTCTCTACATGTTGTGCTGCTTCTACTCCGGGCCACTAGGTGGCACTGTAGGTGGTGGACAGAATCTCCACTGAAAAAAATTAGACTGAAAACTTTCAGAAATCCTCAAACTGAATAGAGACCTTGCCTCTTTAATGACCGAGCTCCACCTTTCTCTTTGTTATCCGAAACCAATACCAGGACTCTCATTGGTGTGGGTGCTGGACGAAAGGATAAGGCAGAGCACCACATCTGTAAGAGTACCCATACATTACTGGATATTGCAGAGCAATCGACCTTCTGATTCGATAATCATAAAGTAACCGGTGTTGCAGCATGGTCACCTGATCAATCTATTGATCATGGAATGGTGGAAAAACTTGGTCGGAAGGACTTGACCGGGTGTGCGGCGCTAACAGTGTTTGTTGTCGCGACAACCATCGGACCCCTGGCTGTTGTCCCCTCCGTGCACGTGTGCGGTGTTAAAGGCTCACCTGTCCACACGCGTGACTTCTGGGCTCCTCCGTTGAGCACCTGTTCCACATGACAATGGTGATGTCGCCAAACACTGGAGGAAGCTATGTGGAGGGATGAGCACGGGGGAGACGTATACACTTTAGGGGAGGGGGGCGCTGCAGGCTGGGCACTTGGACACTTACCAATAGATGAAATCGCTGTGCAGTGTGTGGACAGGCAATGGATCCCTCTCTGATTCATTTGGTCGAAGAGGGATCCATCTAATGGTCAATCTGACCATGCTTTGAATGATGTATGGCCACCTTAAGATAGTTGCTCTCAGATTGTGGGGCAACCTGGACTGCAATTAAAGGATTGCTGCACTTGCATATCACTGGTATCCAAAGTGGGCCTCTCAGTCCTCATTGAATGCCTGTGAGATTTATGTCATGGTCCCTCTATTGATTTTTCCATTCACCGCTATTTCGAGCTCACTCAGGAGACCTGAGATTCCCGGCAAGCTGAGAGGAGAGTGTAATATCAAAGGACGTCCTTGGTGGGAAGGTCTAAACACTGGAAGTTCCAGATGGCTTCATTAACCCATGAGGTCCACACGTCATTCAGATGAGTCTCGGTTAACGTCCTCTATAACGTGGTCTAGTTGCTTTCTGGTGCCAAGGTTTTGCCCTGCATGAAATAACTGCCCATGTGGCGAGCCAGTTCCTGACTGAGGACATGAAAATGCTTCTGGGAAATATATAAATAGATCCGGTTGCCCGATTGTCTGACTTGAACGGTCTTCTAGCTCAAATGCTTTGTGAATATCACATTTGGCAAAACAATGCATATTTAAGGTGGCCATATGTTATGTGTGGCAAGATTGACCATTAGATAGATTCCTCGCTGATCAAAGAGGGATCTATTACTTGTCCACACACTGCACAGCGATTTCATGCTGAGATCTATTGGAAATGGCCCTGCCACCACTTGCCATCCAGGGGTGCCCATGCTCGATGTAAAGTCTCATCTCTCCTCCCGCATGACTTCTGGACTCCTGTGTTGTTCAGCATCACACGGAGTGCCAGTACCATGTGACTTGCTCAGTGACGTCACAACAGGTCAGGAGTCTGAGTTGTCACTATCCGGGGTCTATGAGTTGTCGTAATACAAACGCCGTTACCACTGCGTACCAATTGATCCCTTACGACCAAGATTTTTTTCTGCATTGCCGATTGAGCCTCTCGACGATTAAGACCTGGAAATTATCGAAGCGGAGGGTCGATTGGGACGCAATATCAAGTAAGGTATGGGCATAATTAGAGTTAAGATAACCGCATATCGAGGATGTCAACCTCACATGCAGAACTGAGACCTTTTGAGGAGGTGGTTAGCAATGGCAGTTTACACACCTTTGGCACGATGGGTGTACCAAAGCCCATTGTCGGTATTAGGGGCACTTGAAGTACATCTCCATTTCTCATGTGAAGAAAATATTATAAAATCGTTCTTTTACATTCAAGTGATTCAACAAGCTATATTGCACAGACCTATCTGAGAGCGCTCTAGAGCTCTGCATAGATCCACTGCAATAAGCCACTTGGTGTGGCTGGCAGCCGCCACTGAGAAGGGAGCGACAGGGGCACCTCACGCTGTATACGTCCCCAGCAATATCCAAAGGCTCTGCAGGTGTCCTCTTCCCTGCATAATGAATGTATTCTCACAGTAAAGCTAAAAAAAAAGCTGAAGGTGCGGAAGGACACCCTAAATTTTACTTCCTGCTTTGTGCAAACATATGACAAAAACTTATAGCTTTGAGAGTTCTGGGAAATCTCTTACACCCAACTGTATACTGTTGTTACGGTTTCTTGCAAACTGCTGTGTGCAGTTGAAAAATAATGTTGGAATGTTTTAGTTACAAAATGGCTTGCACAGTGATGAGATATGGTGCATACCTCTCTGGACTAAATTGGTGTGCCCCTTTAAATGTGGCTCAGGCCATCATGCAGTATCCACATTTCCTTGTAGACAAAAAACAATATTCCGTGACTCTTGGCACACAGAGGCTCCATGGCCTGCTTTGCACGGAATCAGAGATGAATGAAGATGTAATGGGGCACTAGGCAAGGTAGTAGATTTGGGCCCACCTTGTCCTTTTGGTATGCTGAAGTGGAGAGAGAGGTCGAAGAAGGTGACAGGGGGGCCCCTTGACACCCACCAGGCCCCAAAGCACCTGCCTAGGTTGCCTGGTGGATGATCCTGCTCTGCTGCATCAGTTGCACTGCTGCATGCATTTTCAGCCCATGCCTTGTCATAACTTTGAGAAAGGCACGGAATTCACCCGGCAACAGATCCTTTGGAGCAGTGTATTCACTGTTAAGCTGGCAATACACTGTTCAGTTATCACTTGATTTTTTTTTTTGTTTTTTGTTTTCGATCAATACTATGATCTAAATTACAATCGATATTATGATTACAATATTTTACAATCCTCTAAAAGCAAACATTGCATATCTATCTTTGTATCGATTTTAGCCCTTATCCCATTAGCCGCTTCAATAGCGTTATCTCGTGTGAGAAAAGTGCACTGCTTTTTGATCTCTGTCGGCAGAAAGTGTGCTGTAAATGCTGAGAATGCTTTGATCTCTCTCTACTAGTAGGGAAAAAAAACATATAACAAGTGAAAGCAGAAGTCCTCTGTTGTTATCTCACACTGCCCCCTAGTGACAAATGGTCATAAATAGGCATTACAGCAGTACTTATTAGAAACAAGGACATGTAAGAAGAAATAAGAAATATATTTCAAAAAGTGCTAAAATAAATTGGCCTGGAGCACTTGCAAGCCTTTAAATTGGCTGCTAAGGGGGTTAATATCAATTGAAAAAAATTCTACCAGAAAAAGCTAAATCTATTTCAGCCCTTAATAATCGTAATAAATATATATTATATTATATATTATATTATATATATATATATATATATATATATATATATATATATATATATATATATATATATATATATATATATATATATATATCTATCTATATATATATATATATATATATATATATATATATATATATATATATATATATATATATATATATCCCTCTATCAGGGAAAACAAAATTGATGATGGAATAGCGTATGGTCAACTTTGATTGGCCATGACTAGCCAATCAGGACTTGGCCTGATTTTGTTCCAGTTCCATAAGATGGGATTGTTGCTATTACAGACTGCACTTTGTAGGGTGTTACTGAATAGGCCTGATCATGTTGTGTGATAATTACCTCCTCATGTGTCTTCCTCAACCTCAGGATCTCCTCCGGAGGCCTGGGAGCCTGAGGATTCTGTGCATTATCTTAGCTCTTCCTAGCACTGTACTCTTCTGGACAGGACACTCTGGTGGTGTTCCTACTGGAAGCCGCTCTCTAAGCTCAGGCGTCACAGCTCCAAGTGCCCTTACCACTGCTGGGAACACTGTGGCCTTCACTCTCCGCATCCTCTCCCGTTCCTTCCAATCCTCAGTACTTTACTAGTTTGTCATACTTCTTTCTGATGTTGCTGTCACCTGGCATTGCCACATCTACCACTGCTGCTGTCCTCTGGGCCATGTCCGCCACCGTGAGGGTTGGTTGGCCAGTGCATTTGTCTGTCTGGATCGGGAAGTCCTATAGCAGTGATGGCTGTGGTGAAGCTACAAGTCCCATGAGGCATTGCAATACTCTGACAGCTCTAAGCATAACTTGGGGAGGCAGAGGCATGATGGGATTTGTAGTTTTGTCACAGCTGGAGTGCCAAGGTTAGCCATCATTGTCCTATAGCATCTTAGCCCTTCTTCATGACCTTCTGTGGAATCTCCAACTTGGATTTGGAAGGGTTTAGCCCATAAATAGTGCAGGTGTTCCCATACACCACGCCAACTACTTGGTTGTGCTGTGCGGTGTATTCTGTTCCCGCTTGCATTTGTTGGTGCCCATTCATGATACAATATTCATTGTACAATCTTACCACTTCTTTGTGGTATGAGGGACTACCTAAAAGTGAAACTGTAGTGAAAATAACATAATGGATAAAATAGCCTTTTTTTGTTTTTGTTTACCATATTTATAAATGATTTAGTCAGTGTTTTCTCATTGCAAAAATCTTTCCTGTCCCTGATTTACGTTCTGGCTAACTGTAGTTTTTTCTAACTCTGAAACCAGGATATTTAAAGCAGACCTGAACTTAGAATTTTCTCTGTGCTCTAAAACATAAGTAGCAGCATAATAACCTTTGAAAGAAAACCATTTCTTTGTTACAGCTGATAGAAATACTGCTGTAAATCTGCAGTGTCTACTTCCTGCTTTCATGGAAGCAGACATAGTGTGAACATCCTGTGTTTACAAATTAGCAGCTCTGCTGAGGCAGGGGAGATTGCTGAGCTGACACAGCTGAGAGGTGGTATTACAGTTGTGATTAGTCACAGATGAGGGGGTACAGGGTGCATTTACGTTATGGTTTTCCTTCTGTTCTGTGCAAGAGTTGAGGTCCAGTTCAACGTAAAAGTGGGTATCCTGAATACTTTGCTGCATTCTACTATATGTCATTTCCCTTCTACTCCATAGATGTGGATAGATTGTACAATCATGATTGTATCAGTAGTGGCCACCTTTATGCTGGGCATACACGGCTCAATTTTGCCACTCTATTCTCCCGCTCGATCATTTCGACGCTCGATTCCTCAGTCAATTCTCTTATCTTCCGCTCGTTTTTCTCATCTTTTTCCATTCGCTGCAATCCGGAATCAGGCGGGAGATCGGACATGTCGGAAATGATCTATCGAGGCATCTTAATGCCTCAAAATGGAGCGGTGTATTCCCAGCATTACACCTGGCGCAGCATGTATTCTGGGCTGTCTAGTGCGGTTGATCCGTTTCTAGGGATGTATAAAGCTGAGCTGTACAAAGCTCACACAGTCATATTAATATATATATAATCTGTACATTTGACATGTGATCATATCTATGAACTTTATATAGTGTCAAGCCCATTGTGTTGCATTTCATGTATGATTAGTTTCTATACATTGCTGTGTGTAGTGCACACAGGGGAGCTGTGCAGTCTTGTAGGTGCTGGTGGTTGATTTAGTCTCAGCGTGCGTGTTTGATAGCTTGATATGCTGGGATTTGTAGTTCATCTGGAGAGTGCAATATAGTGAGCTGTACTTTACATTGTTTGAAGGACAACCATTGTTGACAATTTTAGAACGCATAAATATAAATGTACATTTCTCCCAAGAGTTAAATGCACTATAAATTACTTTTCTCAGATGTTGCAATCTGAAAGATGTCAGGTTTTGGAGTAGTCCATCTCCTCATGGTAGATTCTCAGTTATTTCTTAATTTACGAAAGCACTTACTGAACTGCAGTCGCTTAGGCAAAATACAGTAAAGTGCCCATTATCTGGAACTCAGGCCACCGGGAGTCTCAACTAACCGAAATGAACAAGGACTGTTTTTTTTTTTGGGGGGGGGGGGGGGGGGGGGTTGGTTGGGGGTAGTTTCTGGCCTTAAAGGACAACTGTAACGAGGGATATGGAGGCTGACCTATTTATTTCCTTTTAAACAATACCAGTTGCCTGCAGTAGTGTCTGAATCGCATCAGAGACCAGCATACAGCTAATCTTGTCAGATCTGACAATGTCAGAAACACCTGATCTGCTGCTGCATGCTTGTTCAGGGTCTATGGCTAAAAGTATTAGAGGGAGAGGATCAGCAGGACTGCCAGGCAACTGGTATTGTTTAAAAGGAAAGAAGTATGGCAGCCTCCATAAACCTGTTGCTTCAGTTATTCACCATTCCCCCGGTGACGTCCTGTCCCTCCTAGCGGCTTTCTGGCATCTGTGCACGGCACAGTACGTCACTGGGGAAACGGTGAGTGTTTAATGCTGAACTGGAGGGGGAGGGGGAAGGGGGGGGGGGGGGGAGGGAGGAGGTTTGTGCTTTTTAGGACGGCAACCGGCAAGCATATGTATCCAGCATCAGGCGATCCCCGCTGGTGCCGGATATTGTTGACTGCTGTAATGTACAAAAGCGTGGAGAATTTGTCTGACCTCTTTGTATAGATCTTTTCCAGGGAGAGTTTTTGTAAAGAATAAAGCTAATACCAAGAATCTCCCATGAGGAGATGGACTAGTCCAAAATCAGTTGTCTTTTTACTACCTAATGTAAGTGTCAGCAACATAGTACATTAATAGTTCATTTTACTCTGGGGAATGTACAATTTAGGTGTATGTGTTTCAAATGTTGTTTCTTTGAGATACTAGTCCTTTAAGTGACTCTATTATTTAAAGCAAACATTTTAAAATCCTTTTTGAACTGAGTTTAGTTGTTATGAAGATATTGTGTTCTTATGTACTGTATGCCTTTTATAGGAATGTGCATTGAAGACCGATGCTATGCTGTTCGGGCGATCTGATGTAATACGGATGGTATATATACTGTGGAGTACGGAGACTTGCTGCCCATTAGGGTCAATGGCCAATGGGATGCTACTAATTCCATATTGTATACGGCGCTGATTTCGGCCAATCCGTTTCAGCAGGAAGTGCATTGCATTGGCCCATTTTTACGCTGCATACAATTTGCATTTACTAAATAAATGAATAAAAACATTTGCATGCAGAGAGTTGCTGTGTGCCTGCATGGTTGGGAGTTACGCCCCTGAAGGGCATGCTAATCATTCCAGCTTGCATGCAGATTTAATGCAAATTTCAGGCAGCTGAAACTGGACCAATGAAATGAAATTCTTGATGATTTTGATTGGCCCAATTCCAAGCTGCGTAATACCTGAAAGAGGAACTGTAGTGAAAATAACAATGAATAAAATTGCTTATTGTTTATAATATTACTTATAAATTACATAGCCAACATTTACCCATTGTAAAATGTTTCCTCTCCCTGATTTACATTCTTATAATCTATCACAGATGCCGACCTCTTTACTGCTGATAGGTGCATCACTGCGCAATGTTTGTTATGTGAGTGAGAAGTGAGCAGAAACAACACCTGCCCTCCCAGAGTGCACTGGGAGGAGAAGAGTGTCTGACCTCATAGCCTCACTTGGTGGGAGGGGCTACAGGCCAATATACAGGTATAGGAAGTGTTTCTGATGCTGAAATCGGATACTTACAATAAAGATGGGTATCCTGAATAATTTACCGTCACCACAGGGCCTCTTTAAACTTGCAAAAACGTGCAAGTGTGAATTATTAGCGTCTCACTGACCATCTATAATGACAAGCAGTGATTTGGTATATTTCTAAAGGGAATAAAGACGTCAACCTGGCAATTCCTTTCACTTAAAAGGAACCCAAGGTGAGAAATATACGGTGGAGGCGGCCATATTTATTTCCTTTTAAACAATACCAGTTGCCTGGCAGTGCTGCTGATCTTTCTGGTCTGTAGGGTCATAATTTACACACCTGAAACAAGCATGCAGCTAATCTTGTCAGATTTGTCATCATAGACTTCTGATCTGCTGCATGCTTGTTCAGGGTCTATGGCTTAAAGCATTATTCTGGGTACACACGGTGCATTCCCGCACTCGATTTCCCGCTAGATTCCCGTCTATTCGTTTATTTCCAACATGTCCGATTTGCATTTCGATGGATCGTTAGGTTGATTTGGCATACTTTACATGCCAATCGACCTAACGATCCATCGAAATGCAAATCAGACATGTTGGAAATAAACGAATCGAGCGGGAAATCGAGTGCGGGAACGCACCATGTGTATCCAGCATTAGAGGCAGAGGATCAGCAGGACAGCCAGGCAATCTGCATTGTTTAAAAGGAAACAAACATGTCAGCCTCCATATCCCTCTCACCTCGGGTTCCCTTTAAAGGGCAACTGAAGCGAGAGAGATGTGGACGCTGCCATATTTATTTCCTTTTAAGCAATACCAGTTACCTGGCTATCCTGCTTATGCTCTTCCTCTAATACGTTTAGCCATAGCCCCTGAACAAGCATGCAGCAGATCGGGTGTTTCTGACATTGTCAGATCTGAAAAATTAAATTCATGCTTGTTTCTGACATTTAGATACTACTGCATCCCAATAGACCAGCAGGGCTGCCAGGCAACTTGTATTGTATAAAAGGAAATTAATATGGCAGCCTCCATATATTTCTCACTTCGGTTGTCCTTTAAGGCACTGCGGTAACCAGTGCATTGCTTTGTAGAAAAGCATAAGTAATGATCGTCCGTCCACCTCCAGCGCTGAACAGTGTATACATGTGTCTGTCTCTTTCTCTGAAACTAATTTTTCTGTGTGTATTATTAATTTATTATTTACCGTGAAGACCTTTTTTGACCTGACTGTCGCATTTGTAGCTGCTTGCTGTGCAATCAATGTTCTATAGATAAAACATTTGCAGATGTCAATGCGCCATCTAGTGGCTGTTTTGTCCTAGTGCAGGTAGTGTTTTGGTTGATAACTCCTGCATATAACTGGTTACACAAGTCACCTAATGCATATATATTCCTTTCAGTGGAATTCTGTTGCCAGACCTCTGTTCACCAGCTTGCAATAGATCAGAACAACAGTGGAATACCTCTTGTTTTTGTGCCACAAATCATATCATCGTGGATTGCACATTTTAGGCCGATGTTGAACACGCAGACATGCCTGTTCTTTATGCACAACCTTTGTGCTAGTGTTTGTGTTAGTCGCTATTCAGTCATGTCCGAATGGGCCAAAGCACTTCAGACTCATCTATCCTCTACCGCCTCTCCAAGCTCATGTTTCCTCATGCTGTATGTTGTTCACCCTGGTTGAGCTGAGGCGATTACGCAATGACCGAAGTCATAATAACGTGCGGCATTCGCTCAGCACCTCCAGGATCCAAGTTCTGAAAATCCATCCAAAGCTAAACATTAAACAACTGTGAGATATCTTTTTTAAATAAACATAACCTCAGACCACATTTCTCAGGGAAGGTTTTACGATATCAATGTAATATCTCTATTTATTATTACTGCCATTCCATAGTATCTGCCTTGCATGTGCAGAATTGGCAGCCATTTTGGCCTCAATTCACTAAGCTTTACCAAACACTTTATCAAACATTTGATAATTTACCTCATGGGTAAAATCGAATTTTGAATTCACTGAGGTGGTATATATTTATCAAATGTTTTATCGATAAAACGTTCAGTACGTTTATAACAGCTTTGTGAATTCAAAATTATTATTTTTTATTTATATAGCGCCAACATATTCCGCAGCGCTTTCCAAAGCACAATAAGACAAGGGGAACATAGATAAAACTAACAAATGTACAGCAGAGTTCCAAGCAGCACAAATATTGTTACAAAAACATTAAACATTAGGAGGATGACCCTGCCCTTGCGAGCTTACAATCTAAATTATATTTTACCTATGACTCTGAGGTAAATTATCAAACGTTTGATAAAGTGTTTGGTAAAGCTTAGTGAATTGAGGCCGTGTGCACGGCCTCAGAAACATCATAATGAATTGATTGGCTGCATTCTCAGGGGCGGGGCTCGGTTCTGCACTCAAAATGGCTTTTTCTGCACGGTTCCACACAGGCATCTGAAGCTGAGGATCCCTAGAGGACGGTCTCTATGGTCAGCCACACATGTCCTTTCCAGCAATCGGATTATATTACAAACACAAGACATTCGGAGGGCCGATAAAGTAACAGAATTTTTTTCCAGAATCTGCTGTCGATTTCGAGTCAAGTGGGTCGTGACAGGAAACCCAGATTTGCTCTGCCTCATGCCAATATAAAATTGGCAGAGCGCGCATACAATTTAAATTAAATTTGCATGTATGGCAGCGTTCACACTTATTCTTGTAAATTGCGGCTGTGATTTGCCACTTTTTTGCATTTCCAATTCTGCATTTTGCAATTTTTTTTGTTTCCGGTTTTCTGTTTGTGTTTTTTTGTTTTTTTCCCTTTTTTTTGTGGGGGAGGGTTTTTGTTTTGTTTGTTTTTTTGGGCACTGCTGCATGATTTTAAGGGGAACTTCAGCCTAAACAAACATACTGTCATTAAGTTACATTAGTTATATTAATTAGAATAGATAGGTAATATCTCTTACCCACCCTGTTTTAAAAGAACAGGCAAATGTTTGTGATTCATGGGGGCTGCCATCTTTGTCATGGGGGCAGCCATCTTTTTGGTTGAAAGGAGGTAACAAGGAGCAGGAGACACAGTTCCAACTGTCCTGTGTCCTGATCACCCCTCCCAGCTGCACACACTAGGCTTCAAATGTCAAATTCAAAATGTAAAAAAAAAAAAAAAATTGCACCAAAACAGTAAAACGAGAACAACAAAATCAGAAATCCCATCGTGCTTTGCACAGCAACAGGGGAAAAAAGCCCGGGCAGTTTTCTTTTGTGCAGCTAAAAATGAGGCTTGTATAAGAGAAACAAATTTCTGATGCTGTGAAACTGTTAAAGAAACACCAAGCCTTTTCAGTGCTGCTGAGTCGATTTTTAGTCCGGAGGTTCACTTTAAATAAGCTGAAAAGGCTGATCGCAAAAAATCGCTCAACAACGCAAGTCATATGCGATTCCACTGCCTTGTGTTTGATGTTTGACGAACAACACAAAAACCCAAACCCACGTGGCACATGCAAATTCTAATAAATGCAAACGGGCCCTCGTTTGGAATTATTTTCTTCTCACTGATCAACTCGGGGGTCCAGGCCCAGTAACAGATGCCTGTGGGGCCTACTTATTAAAGTGAACTTGAGGTGAAAATAAGCTGATGAGATAAACCATTGTATCTATTCTCTTACTCCTAAAAATTATTTTTGCTTTGTTTTTAGATATCCCCCAGTTTTATTTTATGTTTTAAAATCTTAAAATTAGATTTAATGAGTTATTGTCTCTGCTCGATGACAGTCTTTCAAGTGTCCCAGAGCTAAAATATATGAACTTCTGGACCTTTTTCATCAGAAGCTGTTCTTTGCCAGACAAGAGTTTTATGGCTGTAATTCCTTATCAGTGAGGGTTCCTGTTTAGTCTCACTATTTACCAACTGGAGAGAAACTGTCACTTGAATACCTGTTAACTCTTTCAGGCAGAAAAATGAAAAAAAAAAATAAACAGCCTATTTATTAATATGCTTGGCACTGTAAATGCATGTCTATCTCATCATGTCACATGTCACCCTAGGTACACTTTTTTTTTTAAAGGGAATAACTGAAAATGAAGGATCACAGTTAGAGAACCTTGTAGTGGATATATGCTTATGAATCCACTGTTATTGCTGTTCTCCTGAAAAATAATTGCTTTTTATTGAAAGCACACATTTTGTTTACTACACTGGACCTCTTTCCTTCTGTCTTATCCAGCCTTATGAAAATATCCTGCAGGTCACTCAAGCATGTTACTGACTCCCATGTGATCATTTCTCACCCCTCCCTTCTCTTGACGCATCCTGTCTTCTCTTGAGTTTAGAGAGCTGACAGCATGAGTCACCTGAAGGGGAGAGGTGATGGATCCTCATGTGGGAATCGGCAAGTTTGAAACTGCAGAGCCAACTGCTCAGAGTTTGATTTGATCAGGATTTTTTTTCGAATGGCTGAATAACACAGAAGAAAAGATGTTCAGGATATGAAACCACCCCTGCGCTGCTATTTAACACAATCTGTTTCAGGTTGTAACGGTGAATTCATTTGAATGGCTCCACTAGAAGTCTTCTTACACCATGAAGTTGTCTATTGTTTTATTTTTTTTAAAGATTAAGTTATTGGAGCTTGTTTATGGCATAATGAAAATGATTGTTTGAAGTGGTATCAATGTTTTAGAATTCCTGTATGTGACCTTTTTGTTATACTTTGTTTTACAGTGAACAATAAATGATATGCCGGAACGACTTGTTTTTTTTCTGAAATTAATTCTAAATTTTTGTTTTGTGTCTCTGAGCCCGGGTACTTTATATTGAAAATAATAAATTTCCGTAAAGTTTAGCCTCATTGCAAGGCTGCCGCTGGTTAAGGGGCATAACTACAAATCATGGGGGGCCCCCAGCAAATTTTGATGGGGCCCCCTACTGTTCAGATTTTCACCTTGCCTACCGCTGGTGCCCCTCACAGCCTGGGGACTTATCATGCAGGGGTCATAAAACAAGTGTGGACATTGTAATCTTCACACCCATAACAAGCGTAGCCCCAAAACCACCTGATTTGAAGGATGGACCCCTTTATTGGATGGGGTGAAGTAGTAGTTGGGGCCTCCTTACAGCTACTGGCCTTCTTGCGGTTGCAAAGGCTGCTTCCCTGCAGTTATACCCTGCGCTGGGTTTATCTAGGTATGTCCAAAGTCCGGCACGGTGGCCAAATGCGGCACACTGAGCCTTTTCTGTTGGCCCCCAAAGCTCTCTACAGTCGTAATATCCATGCAGCCCACAGGCAGCACCTTTTGTCACTGCTCTGCCTCCTCCGTTGTTCGCCTGTAGGTCATCAGCCACCACTGTAACAGTAACAGCCACTGATAAGGTGCTTCCACTGTGCCAGTAACACTAACAGCCACTGATTAGCAGCCACCAGTGTGCCAGTAGCAGTAACAGCCACTCATTAGCAGCTGTCACTGTGCCAGCAGCGGTAATGGCCACTGATTAGCAGCCACTACTGTGCCAGCAACAGTAACAGCCACTGATTAGCAGCCGCCATTGTACCAGCAGCAGCAGCTGCCACTGTACCAGCAGCAGCAACAAGCACTGATTAGCAGCTGCCACTGTGCCAGCAACAGTAACAGCCACTGATTAGCAGCCACTACTGTGCCAGCAACAGTAACAGCCACTGATTAGCAGCCGCCATTGTACCAGCAGCTGCCACTGTACCAGCAGCAGCAACAAGCACTTATTAGCAGCTGCCACTGTGCCAGCAACAGTAACAGCCAATGATTAGCAGCCACCACTGTACCAGCAGCATCAACAGCCACTGATTAGCAGATGCCACTGTACCAGCAGCAGCAACAGCCACTGATTAGCAGCTGCCACTGTACCAGCAGCCACTGATTAGAGCTGCCACTCTGCCAGCAGCACTAACGGCCACTGATTAGCAGCCACCACTGTTCCAGCAGCAGTAACAGCCACTGATAAGCAGCTGCCACTGTGCTAACTGCACACGGTATATGGGTTATTTCCTATGGAAATGTTTTATGTGACAAAATGCCACATGCTAACAGTGCCTAACAGCAATCAGCGAAAACTGTGTTTAATGCTGGGTACACACGATGCATTTTTTCGGTTGATTTTCCATCCAATCGATTTCCAATTTGATTTTCCGGTCGATTTCCGATTCGATCCTGTTATCTTTTCTTATCTATTTCCATTCACTTCTATGAGAAATCGATCAGAAAAACGATCGAACATGTTGGAAATTATATATCGAGCCATCTAGCTAACAAAAAATTGGATGGTGTGTACCTAGCATTAGTTTCACTGGTTTGGTCCCCTAGGACTCTCAAGAACGGAGATACGGCCCTTGGTCTAAAAAGTTTGGACAACCCGGATCTAAAGGAAGGTCGGAAACAACCTCTGTGGAAGCTAAAGGTGCTCGCTAATGATACAATCTGTTTTGTACAATCTTACCACTTCAATGTTCTATCTGGGACTCTAAGAAAAATATCTTCAATGTGTGCTATTATTGTACACTAACAATATGAAAAACAAAAACATACAAATATGAATTGTATGCAAAAAATGCTTTATTGCTATAATATAAGCTAATCTATACTGTGCATATTCCTGGCACCCAAAGTGCTACCCCTATAGAAATTGGACCCAGCAAGTACTGCCCAATTGCATCACAACTACTACTGTAGTATACAGGGCCGGAGCTACCATAGGAAAAAATGGGCAATGGCCCCAGAGCCTGTAGAGGCCCCCAAGGTGTCCCTCCCCCATCTTAACTGTTGCTTCCCAGGGACTCTGCAGAGTCTGTTAAGTCGGGAGGTGATTGGCGGAGGGTCAGCAGCCAGCTCAGGGGCCCAGGAGGGAAATTTGGCTGCAACAAAGGGCCTCTAATGACGCTTTGTGGTCGGGGGGTGACTGTTGGGTGCCCCCCAGGCTAATTTTACCCTAGGGCCAAATTGTTACTTGAACCGGCCCTGGTGGTATACTGTATGTCAATCACTTGGTAAAACCAGCTATCTCAATTCCTCCTAGGAAGGTGAACCACTCCAGGCCAGCCTCCTAGAGGACCTCTAAAGTGCACTTGTACAAATCCTGATAAATGACCTTCTAAAAAGTCATAGCCATGGCTCCGTCCTCCATGAGTCCTTTTGCATTATTCATTGCTCTTGCACTGACCCGCAGTGGAATGACATTATCTTCTAATGTCTGCCACCCACTATATGTAACTATATAAACATGAGTATCCACAGTATGTTTCCAATCGCCCTGCTTATAGATCAAGAAGTTCCTCATGAATAAAATTGATCATACATGGTACAATTTTTCATATTTTTTTATTAGGTAATTTAGTTTGATTATTCAGTTAGATCGAATATAAATAATTTTTCCTACATGTCTGATCGGATTTTTATAGAAAAAAAAACGGATAATCGTTTGCTTTTCTTGATGGGAAAAAAAGATTATTTTCAATTTTCATTTGATCGTTTATGTAAAAAAAAAGAGAGAACATCTAACGTTTTTATTGTACCGTGTATGGGTACCATAACATACGTATTCCAAGGTTATATTATGGATTGACTGCTTTCACTAAATGCAATGGCTGTGGGCAGTGAGCTCACGGGTCCCTTGTATGGAAAACCTGTACTGCTGTGTCACTAACCCTCCCGCTGGCCATGCAGGGGGTCCGTGTGCACGATGCGGGACCCTGCATGGAGCATGCAGACCCCCTGCATGACCAGCGGTTGCTTTTTTTTCAAATTAAAATTTACGTTCGTATGCAAATTTTTGCTTACTCTGGAAACTTGCACTGGAAAATTCGCACACAAACATGGATACTAATGTGAAAAACATCACGTTTTCTGCCAAAAAGTTGAAGTCGGGAAGATCATCTAACCGGGGGTGGGCAAAATGTTTGCTATTTCAGACCATTTGGCTGGTACTGGGTCTAGCAGATTTACCTAAAAATCAAAGACATTGGTGTCCAGAAGGACTCTCTGTTGGATGATGACATTACTAATAAACAATTAGCCTGGACAATATGAAACTTTTTCAGGAAGAACACTGAGAGGATGTGCCCAGGGATTATATGGGAGAGCCAAGCGATAGGTGCCCGAAAGAAAAAGGAGGAGAGGATACAACATCTGCTAGACAGTATTACTACACTGGAAATGGACCACAAGAAAGCAAGTACTGTAGAGGGAGCCTAATTACTGCAAGATGCATGGACCAAATTATTGGAGACAATGGATGAGAGAGGGTCAAACAAGCAGAGAGTGTGGATTGCTGGGGCCTACCAGTATGGCAACAAAAGTGGGAAACAACTGGCAAGAGCCATAGCTAAAAAAAGAGAAAAGATATTTGTTCATCAGATTAGGAATCTACATGGGCAGTTAGAGCACCACTCACAAAAAACTGCTTCAATCTTTAGAGCATATTACGCCACTCTTTACTATATCGAAGGTTTGGCTCGTGGGCAGACCAAAGTAGACAAGTGCACTGAGATTAAAGCTTACTTAAGGAGAGTAGGGATGCCCTCACTAGCAGAGGAGTGTTGTAAAGAATCAGAAAAACCCATTTCCGTAGTAGAGCTTGCAGATCTACCTAGGGGGAAATGCCCAGGCCCAAAAATAAGACTTTCTCCCATCTGATTCTAGGTTCTTTGGCCCACTTCTTAAATAATTTATCAGAAAGGGTTGAATTTCAAGTACAGAGTTTAGAAGCCCATATTGCAGTATTGCCTAAAAAGGGGAAGGACCCTGCCTGGTGCCAAAGCTACAGACCTATATCCCTAATGAACTTGGACATAAATTTGTTTCTAAGGTTTTGGCCAATAGATGAAAAGACTTGGAAATTGACCAAACATGATTTGTAAGGGGGAGATAAGCCAGAGACAACACAAGTAAAGCTTTGAATCCGAGCCATTGGTGTCAGAAGACCAGCTTGCCCTTAATGCTACTCCACCGATGCCTAGAAGGCGCTTGATCGGGTAAGCTGGTCGCTGATTGAGGAAACCAGTGCTGGGCCGAAATTACGCATTAGCGTAATTACGCATCGTAATTCACTACAAATGCACCGTAAGCGTTACGTGTAAGGTTACGGTATTAAGCGTAATTAATTACGCGTAGACCGTAGGTTACGTTATTACGCGTAACAAATTACGCGTAAGACAGTAAACTCCCATTGAAATTACACAGTCTGCCGTAATCGCGTAATATTACGCTCCCGTATAATATAAAAAAGCTGCCGACTTTAAGGGTTAATAGCAAAGCCCCCTTAAGTGCTAAGAGCCTCAAATTTGGAGAATATGTTAAGGAGATCAGAAGGAATAAGACCTTATAGTTTTTGAGAAAATCGATGTTAAAGTTTCAAAGGAAAAATATATACATTTAAAAACCCGCCGACTTTAACGGTTAATAGCAAAGCCTGCTTAAAATGTAGGAACACCAAATTCACAGGGTATATTAAGGGGATCAGTGGGAATAAGAGGACATTTTTTTTTTTCAAAAAGACCTTATATTTTTTGAGAAAATCGATTTTTAAGTTTCAAGGGCAAAAATGTCTTTTAAATGCGGAAAATGTCAGGTTTTTTTTGCACAGGTAACAATAGTGTTTTATTTTCATAGATTCCCCCAAGTGGGAAGAGTTTTACTTACTTCGTTCTGAGTGTGGGAAATATTTAAAAAAAACGACGTGGGGTCCCCCCTCCCAGACCTCTTTAACCCCTTGTCCCCCATGCAGACTGGGATAGCCAGAATGCGGAGCACCGGCCGCGTGGGGCTCCGCACCCTGACTATACCAGCCCGCATGGTCCATGGATTGGGGGGTCTCGGAAGGGGAGGGGCAGCCAAGCTTTCCCCTCCCCCTCCGAGCCCTTGTCCAATCCAAGGACAAGGGGCTCTTCTCCACGTCCGATGGGCGGTGGAGGTGGAGGCCGCGATTTCCTGGGGGGGGGGTGTTTCATGGTGGCATCTGGGAGTCCCCTTTAAAAAGGGGTCCCCCAGATGCCCACCCCCCCTCCCAGGAGAAATGAGTATAGAGGTACTTGTACCCCTTACCCATTTCCTTTAAGAGTTAAAAGTAAATAAACACACAAACACATAGAAAAAGTATTTTAATTGAACAAAAAACATAACCACGAAAAAAGTCCTTTAAAGAGTAACTGTCAGGCTGCAGAAGCTAATTTAAACCTCTATTCTCCTGTGTTAAACAGTTTAGAAGGAAGCCAAAAAGCCATTAGTGAAGATAAAAATCTCAGTTACCTTTGATGTGTGCTTATCAGAAAAGCTGTTAGACCTAAGAGGACGCAAGCCGCATACTATACTGCAAAGCATTCTGGGGCCCTCCCCTCGGCTGCTAATGAGACGTTACAGCAGCTTGTAATCAGTCCAGCGCGTAGCACTGATAAATCTCCGGGCCAAGTACACTGCAGGAGTCAGCTATTGTTCCTAGCCACATGGCTCATTAATATTCACTGCACACTGTGTTATTCAGTACGAGCTTTTCTGTGATCAGGAAGCAGGCAGGACATGACGACACATTTGACAGAAAAACATGGAACCTGCCATGAGCTGTCAGGAGCATCAATCTCTGCATATACTATATAAAAATTCTGTGAAGTACAAACGTGGACAGTGAAATGCATATGTAATGTAAGTACAGCCAATCTTTAGCTACTGATATATGTGTTTATTTTCTCTGAGACCTTATACCTAACAGCTCCTCTTTAATATTCTTAATTAATCATTAATACTTACCTGTCCCTATAAAAGCCAGTTCCCACGCAATATCCTCGGAAATATACTAATCAGTTACAATGTAACAAAGTTGTTACAATGTAACAACTTTGTTACTTTGTAACACCACCGCACCCGACGTCACTCGCCGCTCACCCGCCGGCCGCCGCATACACTCTAAGTCCCCGCCGGCTCCCGCCGTCCACTCCGCCCACACCTGTCACCCATATACATGCTGGCACCCATGGGAGCCAGCATGTATATAGGTGACGTGGGAGAGGCGGGGAGGGCAGTGGAGCCGGCGGGGACTTAGCGTCCTGAACCCGACAGAGCTCTGAGCTATATAGCTCAGAGCTCTCTAAAGCATCTTTGTATTTGGGCTCCAAGGAGCCCCATTGGTCCTTAGCAGACCAATGGGGTTCCTTCTGATTTGACCAATGGGGTTCCTTTTTAAAGGGGACTCCCAGATGCCACCATGAACCCCCCCCCCCCCCCTCCAGGAAATCGCGGCCTCCACCTCCACCGCCCATTGGAGGTGGAGAAGAGCCCCTTGTCCTTGGATTGGACAAGGGCTCGGAGGGGGAGGGGAAAGCTTGGCTGCCCCTTCCGAGACCCCCCAATCCATGGACCATGCGGGCTGGTATAGTCAGGGTGTGGAGCCCCACGCGGCCGGTGCTCCGCATTCTGGCTATCCCAGTCTGCATGGGGGACAAGGGGTTAAAGAGGTCTGGGAGGGGGGACCCCACGTCGTTTTTTTTAAATATTTCCCACACTCAGAACGAAGTAAGTAAAACTCTTCCCACTTGGGGGAATCTATGAAAATAAAACACTATTGTTACCTGTGCAAAAAAAACTGACATTTTCCGCATTTAACCACTTGAGGACCCACCCTTTACCCCCCCTTAAGGACCAGCGCTGGTTTGATTGATCTGTGCTGGGTGGGCTCTGCAGCCCCCAGCACAGATCAGGGTGCAGGCAGGGAGATCAGATTGCCCCCCTTTTTTCCCCCCTATGGGGATGATGTGCTGGGGGGGTCTGATCTCTGCTGCCTGCGAGTGGCTGGCGGGGGGGGCACCTCAAAGCCCCCCTCCGCGGCGAAATGCTCCCCCTCCCTCTCCTACCTGGCCCCCTTTGGTAAGCCGGGCTGCACAGGACGCTATCCGTCCTGTGCAGCCAGTGACAGGCTGTCTCCTGTCACATGGCGGCGATCCCCGGCCGCTGATTGGCCGGGGATCGCCGATCTGCCTTACGGCGCTGCTGCGCAGCAGCGCCGTACAAATGTAAACAAAGCGGATTATTTCCGCTTGTGTTTACATCTAGCCTGCGAGCCGCCATCGGCGGCCCGCAGGCTATTCACGGAGCCCCCCGCCGTGATTTGACAGGAAGCAGCCGCTCGTACGAGCGGCTGCTTCCTGATTAATTAGGCTGCAGCTGGCGACGCAGTACTGCGTCGCTGGTCCTGCAGCTGCCACTTTGCCGACGCACGTTATGAGTGTGCGGTCGGCAAGTGGTTAACAGACATTTTTGCCTTTGAAACTTAAAAATCGATTTTCTCAAAAACTATAAGGTCTTTTTGAAAACATTTTTTTCCTCTTATTCCTTCTGATCTCCTTAATATATTCTCCAAATTTGAGGCTCTTAGCAATTAAGGGGGCTTTGCTATTAACACTTAAAGTCGGCGGCTACCTAACATTGATCCATGCGTCAACTTTTCCGCTTGGCAGCATGACCTTACGCATTAATTGCTAGTAGGATTTTACGCGTAAGCCTATAACGTAACAACCTGAATTACGGTATTCTTACGCGTAATTGCGTAAGGGCTATGCGTAATTAGACATGTACCGAAATTGAATGTCTACGCCGTAAGCGTAATTCCGTAATGCGTAATAGCGTAAAATTACGCGTAATGATCCGTAAGCGTAGCTTTTTCCATTACGCCCAGCACTGGAGGAAACTGCCACATATAGGTCTACAAAACAGAATGTTGAAATGGATTTTGTCCCTGTATTCCCTCTGCAGTGGTTCGTGTGAATGGGGCATTGTCAGATTCTTTCCAGATTAGGAATGGCACCAAGCAGGGTTGCCCCCTCTCCCCCGAACACTGCCAATCCAGCACAGTAGACTTTGGCGCAGCTGGCGCTACCATAGACCGTAATAGGAATTACGGCTATAGCGGCACACAGGGAGTAACTTTGGTGCCGTCAGAAGACGGAGCTGAAATTACTTTTAAAGGGTACCCGAAGTGACATGTGACATAATGAGATAGACATGAGTATGTACAGTGCCTAGCACACAAATAACTATGCGGTGTTCCTTTTTTTCTTTCTCTGCCTCAAAGAGTTAAATATCAGGCATGTAAGTGGCTGACTCAGTCCTGACTCAGACGGGAAGTGACTACAGTGTGACCCTCACTGATAAGAAATTACAAATGTAAAACACTTTTATAGCAGAAAATGGCTTACTTCAATGAATGTGTCATTGAGCAAAAACAGTTAAAACTTAAAAAGTAGATTTACACATAAAATAAAACTGGAATATCTTGTCATATTTAACCTCCTGGGCGGTAAGGCCGTGCTTAGCACGGGCTATGCCGCCGCAGGGCACCGCTCAGACCCTGGTGGGCCGATTTGAAATTTTTTTTCTTTTTGTTACACGCAGCTAGCACTTTGCTAGCTGCGTGTACTATGCGATCGCCGCCGCTCCGCACTGATTCGCCGCTACCCGCCGTGCCGCCCCCCCAGACCCCGTGCACAGCCTGGCCAATTGGTACCAGGCAGCGCTGAGGGGTGGATCGGGACTCCCGAAGACATCACAACGTCGATGTCATCATAATCGTCGCCATGGCTACGGGGGCAGCCAAGCAGGAAATCCCGTTCTGAACGGGATTTCCTGCTTGCTCTAAATGCCGGAGGCGATACGAGGGAGTGGGGGGATGCCGCTGCTCACCGGGTATCATGTAGCTAGCGCTAGGCTAGCTACATGATTTAAAAAAAAAAAATTGTGCTGCGCTGCCCCCTGGCGGTTTTAATTGATCACCAGGGAGGTTAAGAGAAGGAAGATAGATACAATTGTTTATTTTATTAGTTTATTTTCGCTTCGGGTGTCCTTAAAACACTGTAATTCAGCCTCCAACAATAGCTGGAAGCCGAATTACATCATTCCCCACTATCCACGTCGACCTGGAGGGGGTATAGTATTTAACGTTGCCGGGACTTGTGCAGCAGCAGGATCAGCCATACCGGCTGTATCCTGTGCCCCAGTCTCCCGGCAGCGAATCCTCTTGCACGCCCTCTCCACCCCCTGCTCTTTCTGTTAGCACTGGAGCCCCATGCTAACAAAGGTAGCTCTGCCTTTTTTCAGCAAGACAATGGTAAACCACGTTCTATGTGTATTACTACAATGCTCTAACACACACTTTTTTTTAGAGTAGCCAGGAATTGTACTAGGAAACATAGGTGTTGTGTGGAAAAGTAGTGCAAGTTGTATCTTTTTTTGTTTTTTTTTCTGCTATGCAGAATCGCAGGTGCCTCCTAAAAAATGTAGCAGCCCCATAGACAATCTGCTCATCTTGCTCTAGCTAAACTTCTGCCATGTTAATAACTATTTCACTACTGACTCCCTAAAAACTTCTCAGCCCACGTAATTTGGGCTCTGGCTATTGCTGGCAGCCGAGTAATCCCATTTTTGCTAATATGCCGGCTCAGTGGCCCTTAGAGATTGAATGCTAAACTGATCTGTAGCCATTGAAAAACGTTGTCACTCTTTGCCTGTGAATCACAACAAACTCACTTTTCTTCTCTCATCTTCACCTACCATTTTACCTTGTCCCTTTGTATGTTAGGGAAAAAGGGAAATACTGAATTGTATTGGGATTTATTAACACATGGACATCCCATTCTTAATCCATAGGCTTCTATATGGAGTTGACCCACCCTTTACAGCTATAGCAGTTTCAACTCTTCTAGGAATGATTGCCACGAGGTTAGGAGTGTTTTTTAAAGAAAATATTGACTATTCTTCTAGAAGATAATTAGTGAGGTTAGGCACTGATGGTAGAAGAGAGGGTCTGGCTTGCAGTCTCCTCTCCAGCCTCATTCATCCCAAAGGTGTTCTGTCGGATTGAGATTAGGACTCTGTGCAGGCCAAAAAGTTGGAAGCATAAAATCACTTAAAATGTGTTGGTATCCTGAAACATTCAGAGTTCCTTTTCGCTGGTACTAAAGGGCCAAGCCCAACCCCTGAAAAACTACCCTACTCCGTAATCCCACCTCCCTCAAACATAGCACAAGGCAGTCAGGCAAATTCTGTTCTCCTGTCATCTGCAAACCCAGACCAGTCCATTGGATGGCCAGACTGAGAAGTGTGATTAGTAACACCAGAGAGCACATTCTCCACTGCTAGAGTCTAGTGGCGGCGTTCTCTACACCATTACATCCAATGCATCGCACTTGGTGATTTAAGGCTTGGGGCTAATCTGAAGGCCATACAAAGATTAAAGGACTTTATCTATCGACTCTGTGAAAATTTGGTAACTTCTGTGCAATGTGCTCCTGAGTGACCCCGCTCTGTGATTTTACGTGGGCTACCACTTTGTGACTGAGTTGCCGTTGTTCCCACTTGCTTGCACTTATAACACCACTACCTGTTGACTCTGGAATATTTATTACCGAGGAAATTTCACGAATGGAATTTTTGCAGACGTGTCATCCTAGCACAGTACCACACTGCAATTCACTGAGCTTCTCACATTCTTTCACAAATGCTTGTAGAAGTAGTCTGCATGCCTGGTTGCTGGATTGTAAACACCTGCGGCCATAGTAGTGATTGGAACACCTAAATTCAAGGATGGGTGTCCCAATACTTTTGGCATTATAGTGTATATTCCTAGTTATGTAATTGGCCACTCCACATATTGGAATTTACTTTTCGTGCTCCTCCCTTGGCTCTTCCTGTTTAGCAAGCCAACACCTATTCAGTAGGAGACCTTGGGCAAGACTCCCTAACACTGCTACTGCCTATAGAATGCAGCTTAGTGGCTGCAGCTCTGGTGCTTTGAGTCGCCCAGGAGAAAAGTGCGATATAAATGTCCTGTGTCTGTGTCTTCACTATTTGATATGTCTTCTTTACATTTATGGAACTTGGCATATTTTTATAGCAGTCCTGGCTAAAAGTTTTGAGAATGGCACAAATACTGTTTTTTTCCCCCCCAAAGTTTGCTGCTTTGTTTTATATCCTTTTGTCAGTTATTTCTGTGGTGTACTGAGTGTGATTATAAGCAATTATAAGTGTTTCATACATTTCAAAGATTTTTATTGAGAACTGCACCAATTTTGTGCAAAGATTCTATATTTGCAGAGTTGGCCCTTCTTTTTCAAGACTTGTGCAATCCACCCTGGCATGCTGTCAGTCAACTTCTGGGGCAAATCCTGACTGATGGCAAGTTTTTCTTTCAAAATCAATTGATGGTTGGAGTTTGTCAGAGGTTGAGGTTTGGTTTGCCCACCGCCTCTTGAGGATTGACCTCAAGTTCTCAATTGGATTAAGGTCTGAGGAGTATCCTGGCTATGGACCCAAACTTTTTATGATTTTTTTTTTACCTGAGCTGCTTAGTTCTCACGCGATAAGCAGTAAGAGATGCTGGGCACTAGAGTGAGCAGTGAGCGCAAAGGATGGTTGCACTTCACTGGACTCCGGCGGGGTGGTGAGAGAAGCACGGCTTCTGTTGCGCTATACTGTATCTGCTTCACCCAGTGCCCACATTTCCTGGCATCCCTTTCCAATGTACGACATTGTACCTTTCCTTACCTTGCCTGCCAGAACGAGCCCCATCATCAGTACACGTTTGAGGGTTGCTCATAATCACAATTACATGTAGCACTTACTGGTTGCAGGAGGAGGGGTTAACTTACCTATGCTGCTGCCTACAGTCAGTGCGCTCCACGTCACTCCCATGCTTCCTCCTTAACCACTTGAGGACCCACCCTTTACCCCCCCCTTAAGGACCAGCGCTGTTTTAGCTGATCTGTGCTGGGTGGGCTGTGCAGCCCCCAGCACAGATCAGGGTGCAGGCAGAGCGACCAGATCGCCCCACCTCTTTTCCCCACTAGGGGGATGATGTGCTGGGGGGGTCTGATCGCTCCTGCCTGCCTGTGTGTTGCGGGGGGGGGGGGAGTACCTCAAAGCCCCCCTCCGCGGCGAAATTCCCCCCCCTCCCTCCCTTCCCCGGAGATCCGAGGCTGCACAGGAACGGATCTGTCCTGTGCAGCCTCTAACAGGCTCCTGCCTGTCATGTGACAGCGATCCCCGGCCGCTGATTGGCTGGGGATCGCTGATCTGGTACAACGCTGCTACTGTTAGCAGCGTTGTACGAATGTAAACAAAGCGGATTATTTCAGCTTGTGTTTACATTTAGCCTGCGAGCCGCGATCGGCGGCCCGCAGGCTATTCACGGAGCCCCCCGCCGTGAATTGACAGGAAGCAGCCACTCGCGCGAGCGGCTGCTTCCTGATTAATTAGCCTGCAGCCGGCTGGTCCTGCAGCTGCCACTTTGCCGACGCGCGGAATGAGTGCGCGGTCGGCAAGTGGTTAAAGAGGATCTGTAATGTAATAGAGCTCCCTGAACGGTGGGGATGTAAATATTTACCTTCCTGGGTCCAGCGCACTTGGCTCGGAAATGGGCCAAAATAGCCGATCCCAGTCGGGTCCGCTGGAACAGGGAAAGGTAAATATTGCAAAGCCTGACAAATTGTCGGCTGTGCATTCCGTGGGCTGCAGCGAGACCGCCGTGGGACGGAGGACGGCAAGCGAAACCTCGATAGGATCCTGAGGCTTCCCCTCCCGAAGTGAGTACTCCCCAGTAGCATATTTGTTCAATACAGAGTCTCTTTAAACCCAGAAGAAGGAAGCATGGGAGGGACATGGAACGCGAGTGGAGCGCATCGGCTGTAGGCAGCAGCATGGGTAAGCTAACCAACCTCCTGCGGCCAGTAAGTGCTACTCGAAATTTTGATTAAGCACAGCTAGGGTTGTTTGCAAAGTACCCCAGAACTGAGAGGGATATGGCGGCTGCCATATTTACTTCCTTTTAACCAATACCAGTTGCTTGGCAGTCCAGCTGATCTCGTTGGCTGCAGTAGTGTCTGAATCACACACTTGAAACAAGCATGCAGCTAATCCAGTCGCACTTCAGTCCGAGCATCTGATCTGCATGCTTGTTCGGGGTCTATGGCAAAAATATTAGAGGCAGAGGATAATCAGAGCAGCCGGGCAATGTGCATTGTTTAAAAGTGCAAAAATATGGCAGTCTCCATATAACCAAATAAGGAGGTTAGACAGTTCAGACAGTGCAGTTCACAGGAAGTAGCTGCGAGCCACTGTTAGACCTCAGCTCCTCAGTACAGGAAGTACCAGGCAGCAGAGATCTTTAAAAAAAAAAAAAAAAACTTTTATGGGAGAGAAATGCAGATACTTACCTCAGTAAAGTGAAGTCTCTGGATCCTCCGGAGGCTTCCCAAATCCTCCTGCCAACCATTGCTGGATGCTGGGACTCTGGGCGTTGGTGGCAGAGCCTCCCTGCTGATGCCTCATGAGTGGCAGCACGGAGCCCAAGCAGAAAAAGCGTGCGCCAGCCTGGGCCTCGTACAAGGACAGGAACATGGCCGCTTACACTCTTCAACAAGCCCTTGTGAAAGGGGTTGGGGGTCCCGGCGCTGGCTCGGTGGAGGTGAGGGGAAGAGAGGAAGACTCTAGTCTAGATTACCCATAGGTTCCCTCTACTGAGGTAACTAATCCATTTATGGCACTTTTTCCCTACAGGTGCACTTTGAGCTGGTATGGATAGGGGGCCACAGCTGCACAAATAGTTTCTGAACTTGAAACGTTTAATTCCATTGCTAATAATTAAAGGACAACTGAACTGAGGGATATGGAGGCTGACATATTTATTTCCTTTTACACAATCCTGGTTGCCTGGCAGCCCTGCTGATCTCTTTGGCTGCAGCAATAGGGTCTGTGGCTAAACGTCTTATGCTGGGAATACAATAGGACTTATTTTTTTTAGCAGATAGATGGCTCGACAGAACATTTTCCAACAGGTCTGATCTGATTTCGATTGATTTTCTGATCGATTGTCTCATGGAAGTGACTGTAAATCAAACAGAAAAACAATTGGAAAATGGATCGGAAAGTAAATCTGCCCCCAAAAAACACACCTCAATTCACTAAGCTTTATCAAACACTTTATCAAACGTTTGATAAATTACCTCATGGGTAAAATCTAATTTTGAATTCACTAAGGTGTTATATATTTATCAAATGTTTTATCGATAAAATGTTCAATAACTCTATAACACCTTAGTGAATTCAAAACTAGATTTTACTCATGAGGTAAATTATCAAACGTTTGATAAAGTGTTTGATAAAGCTTAGTGAATTGAGGCCATTGGCATGGATTAGCAGGACAGCCAGGCAACAGGTATTGTTCAAAAGGAAATAAATATGGCCGCCTCCATATTCCTCTTGCTACAGTTGTCCTTTAAAATCTACACTAATCAACATTATTGATTTGAGAATTTGCCATCTCAGGTCTAGTTGGGCTGTAAATTGGACTGTGTGGAATTACTGATGGGGAGGGCTGGATTTAGGCGTCAGTAGCCCATAGGTAGAATTAATTTCTGTTTATAAACAGGCCAGGGCAGCAATGCTAAATCTCGGTATATGATTTCTCTTTCCAGAATACCAAAGAAGTGTGATGATTTCATAGGTTTGGATTTCAAGGTGGACCCTCCAACTCCACAAGACTGGGAACCGGCCGCCATCAAACTCTGAGCTTTTCCATCTAGTGTTCCGTACTCTGATGTAATAGTTGTTCTGTGAATTGTAAATATTGACTATCTGGCTTTTCTAATATGTTCATTAAAGTTATAAATTATATATAAAAATATACCTGACCTTTATGTTTGTGAAGGCAACTGTTTCACTTACCGTGAAGTCTTAAAGTGAACCAGAGATGAATAATGAAAAATATTTTATACATACCTGGAGCTTCCTCCAGCCCCATCCGCCTGGATCGCTCCCACGCCGCCTTCCTCCGCTGCCCACAGCTACGAGAACCGGATCCCCGCACTTCAGTCAGTCGGATTCAGCCTAGCGTAAATAAGTGCACTGTTTGCGTATCTCTCCAGCAGTCGCTGGAGAGATAAGTAGAGGGCGCACTTCTCCTGTATAGGCTGGCTCCGATGACGTCAGTGACGGGACCCGCTTCTCGTAGCTGCGGGCAGCGGAGGATGGCGGCATGGGAGCGATCCAGGCGGATGGGGCTGGAGGAAGCCCCCAGGAATGTATAAAATGTTTTTCATTATTCATCTCTGGTTCACTTTAAAGAGAAACCGCAACCAAAAATGTAACTTCATCCCAATCAGTAGCTGATACCCTCTTTCCCATGAGAAATCTTTTCCTTTTCTCAAACGGATCATCAGAGAGCGCTGTATGACTGATATTGGCCTCAATTCACGGAGCATTATCAAATGTTTATCAAACACTTTATCAAACGTTTGATAATTTACCTCATGGGTAAAATCTCACTAAGGTGTTATATATTTGTTGAACATTTTATCGGTAAAACATTCGATAAATATATAACACCTTAGTGAATTTAAAATGAGATTTTACTCATGAGGTAAATTATCAAACGTTTGATAAAGTGTTTGATAAACGTTTGATAATGCTCCGTGAATTGAGGCCAGTGTGGTGAAACCCCTCCCACAAGAAACTGTGAGGACCATGGTCCTGGCAGTCTCCTGTCTGTGAACCTCGTTGCATTGTGGGAAATAACAGCTGTTTCAAACTGCCAAAAAAGTAAGCAGCAGCTACTTCCACTGACATCACCTGCCAGCAGTAAAAATGTCACCATGTGATAAATGACAGAATGTAAGTCAGGGAGAGGAAAGATTTTACAATGGGCAAACACTGACTAAATCATTTATACAAAATCATTGTAAAAATTCAGCACTTTTTTTTACTACATTATTTTCACTGGAGTTCCTCTTTAACTAGACTTGTTATTTCAATTTTTAGAAGATGATTCGTTTAAAGGAGAATGTCATGGCACAGGGCTGTTTTTAAGCATAGGCAAGCCAGGCAGATGCCAAAGAAAGAGATCCCCTAAAAAAATGGGGACTATGTTTCTACTCGCCATCTAACTTTTACAGGTTACAAGTTACAGGTTTGCGTTAAAGCTCTATTTCAGGTTTTCTTTGTTGAAACATCCTTTTCTTGTCTTACAATACAACCAAAGTTAACGTGTACCTGAGGTGGGGCCAGAGCAATAAAATATACATGATATATTATTACTGGCAGTGCTACTAAAAAGATACCAATATCCTTGTTCAAATGTCCTGAGAATCTGTGAGTTCGCTTGGAAGTGTCCTTAAATAAAGATGATGAATAAAATATTCCACTGCGCTCTTACACAGGATTCAATCTAGAAAACAAAACCAGAAACTCCACATCGCGTGATTCTGTCTAATTTATATGGCTTTATCACACCCGTGCTAGTGTAAAGCGTGATTCCACTCAAAATCCACCACCAACATCAATGGGGCTCACCAGATGTAGGCCACCTCGTTTTTCAGGTGGGACTCAAGCTCAATCTGTGTCTCACTCTGCACGTCAGTGAAGCACACCATCCGGTTTCAATAAAACGTTTAATCTTGATAAAACTTTAAAAACAAGATACAAGAAAGCTCCTCATTGCATAGTATGTCTGCATAAATGAGCAATACATCCGCGCTTCTCGCGCCAATCACCTACTTACAGACTAAAGAATTGATATAGGCACGTCTCAATGGTGAAGCTAGAGCTCATTCGCCGCTTCCGAGCAGTTGTCCGGCGGCGTCCCGCACTTTAAACAATCCCCGCTGCTGCCACGGGCTCACCACCGCAAGTTTCCGGACGTAATGACGTCACACGCACTGGCTCCTCCGCGGATGCGTGTGACGTCATTACGTCCGGAAACTTGCGGTGGTGAGCTGGGGATGCCCGTGGATGTATTGCTCATTTATGCATCTTAGAAAAGAAATTCAGGATACTGTCCTTTAAATGTGTAAAGGATCAAAACACAGTCCTTTTTCAGGGCAGTCCACCTTGCCCCGTAACACTTGTTTATATATCTATAAAAGGACTATAGCAACTAGTGCAATCTCAAAAAGGCAACAGAAAAAATCTCTGAAAAAACTTTATTCACACGAGTAAAAAACATCCAAAAACATGGTTCTTCAATATCACAATGGTAGGTCCTGGGAGTACAAAAAATTAATTTTAAATCAGTTAATGGTTATAGCTTTGCGGGTATAAACTTCAAGGCAACGACACATGTTCGTTTCGGGCTTTTTATGTAGAGTAAAGTATGCCCTTCATCAGGCCGTGATACCCAGCTCTGCGTAGCCAAACCAACAAGGAAGACCGGTCAAGAAAAAGAAGCCATGTATTGGGGGGCGTCTGAACTCACCAGACGCACACAACTTTCCAACGGCAGGAGGCAGGTGCTGCAAAAGGTTTCCTTTTGCAGCACCTGCCTCCTGCCGTTGGAAAGTTGTGTGCGTCTGGTGAGTTCAGACGCCCCCCAATACATGGCTTCTTTTTCTTGACCGGTCTTCCTTGTTGGTTTGGCTACGCAGAGCTGGGTATCACGGCCTGATGAAGGGCATACTTTACTCTACATAAAAAGCCCGAAACGAACATGTGTCGTTGCCTTGAAGTTTATACCCGCAAAGCTATAACCATTAACTGATTTAAAATTAATTTTTTGTACTCCCAGGACCTACCATTGTGATATTGAAGAACCATGTTTTTGGATGTTTTTTACTCGTGTGAATAAAGTTTTTTCAGAGATTTTTTCTGTTGCCTTTTTGAGATTGCACTACTTGCTCATTTATGCAGACATACTATGCAATGAGGAGCTTTCTTGTATCTTGTTTTTAAAGTTTTATCAAGATTAAACGTTTTATTGAAACCGGATGGTGTGCTTCACTGACGTGCAGAGTGAGACACAGATTGAGTTTGAGACCCACCTGAAAAACGAGGTGGTCTGTATCTGGTGAGCCCCATTGATGTTGGTGGTGGATTTTGAGTGGAATCACGCTTTACACTGGCACGGGTGTGATAAAGCCATATAAATTAGACAGAATCACGCGATGTGGAGTTTCTGGTTTTGTTTTCTAGATTGAATCCTGTGTAAGAGTGCAGTGGAATATTTTATTCATCAATAAAATATACATACCTGGGGCTTCCTCCGGCCTGATCAACCCCACGCTATTCTTTTCTGACTGCCTGTTCGCCTGCAACTGGCCCTGGAAAATTCTCAAATTGAGGGCCAGTCGGCACAGGCCTGCTCCCAATGCTGGGAGTGTTCTACTCCTGTGCAGTAGTACTACGCAGGTGCAGAATGCTCCAGGTGACGCGCTTGCACAGTTGGCCCCGGACCGGAAGACATTCCAGGTCCAATTGCAGGTGAACGGGGAGTCAGAAGAGGGTGCTGTGGGGGCGATCAGGCCGGAGGGGGCTGGAGGAAGCCCAAGGTATGTATATTTATTGCTGTAGCCCCATCTCAGGTTCCCTTTAAAGAAACGCTAAAGTGAAAAAAATGATATAATGATTGGTATGTGTAGTACAGCTAAGAAATAAAACTATCAAAACCAAACTTTTGGCGGCCACATGTTTGATTTACGCACCACCCTTAGGGGGAGACCCTCAGGTACCCTGAACAATATTCATACACAAACTTCAAACCCGAGAGTCTTCATGTGCTTCAATAATTTTAATATACAGCCTGGAAAACTTTATACAAAACATGGTTCACACTACATCTAAAATTCTAAAACCAATGCTGATGCATGTGAGCGCTACTTATTTCCCACTGTCCTCATCATGGTAAAATACCACATCGATCACCCAGCATAAAGCCTATGCAAATCAATTGGTATATCCAATCATGTCTGGACATATGTGGGCCCTCCACCCGGCGCACACCACGAGGCCTCCTCATTCACACTCTGGCCACAATGCACTATGTGCTGTGAGATGGGACTTGTTTTTTCCACTGCTGAGGTCGGCCAGTCCTTAGCTTTTCCCTTCTTGAAATGACCTTTGAGCCTACGTGTAAATGGGGATATAGCCACATAAGTAACTTCTGTCACTTTATCTTATTCATCTCCATATTTCCGCCATTAAGATCTCCACAATGTTATGGACATAGGCTGGCCAGCATGAACTCACAGTCCACTACTTCTCAAAAACAGCTCAGCGGTATAAGCCATATTTGCAATGCACTGTGTACTTCCGTGCGTGTAAATCGTTGTGTGCTGGTATGTTACTCACGACCTTCTTGCAGGATCTGCCGCCTTCAGAGGGAGCTCCGCTCAGGGCTTGCTTGACAACATCTGCCCGATGCTGGTATCGCATCACCTCACACGCTTCCTGCCCTGGTCAAACACCTGTCATAAGCGACAGTTCGTGGTGCAGTCCCGGCGTCCCGGGTAGTGAGCGCTCACATGCGTCTGCGTGTCCCCGCCAACTGACGCGTTTCGCCCCGCCCACGGGGCTTTCTCAAAGTGTGTGGGGTTTGGCTCCATCTGCAGCAATTCCTCCTTATAGAGGTCGTCATTCTCCGCCTCCTGGCACCTCCCTGTGTCCTAATCCTCCATCTTTGTTTCAGTTCAACTAAGGGCAAAGCGAGCTGTTAGAATTGCAATAACAAATCCTTTCTCTTTTTCCCAAAAGTATATGATGACTCTCTCCTGTTTGATCTTCACTATATCCCCATCCTCACTTCAGGAAATATACCATATTGAGATCCGAATTCAAACCGTCTGGTATTCTTGTCCCCAGACGGTAGATCCAAGTTACTTCAATTTTATACAGATCATTTTCTATATCTCCTCCTCTGTGGGACAGTTTCTGTTTTATAATACCTTTGAATCTTAACACTGTGGGATCTCTATTATGGAAACGGGCAAAGTGTGTCCCCAACGGACTGTCCTTTTCTGCTTTCTCAATATTTTTCACATGCTCCCCAATACGGGTCCCTAGACGTCTTTTCGTTTTGCCAATATACAATAAATTGCAAGGGCATTTTATACAATACACCACTCTTTCTGAATTACAATTTATATTGTCCCTAATCTCAAAAGACCTGGTACCCTTAGCATTGGAGAATTCTTTTGTTCTTTCCACCAGGCCACACACTGCAATCCCCGCAGCTGAACATTCCAAATTTTTGAGGGAATTTGTTTAACCATGTTTCTTTCTCTTTACTCACAAATTCAGATCTCACTAGTTTATTCTTTAGATTTGGGGCTTTTCTAGCCGTCATATAAGGTCTTTCTCCCATCAAATTTCTTATTCTTTTATCCACTAATAGGATGCCCCAATGTTTTTGCAATACCCTCTGCAATGGATACCAATGGGCCCCATAGGCCGTAACAAATCTGATGGGGTCCTTCCCATCCGGTCTGAACCCACTTTTTTTCTGTGGTGATCTGCCCCTTCTAAGCTCCTCCCTTTTCATCTCAATCATTTTCTGAAACTCCTGTTCCACTAATTCTTCATCGGGCAGATGTTGTCAAGCAAGCCCTGAGCGGAGCTCCCTCTGAAGGCGGCAGATCCTGCAAGAAGGTCGTGAGTAACATATCAGCACACAACGATTTACACGCACGGAAGTACACAGTGCATTGCAAATATGGCTTATACCGCTGAGCTGTTTTTGAGAAGTAGTGGACTGTGAGTTCATGCTGGCCAGCCTATGTCCATCACATTGTGGAGATCTTAATGGCGGAAATATGGAGATGAATAAGATAAAGTGACAGAAGTTACTTATGTGGCTATATCCCCATTTACACGTAGGCTCAAAGGTCATTTCAAGAAGGGAAAAGCTAAGGACTGGCCGACCTCAGCAGTGGAAAAAACAAGTCCCATCTCACAGCACAGAGTGCATTGTGGCCAGAGTGTGAATGAGGAGGCCTCGTGGTGTGCGCCGGGTGGAGGGCCCACATATGTCCAGACATGATTGGATATACCAATTGATTTGCATAGGCTTTATGCTGGGTGATCGATGTGGTATTTTACCATGATGAGGACAGTGGGAAATAAGTAGCGCTCACATGCATCAGAATTGGTTTTAGAATTTTAGATGTAGTGTGAACCATGTTTTGTATAAAGTTTTCCAGGCTGTATATTAAAATTATTGAAGCACATGAAGACTCTCGGGTTTGAAGTTTGTGTATGAATAAGAAATAAAACATTAGGAGCACAGATATACACCCACTGGTTGCAAAAGTATTCGGCCCCCTTGAAGTTTTCCATATTTTATCATATTACTGCCACAAATATGAATCAGTTTTTATTGGAATTCCACATGAAAGACCAATACAAAGTGGTGTAGACATGAGAAGTGGAACGAAAATCATACATGATTCCAAACATTTTTTTTACAAATAAATAACTGCAAAGTGGTGTGTGCATAATTATTCGGCCCCCTTTGATCTGAGTGCAGTCAGTTGCCTATAGACATTGCCTGATGAGTGCTAATGACTAAATAGAGTGCACCTGTGTGTAATCTAATGTCAGTACAAATACAGCTGCTCTGTGACGGCCTCAGAGGTTGTCTAAGAGAATATTGGGAGCAACACCACCATGCAGACCAAAGAACACACAAGACAGGTCAGGGATCAACTTATTGAGAAATGTAAAGCAGGTTTAGGCTACAAAAAGTTTTCGAAAGCCTTGAACATCCCAAGGGGCACTGTTCAAGCAATCATTCAGAAATGGAAGGAGTATGGCACAACTGTACACCTACCAAGACAAGGCCGTCCACCTAAACTCACAGGCCGAACAAGGGAGCGCCGATCAGAAATGCAGTCAAGAGGCCCATGGTGACTCTGGACGAGCTGCAGAGATCTACAGCTCAGGTGGGAGACTCTGTCCATAGGACAACTATTAGTCATGCACTGTACAAAGTTGGCCTTTATGGAAGAGTGGCAAGAAGAAAGGCATTGCTAACAGAAAGCATAAGAAGTGCAGTTTGCCACAAGCCATGTGGGGGACACAGCAACCATGTGGAAGAAGGTGCTCTGGTCAGATGAGACCAAAATTGAACTTTTTGGCCAAAATGCAAAACGCTATGTGTGGCGGAAAACTAACACTGCACATCACTCTGAACCCACCATCCCCACTGTCAAATATGGTGGTGGCAGCATCATGCTTGGGGGGTGCATCTCTTCAGCAGGGACAGGGAAGCTGGTCAGAGTTGATGGGAAGATGGATGGAGCCAAATACAGGGCAAACTTGGAAGAAAACCTCTTGGAGACTGCAAAAGACTTGAGACTGGGGCGGAGGTTCACCTTCCAGCAGGACAGCTTTAAACATAAAGCCAGGGCAACAATGGAATGGTTTAAAACAAAACATATCTTTGTGTTAGAATGACCCAGTCAAAGTCCAGATCTAAATCCAATCGAGAATCTGTGGCAAGATCTGAAAACTGCTGTTCACAAACGCTGTCCATCTAATCTGACTGAGCTGGAGCTGTTTTGCAAAGAAGAATGGGCAAGGATTTCAGTCTCTACATGTACAAAGCTGGTAGAGACATACCCTAAAAGACTGGCAGCTGTAATTGCAGCAATACAAAGTATTGACTTAGGGGGCCGAATAATTACGCACACCCCACTTTGCAGTTTTTGATTTGTAAAAAATGTTTGGAATGATGTATGATTTTCGATCCACTTCTCAAATGTACACCACTTTGTATTGGCCTTTCACGTGGAATTCCAATAAAATTGATTCATGTTTGTGGCAGTAATGTGACAAAATGTGGAAAACTTCAATGGGGGCTGAATACTTTTGCAACCCACTGTAAGTCTAATATTGTTTCAAGTACAGGAAGAGTTAAACTCCAGTTGTTATCTATGCAAAAGAGCCATTGAGCTCCAGGACTTTCAAAGTCGCAGAGAGCTCTGTCTTCTGAAGCTTATCTCAACCGTTAGTCATTGTAATTTAATCATTGTAATAGTTCACTGACCTGCTCTGTAAAAACATTTAGAATGCTGAGTAGTGTGTAAATTGCAAATATTAGAGAATGATGCAACGTTATAAAAAAACACTGTATAACTGAAAATAAAAATATGTGAATATTTTCTTCGCTACTAATGTTCTAGTAATTATCTGTACTACACAAGCATGATCGACTGTCATAGGCTGAAGCCTATGACAGCTGATCATGCTGATTGGCTGGTGGGGGGAAGGGAGGGAGGGGGAATTGTTAAATGAATAAAAAAATAGTTAAAAATATTACGAAAAGAACGAAATATTTATTTAAAAAAAACAAAAAACAAACAACAAACTGAGGTGTTCTGGTTCAGACTCCACCAACTTGTGTGCTGACGTGCGGTCCTGCAGCAAGGCCTTAAAGCTGCAGCGGCCAATTTCTCAAAAAATGGCCTGGTCTTTAGGCCCCGTTCACACTGCACGCGTTTCCAGCCGCGTTTTGGAAACGCGAGCAGGTGGCCGAAACGCATGACATCAGACAGAACGCATGCTGCACGCATTTTGTAAAAACGCGTGGCTGTCCCATTCACTTTTCAGTGATGGGATCAGCCACGCAACGCACACAAACGCGGATGGCGTGCGTTCGCATGCGTTGCATTCCGCATGCGTGGCCATCCGCGTTTGTAATGTGAACGGGGCCTTAGGGGGTTTAACACTGCGGCCCTCAAGTAGTTAAAAAAAATATATACTTACCTGGGTCTTCCTCCAGCCCTATGCATCTGTCCTGTGCCCTCGCTGCAGCTCTGGTGGCTCCATGTCCCCTCCAGTGCAGATGCTGACTTCGCCAGATTGGCCTTCGGGTCGGCTTCTCCTGCGCTGCAGCATGCGGCTCACTGGTCGCGCTGACGTCGCACTGCGCAGGGGCAGAACAATCCGGATTATGTCAGTGCGACTCTGAGAGCCGCTTTCGCAGGCACAGTGGGCACCTTGCAGCAGAGGGAACCCCGGCCGCTGGCGGTGAGCGGCGCTGCGGCGAGGCCACAGGACGGCTGGCAGGGGCTGGAGGATGCCCCAGGTAAGTGGATTTTTAATTTAAGTGTGCTCGGCTGTGTCCTTTCAGTTGGCTGGATCACATCCAGCACAGTGATGTAGTGGTTAGCGCTCTCACCTTGCAGCACTGGGTCCCTGGTTTGAATTTCAGCTAGGGAACAATCTTCAAGGCGTTGTATGTTCTCCCCGTGTCTGCATGGGTTTCCTCCAGACCCTAGACTACAATGGAGGTATGACTATAGTAGGGGTTAGATTGTGAGCTGCTCTAAGGGACAGTTAGAGACAGAAGTTAGTGCTATATAAATAATAATAATTACATCCAAGCCCAGATTTACATCACAGGAGCCTATAGTCAGACATGTCCTGGCACCTTAGACTTTGCCCTCCATGGACCTACAAACCCCACCAAACTGAATGCAAATTTGCTGGCTGGTCCAGCTGTCACTTCTTCCTTATTTCCCTTGCCTGTCATAGGTAGCTACAGGTGCCCTTAGTATTAGGTAGCCAGAGGTACCCTCAATATTAAGCAGCTAGAGTTGCCCCCAAGTATTAGGTAGTTAGAGGTGCCCCTGACTGAAGGGAGATCTGGTCAGTGGAATGCCGAGATCAGGGTGTGTGACCTCTCATTTACACTATCATCAAGGCTCTGCATAGGGAAGGAGGGAGGGAGGCGCTCCGGGAGCAGGGTGAGCCACCTTTCCATCACAAGGCACATCCTTTAACCACTTGAGCCCCAGAGGTTTATACCCCCCTAGTAATGAGGCCATTTTTTACAATTCGGCACTTCATAACTTTAACAAAGTTAAGGAAAGGTGGGGGGAAAGGCTGCGCGTCCCTAAACACATGCTGCAATTGAATGGTTAATCGCACAGGCATACATCGCCTCTGCCAGACTGAAAAATGCATGCCCTGCATCCAAGACAAGTGCTAACATTTATTAAACTAGGAGGTACTTTAGCTTCCAATATGGTTTGCATGCAAAATATATTATACTAGACACTTGCGCCACGGTGAGGCAGACCTCCGGGCAAGTGACCTAACCTAAATTTAAAACCTCGGGAGCAGCTAAGCAGAAAAAATGTGTAACTTACATTTGGTAGAATAGCGAGGAGAACGCCAGCGCATACCACTAAGGCTGCATCTGAAATGACCACCAGCTCAGTGTGCAGCACCTATATAGACTTTCTGCACACTTCGCATTCAATTCAGATGCAAATCATATGCAAATTTTTTGCATCTGAATTGAATGCGAAGTGTGCAGAAAGTCTATATAGGTGCTACACACTGAGCTGGTGGTCATTTCAGATGCAGCCTTAGTGGTATGCGCTGGCGTTCTCCTCGCTGCTCATAACTTTAACAGTTTATTACTCGGTCATACAACTTAGCACCCAAATGAATTTTACCTTCTTTTCTTTCTGACAAATAGTTTTCTTTTTGAAGTATTTGATTGCTGCTGTGATTAGATTTTTTTTTTTATCAATAAAAAAATGAAATTTAAAAAAAAAAATGTTTTATTCCTCCTAAGTTTGCCCCTAGACTACGTTACGTACACTACACTATGCATATATAGACATATGCCTATGGTAAGGATTAGCTTGTGTGCCTCTCCGAGGGACAGGGAAGTGACAAGATTTTCTTCTGTGCATCACAGCGTAAGATGTCAGCGATATATATATATATATATATATATATATATATATATATATATATATATATATATATATATACTAGCTGATTGCCCGGCGTTGCCCGAGTATGTATTTGGTTGTTGTGGGTTCGCCCACTTTTCTAACCCTAACACACAATGACTCAATGACCTAGTTTGTGAGCTTTGCATTGTTTGGCATCAATAATTTGCATTGAAATGAAACAAATCTGATTGGCTGTGGCTCCACCCTCTTTTCTGATTTTGAACCCCAGTCACCAACTGTACCAGGTTTTAAGCTTGTGTCTTTAACAGTGCAAGAATGGCAGCAATTGAATATTCCCCTTGAAAAGCAATAAATGAATTTGGATCGGCTTTTGTAGGCTCCACCCTCTTTTATGAATATTAATCTCAGTCATCCAGTGACCAACTGTGCAAAGTTTGAGAACCCTACAATTAACAGTGTAAGAATGGCTGCTGTTTACATTTTCCCAGTGAAATTTGTATTTGTCTCCGCCCACTGATGACCCAGCATTGCCCGTGTATGTATTTGGCTGGTGTTGGCTATGCCCACTTTTTGTAATAGTAACAGACAATTACTTAATTTTTTTTTTAACAGGTAAATTTTTATTGTATTTTTTGTTTGCATAAAAAAACACAACATAGAAACACATTTCAACATTTTAACGTGTCAAACATAACCTTATTGGTAAGTTATTGTACTTCTAAGAGAAGAAGATTGAGGAAAGAGTATAAGCTCCCCTCAACAAAAGGTATCAGGGGAAGCAGAAGGAAGAGAGAAGAAGAAAGGAAAGAAGAAAAGCATCAAGATCTATTGTTACACGTGATATAGATTATGACATAGTCAATCTACACCTAGGCTCAATGCCATACATAATGTTTTATAGGATAGTCTCCCATGTTAAGTGTAGGAACTTCTTCCTGAACGTCAGATCAGAGCCCATAATAGTGTGTAGGAGATTGACAGTGTGCATAGTATCCAGGCTTTCTCATGCGTAAAGGCAAGGGTCAAGATGTCTTCACTTAAGTCGTATCCACCCATTAAAATCAATCTAGTACGTATCTCTATATATTTAGTGAGGAGGCTGGCCCACTAGTAATTAGCTTCTTTTATATGATAGGCCTGTGTAAAGTGAGGTATTTACTATAGCGTCTTATCTAATATACCTTATTAAATATCAGTCAGCACCGCCCTACAATACTTGTAGAACCATCCAGACCATATAGAGTCAAATTTTTTTTCAGCAGTTCCGGCTTTTATAGGTCATTTTACAAAGAGGGAGGAGTTTATTAACTGCATTGAGCCATTCTGCTTTAGTGGGTACAGTAGTCTGATTCCAGTGAGATAATATAATCTTTCTAGCAATGTGACAGAGTGTATATATCATTGCTTGTTTATGTTTACCATAGCTATCTTTTTTAAATATGCCTAACATGGCCATTTTCAACTCAAACCTGAAGGGGGTGTCCAATACGCTTTCTATAGTCTTTTCAATTTGGTCCCAGTATTTGGCCAGTGCAGGGCAGGTCCAGAACATGTGGAGAAAATTTCCCTCTGCCGCTCTACATCTAGTGCAGATGTCAGGCTGGGAACTATTGATTTTATGCAGTCTGCTGGGGGTAAAATATACTCTATGAAGATACTTTAATTGAATTAATCTGTCCCTGGATGAGATCAAGACCCCTACCCCTCTGCCCACCGCCTCCTCCCACTCCTCCTCTTCTATTTCTCCTAGATCTTTGACCCATTGTCTGTAAATTTTGTTTGTGTTATGACCCAATTGGGTAAGGAGTTCCGCGTAAATAGCCGATAATGGTTTAGCCAATCTTTCTATTATAAGTAGAGCCTCAAGTGGGTCTGACTCTAGTCGCAGGCCCTCTCCACCGAACTGTGATCTAAATGCATGCGAGAGTTGCAGGAATCTAAATTGCATGTGGTGAGGAAGACCATATAGTTGTTGCAGAGCTAAAAAGGGCAACAAGGTCCCATTGTGGGCTATGTCTTTTAAAATTTTTATACCATGTTTGGCCCAGAGTGCCGGATCTGGAATGGTAAGGAGCTGGGGGGTATTTGGATTTCCCCACAATGGCGTGTATGGGGACCACCTAAGCCGCATGTGAAACTTATTATGTAGATATTGCCAAGCCCGGAGTGTGGTTTTCATGCCTGTTGTGACAAGAGGGGAGGAAGAGGGGCCACGAAATGGCAGGTTAAGGAGAGCCTCATATGATCCCATGATGGCCGCCTCTATCACCACGGCTCGATTATTCTCATCCCTAGAGAACCACCAACGGACAGTGACTAATATTGAGGCCAGAAAGTAATAGTAGAAGTTGGGCATAGAAAGGCCTCCCTCTATAGTTGGTAATTCCAGGGTGTTGAGTGATAAACGTGGGAGTTTATTAGACCATATAAATGGAAGCAGAATTTTATTTATTTCAGCAAAGTATTTTTTAGGTATCCACACTGGCGAATTGCGAAAAACGTTTGTAAATTTAGGTAGGAGCATCATTTTTATGGCATTAACCCTCCCTATCAAGGTTAAAGGTAGGTTCTGCCAGGTGTTGCATTTATCTTTTACCTTTTTTATGATGGGGATAAAGTTATTGGACAGGAACATTTTAAGGTCTTTTTGTATTACCAGCCCCAGGTATGTAAATTTATCAGTCCACTGCAGCACTGAGCCAGAGCTATGATTGGATGAAGCGTTGTCATCTAATGAGAATATAATGGATTTTGTCTTGTTTATTTTCAAACCTGACCAGCGACCGCAGTGGTCAACTGTTTCCATAGCTGCGGTCAAAGAGGGACCCGAATCAGCTAGATATAATAAAACGTCATCCGCGTAGAGCGAATTTTTTTCCTCCAGTCTTCCCAGTTTTAATCCCACAATATTAGTAGAGTGCCTAACCATGATTGCTAGAGGCTCAAAAGCCAGGGCAAACAGACTCGGCGAGAGGGGGCACCCCTGTCTGGTGCCTCTGGTCAGTTTAAAGATTTTAGAGATCTTGCCATTGATTCGAAGTCTGGCAATAGGGTTTTTATGAAGAAGTTGTATTCGTTTTATGAAATTGTTTCCAATGCCAAATTTGGCCATCACTTTCCAGAGGTACCCCCACTCCACCGAGTCGAAGGCCTTTTCATTGTCCAATGAGGCCACCACCCTGTCCCCCCCCATTATCATGATCAACCATGAGATTAGTATGCAGTCGTCTGAGATTAATGTCCGTGCCCTTCCCTGGCATAAAGCCTGTTTGGTCCGGGTGTATGATAGATAAAATGCATTTGTTGAGTCTATTGGCGAGAGCTTTAGCAAGGATTTTTGCATCTACGTTAATTAGTGAAATGGGCCTGTATGAGGTGCAACAGGTAGGGTCTTTTCCTGGTTTCAGGATTAACGTGATTAGGGCCTCAGACCATGAGGCTGGGGGTGAGTTAGAATCAAAAGCTGCTTTTATGACTTGCAGTAGTTTAGGGGCTAAGATTATGTGGTAATGTTTGTAATATTCTGATGGATATCCGTCTATGCCAGGTGATTTACCGCATTGCATATCAGAGATAGCATTTGTGATCTCATCCAGGGTCAGAGGCGCGTCAAGCAGTTTAGCTTGTTCCTCAGAAAGCTTGGGGAAGGGGACGGTATCCAGGAAGGCATCCAGTTGGGAGTCAGAATAGGTAACTCTAGTGGTATATAGCTGTGTATAGTACTGCAAGAAGACTTGTTCTATGTGGGCCTGGTCGTCAAACTCGCTGCCGTCCTCGGATATAATCCTGGGGATGGTCGTATTTGACAACGGATCTCTAAGTAGCCATGCAAGCAATTTATCATTTTTATCTCCTTTAGCGAAGACGTGCTGGGATTTAGCTAAGGTAATTCTTTTGCAACAATCTATTCTTAAGAGCTCTACCCTATTTAAGGCTGACTGCCATTTTTTGTAGGTTTGGGAGGACTTGGTTTCTGTATACTCCCTTTCAGCCTGAGCAACTGCTTGTTCAGCCGTGTCCAGGAGAGTACTAGCTTGTTTCCTAGCATTTGCTATTTCGGCAATATAATGTCCCTGTAAGGCTTGGTGGTGTATTCTCCACAGTCAGCATGCAACGCATGAGCTGGCGTGGAGGAGGTACACACACTAGCACCAGGAAACAGGCTATCCCTAGTATAGTGGAGGGGAGGACTGACTCCAATAGGAGATTGTGGCGCACAGAGCCGGTGCAGATCTGACAGCCACAAACAATACTTTCGTTATAACGTCTCAGCGCAAAGTAGCGCTGAGCGCATAAACCAGAACTGAGGAGATCAGGACAGGTAGACAGAATGAACGCTTGCTAGCTAGCGGCTACTTAGCGACAGCAAGCGTCCAAAACCAGACAGACTGGAATGAGGCAGCCAATGCGATGCGGCGATGGCGTGCCTCACAAAGACAGGACAGGATAGTCAGAAAATAGCAGGATTAAGATAGATGAACGTAACACAGATAAATATACAATAAGTATGTTTTCCTAGCGTATTACAATTACAGCTATCAATGAAACTATTTGTAACGTCTGACTAACATATGTATATATCGGCAATGAACCGATATATGACATAAGCAGGAACGCTGACTAGGAATGGAGTAACACAGGGAACAGGACTCAGAAGGATTCGCTATCTCTTCGCAGAGATAAACGCAATCCACAAATGGTAACAGAACAGGATTCAGAAGGATTCGTTATCTCTTCGCAGAGATGAACGCAATCCACAAACAGTAACAGAACAGGATTCAGAAGGATTCGTTATCTCCTCGCAGAGATGAACGCAATCCACAAACAGTAACAGAACAGGATTCAGAAGGATTCGTTATCTCTTCGCAGAGATGAACGCAATCCACAAACAGAACCAGGAGCAGGGTAACTACCTCAGCACGGGTGGTCACGGTACGCGCAACCTACCAAAACGTGCTGGAAAGCTGACTAACTGCACACAGGATATAAACAGTTCGTGTACGTATACATCAGCGACACTGATGTATTAACGTAACACAAATACAAGGAAAATAATAAACGTGCTGGTATGCATATATATTGGCAATGAACCAATATATGATGCAAAGACCAGCAAAGTATCTTTATAACAAGAAACACGATCGGGGGCTAAAGCGACAGCAAGACTGGCTTACACTGAAGCTATGAAAACCCAAGGAAACCCTGCAGGAAGCAGATCTTTATACTGAGGTCATCCAATGGGAGCAGACATGCAGATTCCCACACAGGTGAATGATAATCAGTCACAAGCTGACAGCAGGGAAAGACAGACAAAGCTATGCAACTTGCATGGAAATAGATCAGAACTGCCTGAGCTGCAGCACTACTACTTCCAGTAATAGCTGCTGCAGCAGCGATCATTACAGTACCCCCGCCTTTAAAAGCGGATTCCAGACGCTTTTCAAAACCGAAATTCCCAACAAAACAGTCTGACTGATAATTCATGATGACCGGGACAGCCCGGCAAGACCGAATTCCAGAATCAGTCCCCACAAGACTGGACCCATCAGAACCAGAACCTACAGAGCCACGCCCATCAGTACCACAAGCCCCAGTGTGACACCCATCAGAACCATGATTTCCAGAAGAAAGCCCTCCGAAATTCCCTGAGCGATACCCACCGCCTTCCAGGAACCGTTCAGAAACGCTAAAGCCTTTGCAATGCCCACCGGTACTGTCTTTACCAACACAAAACCCACTGTTGAACCAGTCCAAGGCACCAGGACAGGTTTTCTCAGAGACCTCCCAGAACACCTTGAAGCTCCAAAGAGATCCCCATAGGTCAGAACGCCCCTTAGGCTCACATGGAGAACTATCAAGAACCCCTATGGAACCTAGGGCAATTCCCGAGTCAGGGCCACAAGGACAAACATCAATATCAGGGCTTTCAGGGACCAGAACCATCTCTGGGCATGCAGGCAGACTGGCAACATCAGAACATGTTCCCACTAAGGAAGCATCAGAGCACGCTAACACCTTAGACACACTTGGGCATTCTGGCACACAAAGAACATCTGGGCACACCGGCACAAGAGAAACCTCTGGGCATGTCAAGGAACTGTGAGCCTCAGGGTCAGCCAAGACAGGACCAAAACCAGGACTGGCCAAAAAAAAATCATCATGACTAAACTTCGCAACCACTGGACTTTTACACGAGAATGCTGGATCAGACTTAGATGTCGCTGATTCCAGCAAAGTCAGTAACAAATCAGATTCAGGAGCACCAACAAAACAGGACAAATCTTCTGATGTATGCACTGAACCAGATAGGGACTCCACAACTACCTCTGGACTGGACAGAGACTCATTTAATACACTGGATTGGAGCTCATGAGGCGCTGCAGAACAAGTCAGTATTGCAGCAGCCCCCACTGGACTAGGCAAAACTGAGGAATTCCCTGGACAGGAAGGGGACTCTGGAACCTCTGCCACAGCGGCCAGAGAACCAGAATCTTTCAGGATACAGGGCTGGGTTTCAGGAACACTCATCAGACCGGACTGAAATTCTGAGATTTCTATTATTTTGACCAGAGAATCAGAATTATCCATGTTACAGGGCAAGACTTCTGAAACATTCAGAGGACAGGGCTGGAGTTCCTCGGCTGTTACAACACTGGAGAGGGACTCAACAACATTGGTTAAATCAGACTGTGTACAGGGCAAGGTATCTGACACACTTGCTGACGAGGACAATATTTCAATGGCTTCTGCTTTGCTGGGCAGAAATTTATCAAGTTTTATTAGAGCAGACTGTAATTCCAAAACAGCTGCTAGACAAGTGAATATTACTGCAACACCAACTGAGGTAAGCAGTGCTTCAGCCTCCTCTGCTAGAGGGTTTAAAGTATCCAAAATACTGGGTGAAGCATAAGACTCTGCGACCACAGCTTCACTGGACAGGATCACTGAACAGTCCATATTGCAGGGCAAAACCATGGAAGCACCTGCTGGACAGCATAATGATTCTGTGACCTGAGTTTCATTGGAGAGATCTACTGCACAATTCATGGTACAGGGCAAATTTATTGGAAAATTTTCTGAACAAGGTAATAATTCTGCGATTTCAGGTTCACATAGCAGATGCTCTGAGCTATTCACGAAACTAGAGCGAGGTGTAGAAACAGGAAGATCAAGACACAATGTTTGCGCATCTGCTGGATCAGACAGGAGTTGAACTTTATTAACACAGGTAATTTCTGCAGAAGTGTTTGCAGAGACAGGCAAGATTTTTCTGGTGTCTGTTTCACTAAACAAAGAGTCATAAGTACTGGCTAGGCTGGACTCGGAAGTCAGCAGGACCTCTGGATTCTCTGCTGAGAAATTTGCGCAGGGCAAGGTTAAGAATGTATCAGTGGCTTTTGTTTTACTGGGAAGTAACACTGAGTTATCCATGGTACAGGGTGGAATTGCAGGAACTTCAATTTCACACAAAAAGAGCTCCGAATCACCTGCTGAATCAGCCAAAGGTGCTGAAGCAGGCGGGTCAGAACGCCAAATTTGCGAATTCGGAGTCACAAAAAAATCATCCAAAATCAGTTCCCACACATCAATCAATGGAGCCACAAAGTCATACTCACACACACCAGTTTTTATTAGGTTATAGGCAGACTTAATGCATGCATTCAATACCAATTCACTTTTTGCACTGTAAAATTGACAAAATGAACTTGAATCATTCTTCCATTCATTGACCAGAGCTTCCATCTCTCCTTTCTCAAATGGAGGATTCCAAGCATACTTAACAGGCAGATCATGGTTTGCAGATATGATTGTGGCAGGCACATGTATAGGGTTAATTAGCAGGTGATTGGCAGATTCCTTATTCTTAAGAATCTCCAATACCTGTAGCAAGTGTTGAACTGTAGTGTATGCAAACTTCCCTTGGTTCACAAATAAGTTGATTTGTTCAATACTCTGTAATATCTCATCATAATCATACTCAGATAATTCTTTTAAACAAAAATCTTTATTTTCCCTAGCCAGGGAGGAAAGTTCATTAGTAGTTTCATAAGTCCATTTAACTCCCCTGAAAGACAATTGCATTTCATTATCTGTTAATGGCAGAATCTCATTGTAGGTCTCAGTCGCTAAGGATAACGATTCTGCAGATTGGACACGTTTCTTAGAACGTTTGCGTTTTGCCTTTGACCTTGCGGTTTTTGGTGATTTATTCAAAGCTGCAGGAAAATTATCAGTAACACTTTCTGCTTGCTGCTCATTCTTGCAAGCAATTGAAGGAGCAGCTGATTGGCCTGCTGCCAGGAGTTCATTTAGAGGAAAAGGCAATGGATCTATGCGCAACCAGTTATGGATCACAAACGCTAGAAATTCCAGTGGTCTCTCTTTCAAATCGGAATGATTGAGAACATCAAATGCCCACTGGAATAATTCCCCTTTAAACAAAATATAACTTAGTTGGAGTGCCCAGGTTGAAACAGGAGTCGCTTGGAGATCAGGATTGGTCAGGAACCTGGCACATTCAGAGAAAAACTCATTTTCTGTTTCAGAGCTAAGTTCTTCAAATTTCTTAAAGGAACAGGAACCATAATTAACAGTGTCATACTTTCTGGGAATCCCCCCCACAATGGGGATTGGTAATGGGGTTTTCATAATGTAAGGCTTGGTGGTGTATTCTCCACAGTCAGCATGCAACGCATGAGCTGGCGTGGAGGAGGTACACACACTAGCACCAGGAAACAGGCTATCCCTAGTATAGTGGAGGGGAGGACTGACTCCAATAGGAGATTGTGGCGCACAGAGCCGGTGCAGATCTGACAGCCACAAACAATGCTTTCGTTATAACGTCTCAGCGCAAAGTAGCGCTGAGCGCATAAACCAGAACTGAGGAGATCAGGACAGGTAGACAGAATGAACGCTTGCTAGCTAGCGGCTACTTAGCGACAGCAAGCGTCCAAAACCAGACAGACTGGAATGAGGCAGCCAATGCGATGCGGCGATGGCGTGCCTCACAAAGACAGGACAGGATAGTCAGAAAATAGCAGGATTAAGATAGATGAACGTAACACAGATAAATATACAATAAGTATGTTTTCCTAGCGTATTACAATTACAGCTATCAATGAAACTATTTGTAACGTCTGACTAACATATGTATATATCGGCAATGAACCGATATATGACATAAGCAGGAACGCTGACTAGGAATGGAGTAACACAGGGAACAGGACTCAGAAGGATTCGCTATCTCTTCGCAGAGATGAACGCAATCCACAAATGGTAACAGAACAGGATTCAGAAGGATTCGTTATCTCTTCGCAGAGATGAACGCAATCCACAAACAGTAACAGAACAGGATTCAGAAGGATTCGTTATCTCCTCGCAGAGATGAACGCAATCCACAAACAGTAACAGAACAGGATTCAGAAGGATTCGTTATCTCTTCGCAGAGATGAACGCAATCCACAAACAGAACCAGGAGCAGGGTAACTACCTCAGCACGGGTGGTCACGGTACGCGCAACCTACCAAAACGTGCTGGAAAGCTGACTAACTGCACACAGGATATAAACAGTTCGTGTACGTATACATCAGCGACACTGATGTATTAACGTAACACAAATACAAGGAAAATAATAAACGTGCTGGTATGCAAATATATTGGCAATGAACCAATATATGATGCAAAGACCAGCAAAGTATCTTTATAACAAGAAACACGATCGGGGGCTAAAGCGACAGCAAGACTGGCTTACACTGAAGCTATGAAAACCCAAGGAAACCCTGCAGGAAGCAGATCTTTATACTGAGGTCATCCAATGGGAGCAGACATGCAGATTCCCACACAGGTGAATGATAATCAGTCACAAGCTGACAGCAGGGAAAGACAGACAAAGCTATGCAACTTGCATGGAAATAGATCAGAACTGCCTGAGCTGCAGCACTACTACTTCCAGTAATAGCTGCTGCAGCAGCGATCATTACAGTCCCCTTATGCATGCTTTGTTTGCATCCCAGATCACCTCTAGGGAGGTCGATCCCTCATTATCCCTCCAATAATCATGTATCGCCCTGGTAACGGCCGCATCCACCAGAGGCTCCGAGATCCAGAACCTGGACAGGCGCCAGGACCTGGATCTCAAAAACCCCTCCAGGTTCAGCGTAAGCAGCACAGGAGCATGATCCGAGATACCACTCGGAAGAATGTCTATTCTTTTGACTAGCGGTAGAATGTCATCTGTTATATAAATAAGATCGATTCGTGATAGGGTCTTATGCGTAGTGGACAAACACGTATACCCGTTCTCATTCTGGTGTTTCCATCTCCAAACATCTATTAGGGAGTGTGTCTCCGCCCATGTAGCCAGATTAAACCTCTCAGATCCGGTAGGGACCAGTCTATCAATAGTTGGATTTGGAGCAACATTAAAGTCTCCAGCCCATATAACCTTTGCAGGCGGGAGTTGGGTGATAATAGTGATAATATCGTTAAGGAGCTCAGCATTACTCGTAGGTGGCAAATATAAGCCAATGATAATAAAAGGAGTTCCAAAAATAGATGATTGAATTATTACGTATCTACCGAATGTATCCAGCCTGACCTGTTGTATCTCCATATGCAGGGATTTATGAAAAAGAATACTAACTCCCCTAGAGTGGGTAGAATATGTAAAGTGAAAATAGCGTCCCACCCATGGTTTTTTTAACGCCATTATAGTGCTACCAATCAGGTGGGTCTCCTGTAATATACAAATATGAGGGTGATACTTCTTGAGAAAGTTAAAAACTAGGGCTCTTTTAAATATAGAGTTGAGACCCCTGACATTCCACGAGATGCAGGTAAGGCTGGATAGTACATCTATCGGTTTTGTAGTGGCCATAGCATCAGGTATAATAAAATCTCTATATGCATATCACAGTTCGTACGATCTTGTGCCCAAGAGAGGGCAGAAGTGAAGAAAAGAAATAAAGAAAATGACAGAAAATTACGGATACTCATCAATATTGTGAAGATGGTTAGAAGTCGTAACTTACCACAACACCCTTTTCCCTCAACACCCACCCTGCTAAGTCTACCAACGGGTAGAATAGCTTATTCCCCTAACCCCCGTCCGCTCCTAGCTGTCCGCTAAGAGAAGGACTACTAACTAAACTTACTGGTGTGTAGGTAGGTACACACCTATGTAAAGGAAGGGGTGGTAGGCGAACGGCTGAGGTCCACTGCCCAGCAACACCCAGTCTATACTGGGAGGACAAGTCTTAAAGTAAGTAGGTGAGAGAAATAATGATGCCTAGAGAAACCAGGGGAGGCGAGGGAAAGATCTATAGGAATATATAACCTTTTGTGTAATAAAGGTTCCCTCCCCCACACATGGCATGAGTCTTTATGAAATAGAGAGACGGAGAGCGTTTATGCATACCTGAGGTCACTAAAATGAAAGATTATTAATTGAGCAGTGTACAATGACATGGGGGGGGGGGGGGGGGGGGTAGGCTGTCTGCGTCCATTGCCTATATTAATTTTTAATATCATATAGTCTATGCCATCAGGGGTCTGCAAACTAACTGCCATTCATGCCAATTTTCTAGCTATATTGTAAAGTTCCAATCATATTGGAATACGGAGTAACAACATTACATGTGCCTACAGACCTGCGGAGACAAGTACTATCAGGGAGTAAGTTTGTAGCTTTATAAATCCTAGAGAAGAGATTTAAGTGCAAGTAGGGACATGAGCAAATCTTCCACCATAGGGGTAGCATTGTAATTTTTCCACGTTTTAACATAAAACAGTATGATGGTAATAAGGAGCAAAAGAGGTTCTGGCAGGTAAGTTATTATTCAGAGCTGCCCGGTGTCTGCCCAGGTCTCAAAGCAATTAAATAATGTTTTGTCGCCCTCTAGCAATGATAAGAACAGTGCAGTTTATCCAGAGAGGCATCAAGTCTGGGGGATCATTGTAGAAGAGTTTTTAGCTGGCTAGTAAAAACAATATCTGAAGGGCTAGCCCCCCCAGAGTCCCTCTGGCAGACACAGAGCAGCGCAAGGATGATTCACTCACACTCTGGTGACTAAATCAAACATGACCTTATATTTTAAACCATAATACATTATATCCATAGTCAAATATTCCGTTAAGGTAAGTATATTAGTAGCATGAGAATTCATTAGCAGACACATGTATTGGATCACGTTCAGCATGAAAGCAAAGACAAAAATCTGCGTATTACTCCCGATAGTTCGCATGTCCATCTGTGACATCTCATCATAGCATATAAACTTGTATTATTAAGTCACGTTCTACGGATAGGCAGGTAGTTGGAATAACAGTGTATAGTCTCCGTGGGCAAAGTTCCAGAGTGGTGCAGGGGTAGAATTCCCCACAATTATGAATAACAAAGGTTCAGCAGATCCTAGGTGCAAGCTAATATGGGCTGGCAGCACATGAACACAGAGTTGGCACACATCCAAGGGCGGGAACATAAGAGCGGGAAGGGAGGTCAGCAAGAACAACAGTATGGAGAATACCAGCCCACCATCTTTAATCTGATCAAAATGTGTAGCCCCTGTATTCAGCTTGCACCTAATGTTACCCGTAGAGTACCATGGGAGCCCCCGTTCTGTCCCCATCAGCATATAGGCACATACAGCCCCCAGTAATAGCATATGTGTCTCAGGAAGGATCATAAACAGCAGTAGAAGTACTCACTCATTTTGGCCGGCAGGGTATCCAGCCATTTAAATACATCTGCAGGTTTTTCAAAAAATTGGACAGTTTCCCCATCTTCAACCCTGAGTTTTGCAGGGAATTGCATGGTGTAGGTAATGCCTTTTTCTTTGAGCTTATTTTTAGCATTCTGAAACGATTGCCTCTGACGCTGGTGTATGGTGGACTATGGTGTAGTCCGGAAAGATCATTACCTTAGTGTTATTGTAGCGGAGTTCTCCTGCCTTCCTTGCTGCTGTCAGTATGGCGTCACGATCTTTGAAATTAAGCAATTTCAGTATGATGGGACGGGGAAGTGAACCCGGGGGTCCCTTTCGCGCCGGTACACGATGGGCACGCTCCACCACGAAGTGGTTGGAGAATGTGTCACCTGGAAGCAGCTCCCGGAAAAGGTCTTCCATGAAAGTGGCTGTGTTGCTTCCCTCGGTTCCCTTCGGTAGCCCCAGAATGCGGAGGTTATTCCGGCGGTTGCGGTTTTCCGCGTCCACCGATTTCTCCTCTAAGTGAGTAAGGCGAAGTTGCATGCCGGGGATCGCCACTCTATGAGTCTGGACTGTATCCTCAAGGTCGGATGTGCGGCGTTCTATCTCTTTCGTTCTATCTCTCAGTTTCCCCATATCGTCTCTCAGCAGACCGAGGCTGACATCTAGATGGTCAATTTTGACCGTGAGGGTGGTTTGGCATGTGCGGATTGCCTCCAGGAGTTCAGCGGATGATGGTGGATCCGCTCCCTCTTCCACGTGTTCCTCCTGGCTACCGCCGTCTTTGTGCTGCCTTCCACGGTGAGCTGATTTCTGCTGCAGCGGCGTTGAGATAGGCTGGTCCACAGGGTCTCCACTGTCTTCCCTCTCCTTATTGCCCTTGTTTGCTTTCGGTGGCATCACGGGGTATGGAGAGAACCGATTCAGGGTTTTGGGCGTTCTCTCCGGGCCGGTACAGGGGTCCCACGTGGAGACCGATGGAAGGTTGTCCAGCTGAGTTGCCTCCCCGGGAGGTGTATACCACGACTCCAGTTTGGTCTCTGTTACTGCCGGGAGTGGTAGGAGTGATAACGTCTAGAAAAGACTGCTCTAGAGTCCGTATATTGTCTGTAAGGGAGATGCTGGGCAGCGGAGCTCTGTAGAAAGCAACCGTTCAGTCCAGACAATTACTTAATTACTCAGTGACCAAATTTGTGAGCTTTGCAGTCTTTGGCATCAATAATTTGCATTAAAATGAAACAAATCTGATGGGCTGTTTGTGTCTCCACCCCTTTTCTGCATTTGAACCCCAGTCACCCAATAAATAACTGTACCCAGTTTGGGGCTTGTGCCATTAACAGTGCAAGAATGGCAGTAATGAAATACTTCCCTTGAAAATCAATAGATGAATTTTGATTGGCTTTTGTAGGCTCCATCCACTTTTATGAATAATAGCTGATGAATTGGCGTTGCCCAGGTATGTATTTGGCTGGTGTTAGCTCCGGCCACTTTTTCTAACCCTAACACACAATTACTTAATGACCAAGTTTGTGAACTTTGGGGTCTTTGTCATCAATAATTTGTATATTCCCATAGAAATTAAGCAAATCAGATTGACTGTTTGTGGCTCTGCATCTCTCCGGGATTTGAACCCCAGTCACCCAATGACCAACTGTAGCAGGTTTGAGGCATCTGCTATTAATAGAGCAAAAATGGAAGCAATTTAAATATTCCCCTTGAAAATCAACAGGTGAATTTTGATTGGCTATTATAGCCTCCACCCACTTCCCATAATATTAATCTCAGTCACCCAGTGACCATCTGGGCAAAGTTTGAGAACCTTTGTCATTAACAGTGTAAGAATGGCTGCAGTTTATATTTTCCTAGTGAAATTCGTTTTTGGCTCCACCCAATTTTTGTAACCTTGACATACAGTCACTCAATGACCAAGTTTGTGAGCTCTGGGGTCCTTGGCATCAATAATTTGTAATTTACCAGTGAGATGAAACAAATCTGATTGGCTGTTTGTAGCTCCACCCCTTTTCTGAATTTGAACCCCAGTGACCCAATGACCAACTGTACCAGGTTTGAGGCTTGTGCCATTAACAGTGCAAGAATGGCAGCAATTTAAATATTCCCCTTGAAAATCAACAGGTGAATTTTGATTTTCTTTTTAGGCTCCACCCACTTTTTTGAATATTAATCCCAGAAAATCCCAGTGACCAAGTTTTAAGCTTTTGGGTTTCTGCCATCAAAATTGTGTGAATGGAAGCAGTTTATCCAGTAAAGTAATCTGATTGGCTGTTTGTGGCTCCACCCCTTTAGCGCATTTGAACCCCAGCCACTTCATGACCGAGCTGGTTTGAGGCTTCTGCCATTATTAGTGTAAGAGTGGCAGCAGTTTCAATATTTCCCTTAAAAATCAATAGGTGAATTTTGATTGGCTGTTGTAGGTTCCACCCACTTTCCTGAATATTAATCCCAGTCATCCATTGACCAACTGTGTCACGTTTGAGAACCCTGCCAATAACAGAATGGCTGAAATCAATCTAACAAATCTGATTAGCTGTTTGTGGCTCCGCCCCCTTTAGTGAATTTGGACCCCAGTCACCTATCAGCTAAGAGGTCTCTGCCATTAACAGTGTAAGAATGGTAGCAATGTAAATATTCCCCTTGAAAATCAATAGGTGAAATTTGATTGGCTGTTGTAGGCTCCACCCACATTTCTGAATATTAATCCCAGTCACCCAATGGCCCACTGTGTCAAGTTTGGGAACCCCGCCATTAAGGCCTCGTTCATATATTCTGCGTTTGGTGTGCTTGGGAAACGCATCAGAAAACGCATGGACAAAACGCGTACATTTGTACGCGTTTGTATGCGTTTTTAAATGCGTTTGTGTGCGTCTTTATTTAGTATGCGTTTTGGGACACCTGGACATTTCTCAATAAAAGGTGTGTTGAGTCACGTTGTCCATTCCCAAACGCATCGCCAAATACGCATAAAAAAACGCATGGTCATGCGGCCATCTGCGTTTCCATTGACTTTCATTGCTATGCGTTTGTTCGCGTTCCGCACACATATGCATGCATCTATGCGTTTCAAAAACGCGTACGTTGGAAACGCATAGATGTGAACGAGGCGCATAGCAATGCATTGTTTTTGCCCTGCACTAAAAAAACGCACACATCCGCAGTGGGAAAAAACGTACAGCACCGCATTTGATGTGAACGAGGCCTTACAGTGTAAGAATGACTGCAGTTTATATTTTCCCCTGGAATAAAATGTAGTTATTGGCCCGCCCACTTTTTCTAACCTTAACATACAGTCACTCAATGACCAAGTTTATGAGCTTTGGGCTTTTGGTATCAATCATTTGTATATTCCCATTGAAATTAAACAAATCTGATTGGCTGTTTGTGGCTCCGCCCCCTTTCTGAATTTGAACCCCAGTCACCCAGTGACTAACAGTACCAGGTTTGAAGCATCTGCTATTAACAGTGTAAGAATGGCAGCAATGTAAATATTCCCTTTGAAAATCAACAGGTGAATTTTAATTGGCTGTTGTAGGCTCCACCCACTCTCTTGAATATTCATCCCATTCACCCAGTGACCAACTGTGCAAAGTTTGAGAACCCTGCCAGAAACAGTGCAAGAATGGCTGCAGTTTATATTTTCCTAGTGAACTTTATTATTGGCTCCGCCCACTTTTTGTAACCTTGACACACAGTCACTCAATGACCAAGTTTGTGAGCTTTCAGGTTCCTGGCATCAAAAATGTGTGACAGGAAGCAGTTTATCCAGCAAGGAAATCTGATTGGCTGTTTGTGGCCCCGCCCCTTTAATGAATTTGGACCCCAGTCACCCAATGACCAACTGTACCAGGTTTGAAGCCTCTGCCACTAACAGTGTAAGAATGACAGCAGTTTTAATATTCCCCTTGAAAATCAATAGGTGAATTTTGATTGGCTGTTGTAGGCTCCACCCACTTTGTTGAATCTTAATCGCATTCACCCAGTGACCAACTGTGGCAAGTTTGAGAACCCTGCGATTAACAGTCTAAGAATGGCTGCAGTTTACATTTTTTCATTTAAAATGAACGTCTGAAATTTGATTGGCTGTGTTATGCTCCTCCCACTTTCCTTGATTCGTAACCTCGGTCACCAAGTGACCAACTGTGCCAAGTGTGGGGACTCTGGCTTGATCACTGTGAGAATGGCAGCCTTTTACATTTTTTCCATTGACATGAATGGGTGAAATCTGATTTGCTGTTTGTAGCTCCGCCCAGGTGTGCAGGGGGGGGGGGGGGGGGCGAGACCCCCAGAACCTATTGTCCCAGGTAGTAAGGGATCTGTATACCAAGTTTCGTTCAAATCGGTCAAGCCGTTTTCGCGTGATCGCGACACACACACACACACACACACACACACACACACACACACACACACACACACACTACACACACACACACACACACACACACACTACACACACACACTACACACACACACACACACACACACACACTACACACACACTACACACACACACACACTACACACACACACACACACACACACTACACACACACACACACACACACACACACACACACACACACACACACACACACACACACACACACACACACACACACACACACACTACACACACACACTACACACACACACTACACACACACACACACACACACACTACACACACACACACACACACACTACACACACACACTACACACACACACACACACACACACACACACACACACACACACACACACACACACACACACACACACACACACACACACACACACACGATTTTATATATATAGATATATAGTACATATATGATTACCTAAAACAAACATCCTGCTAATCGCTAGAGTGAGTCCGCTGTGCAGACGGATGGGAGTAAGATGTGCGAGCTTCCGTCAAATCTCGTTCCTCGCGAGATGATGAACATATGCGTCGCAGAGGAACAAGAGAGACACTCTCCCGCTGCACTCCTGCGTTTGGTGGTTGGGAGGTGGTTAATCAATACAGATGCCCGGCTGTCCTGCTGATTTTTCTGGTCAGCAGCGTCTGAATTAGACACTTGAAACAATCGTGGCAAATGCAGTCCCACTTCAGTCAGAAACATCTGATCTGCGTGCTTGTTCAGGGTCTATGGCTATAAATATTAGAGGCTGAGGATCCGCAGGATTTCCAGGCAACTGGTATTGTTTAAAAGGAGATAAATATGGCAGCCTCTGTATCCCTCTCACTTCAGGTTCCCTTTAACATCACAGTTTCTAAATACCATTTCACCAAAGCATCTCCTGCAGATTTCTGGCACTAGGTTTGTTTTGTATGAATCTGGTTTCCACAGTGAGCAGTTTTGGGTGTAGAAAGATGGCTGACCTCGTGTGTGTATTGTGTGGGTGTAGAAAGATGGCTGCCCTCCTGTGTGTAGGCTCAGGCTGTGGGTGTAGTAGAATGACTGACTTCCTGTCTGTACTGCAGACACGTGGTTGTGTAACAGGCTGGCGCTGCAGCTTCCTGGATGTGGCTCCCAAGCAGTGTATGTATACAGTAAGTGGAGGGTATGAGAAAGTGGGGAATATACAGTATAGAGGGCAGTCTCTGCTGACTGCTAAGGTTCCTCCTTTATTTTAATTATAATAATTGCAGCTTCCTCTTCAGTGGTTTCCATGTGAACTATGCTGCTGTTTCTGTAGGCAAAGATGTATATTTGCTGCTTGTTTGATTATTTGTCTTGTCTCTGTAGGTGTTTGCTGTACAGGAGCCAGGGTTAGTGGGTGCTGTTCCTTATCTGGGGGATCATCAGATTAGTAAACAGATGATCATTAAAGAGTTGGGTGCATTTTCTTGCTGAGAGACTGTCTGCATGCATGAGGGCTGGAACCCATTAGAGCGATTTTCTGAGAGTTTAGGGAGTGATTCAATCCGCTAGCGATTTCCCTAAACGCTCAGCTAATGTTAATGGATGGGCCAAATTCCACTGGAGCGATTGCGATTACTAAATCGCAAAACTCAGACCATGCAGCATTTTAGAAAAACAAAAGTTTGCTTTCCTAAAACAGAAAGAATTTGCGATAATTCAGGTTGGAGTGAGCTCGAGATGTCTCCCAGGCACCACTGCTGAATATATGCAAATTAACCATTGTACCCTTAGAAGCTAAACACACCTCCAGAACCGCTGGAATGCAATGATGTGTCAGCTTGTTAATATGTACAGAGCCAAAATAATCCAACATGCATACAGACTGTTTCGGATTGTTTGATCCTCATCAGTGCATGGCATGGATTAATTTGGCTCTATGGAGTAGGGCTTGTAAATCCGAGAGGCACAGACTAACCAGCAAGCTCATGGTGACCCAGAACTCATTGGGGTGTGTAAGGGACTACAATGGTCCTAAAAGCCCCCTTACTAAGATGTTAAAGAGAACCCGAGGTGGGTTTGGAGAATATTATCTGCATACAGAGGCTGGATCTGCCTATACAGCCCAGCCTCTGTTGCTAAACCAAACCCCCCTAAGGTCTACCTGCACTCTGCAATCCCTCATAAATCACAGCCACGCTGCAGACAAACAGCTTGTCAGAGCTGGCTGTGTTTATCTCGTTAGTGTCAGTCTGCTGCTCTCCCCGCCTCCTGCAGAACTCCAGTCCCCGCCTGCATCCCTTCCCTCCCTGCTAATTGGAGGGAAGGGATGGGGGCAGGGACCGGAGCTATGCAGGAGGTGGGGGAGCAGCTGAGACTGACACTACAGATGTAAACACAGCCTCACAGCATGGCTGTGATTTATGAGGGATTGCAGAGTGCAGGGGGACCTTAGTGGGGTTTGGGATAGCAGCAGAGGCTGGGCTTTATAGGCAGATCCAGCCTCTGCATGCAGATAATATTCTTTAAACACACCTCGGGTTCTCTTTAAGAAAAACAAAAGTTTGCTTTCCTAAAACAGAAAGAATTTTAGAGCGTTAGCGTTTCTGCAATGTCAAGTATATAAATGCTGGCGTAATCGCTCATCAAAACTTACACAGAGTGATTTTGCAAGCGTTTTTACATTACTGCACACTAGTAAAATGAAATTTTATTGAAAGGACCAATCAGAATTAAAAATGCTAATCGCTACACAACTGCTGGCAAATTAATTACACTTTTTAAAATCGCTCCTGAAAACGCTCATGAAATTGCTTACAAACCGCTCATACATAATGCTAGCGATTGCGATTATCGATATCTTTTTGTAGTGGGTTCCAGGCCTTGTTTGTGCTTGCATGGGGTTTCTCTGGCTACTGAAGCTTATTCCCACATCCCAAAGACATACAAATAAGTTTATTAGCGGAGCAGTGCTTTTCAGCGCTGCTAGATTTGGGCGCAGCCATAGACTACAATAGGAATCACTCCTATTGCAGCGCTCAGTGAGTAACGTCGGCTCCTTCAGAAGACGGAGCCGAGGTTGCTTAAAAACATAATAATTCGGCCTCCAGCAATCGCTGGAAGCCAAATTTATTTCTTTCCCCCACTATCCATGGCGGCCTGGAGGGGGAATAGTAATTAAATCGGCCCGGACTTGTGCAGAAGCAGCATCAGCCATATACCGCTGTATCCTGTGCCCAAGTCTACCGGCGCCGATTTCAAATGTACTCCCCAGAAGACCTGCTGAGAGTTTGGAGCCGCTGGTGGAGGAAGAGAAGAAGCCGTCCGGAGCAGGTAAATATAACGCCTTATACTCCCACACACTTGTTTGCCTGCACTAGGCAGCCAAACCAGATATGCCAACAGAGACTGTCAGTGCACAAGCAGCTTTCAAACAAGGCATCTTGTCGGAAGCTGCTAAAAGGTTAAAGGGGAACTTCACCCTAAACAAACATACTGTCGTTATGTTAATTAAAATAGATAGGTAATATAATCTCTTTGTTTTATAAGAACAGACAGATGTTTGTGATTTCATGGGGGCAGCCATCTTTTTCATGAGGGCAGCCATTTTTTTGGTATAAAGGAGGTGACAGGGAGCATGAGACACAGTCCCAACTGTCCTGTGTCCTGATCACCTCTCTCAGCTATCGGTATTAACCTCCTGAGCGGTATGGACGAGCTCAGCTCGTCCATCACCGCCGGAGGCTGCCGCTCAGGCCCTGCTGGGCCGATTTTTATCAAATAAAGTGCAGCACACGCAGCCGGCACTTTGCCAGCCGCGTGTGCTGCCTGATCGCCGCCGCTCTGCGGCGATTCGCCGCGAGCAGCGGCGAAAGAGGGCCCCCCTAGCCGCCTGAGCCCTGCGCAGCCGGAACAAAAAGTTCCGGCCAGCGCTAAGGGCTGGATCGGAGGCGGCTGACGTCAGGACGTCGGCTGACGTCCATGACGTCACTCCGCTCGTCGCCATGGCGACGATCTAAGCAAAACAAGGAAGGCCGCTCATTGCGGCCTTCCTTGTTTATTATGGGCGCCGGAGGCGATCGGAAGAACGCCTCCGGAGCGCCCTCTAGTGGGCTTTCATGCAGCCAACTTTCAGTTGGCTGCATGAAATAGTTTTTTTTTAATTTAAAAAAAACCCTCCCGCAGCCTCCCTGGCGATCTCAATAGAACGCCGAGGAGGTTAAATCGGGATTAAATACCGATATTTTAATATCGGGATTGCTGGGCACCCAAATTTCCATAAGCCTTTTTTTTATGTATCCCTGCTCCCTTTATTTTATATATTTTGGGGAAAAGGTGCTTATTGCCTTTAAACTAAATCCGTTTGCCAATAAGAAGGAAGTCTGTGGATCCTCCAAAAGGCGTCTTGCATCCTCCTCCGCGGCCTTGGACCCTCTGACAGTTGGAGTATGACTGCAGCTGCGCAGCAGTATGTCATCCCCCATGGAAGAGCACTGGCGCAGTACAGCCGCAATCATACACAGTGGGGAGCGTATCCATGAGAACATATCCGAGAAGCTCTTGTGGGATATCTTAAGAGGGTCCATGTGTCGCAATCATGTGGTTCGTTTATTAAGCCAAATCTACACGATACGATTCTTTGTGTGATTCGATTACGATTCTACTTACGATAGAATAAATCTGACATGTCCGATTGGGATTCAATTCAATTTGATTTGCCATTGTTTTGTAATGGCAAATCGAATTGAATCGAATCCTGATCGGACATGTCGGATTTAATTGGATCGTAAATAGAATCGTAATCAAATTGCACAAAGAATCGTATCGTGTAGATTGGGCTTTACAGGGCTGTGGAGTCTGAGCTGGAGTTGGAGTCAAGGAGTCAGAGTCGGAGCAATATTGGAGTTGGAGTGGTGGTTTCATAAACTGAGGAGTCAGAGTTGGAGTCGGTTGATTTTGGTACTGACTCCACAGCCCTGGTTTATTAACATAGTAGCGGCCGTGCTAGCGAAGTATCGCGGTAGTGATACATCATCACCGCGCGGCTTTTGTAAGCAGCGGCCATTGTTTGTCCTCTGTTGAGTCCTATGGGAGAAAAGCGCTTGTATTGTATTATTGTATTGTTTAGTTATGTGCGCTATGCCGCCACTACCTCGCATAGCCTGCAGGAAAACAAAATTAAGCCACGCTGATTTATTAGCGCGAGCAACAGGAGGTTGCTCCTGCTATTTACTTTGATGAATCGACCCCATTGTATGTAGTCACAGCAATTTATAATTTTTCATTCTCTTTTTGTATATTTTATGCTATTCTTTTAGGTGAGCAGTTAGTCCAGCCGCCATGTCTATGGATGTCACCTTCCTGGGGACCGGCTCAGCCTACCCATCCCCCTGCAGGGGGGCCTCAGCGGTGGTGTTTCGGACGGAGGGAGAGTGCTGGCTCTTTGACTGTGGGGAGGGGACACAGACTCAGTTCATGAAGAGCCCTCTGAAGGCCGGTAAGTGGGCAGTGCTAATATTCATGGGGAAGTTGTGTTACGCCAGGCGGTGTTGAGCTGTATATATGGCAGGTGGGGAATAGTGTTGTCCGGATCATGAACGATTCGGATCTTTGATCCAAATCTCTTTTGTGAGTCGAATCATCCGGATCATCAAAATGAACGATTCGGTTCACAAAGGGGGTGGAGCCAGGAGCGGCACGCCCCCCTCTCAGCGGGCAGGGGGGTCCTGGTAGCAGAGCAGAGATGGATCGCTCAGTTGTATGGGAGGCAGCCTTGCAGGGACAGGTAGATGGGAGAGAGGGGACATTGGTGCCACTGCCAGATATGTGTAGAGCAAACGTACTGGCTGGAATGTGATGCTCATTATAGGCTGGCTGTTCCGTAGTTGTGCATAGTGAACAAATGGGAAATGTTTGGCTCAGAAGCACAGCTCAGTAACTTTGCAGACAGCGTGCTGGGCCAGAATGACAGGGCAGGCACTGTGATTGCAGGGCAATATAATCCTCCTGCACTCTGCTCTAAACAGCTGCACTTAACTTCTGCCTACATTTATGATTAGTGTTGGAGGCGAGAAAAGGACACATTGGGGAATGCTTTCTTTCACTGTGAGACGTTTGCATTCAAAGTATACAGATGAACATATAGGTGAAATATATTTAAAGCATATGATTGCAAAATGTGGGTAATGTGTGCAAAAAAACATTTCTGCTCTCTGCTCTCCCCTCTTCGTCCACCTCCTCCCTTCTCTGTCCATCCAGCACTGCGTAATATGTTGGCGCTTTATAAATACAATGAATAATCTTCTCCCCTTCTCTGTCTGTCCACCCCCTCCCCTGTCCACAGCAGGGAAAGTCCTGTCCTGCTAGTCATTTCACCCCCGAATGCTTCTCTAGTCAAATGATTCGAGATTCGGATCAAAGATCAGATCTTTTCAATGATCCGATTCGAATCATCCGAATCATTGAAAAGATCTGGACTTCCCATCTCTAATAGACAAGGCTGGTTTTCAGGAAAAGTAAGGCTTCCCCTGGGCAGATATGACTGTAAGGCCCTTACTCCAAATCCATCTAACCTATAGGTGAGGATTGTGATGCTGCTACAGCAAAGGTATTCAAAACCTTGTGAAAAGACATGAAACAATGATTAAAGAGAACCAGAGAGGAGGACAGAAAAGCTTTTATACATACCTGGGGCTTCCTCCAGCCCCATACGCACGGATCGCTCCCACGCCGCCATCCTCCGCTGCCTGGATCCGCCGGTACCGGGTCCCGTCATTACCGCCAGTCGGCCGGCGGACGCGGCCAATTGTCCGCATCACAGGGGCTCCCTCCATACACTTACGCTTGCTGCTGCCTACTGCGCAGCTGCAATGCGTAAGGGTAAGGAGGGAGCTCCTGTGATGCGGACAATTGGCCGCGTCCGCCGGAAGTGACGGGACCCGGTAGCGGCGATAGAGGAAGCGGAGGATGGCGGCGTGGGAGCGATCCGTGCTTATGGGGCTGGAAGAAGCTCTTTCTATTTCCAGGCTCCATTCCTCTCTGGTTCCCTTTAAGTAAAAATAACATAATGAATAAAATGTTTTTTTTTTTTTTGGTTTTTTTTTATTAATACAATGTTAATATATAGATTATTTAGTCAGAGTTTGCCCATTTTAAAATCTCTCCTCTCCCTGATTTACATTCTGACATTTATCACATGGTGACATCTTTCACCTGCCGGGTGATCTCTGTGCATAGAACTCTCAGTAAATAAAAATTCTGCAGAGGGAGATCTACCTTCCTTGGCAGTTGGAACAGACAATTATTTCCCAGAATGCAACAAGGTTACACAGTAAACTCTCAGGACCATGGACCTGACATCACACTGTGGGAGGGGTTTCACCACAATATCAGCCATACAGAGCTCACTGATGATCTATTTGAGAAAAGGTAAAGATTTCTTGTGGGAAAGAGGGTATCAGCTACTGATTGGGATGAAGTTCAGTTCTGGGGAAAAGTTCAGAATTTCACTGAGGAACAGCGCAGGAATGTGGGCATGGAGAGAGGATTGGGAGGGCTTCATAGTTATTTCACTCATTTTTTTTATTTTTTTGCACCACTTGAAATTTGCTTTAAATGAGATAATGGTAGGATAACTGAAGTATTTCTCCTCTGAAGTATGTATGCCCAGAGTGGGGCGGGGCGCAGATATACAGGGAGCACAAAGTAGGCAGAGCCTTTGGCTTTCCTTTGAACTGGCTTCAGTCGGAGCCACAGAAAGGAAGGGGTGTGAGGGTGCCAGAGCGGTATAATGGAGGGGACCTGTGAATATGAAGACCCCATAATAGTAATTTATTTTAGGATTTTTTGCAGGTCAGTTCAGGTGTCCTTTAACAACTTCAGTACCAGCGGTCTCTAGCCTCTTAAAGTGTACTAGAGATAAACATACCTGGGGCTTCCTGCAGCCCCATCCGCATGGATCACCCCCACGCCGCTGTCCTCAGTCTTTTGTACCGGGTCCCGTAACTTCAGCCAGTCTGAGCAAGCTCAGTGCGCTCTCTCCGGCGGAGAATAGTACTACGCCTGCGCAGCACTATTCTCCACCGGAGGGAGTACATTGCGCATGCTCAGACTGGCTGCGGCTGGTCAAAGTTACGGGACCTGGTACAGAAGACGGAGAAGAGACAGCTGGTACAAAAATTGGAGCCTACTGACGTCAAGCCACATGGATCGTCTGCTACCGCTGATCGCACAACACTGCCGTCGCTATCAGGCCTGTGGAGTCGGTACAAAAAATCATCCGACTCCGGCACCTGTTTATGAAACCTCCGACTCCAGGTACCCAAAATTTCTCCGACTCCTCAACTCCCGATTTCACAGCCCTAGTTACTATGACGGCAAAGCTCTGTAAGCCAGTCAGGAGCTGATTTCATTAGCTCTGTGATCAATGTGAGCCAACCAAGCCAATGAAATTGACACCTGAGCCCACTGACGCAGTTGTGTCCACTTTTCAGTTACACTTCAATGTTACGGATACTGAAAAGCAGACAAAAGCAGATAGAACTTTGTTAGTGAGCTCAAGCCCTTAGGGCTCTTTTCCATAAGCGTGCTTTCAGCTGCGCTTATGGAAATGCGATTGCAGGGACATCAGAGAGTGCATAGACTGCACTGTGTGATGTGCAGGGCTGAATTTACCATTAGGCACGTGCCTATAGACACCTGAAAATGGAAAGACAGCTCCCTCCCCTCCCCCAGCACTTCCCTCCCTCCTTTCCTATGAAGAGTCCTGAGCAGAGTGTAAATGACAAGTTACTTTGTATTCCTCTGACCAGATCTCCCTTCAGTCTGTGGCACCTGTAGCTACCTAATACTAAGGGACACCTGTAGATGGGCAAGGGAAGTAAGGGAGAAGTGACAGCTAGGCCAGTCGGCACGCTTGCAGTGCGGTTCGGCAGAGGTTTGTAGGTTCATGGAGGGTGAAGTCTCAGGACATCTGTGCCTATAGGCTCCTGTGATGTAAATCCAGGCCTGGTGATGTTTCTATACATGCACTGCCATTCACCATTGAATCGCAGCGCATGGTTGCGTGCATTTTGGGACGATTGTGCTCGTGATCCCATTCATTATAAATAAATGTGATCGCAAGTGCTGCCTCTTGGGGATTCATGTGCAATGCAGAGCCGTGCTGACACATGGCCACCTGCATTGCAGATGGAAACGAGCCCTTACTGTAGACAGGCAAAGCAGCCGATATCTTTGTATAGACTAGCACCACCAGGGCTGTGAGATCAACACCACCTGCTGTAAGTGACGGCCACCTAGAGTAAGAATCATTAACCTCCCTGGCGGTTTATTTATTTTGCCAGGGAGGCTGCAATGTGGTTTTTTTTAAATTAAAAAAAAAATATTTCATGCAGCCAACTGAAAGTTGGCTGCATGAAAGCCCACTAGAGGGCGCTCCGGAAGCGGCCTATCTTGTTTCGCTTTCCTCGTCGCCATGGCGACGAGCGGAGTGACGTCATGGACGTCAGTCGACGTCCTGACGTCAGAGCCGCCCGATCCAGCCCCTAGCGCCGGCCGGAACTGTTTGTTTCCGGCTGCGCTGGGCTCGGGCGGCTGGGGGGACCCTCTTTCGCCGCTGCACGCGGCGGATCGCCGCGGAGTAGCGGCGATCGGGCAGCACACGCGGCTGGCAAAGTGCCAGCTGCGTGTGCTGCTTTTTTCAGAAACGAAATCGGCCCAGCAGGGCCGGAGCGGCGACCTCCGGCGGCATACCCCGAGCTCAGCTCGGGATTACCGCCAAGGAGGTTAACAATGCATTTTACCTTGGAACAAAATGTACATCTGGTTTTTTTTGGGTGGTGGGGGAGTTGTTTTGTTTTAGATATAAATGTTATGGGTTTTTTTTTTGTCATAATGCCTTAAAACAGATGGTATGTGTAAGTATTCAGTTAGCAAAAACACCCACTAGAGGGGGCATGTGGATTTCTTTCAACAGAGTGAAAGTTCACTTGAACTTAGCATCTAAACTTTGAGACTCTGTATTGACATAAAGTAATGTAAATTATTTAGTAGGAGGTCCTCCAGCACCCAAGGCTGAGACTTCAAAGTGCGACCCTCCATCCCTCCCACCCCAACCGTTACACACTGATTGCTATTAGACTAAGAAGCACCCCAGGGCCCCCAACCCCCCAACACCTTAAAGTGGACCCAAATTAAAAATACAAGATTTCAGGAATAAAATCTATTTTCTAAATTATAATAATAAATAGCAGCCTTTTTTCAGCTGCATGATGACAAATATAAAATATTTTACATTTATTGGAGGAGCCCCTCCCTTCCTTTCAAATTGCCGGGATTTTTCCGGCAAACTGGTGGAGTAGATGGTGTCTGGCAATGGAGGAATTGTTAATGGCTGCCACCAGTATAACCCTAGCTATGAAAAGAGAAGGGTGAAAAGCATGCACTGAAATGATCATAGGTTTGAAGGAGTGTTTATTTATCTTTGTATTTGTCAGAGTGGTGCAACTAAATATTTTTAATAAAAAAAAAGGTTTGGTTTGGGTCCGCTTTAAGGTCTAGTTATCTGGCTTGCAGTCACTGCCGTGTGTGACCTTTTCTTATTTCTCTCTACTGCAAACACAATTAGGAATGATAGCTGAGTGAGTTGTGCGCCCCCTCCTACACTGCGCCCTGAGACTGGAGCCTCTCCCGCCTCTGTCTCGGCCCTGTGCCCCCTCCTACACTGCACCCTGAGGCTGGAGCCTCTCTCACCTTTGTCTCGGCCCTGTGCCCACTCCTACACTGTGCCCTGAGGCTGGAGCCTCTCTCACCTCTGTCTCGGCCCTGTGCCCACTCCTACACTGCGCCCTGAGGCTGGAGCCTCTCTCACCTCTCCCTCGGCCCTGTGCCCACTCCTACACTGTGCCCTGAGGCTGGAGCCTCTCTCACCTCTGTCTCGGCCCTGCGCCCCCTCCTACACTGCACCCTGAGGCTGGAGCCTCTCTCACCTCTGTCTCGGCCCTGTGACCACTTCTACACTGTGCCCTGAGGCTGGAGCCTCTCCCGCCTCTGCCTCGGCCCTGTGCCCCCTCCTACACTGCGCCCTGAGGCTGGAGCCTCTCTCACCTCTGCCTCGGCCCTGTGCCCCCTCCTACACTGTGCCCTGAGGCTGGAGCCTCTCTCACCTCTGTCTCGGCCCTGTGCCCACTCCTACACTGTGCCCTGAGGCTGGAGCCTCTCCCGCCTCTGGCCCAGCCCTGCCAGCTCTTATTTATCTATCCTGATTTCACTAGAAACACTTCCTATATCTGTATATTGCTATGTATGCTATGTATTGCTATGTATGAACCCACTTGAGGGCCAGATTTTATGGCACTGCAGGACAGATTTGGCTGGCGGTCCAGGGTTTGACATGTATGGGCTAAAAGTATCACGCCTGGTACACACCATGCAATTTCTGAAGTGATTTTTTTTTTCCCCCAATTTGATTTATGATCATTGTTCTGATCGATTTTGTATAGAAGTGATTGGAAAATGGGCCAGAAAAACTATCGGAAATCAGATTGGACCTGTCGGACGTATTCATTTCGGTTCTCCTTTAGGATGCTGTGCTCACATGCACTTGCAATCTTCTTATAGTTGTGTCACTCAAAAATAAACAGAAATGAAACCACAGCGTAATACTGTATTGTAACAGTGCCGCATCCCTCAACACCCAGTGCTGGAAGTAATAATGATGACTGCTTGTGTGTCCACCGCAAGCCACCAGGTTACACAGGTCCTCACCATGTGATATCGCTGCCAGCCACAGACAGCAATAATAGCACCTCCACACCTTTAGACCATGTATATTCTCCCAAGTGCATCACAGATGGTCCCACCACAAGCACACGTGGCCTCTCACCTTCTGCTTCACTGCCCAAATTATAAGACAGCAACTGCGCTCAGTATCCCAGCGGGTCTCTCACAGCCAGCCTCTAGCAGATAAACTCCACAGGAACAGAAGCTTCACATCAGCCTAATAACTGAAATGCTCCACATAACGTAAAACCATCCACTTTAATAAAAATGTATATAAAAATAGTGCACTCACATGTTCCCAATAAAATCAAGCATGTCATATACAATCCTCCACGCCAGCTCTGTCCACCCGTAGCTCCGCCCTATGCGTTTCGTGCATGCGCACTCATCAGGGGTTTACGTGATGGGAAATTGCATGGTGTGTACCAAGCATTAGAGGCAGGGGATCAGCAGAACGGCCAGGCAATGTGCATTGTTTAGAGTGAACCTGAACTCAGATCGTCCTCTCTGCTCTAAAAGATACACAACAGCATAATAACCTTTAAACAAAAAACATTTCTTGGCTACAGCTGATACAAATCCTAAAATAAATCTTCACTATTTCTACTTCCTGATTCCTGGAAGCAGACATATTGTTAACAGCCTGTGCTCTCAAATGAGCTTATCTGCCTTATCTATGGTGGCAGTCATGTGACACGGGAAAAATCAAATTACAACTTGTGGTTAGTCACAGATGAGGGGGAATTAGATAGGCTAAACTCTCTAAATATATACAGGGTGCATTCCTCTGTTTTCCTTCTGTCCTGTGCAAGAGTTCAGGTCCACTTTAAAGAAATATGTCAGCCTTCATATACCTCTCACTTCAGCTGTGCTAGGGCAGGATCATCCACAAGGCAACCTGGAAAACTGCCTGGGGCTTAGTGGGCACCAATGGGCCCAACTGCTACCTTTTCTTACCATTCTCCCACCTTAGCTTACCAAAAAGACTATGGGGGAGATGAAGGCGAGTATCTTTCCTTGGATCCCATTTTATCTTCAACCTTTGTGTGCTTTAACCACTTCCCAACCACCCATAGGCAGCAGAAAGGGGCTTGCGTGTCCCCTGCGGCACCCGCAGATATACCGCTATCCTCTCTCCTGCAAAACAGATAGTTTTAAAACAGAAAAAGTGAAAAAAAACAGGCGTTTAAAATTTCAGTTTTGTAGGAAGTGGTTAAGGTACCTAGCCAGGAAAACTAAACTTTCTGTGGCCATTTAACCACCTCCCGACTGCCTAACGCCAGTCCAGTCGGCGGTGGGAGCGTGGCACACTGGGCACCGCCTAATGCCGAAAGTTGCCACCTCGCAGAGCTGTACTCGGAATTCTTTGTGGTACACATGGCATAGGCATAGTATAGGAAGACAAGACGCACAACACAAACAGTTGGAATTACAGTAATGGTATAGGTCTGACCCACATTAGTAACAGACCCCGGTCATCAGTTAGTGTTCTTCCTGTCGTGCAGGAACAGTCAATACTAATAATAGTAATGATAATAGTAATTGTCACAGGAGCCCTAGTGGTCAGAACGCAAATTGCCTTCCAATCAGTTTCAGCACACGGATCATGCAAGCTGTGGTCGCACTCGGTGCACGGAAATCGATGGAACTTGGGCAGCAGCCCGACTAGAAGGGAGCCTGTGAGGTACGGTAATTACAACTTTACACACTATTTCAAGGAATCTGCCACCATCTCTGTTTTCTGAGACAGAGGAACTCACTAACTGGCTATTCCTCGACCTGCTAATAAAACGGTTAAAACACGCTGTATTCTGTCTAGATATCAACAATAGTAGCGTCTCTTCAGAGACCTGAGTTCGTTTTCTGTGTATGCTGAATAACAGGGTAGCTGGAACAACAAATGACGATAGCGTCGGTTTATTGAAAGCAATATAAATAATTAATATATACAGACAATCATTAAAGTCAACAATTACTGAAACACTAATAGCCAGTATGACATAAAAAAAGGGAGAAAATACTTAGGGTTTGTGGAAATATGTCCGCTCTGGGAAAATCAGAAAGTTCTTGGTTCAGTAGCAAAGTCCAAATAAACCGGGTGCCAGCATGTCCTCAAGCTGGCAAGGATGTAATATAGGAAGATGTTCAAAGTGGAGGTCCCTGAGTTTGGCTCCTCTGCTATTCTTATGCCCCTGATCCAGTAGGAGGGAGTGAGGGCGGGAGCCACACACCCCCTTAGGAGATGAGTCCTCCCCTTGTCCTGGGGACCAGAAATCATATCTAAACATATATGGGCTCTATCTCACAGAACCGTACAGGTCAGGGCAGATTTAATAACATTTTCAGGTCTGTCTCGATTTACCCAGCAGCCTGATACCAAACATGAGGGGTGGGACCCTTGTGGTATCATCAGGGCACTTTCAAACAGCCTAACTGGCAGTCTTTACCTCAGAATGTTCTGAAACGTTCTCAGAACCAGCGCCAGACAGGGCCCATCATGCTCTGTTAGTTTGGAGGGCCTGCCAGCCTGGCAATACAGAAAATATGACACATATAGCAGTTTATGGAATATGATATACATCTGGGATTTACAGCAGGTCATTCCTAGGTGACGGTTCTTTTCAAGCTTGTGGCAGCAAGCTACGTGTCAGCTCCCCTGCTGGGAGGGGAGCCGGAATGTCTGACTTCTTCTCAACTAAATTGGTTCTGCCATCCTGCTTATCAACTATATCTGATGGATGGGCCATCAGCACAGCTTGAAGCCAGGGACACTCTGCAGCAGGCTCTTGCTGTTTGGTGGAAGGAGGGAAAGAAAGAAAACCCCCAGGAATGTCAGTTCTGATTCCTGTAATGGCTGCACAAATTTAGCCTGAAAGCGATCAGAAATTGGACTGTGCGGATCCTTCCAATTCGCCCGCATTTCTCACGGCTGTTCCGTGACAGTAATGATGATGATGGTGGCCCCATACTGCCCAGGGCAGCGAGAACCAGGGCGAGAACTGGCTGGAAGGCCCCGCTAGGGCATGCCAGAAGGCGGGCCTGACAGGGGGAGGTTGGAGTTCAGCAGCCGAACCACTTAGGGGAAGAAGGTGTTCTTCCGTCTGGAGGAGAACGAGCGCTCGCACTTTCCTTGCAAGGGACACAGGAGGCCACCGCGAACATCCTGCCAGTCAGTGATCGGAGCTGGCAGGCTGAATTTACAGAAAAAAGGTAAAATATATATGACTATAGAACGGCCTTGTCACTTAACTGTCCCTCTGATGGGCTCACAATCCAATCCTTTATATAGATGTAGCTTTTGAAACTAAACAAAACCCTGAGAATCCCCCATGAGGAGATAGGCTAGTCTAAAACCTGTTGGTTCTGTCAGATTTCTACTACCTACTGTAAAAATGTTTCTGTACCGTGTTAGCCAAACAAATTATGTAGGTAGAAAAATAAACAGTCTTGTAAAAGTAATACCTTTTAATGGCTAACTGATAAAGTTAAATAATGCAAGCTTTCTGGGATCTAGTCCCCTTCTTCAGGCATATTTCCAGATGTTAGCTGAAGTAAAACACTGATGCAGGGAAATAGTAAACAGAAAGATGGCAGTTGTACTACCTACTGTAAGTGACAGCAACATAGGAGAAAAGTAATTTATGGCTCATTTTTCTCTGGAAGAAAAACACTTCTTATTTGGACGTGTTTACATTTGTTTTAAACTTTGCGGTTTTCGCGATAGTGGCCCTTTAGCAACAATCTGTATATGACATGGAGCAATCATAAGCTAGTGGCCTGTGTGTTTTCGCAGGATTTGGACACAGGTACACTTTAGGAATAGGTCTGCCCCTGATCACAGCATGAAGTTTATGCTGTTTTTAGGTAAACTGATTATCATACAGAGAGTGTGACGTCAGATGGGGCTTCTGGAATGGACTGATGAGTACCCCGAGCATGGAGAAGTGCTGCAGCCCCCATCCCCCCTAACGTTCAGAAATAATTATTTATTTGACATCTATTTTAATAGTAACCCGACGCCGGCGTAGCGGCCTGAAAGCCTTGCGGAGCCGATGCCCCGGATTCCCCCGCCATGTGTTGCCTTCTTACTGATTAAGTTTTACGATCTGCGCATATCACAGCTGTCACCATCTCTGCGGAGAGCGGCAGGTGCGGCGTTCACTGGAGGCAATGGGCTTCCGTCAGCTCCGCACGCAGGGGTCTATCAGCACCGCTCAATACCACAACACGGGACATCAGCAGATTCCTCCTCTACAGATATCAATTATTAATGGCAGGATGTGCCAGGCAGTTACAGCAAGAGATTAAAGCAGAACCCCGCCTTCACTAAGAATCCTCATCAGATCACCATTGTACACACTAAGCACTTAAAGTGAACCTAAACTGAGAATAATATGGATTTTTCCTTTTAAAATAATACCAGTTGCCTGACTCTCCTGCTGATCCTGTGTCTCTAATACTTTTAGCCACAGCCCCTCAACAAGCATGCAGATCAGGTGCTCTGACTGAAGTCAGACTGGATTAGCTGCATGCTTGTTTCAGGTGTGTGATTCGGCCATCACTGCAGCCACAGGGATCAGCAGGACTGCCAGGCAACTGGTATTGTTTAAAAGGAAACATCCATATCCCTCTCAGTTTAGGTTCCCTTTAGGGCGGCCAATACACCTCCTGATCTGCCACCAGATTGACCATCAGATAAATTCCATTCACATTTGATCTAAGGCCGAGTGCACACCAAAAACCTTGAGCAGATCCGCAAAACACTAGAGGTTTTTGGAGCAGATTTCAGAGCGATTCTAGGCATGTTTAGAGAGGTTTTCTAAACATGTCTAGCGTTTTTTGGAGCGTTATTGTGTAGCAGATTACACATATTGTTACAGTACAGCTGTTACTGAACAGCTTCTGTAACAAAAACGCCTAGAAAAACGCTCTAATCTTGCATTTTTCAGAGCGTTTTGCGTTTTTCCTATACTTTACATTGAAGGCAGAAACGCCTCAGAAATCCCAAAAATGCTGCAGCACCGAGTTTGCGTTTGTGGAGAAAACGACCCGCTCTGGTGTGCACCATCCCATTCACTTTCATTTGCCAAGCGGTTTCCCCCCTGCAAGCGTTTTAAAAAATTCTCCAGAACCGCTCTGGTGTGCACCAGGCCTTAGAGGGAGCTACTGTATATCCTGCCCAGACACTGCACAGCATGAAATCGATACATCAGACGATGCATGCGCAGATCGACCAAGAGACAGATCTATCGACCTTGTGACACTGCAATTACCACCTCCAGCTCTCTATCCCCCCAACCCCCGTGTAAAATGTGACCCCTGCAGTGTACTTTACCTGTCACTGGCTCTGAGCTCCGTCCACATACACACGCCCTATGTGGTTGCCCGTGTAACGTGGGCGTGTGTGTGATGTCACACACATGCCACGTATACGCTGGCAACAACGTGGGAACAAGTGGTGGATGGGGAGGGGGCATTTAACTTTAGGGGGACAGCGGCGGGGATTCCGTCACGCTCATCGCTCGTTTCGATATTGCACTCTGTTACCACCGTGCACCTGATCGAGCATGTTGGTCCTACATCTTCCAGCATGTCCTATCGATAAATGCGACTCTTTTCGGCCCGAAATTGGTCGCATCGTCGATTGGGCATGGTCTTGACTGCACTGATTTTCATCTGGTTATAATAATTGAATCGGATGGTCGATAGACTATCACGTCACCTTATGCATTGCCACCTTTATAGATTTCCACCCCATGTTCCAAAACTATCGATTCCTTTCAGAAAATAATCCATTCAGAAGGAGTCCATCCTTGCCATACACTGCAAATCAATTTCCAATAGATTCCAGCAGGAAATCTATTGAAAATCAATCGAATTGCAGAGTTGCCCTGTTCAATGCAGTGCAAAGCTATAGGCCAGGGGTCCCCAAACTTTTTCGGTCAAGGGCCGGGTCAACATACTTCAGACTGCTGGGGGCCACAACATAAATAAAATGTTAAAAAACATTACATTGAATATACGTATTGATTTCCCCAATCATGCCCGGAGGAGACCTCCCAGCAGCAGCCATTCAGTCACGTGGTACCCGAAGAATGTCTTTGTGCACCAGACAGTGAAGCATACCCAGGTGACAACCTGTCGTCCAGATGGACAGCAGTGTCACCTGATGCAGAATTGGATTGGAAGCCAGCGAATGACTGCTCACTGGCTTCTACAGTATGTGGATGGGTGGTGCCAGCACTGCTATTCTATATGCGGGCCACCAAAGGTGCAGTGGGCCATATCTGTAAGTCATACATTTGATGTTTGGGGGCCAGTGAAAAAGCCTTGGGGGGGCCGCATTCGGCCCGCAGGCCTTAATATGAGGACCACTGCTATAGGCAATTGATCTGCCAAGGCTCTTGGCCTGTCCCCGATTGTTTTAAATTTTCTATTTTGTCTGTTCGATCATTTTGATCGATTTTGAGTCAGAGCTGAGTCGAGCTAACATTTTGGGTTATCGATTCCCAGCAGATTAATCGAATCTGCAAGGAATCAAATTAGAAAAACAATGGGTTTATGGCCACCTTAAAGGCAGCCATACATCTAGCGATTCTGATTCAATCGACAAAGCGATTGATGTTCTGACTCCAGATTGATCGAAGGACATTTAAACAGTAGCTGATTCCTGTGTGGTGATTGACTAATATCTTCCAACCTGCTCAATCGACTAAGCTGGTCGATTCAACATATCAGCCACTTTTTATCGATTGGGCATACTGGAACAAACTCTATTTCCTCTTGTTACGATAAAATAATTGAATGAAATGGACAATCATACAGCCAAATGTATAAAATAACCATTTGAACGTGTTTTTTTTTTTTTTTAGAAGTTTAAAGCAATTATAGACTGGTTTAAAAATAAGTTATTTTAAAATACCTAAACACATTCTTTAATAAGATTTGTTACATTATGACAATCTCTGGAAACTTCATGAAGATTAGTTTTCTTTTAAAATAAGCACTATAACAACATATAGTAGAATGTAGTCAATTATTCAGGATACCCACTTTTACTGCAATTTCCCTGTCTTCAGAAACCCTTTTATATCTATATATTGCTGTATATTGAATGTAGCCCCACCCTTCCAGTGATACTTGGGCTAGGCAGATTAGATATATGGAATTCTCCCAGAGCATTCTGGGGGAATAGACATTTCTGGCTTCGTAATTCACAGAAACCAACATTCCTGAGAGCTGCACCTGCCAGGACTAAAGCTGTGGCCACATGTGATAAATTGCAGAATGTAAATCAGGGTGAGGAGAGATTTTACAATGGGCAAACACTGACTAATTCATACAGTAAATGAATATAAAAAAAAGAAACGGGAAAAAAAAAGCAATTTTATTAATTCCATTATTTTCACTACAGTTCCTCTTTAGTTATTGCTAATTACTGTGACTATAATTTTTCCGTTATCTGTTACATCCACAGGCAGAATTACCAAGATCTTCATCAGCCATCTCCACGGAGATCACATGTTTGGACTTCCTGGCCTCCTTTGTACGGTCAGTCTACAAGCCGGCTCCACCCCATCCAAGCAGACCGTAGACATCTATGGTCCGGTAGGATTGAGGAACTTTGTCCGCAGGAGTTTGGACATCTCTCACTCACAGCTGGTCTTTCCATACGCTGTTCATGAACTGGTTCCTTCAGAAGACCAGTGTCCACCTGAGGAATATAAAGACTTCTCAAGCTGTAATGGAGAGTATGGTCCATCTCCAGAAGAAAGGACTATCCAGGCAGATCCAAATGATGGGACTTACCAGGTCCTGGAGAACGAGCAGTTCGTTGTTAAAGCTTTTAAACTTTACCATCGTATTCCATCCTTTGGATTTGTGATTACAGAGATGGACCGACCTGGAAAACTCAATGTGGACAAACTGAAAGAACTCGGTAAGGTTTGCTCTGTGATTACGATGTCTGATATTTAGGACACTTTGATGGACGTTGAAGGATGGGGTAAAATATTATGGAAACTTGTACACAATGGTTGCTCTATCTCTGACGTAGGGGACCATAGGGGATGCTTGGAAACAAGTATCTGCTGTCTCCTCTGGCAACTTGAACATATATTCTCTGATGATGTTTGTAAGCTGGAGATGACAGGTGCAGGGGCAGCTTATACATTATTATTATTATTTATTGTATTTATAAAGCGCCAACATATTACACAGCGCTGGACAATAAATAGGGATACATACATTGCAACGAGGGGTGACAGACAGAGAGGTAGCAAATGGTTATACAACATAGCACAAGGTTATACATACAATCAGGGTATAAAATGCGGTTTACGGCGTAGTAAAATTAAGAAGGGCACACTAAGGGAAGGGGGAGGCCCTGCCAAGGCTTACAATCTAAAGGGTGGGGGGACACATAAGCAGGGCTGTGGAGTCGGTCCAAAAATCCACCGACTCCGACTCCTCAGTTTAGGATTCCACCGACTCCGACTCCTCGACTCCGACTCCTCTAATTTGCATATTACAATTTTGTTGATTAAAAGTATGTAACATGAAATTCGTCTCTTAACTGCCAACGCTTAGGAATTTTACAAGACAACTGAAGTGAGAAGGATATGTAGACTACTATATTTATTCCCTTTAGACTAAGTACTTGTAAAAGGTACAAACCAGAACAAAGAACATCTATCAGGCCCTAGGCAATGTAAGTCTGGGTACATGTAAGAATGATGTGCAGGTACTCTGCAGGGGAATGAGGAGATTGTAAACAGACAACGCCTCTGTGTTCAATGTGCACAGCATTCTCAGTGGATTCCCTGCAGCTCTGTGGGGAATGCATATGTATAGTATAGTACTACTGTGTAACAAAGTAAACCTGAGACAGATGAAATTAAAGTTTTATACATACCTGGGGCTTCCTCCAGCCGCCTTCAGGATAATCAGTCCCTCGTTATCCTCCTCCGCCACCTGGATCTTCTGCTATGAGTCCTGGTACTTGAGCCAGTCGGGCGTAGCGCGTATGCACACACTCCGCCACCAGGAGCATACTACACCTGTGCAGCACTATTGCGCAGGTGCAGAATGTTCCTGGCTGTGGGAGCGGCATGCGGCCGGACAGCGCTGACTGGCTGAAGTACCAGGACTCATAGCAGAAGATCCGGGTGGTGGAGGACAGCGAGGGACTGATTAGCCTGAAGGGGGCTGGAGGAAGCCCCAGGTATGTATAAAACTTTACTTTTCATCCGTCTCAGTTACCCTTTAATTTGTAGTCACCAAACCAAATTTTAACAACATATCAAATTATTTGATTTCATCAGCAAAGGGAGTGCATACATTTGCATAAATCAGCATCAATGCAGAATTATTTCCATCTCATTGACCATCTCTATTAGTGACACGGCTACACATCAGGCTTTATTCTTACAGCATAGATGTTATTTAGTATATATGAGATTCCTGTGTACACATCATATATACAGTCACAATCAGATATGTATATCTGACCTTAAAAATACGGGGACTGCTTTATTGAAGCAGCACAAGTAACTAATTTTGATTGGTTTATTTCATTTTTGTGGACTAAGCACAGCTATTACTGTATATATACATTATTTTTAATGACTATTATCTGAGAAATAGAACATTTTATCATATTTTCTATTTTAATTACAGTTACAAATTCATTAGGAGTCGGAGTCGGTGCATTTTTTCCCGACTCCGACTCCAGGCACCCAAAATTGCCCGACTCCACGACTCCGACTCCACGACTCCGACTCCACAGCCCTGCACATAAGGTAGGACTGTGGAAAGGGTGATTGACAGAGAATTAGAGTGTGGTAGATGTGGGGTAGGCTATTTTAAAGAAATGTGTTTTGAGGGCTTGCTTGAAGGTGTCCAAGGAAGGAGCGAGTCTGAGGGGGAGTGGAAGGGAGTTCCATAGGGTGGGGGCAGCTCTTGAGAAATCTAGAATACATGTGTGTATTCTATTGCCTTTGCCTGAATATGGCATAAATAGAGGGATATGGAGGCTGCCATATTAAGTTCCTTTCAAAGTGACCCTGAGCAGGACAATAAAATGGGCAAATCCCTCGGTATCCGCCAAGTTCCCTTCATTCTGCCCCCGGCAGCTTTGTAAGAGCGGCGACTTTGGCTGAAGTCGTCGGCCAGTGCGCATGCACGGCACCTCCGCGTGCCCATCTTGCTCGCATGCCCGTCGTAGTAAGCACTCTCTTGAAAGAGCGCGGAGGGGCTGCGCATGCGCACTGGCCCACATCTTTGGTTGGAGTCGCCACTCTATCAGAGCAGCCGGGGGCAGAATGGAGGGATGCCGAGGGACTCCGACTACGAGGGGCTGGAGGAAGCCCTAGGTTACGTTAATTTGCCTGTTTTAACCTCCTTAGTGGTAATCATGAGTACAGCTTTGGGTAGTAAAAACATGCCAGGAGCCGTAACCCCGAGCTGAAATCGTGGTGGCCGCCGGGAGGTCTATGCGGAGCAATGTGCGCAGCGGGCGTTTTAACTCACCTCCCGGGGGATTCCGATGTCTGTTGCTATTCTTCTTCCTCTCCTCCGATGCTCTGCTTCCCCCTGGTGAGATTGCCGTCTGTCGTCATGACGATAGCCAGCAATCTCACTATAGGGTTACAGCGCCACCCGGAGAACTGAGGGAAAACTGCAGTGCTGGATCCCAGAAAGGTGAGTGAGTGCTGAGCTGCTACAGATCTCCCTAGCAGCATGATTTTCTTTTTCCAGGTTTTGGGGTCTGAAAAGGTGCAAAAAAATGGTACCACTTTTAGATTCTAAAATCCGGAAAGAATCATACCGCCAAGGGGGTTAATGTTCTGCTCAGGGACCCTTTTAAATAGTGTCTGGCTGTCCTGCTGATCCTCTGCCTGTAATACTTTTAGCAAAAGACCCTGAACAAGTATGCAGATCAGATGTTTTGCTGAAGTTTGGACTGTATTGGCCTCATGCTTGTTTCAGGTGTGTCGTTCAGGCAATACTGATGCAAGAAAGATCAGCAGGACTGCCAGGCAACTGGTATTGTTTAAAAGGAAATAAATATGGCAGCCTCCATATCCCTGTCACTTCAGGTTTACATTTTAAATTATTAGCATTGAATTCTTCTCCCCAGCCAGGTCCAACCTGGCGCTGCTCTCGGCTGATTTACCGATGCAGTGAGCAGAGCTGTGTGTGCGGCGGCACCCCCTCCCCCGTGCTGTGCTTCCCCGGCCTCAGTATATGCTGCAGAGTGTGGGTGCAGCTGGAAGCCCTGCGTCTCTCAACTCCAGTGATGTGCATCTCTCCACTCTGCTTCCTGCTCACTCTAGTGCTGTGCTCGGTATCTCATTCTCTCAAGTTGTGCGAGATGCCGGGCACTAGAGCGAGTGGAGTGGATAGATGCATGTCGCTGGAGCTCCTGGAGGAGGTGAGAGACGCATGGCTTCCAGCTGCGCCCTACACTCCGCAGGATATACTGGGGGGGCGCACAGGACAGAGGGAACACAGGATGGAATAGCTTAGAACAGGGAAAGGACTGAGGAAGAGGAATAAAATGACTAACAAAGGACTGGGGAAGAGGGGAGGAGGCAAAGGACCCGGGGGAACACTGTACGGGGAGTTACACATGATGGGGGGAGGGTACTCTGCCTATACAGGTTTGGGGGAGCACAGGCAATTGGCCACTATACTCCAGGGAAGCAATATGGGGGAGAGAGGGGGGGACCACTAAACAAAAGAGGGGGGGGGTCACTAGGCACCAGGGACTGCTGAATAGGGGAGGGGGACCACTAGACTGCCAGATATCGCTGTATGGGGAAAATATCCCTGCCCAACTCCACCTGGCTATTTGTTCATGCCATCCGGATGGAAATAAATTCTGGGGAGAACATAAACCATCACATAGACCAGTGATGGCTAACCTTGGCACTCCAGCTGTGGTGGAACTACAAGTCCCATGAGGCATTGCAATACTCTGACAGCTCTAAGCATAAGTCGGGGAGGCAGAGGCATGATGGGATTTGTAGTTTTGTCACAGCTGGAGTGCCAAGGTTAGCCATCACTGTCATAGACCATCTCTTGTTGCAATCTTTTTTTCCTCCTAATAGTAGAAAAGCTTTAGTATACCCAAGTCAGGTTGTAGAATCCCTTCTCTTCTGTAGCTCTGGAGAACTTTGGTTTTGTGCTTTTGTGTTCATCAATAATCCGCAGTAACCTGTTCCTTCTAATTGACAGGTATTCAGCCTGGACCTCTTTATGGGAAACTTAAGCTTGGCTCGGCAGTCACCCTAGAAAATGGACAGACGGTCTATCCGTGTGACGTCCTAGGGACCCCCATACCCGGGAGGAAAGTTTGCATCCTCGGAGATTGCTCAGGAGTCGTCTCTGTGGGGGCTGCTAAGCTATGCCGGGAGGCTGACCTTCTCGTTCATGAGGCCACCTTAGATGATGGGCAGGTGGACAAAGCTAAGGAACATGGCCACAGCACCCCTCGGATGGCTGCAGAGTTTGCTAATTCGTGTCTTGCAAAGAAGCTGGTTCTGACTCACTTCAGTCAGAGGTATAAGCCACCAGGGCTGCTCGCCGAAGGAGATGAGGATGTGTCCATACTGAAGACTCAAGCCCAGAGCGTTTTAACAGGCCGAGAAGTGATCTTAGCTGAGGACTTTTTAACTGTTACAATTTCAATGAACAAAGCAGAATAATTTTGCCATGGGCAAACACTGACTTCATTTAAAAATGAATATTTATTAAAAAAAAATAACCAATTTTATTCATGACGTTAGTTTCACTACAGTTCCTCTTTAAAGTGAACCAGAGATGAGAATAATATGGAGGCTGCCATATTTATTTCCTATTAAACAATACCAGTTGCCTGGCCTTGTGGATCTATTTGGCTGCAGTAGTGTCTGAATCACACCAGAAACAAGCATGCAGCTAATCTTGTCAATCTGACAATTATGTCAGAAACACCTGATCTGCTGCATGCTTGTTCAGGGGCTATGGCTGAAGGTACAAGAGGCAGAGGATCAGCAGGATAGCTAAGCAGCCTCCATATACCTCTCGTTACAGTTGTCCTTTAAGTGACAACACTAACATTTACAGAGAGAGCTGGCAATGGCAGATCCCGCAGTCTCAGGTGGGGGTCACATATACTACTATCTGGGCGATTTTGGGTTTTCAGGCGCTCTGAGATTGCATCTTTCCAGAATTCCAAGATTTGAAAATGTGGGAAAAAACACAGAAACGGAATAAGGGTGACTGCTAAAATTGTCTGATTTCTGAGTGGGCCGTTGACTTTCAAGGGAAATGCGTGTGAGTCTAGGAAGTCTGACCCCTGCCGCAGATTCTACCAGCATTTATTTTGGAACTAAAAACTTGCCAAATTATATTTTCATCGCTTTCCAGATCTTGGCAACGTTTGGTAATTCATTGATTATGCAGGAGGGTATTGTACCGTGTTAGCCATCAGTAAAAGCAAGAAGTTTTGAAACAGGATGATACCATTTAATGGCTAACTAAAAATGAATAAGAATAAGTTGCTACACACTTTCGGTCCAGTTGCCTGGCAGTCCTGCTGTTCTCTTTAGCTGCAGTAGTGGCTGAATCACAGACCTGAAAAAAGCATTCAGCTAATCCAGTCTGGCTTCAGTCAGAGCACCTAATCTGCATGCTTGTTCAGGGGCTGTGGCAAAAAGTATTAGAGACACAGGATCAGCAGGACAGTTAGGCAACTGGTATTATTTTAAAAGGAAAAATCCATATCCTCCTCAGTTTAGGTTCCCTTTAAAGGGTCTCTAAACACCTCTCATGGGCATGCCTTTAAGACTCGGACCAGTACTGCAAAGTACTTAAAGATGCATACCTTTCTGTAGCTTGTGCTCTCCTCTTTCATTTGATGCCTGAATCACTGTTCTACACCAAAGCGTTTTCGCTCGATTTCAATTTAAAAATTGCGGTTTCCATCGTGGCTAGGTTATAACTTCCGGGTCACCCCTGTCTTCTCTGTTAGAGAAGTGCATCACTGAATGAAGCAGGAAGAGGAAGTGACACGCATGGCCATTGCAAGAGGCTCCTCCAGAGGGGTCATAGCACGACTTTGTTGGAAGTCGTCTGGCTTAAAGGCATGCCCATGAGAGGTGTCTGGAGTCCCTTTTAAAGGAATAAGAGTAAGCGAGCTTTCGGCTGTATAGCCTTCGTTAGGCTTCAATCCTGTTTGCTTGCAAACTGATGGAACAGACAGGCAAGCCATGTGTTATCGTAGAAGAGAAGAATCCCGGCTAATCCGCGGCTGGTGCAGCAGGATTATCCTCTTCTACGATACATATTTTTATATTTTATATGCTTTTATATAGTAAATAAAGAGAAAACTGTTCCAAGCAGTTTCTTTATTATTGCCTCTGACTGAAGCCAGTCCTGATGTCATTTCCTCCCTTACTCTTTTTTTTTTTTTTTTTTCCCCACTAGAAACTGCACTGTCATATCTAGGTTGTGAGGGCACACATGAGCACAGCATAGATCGTATTTCAGCAGCTTCTGCAGAGGGTGAGGAGTATTTCCCTTCTCAGCCTCGTGTCACTCTGAACTGCCCTCAGCCAATCAGTGAGAAGCAAGAGTGTGGGAGGGGAGATAAACTTCCCTCTCGCCGGCAATGCACCAGAATAGAGCCAGGGTGACTAAGATAAGATTCCTTACAGCAGAAACATTTATGATTATATTGGAATTCTTGCAATGCAGGATCCGGATTTAGACTACATAATGAAGAGAAGTGGGTAAATGGAATTTTATTTTGTGGCTGACAATCCCATGTTAAATTAAATGTGTGCGCAAGATGGAATCGATAACATGTTCATGACTATGACATCACACACACACGCACACACAACACACACACACAACACACACACACACACACACACACACACACACGCAATTTCATTAATGATGAACGACTGGATCACATTCATACAGTCCTAGGACATTACTAATCCCTTGTTACCACCATATGCCATGAAGAAGATGCCACCGAATTCTCCTTAGATGTACTAAACACACTGGATCCTCTCCAGAGCTATTTCCACATCAGCTCCTGTTGTTCTGGTATGAAAACGCAAACCACCACAATTGTGCACCGGTCTGTCTTCAGATTGCACGTTTGTGAAGAAGCGTAATCCGTTCCTGAATGCTTGAAGCTGGCCACTAACGGTCCAATTTCTAGTGAAAAATCGTTCGAGCGATCAGAAATTCTGATCGGACGAAAAATCGTTCACTACACCATCAACTAACCAATCTTTGCTTCCTATCTATCACGACCACCAAGAAAATTCAAATTTTCGCTCGACGAAAATTCATTCGGGCGACATTTTTTTCACTCGTTCATAATCGATTGTGTCCACCAATGGAGATTATTTACAACCAATCCGATCAGAATTTCTGATCGCTCGAACGATTTTTCGCTAAAAATTGGACCGTTAGTGGCCAGCTTTAGGGCTGGTTCAGACGGACGTTTGGAGGCGTCGCGGTGTCAATGTGTTCGGGCTTTTAGCAGCGTTCGCATTGCGTTCGGATGCGGTCGCGTTTTTTCTTTCCCCTAGGGGGACATTACCCGTCGTCTTTAACCGCCCCTGGAAGCAACATGTAGCTTCCAGGGGCTCCTTGAACGCCAGTGAAAATCGGGACCTGAACGCCGCGTTCGTGCAAACGCGCGTAAAAGCTTGGTACAAACGCTCCCATTCACTTGAATGGGAGCGTTTAACGCCAAGCCCCGAACGCTGTCAGTAAGCGCTCTGCAAGCGTCCGTCTGAACCAGCACTAAAGGACAGTATCATGGTTGACTTTCCTTCCTTTCTCGCATCCAGCTAATTGTCTCAGTTTTATTACATTCAGTTTAAAAGGCTTCCATTTCCTGTTAAAATTACTTATTGTATTGCCATAAACAAAGCTCAGGGATGTGTGTGTGTATATACACTGTCCATGCGTGATCAACTTATCTGTGTGTGCTGGCTAATTGCTCGCCATTGTGTGTACAATGCGCAGCTCTGTGGGATACCAGAGTTGACGTGACATGATGAGATAGACATGTGTATGTACAGTGCCAAGCACACAAATAACTATGCTGTGTTCCTTTTTCTTTCTTTCTCTGCCTGAAAGAGTTGAACATCAGGTATGTAAATGGCAGTTCCTGTCTGAGTCAGGACTGGTTCAGACTACAGTGTGACCCTCACTGATAAGAAAATACAATTATAAAACACTTTCCTAGCAGTAAATGGCTTCTTAGAGCAGGGAAGAGATAAAAAGAGCCAATAGTTCATAGATTTTAGCTCTGGCACACGTCAATGAATGTGTCATTGAGCAAAAACAATAACAACTTAAAAAGTAGATTTAATATAAAATAAAATTGTGGAATATCTTAAAGGAAAACTTAAGTCAACTATAAAAAATGATTTACTCACCTGGGGCTTCCCTCAGCCCCCAGCAGCCGATCGGTGCCCTCGCAGCCCCGCTCTGACGCTCCAGGACCCGCCGGCGAACACTTCCGGTTTGGCCGTCACCGGCCGACAGGCATGGGAACGCGAGTGATTCTTCGCGTTCCCAGCCTGTATATCGCCCCCTATGCTGCTATTGCGACCAGCTGGCCGCAATGACGTCACTCCGCTCGTCGCTGTTACGGTACGGGGACTGTTGACCGCCCCACTGCTGTTTGGGACACCTGAGCACAGAATCTAAGTGACCACGGGTCTTCACCCACGACCCCTTGAGGGGGAAGCAGGACCACAACCCCAGGAGGGGGCTGTGGGAACTCCGCTGCCTAGTGCCCACCAGGTTGCGCTCAGAGTAATCCCACAGTGGGTTGGAGAACAGGAGACACTGCGGTATGGAGGAGATAGTACACGTAATCCAGTAACAGGCCGGGAATCAAGGCAGGCGGCAATCAGCGGAAGGTCGGAGTCACAAGCAGAGGTCAGGGCAGGCAGAGATCAGAGGATAATCGGGGTCACAAGCAGAAGTCAGGCCAGGCGGAGATCAGAGCGTAGGTCGAGGTCACTAGCCGGGGTCACAACAGGAAATAATCAGGATAATAATAGCAGGAGCACAATAGCCAAAACTGTCAGAACCAACAGCACTGCCATAGAGGGCAGTGCTGTTTATATACTATGGTTAATTGAACTTGGCGCCGAAACTGACGCCTGCGCATGCGCAGTGCACCGTGCGCCGTGCGCGTCATGATCTGCGCATGCGCGCGTGCCCGCTTGTGCGCGCGCACGCACGCCGTAGCGCCGTACGCCCGGAGTGAGGAGTGTGGACTACAAAGCCCAGCGCACCCGCGCGCGCGCGCGTAATGACACGCGCCCGGGAACGCCAGACAGGAAACCCGCGGTGAGTATAACATTGCCCCCCCCCTAGGGGCAACCTCCGGGTGCCCTCAGGACATGGTTTGTCTGGAAATTTCTTATGAAATTGTCTAATCAACCTGGGAGCGTGAATATTCTGGGCTGGTTCCCACGAGTTCTCCTCAACCCCAAAACCCCTCCATTTGATCAGGTACTGAATGGAATTTCTGATCCTTCTACTGTCCAAGATCTTTTCTACCTCAAACTCTTCCGTTCCATCAACTAGAACTGGAGGAGGTGGACTGGAGGAACGGTTGGCAAAAGTACTGGGTACCACTTTTTTCAGGCAAGAAATATGGAAAACTGGATGGATCTTTAGCGTGTCTGGCAAGGATAATTTAAAGGCTACTGGGTTTATTTTCTTGATGACTGAGAAAGGGCCAATGAATTTAGGACCCAACTTCTTAGAAGGCAAACGAAGTCTTAGGTTTAAAGTAGAGAGCCAAACGAGATCTCCCGGAGAAAGATCCGGGCTCTCTCTCCTCAATCTGTTGGCAAATCTCCTTCCCTTTTCTTGTGAGTGTCTTAGTTCTTCCTGTAATTTTGAGAAATTGTCCACCAGGGCTGTGATTCTTTCTTGTACCTCAGGAATATTGGAATCAGGGCAAATTCCGGGCAGAAAAGAGGGATGGAACCCGTAGTTTACAAAAAACGGAGATTGCTTGGTTGATGAATGCACAGCATTATTAAAAGCAAATTCAGCAGTGGGTAAGAGGGAGGACCAGTTGTCTTGGGAGGCTGAGGTAAAACACCTGAGGTACTGCTCAAGAGTCTGGTTAGTCCTTTCAGTCTGACCATTTGTTTGCGGATGAAAACCAGAGGAGAGGGAAGTGTGAATTCCTAGACTCCTACATAGTCCTTGCCAGAACCTTGAAGTAAATTGAACGCCTCGGTCAGACACAATATCAGTAGGGAGTCCATGGAGTCTGACAATCTCTTTAATGAAGACTTCCGCGGTCTCGGCCGCGGTTGGTAACCCCCTTAAGGGTAGAAAATGGGACATTTTAGAGAACCTGTCTACTACTACAAGGATGGTGGTAAATCCCTTGGAAGATGGTAATTCCACAATAAAGTCCATGGCAATACTCTCCCACGGCCGTGTGGGAATAGGTAAGGGGTTTAGTAGACCCCAAGGCTTGGCACGAGAGCTCTTGGATCTGGCACAAGTCTCACATGAGGTGGTAAAGTGGTTACAGTCCTTAATCATTTCAGGCCACCAGAAGACTCTCTGAAGTAACTCCAAGGTCTTAGAGATCCCAAAATGTCCCGCTAGTTTGTTGTCATGACAGGCCTGTAGAACAAGGAGACGAACCTCTGGCGGGACAAAGATCTTGTCTTTGAAGTAAAGAACACCTTCTCTGTTGATCAAATTGGTAGGAACATCTTGATGGGAAGAGGATTGTTTAATAGTTTCCAGCAGACCGGATTGCAGAAGAAGAAAGTGCTGCGGAGAAAGGATGTGTTCTGGCGTTGACTGGGTAGTAGACTCAGATTGAAACATGCGCGACAAGGCGTCTGGCTTTGAGTTCTTGAGGCCCGGACGGTAGGTCACATGGAAATTAAACCGGGAGAAGAAGAGGGACCATCTGGCCTGTCGGGGTTTAAGTCTCTTAGCGGAACGGAGATATTCAAGATTTTTGTGATCGGTAAGAATCAGTACAGGATGCTCTGCTCCTTCCAACAGGTAACGCCACTCCTCCAGGGCTGCCTTGATAGCTAAAAGTTCTCGATCGGCAATGTCATAATTCCTTTCGGCCGAGTTCAGTTTTCTGGAGAAGAAGGCTATAGGATGCAGCGTGGCCTTAGGATCAAAACGTTGGGAAAGGATGGCTCCAATGGCGATTTCAGAGGCGTCTACCTCCAGAATGAAAGCTCTAGACGGATCAGCGTGTCTTAGAACTGGAGCGGACGTGAAGCATGATTTTAATCTTTCAAAGGCGACTTGGGCTTCGGATGTCCAACGGAAGGTCTGGCGGGTGCTCGTCAGCTGGGTAATGGGAGCCACAATCTTAGAAAAGTTCTTTATAAAACGCCTGTAGAAGTTGGCGAAACCAATAAATCTTTGTACAGACTTTCGATCACATGGTATTGGCCAATCCAGGATAGAAGCAACCTTTTGGGGGTCCATCTTGATTCCTTCAGGGGATAACTTCAAGCCCAAGAACTGAATGGACTCCTTGCCAAACTCACATTTCTCCGCTTTTGCATAGAGTCTATGGGTCCGAAGACGGGCCAGCACCTTTTTGACGTGAGTATGATGTTCTTCAATGGAGGAGGAAAATACGAGTATATCATCGAGATAGACCACCATGAAGTCATCGATAAAGTCCCGGAAAATGTCATTGACAAAGTGCTGGAAGGTGGCCGGGGCATTGCATAGGCCGAAGGGCATCACTAGATATTCAAAGTGCCCAAAACGGGAGCGAAAAGCGGTCTTCCATTCGTCTCCCTCTCGGATTCTCACCAGATTGTAGGCCCCCCGAAGATCTAACTTAGAAAAAACTCTGGCCGTGCGAAGTCTCTGAAACAGGTCAGGCATGAGCGGTAAAGGATATCGGTTCTTAATAGTGATATTGTTCATTTCCCGATAATCAATACAAGGGCGTAGGGATCCATCCTTTTTTTCGACAAAGAAGATGCCCGCTCCTGCGGGAGAAGTGGATGGTCTGATGAACCCTTTCTTTAGATTTTCATCGATGTAGTCCTTTAGTACTTGAGTCTCAGGTTCAGATAATGGATAGATCCTCCCAAAAGGAATGGAAGCCCCGGGCTGCAAGTCGATAGGGCAGTCATAGATGCGATGTGGTGGGAGAACATCAGCCCCCGTCTTATCAAAGACGTCCAGGAAATCATGGTACACGGCTGGGATAAAATCCTTCTTGGGAGAGTTCAGACAGAACAGAATGCCGGCCCGGGGGTAGCAATGTCGTGCACAATATTCAGAACGGAGGAAAACTTCACCGGTTCTCCAATCAATTACTGGGTTGTGGGTTCTTAGCCAAGGCATGCCCAGAATGACTGGGAACAAAGGGGAAGGAAGCAAATCAAAGCATAGGTATTCCTGGTGTTCCTCCTGGATAGTGATTAGAAGCGGAAGAGTTTCAGCAGTGATAGGACCAGAGTGGATGGCCGATCCATCGGCCAATTGGATGGTCAGGGGCAGGCTTTTTTGACGCGTAGGAAGCTGAAGTTGTTGGGCGAGTTCAACATCAAGGAAGCAGGAACAGGCCCCAGAGTCTATGATGGCTCTTATCTTAATGATCTTTCCTTGGAGGCCCTGCAACGAGAGGGTAAGGGGTATATGAGAGGAGGTCGAGGTGATGGAAACATTATCAATGAAGCTTGGAAACAGAGGCTCACCCGTGGGTCTAATCGGGCAGTTGACTCGGAAGTGTCCCGGAGCCCCACAGTACAAACAGAGGTTAGATGCTCTTCTGCGCTGTCTTTCTTCTGGAGACAAGGCCGGACGGGCCAGACCTAATTGCATAGGCTCAGGGATGTCGAGAGCAGAAGAAGAGGAAGAAGGCACTGGAGCATTCATAGCTGAGGATACATCAGGAACGGTGGGAAACCAGATAGGACGTGATGATCCGGACCTCTCCAACCGTCTTTCTCTGAGTCGGCGGTCAATTTGAATCGACAGATGGACCAGTTCTTTTAAGGTTGTGGGTACACCGACCCTGGCCAGTTCGTCCTTCAATTGATCGGAGAGTCCTTGCCTGAACTGAAATTTAAGGGCCGACTCATTCCAGCTGGTATCTCCTGACCAGCGGCGGAAATCTGTCACATACTCCTCTACGGGTCTTTTCCCTTGGCGGAGGGCCTGGAGCGCGATCTCAGCTGAGGCGGTTCTTCCAGGATCGTCATAGAGCTCACTCATAGCCTCAAAGAAAGTATCCAGGCTTCCGAGGGAAGTGTCACGTTCTTCGACCAGACGGAGGGCCCAGGCCTGGGGTTCCCCCTGGAGAAGTGATATCACCGCCCCGACCTTTACTTCTTCATTAGCGAAAGTTCTAGGCAGAAGTGAAAAGTGCAACCGGCAGGCGCTCTGGAACAAACGGAACTTCGACCGATCCCCAGAAAACCGATCAGGCAGAGGTAACTTGGGTTCAGGAATGATGTTAGCGGCTGCCTCCATAGGAACAGGTCTCGGCAAGACTGCAGGAGCTGGAGCGGCCATTTGAGCTGGAGCAGATGCTGAGCCCGGAACTGGGCCACGTAGCTGTTCTCTGATTTCAAGGTAGCCTCTCTGGACTTCATCAACGGAGATCCTGAGCTGAGAGACCAGTTCACAGAGAAGTTCCATCGGAGAATTTCCTCCATCAGTGTTCATACTGGCTGTTGGTTACTGTTACGGTACGGGGACTGTTGACCGCCCCACTGCTGTTTGGGACACCTGAGCACAGAATCTAAGTGACCACGGGTCTTCACCCACGACCCCTTGAGGGGGAAGCAGGACCACAACCCCAGGAGGGGGCTGTGGGAACTCCGCTGCCTAGTGCCCACCAGGTTGCGCTCAGAGTAATCCCACAGTGGGTTGGAGAACAGGAGACACTGCGGTATGGAGGAGATAGTACACGTAATCCAGTAACAGGCCGGGAATCAAGGCAGGCGGCAATCAGCGGAAGGTCGGAGTCACAAGCAGAGGTCAGGGCAGGCAGAGATCAGAGGATAATCGGGGTCACAAGCAGAAGTCAGGCCAGGCGGAGATCAGAGCGTAGGTCGAGGTCACTAGCCGGGGTCACAACAGGAAATAATCAGGATAATAATAGCAGGAGCACAATAGCCAAAACTGTCAGAACCAACAGCACTGCCATAGAGGGCAGTGCTGTTTATATACTATGGTTAATTGAACTTGGCGCCGAAACTGACGCCTGCGCATGCGCAGTGCACCGTGCGCCGTGCGCGTCATGATCTGCGCATGCGCGCGTGCCCGCTTGTGCGCACGCACGCACGCCGTAGCGCCGTACGCCCGGAGTGAGGAGTGTGGACTACAAAGCCCAGCGCACCCGCGCGCGCGCGCGTAATGACACGCGCCCGGGAACGCCAGACAGGAAACCCGCGGTGAGTATAACAGTCGCCATGGCGACGAGGAAAGCGAAACAAGGAAGGCCGCTCATTGCCGGAGGCGATCAGATGTACGCATCGGGAGCGCCCTCTAGTGGGCTTTATTTATTATCTAGTGGGCTTTATTGAAAAAAAAACCCTCCTGCAGCCGCCCTGGCGATCTTAATAGAACGCCAGGGAGGTTAAGGGTCAGTTCACGTGGGCTTCCTGTTGCGTTTCGCCCCAATGCTTTACTGCTAGCGAGCAGAAAAGTGTTTGGCAACCTTTCAGCAGCGCTTCCCGTCCGTCACTTTTGACCCCCACAAAGGGGACACGGAAGCACGGGGATTTTGTACATGTAGCTTACAGGTGTAAACGAGACAATGGTACAAACTCAGGATCAAGCGCAGCATTTGCCCAAACTGTAAACCAACTGTGATCACTACTGGGGCTGCCCATTTATTTGAATGGAAAGCGCATAAGCAACGAGTGCCGCGGTCATCGTTTAACGCCAGCTGAGCATCTGTGTGATCCAGCAAAGGCAACTGAGTACCTGTGAGGGGAAATATATAGCATGAACCTCCCAACAAAGGGGGTTCATAATAGAGTGGGCTGTTGGTGGGGGATTATCATTACTTACCTATGGGGGGGCTACTTCTCTGGCCCTTCGTCTGTATGGGATTTTAAGGGATCCACCATCTTACCGAGGAGCAAGGCTAGAGCTATACTTTTTACTGCCCAAGGCCCACTATCAACAGCCTCTAACAAACCTCCCCCCCCCATAATATAGGTAACCAGGTCCTGTCTCCACGCCCTCCCTTTAGTACAGGTAGCCTGATTCCACCCCACCTTTTAATATAGGTAGCCAGATGCTGCCCCCTCCCGCTTTATTATAGGTAGTTAGGCGCCATTCCCCCCCCCCTAATATAGGTAGCCAGGTGCCTTTCCCCCACCTCCCACTCTGGTATAGGTAGCCAGGTGCCCTTCCCCCACCTCCCGCTCCAGTATAGGTAGCCAGGTGCCCTTCCCCCCCACCTCCCGCTCCAGTATAGGTAGCCAGGTGCCCTTCCCCCACTTGTTCTCCAGTATAGGTAGCCAGGTGCCCTTCCCCCACTTGCTCTCCAGTATAGGTAGCCAGGTGCCCTCCCCCCACTTCCCCTCCAGTATAGGTAGCCAGGTGCCCTTCCCCCACTTCCCCTCCAGTATAGGTAGCAAGGTGCCGTTCCTCCTCTTCCTACTACCGCTGGAGACAGCTAAGTCACTCACCTCTCTGGGCTCCAGTGCAGAAAATTCATCCTCCTGTGAGCCGCTGTGCGCCTCTCTCCAGCAAGGGTCCCTTAGATGTAAAATGTCGGCATGTTACTGGCGAGTCACATGACAGGAATCGCTGGCTGTACAGAGAAGCACACAGTGGCAGACAGAGTGAAGGATGCCGTCTCAGCGCTGGAGCCGGGAAAGGTGAGCGATTCTGCTGCTGCTGCTCCAGGCCGCTCCTTTCGCATCACTCTGCATTGCCCGTGCCTAGTCCGTACTTGCCTGCAATGTGCACAGAAAGCAGGGTGGCTGCGGACTGACGTGGATTGTTTACTGGCATCCAGCACCTATTTAGTGCCTGAGTGCCGGCTGCCCCCTGTCTCTCCTGCCGCTCTAGGCTCAGGCCTATGTAGCCTTGACACAAATCCGGAGAGACTGCAGTGCCGCATTTTTAAGGTCCCAGGAAATTCGAACACCCGCGACCATTGCAATTTTTTTCACTTACATGTGCTCAGTTGCCTTTCAATCCTCCATAGTCCCAACAGCTTGACCATGTCTACCTCCCCCCCCCCCCCCTTCCCATTATGATTGGGGAGGGTGGTAGTGGCCACCCCTTCCCTCCCAGGGCTGTTTGAGTAAACAGTACTCTGTAAAGTTTTTGCAGAGATCATCTTATTTACGTTTCCCCATCATACTGTACTCAGTAACTGCTTCTATCCTTGTCATCGCTCTTAAAATACAGCCAGTCTCTCCTTAAAGAGGAACTCCAGCTTAAACAAACATACTGTCATTAAGTTACATTAGTTATGTTAATTAAAATAGATAGGTAGTATAATCTCTTACCCACCCTGTTTTAAAAGAACAGGCAAATGTTTGATTTCATAATGGCAGCCATCTTTTTGGTTGAAAGGAGGTGACAGTGAGCATGAGACACAGTTCCAACTGTCCTGTGTCCTGAGCACCTCTCCCAGTTGCTAGGCAACGTGAATAACAACATAGGAAATCCCATCATACTCTGCACAGCATCAGGGGAAAAAAGCATGGGCTTTTTTTCTTTGATGGGTGGAGCTTAGCTAAAAATGCAGCTAAAAATGATGCTTTGGTAAGAAAAACAAAGTTCTGATGCTGTGAAACTGTTAAAGAAACACCAAGCCTTTTCAGTGCTGCTGAGTAGATTTTTAGTCCGGAGGTTCATTCATGATACTTCTTTATACAACCTGTGACCTCACTGCTGGCACATTTGGCACTGCTCACTCAGGTAAGCTTACAAACGCCCATAGTGCAAATATGTATGTGTTGCCACTGGAACCAAGCACAACGCTGCGGCGGTCACTGACATTGGTGCATATTCTCCTAATACACAGATTGACTTAGATCTTTGTGCCTTGATAAAGAGACCCTAGAGTGCTGGCTGACATTATTAAAAAAGCAACTACAAAAAAGTACTCCTTTAAAGGACATCTGTAGTGAAAATAGTATTAGACTGAACAGAGGCGCCAACAGGTTAAAAGCAGTATTTAAAATGTTTAAAATTGCTTTGGAGGCAGTGGTGAACTTACCTCCTTCAAGCAGACACAAGTAACTGTGTATTTCAACAAAAATTGAATTTATTGGTACACTCCAGGGTATTGTTTACAACGCGTTTCGCAGGTCTATACCCGCTTCATCAGGCAGTAGAAGTAGGAGTACACAGCAGAGTGTCAGAATCGCACCTGGCGCCTAAAGGCGCCAGGTGCGATTCTGACACTCTGCTGTGTACTCCTACTTCTACTGCCTGATGAAGCGGGTATAGACCTGCGAAACGCGTTGTAAACAATACCCTGGAGTGTACCAATAAATTCAATTTTTGTTGAAATACACAGTTACTTGTGTCTGCTTGAAGGAGGTAAGTTCACCACTGCCTCCAAAGCAATTTTAAACATTTTAAATACTGCTTTTAACCTGTTGGCGCCTCTGTTCAGTCTAATACTATATTACATATCCACCCTTGGTGGAGGGGGATACCCCTTTCTTTCTTCACGTCTACAGAGAGCGACTTCTTAAAGGAGAACTGTAGTAAAAGGTATATGGAGGCTACCATATTGATTTCCTTTTAAGCAATACCAGTTACCTGGCTATCCTGCAGATCCTCTGCCTCCAATACTTTTAGCCCTAGACCCTGAGCAAGCATGCAGCAGATCTGGTGTTTGACATTTTTGTAAGATCTGACAAGATTAGCTGCATGCTTGTTTCTGGTGTGATTCACACTACTGCAGCCAAATAGATCAGCAGGGCTGCCAGGCAACTGGTATAGCTTAAAAGGAAATCAATATGGTAGCCTCCATATACCTCTCACTACAGTTCTCCTTTAATCCTGAGTGGGGACAGGTCAATCTCCTCACCTGCTTATACAGTGGTTGCCTGGAGGTAACCCTGGTTTGTGAGTATAAACTTTACTCTTTATATATGTTACGGCCAGAACCCGAAGTTTGGCCAGAACTAGAAGTGGCCGGCCACTTCGGGTTCTGACCGGCCAATGCGCGAACTGGCCGCTGCGCTGCGGCCAATGTGAGAAATGAAACAATTCCTGTAAGGTTAATGTGATGTTGTGGCCGCAGCGCAGCGGGCAAATGTATCACATCTTTACTTTATTCAATGGCATTAAGCCGCCCGGCTTTTTCCTCTGCCTCTCTCTCCTCCCCCCCCCCCCCCCCCGCCTCTCTCTCCCCTTCTCTTATGGGCAGCCGGGCGGGGACACGCGTGTCCAGGAGAGTCGTTCCTCGCGGCAGGAGAGCAGAGCGGGGAGGCTGCAGACATTGCTTCTGCCAGCACCCGCTCTGCAAGAACGGCAGGATTCTCCTGCCGCGACGAACGACTCCGGAGGGACACGCGTGTCCCCGCCCGGCTGTGCCCATAAGAGAAGGAGAGAGAGAGGCGGGGGGGGGGGGGGGGGGAGGAGAGAGAGGCGGGGGGAGGAGGAGAGAGAGGCAGAGGAAAAAGCCGGGCGGCTTAATGCCATTGAATAAAGTAAAGATGTGTGATACATTTGCCCGCTGCGCTGCGGCCACAACATCACATTAACCTTACAGGAATTGTTTCATTTCTCACATTGGCCGCAGCGCAGCGGCCAGTTCGCGCATTGGCCGGCCAGAACCCGAAGTGGCCGGCCACTTCTAGTTCTGGCCAAACTTCGGGTTCTGGCCGTAACATATATACCATTTGCCTTGACTTACTACACCATATTGGGCTCTTGGTTCTCCCTTCTTATATCTGTAGTGAAAAGACTATGGAGGCTGCCATATTAATTTCCTTTTAAACAATACCAGTTGCCTGGCAGCCCTGCTGGTCTATTTTGGCTGCAGTAGTGTCTGAATCACACCAGAAACAGGCATGCAGCTAATCTTGTCAGATCTGACAATAATGTCAGAAACAACTGATCTGCTGCATGCTTGTTCAGGGTCTATGGCTAAATGTATTAGAGGCAAAGGATCAGCAGGATAGCTAGATAACTGGTATTGCTTAAAAGGCCCAGCCATATGAGCGAGGTAGGGGGGGGGGGGAAGCACTAGATACCAGGGAACTGTATTGGAGAGCAAGGGGCCACTAAACACCAGGGAACTGTATAGGGGGGCCATTAGACACCTGGGAACTTTATAAGGGAGGAAGGTGGCAAGTAGACATTGAGGTTGGCCCGAGACTAGGTCCCAGTGTTCAATTTCGGCTGCTTTGTATTTGAGTTTGACACCCCTGGTTTAAAGGGTCTGAGGAAGAAATTTAAAAAAAAAAAACTTACCTGGGGCTTCTTTCAGCCCGTCAGCCATCCTGTGCCCTCGCTGCAGCTCTGTTGCCCGCCGGTGGCCCCGGGTCCCCGTTGCAAGATGAGCCTGCGCAGTACACTCCAGATGACGTCAGCGCCCTCGCGCAGGCGGTAGCACCGAACGTGACCCACCAGCAGGCAGCTCAGCATGGGCACACGACAGCTGACGGTCTGGAGAAAGCGCCTCGGACAGTCCCTTTAAAGGTTGGAGAGTGTGTTTTGGAAGGAGATTCGAGAGGAGGGGTGAACCAACATGAGAAGTCTTGTATATTTGGATGCCCAGGAGGTTATTCTAGAGGAAGGCAGAAGAAGGTCATATGCAGATCTGAGATAGCAGTTGGGTTGATACTAGCATACCACCCAACTTTTTGAGCTGAGAAAGAGGGACACTCAAGCCACTCCCCTGATCACGCCCCCAACACACTCCTAGTCATGCATACCATAAAAATTTCATAAGAAAAATATGTTGTTTTATAATTCAAACCACATGTAAAGAAGAGTAAATATCCCGCACTACTGCAGATTTGTGAACTCCATACATTTAATAACAGTCCTCGCGCCTATTCATCCATTACAGCAAATGGCATTGCAAGGTTGGTCAACATACTAGCACGGAGCCTCATGCTGCGTACACACTGGCGACTACGGTCGTTTGAAACAGCTCATTAACGATCGTTCCGCCGACAATCGGGGAAAGAACTTTACCCAACGATCATTAACACGAACGACAAAAGAACGACATCGGGAAGATGGAAATATCCAACCTGACGGATCGTATCTACCGACAATCGTTACAAAACTATAGTGTGTACAGACATTGGCCGAGAACGATCGTTACAAGGGCCAATGCGCCTGCGTTGAATTCTGCCCAGCTTCAGTACTTCCTTTGTAGCGCGGCCATAAAGATTGTTACATTGCTCATTTCAATTAAACTTTGTTTTAAAGTTAACAATCATATATTTGTATCTATTGTAACTCCATGTCAGTGGTTTTTTTTTTTAATTTTATATAAATATGTACGCAACATTTCCTTCTGATCGTTCTTTTCTGCGAGAACTATCGTTAAAATGTGTATGATGATCGCTGCATCCCATCGTTGCATTCCAATCTTTCCAATATCGTTCGTCTGGTAACTATCGTTCCTTGCAAACGATAGTTATCGCAAGTGTGTACGTAGCATTAGAAGAAGTATTTATCAAGCGAAACGGTCGTCAGGCAGACCGCTGCTCCCACATTGCCCCACGGCAGAAACACCAATAGGGTATGTTAACCAACCAGGGGCGTAGCAATAGGGGTTGCAGAGGTAGCGATCGCATCGGGGCCCTTGGGCCAGAGGGGCCCCGAAGGGCCCTCCCTCAACTACAGTTTTAGCTCTCTATTGGTCCTGTACTCATAATAATCACTTATATAGATACTTTGAATATTAGTAATCATTAACAAACTGTTCCTCATCCCCTTCTTGCACCTCTGACACTGTAGTTGCCATTGGCAGGTTTTGGTGCGCCGTATCAATTGTTATGTATAGAGCGCTTGGGGGGCCCCATTGTAAAACTTGCATCGGGGCCCACAGCTCCCTAGCTACGCCACTGTAACCAACCTTGCAATGCCATTTGCTGTAATGGATGAATAGTCACGAGGACTGTTATTAAATGCAGTAGTGCCGGATATTTACTCTTCTTTACATGTGGAACCCTGTCTGTAATTTCTATCCTGAGCACATGGAAGGTACATACCCTATCAGCTGTACTCCGGAGGTGCTCATCCAGAATACCTAGGCAATGCAGTGCCAGTCACTTATCTTTTCTTTTTCTTAAAGTGTTCTCTAATTCAAACCATGCTGCTGGTCCTTTCTATCCTGCTTCATTTTCCTCCATATTAACATTTTAAAATTAGTAATATATAAAGGATGGGAATAAAGTTTAGAGTCAATCAAACACATTTTTAAGTAGAGAAATAAATACATTTACATAGAAATAGGGACAAATGAGGACAGAGGGGCAGGGCTCCCAAAGAGGGACTGTCCCTCCAAAAGAGGGACAGTGGGGAGTTACCGCGATGTACTAGTCATTGTATTTGCATTTGTCTGATGTGACATGATGCAACAGTGTTGAAAGGACCTTTATTGTTTTGGTTCTGGTGGGGTCTTATGAGTGGGATTCTGTTGGGGATCTTGGCTGCTTTCCTTGGTGAAGGGTCTATGTGCCCTGCTGCATTCTATTGCCAATTAACGTTACTTGTTTTACATGTATACTGTTTACATGTACTTTTTATTTCAAGCATCCTGATATAATGCCCCAGGGTAGCAGAACTCTCTCACGCTGCAGCCTCCTCCTTTCCCAAATATATTATGGTGGTCACACTTGCCAATCACAGATACTATTACCATAGTGATGAACTAGCTCCGCCTCTCCATTCCCCAGGCTCTCCATTCCTGCTTCCCACATAACCACGCCTACTATGTTCTCATCCCGCCCATTCTTCCAACGGCCCCTCCCATCACCCGTAGTCGTGGTTGCCTAACCAGAAGCTCCGCCCACGCTTCCTAAGAGCCTATTCCTAATTTCATCCAGCAGAGTAAGCTCTTTCCCTTCCCGCCCATTTTTCCAGTCCTCCTTCAGACCCACCCGGATCAAGCGATCCAACTAGCAGCGTGGCCACTCCCAGTCATTTCCCCGCTACGCCCATCTCTCCGTACTTCTGTTACCGTGGTGATCACCTAAGCCCCGCCCAAGGCCGCTAGCAGTCTCCCTCACAGCCCAGCCCCCAGATTCCCGCTGGCCGCGCAGCCACGCCTCTCCGCCCTCCTGTGTGTGTCCCGGATGTAGCGGCTGCTGCGCATGCGCGGAGCCGCGGATGGTTTGTTGTCTGCGGCCTGCGCCGCTCGGGATTGCGGAGAGGAGAGGGGAGCGCTGGTCCAGCCTGGCTGCCTGCTGGTGACGCTGCAGAGGGGAGAGCGAAGGCCTCACGGGCCCGGCTGGTGAGTGTGGGGGGAGGGGCGGGGCTCTTTACGGGTCCCCCCAGCCTGATGGGCCCAATCACTGCCTGCCTGAGGCCCCAGCATTGCCACTGAGCGACCGGGGCCAGGCTGAGGCTCATTCAAAGCGGACCAGTCATGGAATGAAAATCTCTACAGCTGTTATACAAACAGGGTCGGGCTACTTACAGGCAGTCAGAGGGGTTTCCATTGTTAATTGCTGCAGGACATTATTTTCCCCTTCCATATTGATATATGAGGCCAAGTCTCATCTGGATATCAGGTTCTATAGATGAGCTTGAATTTTAGCCTCTTGTGAGCTGACACTTTGCACAGGACTGATCTGATTTGCATGCAAGATCTTTGTACACAGCCCAATATCTAGTGTGTGTACAGCTGTCCCAGAACAACATTATCCACCCAATAACCGTCATAGGAAGTCTCATAGTAGCACGGTGGTGTAGTGGTTAGCGCTCTCCGGTTTGAATCCTAGCCAGATCAACATCTGCAAGGAGTTTGTATGTTCTCCCCCATTGGTTTCCTCTGGGTACTCCCACATCCCAAAAAATACAGATAAGTTATGCTTCTCCCTGAATTGGCCCCAGACTATGATACATCAGAATCAGAATGACTTTATTCGCCAAGTGCGACGTGCGCCGCACCTGGAATTATTTGTGGACATAAGGCAGGTTGGCATTGCAAACAGTACAAGTGACACTACACAGTACAATTTATACGAAACATTACAACATAGCAAAAGACACATAGAAAGATTGTCACTATATTATGCAAGTCTGTCCTCTAGTGCACCCAGGTGCAGAAGGGGATAAGGAGATGGCATTGGGAGAGGATCTGAGTTTAGGAGAGTGATCGCTTGAGAGAAGAATGTGTTCCTACGCCTGGTGGTTTTGGTGTAGATGGACCTATAGCGACGTCCCGAGCGGAGGGGACGGAAGAAGTGATTGCCAGGGTGGGAGGGATCCAGAGTGATTCTATTTGCCCTGGACCTCATTCTGGATGTGTGGAGAAGGTCCAAGGGTGGCAGGGGCGACCCAATGATCCTCTCAGCCTCGTTGATGACTCTCTGGAGTTTGAGCCTATCCTTTGCCCCCGAGTACCAGACAATGATGAAGGAGCAGACATGATACATAGACATAGGACTATGGTAGGGATTAGATTGTGAGCCCCTTATAGGGACGGTTAAGTGACAAGACAATATACTCTGTACAGCGCTGCGGAAGATGTCGGCGCTATATAAATACTTGAAAATAATAATAGTAAAATTTAGCACCGCTGGTATACTTTAGGTAGGGGACCAAGCAGGGAAGCTCATAGGAAACAGCTCGCCAATCAAAACGCCCACCTACAGCACAAAGTGTTTTGATTGGCTGAATAGTGGGGGCTTAGTTTTCTTCAACCTATTGGAAACCTAGACGTTCGTCCACCTAATTATGTTAGCTAAATTTGCCTATGAGGTTTCCTGCTGTGTCCGCTAAAGTAGACTAGTGGCCAATTCAGCTAATGTGATTGGGTGGACATCACCCTTTCAAACTGCTAGGTTTCCAATAGGTTGTAGTAAACTACACCCACACTATTTGGCCAATCACAATGCTTTGTTCTGTAAGAGGGTGCTGTGGATGAAGAACTGTTCCCTATGCAGGTTCCTGCTAGGTCGAATAGACTAGTGCCCTTTTCTGTGCCATGGGATGTGGTTTGTCCCCTGTTGTCGCTCTCCCCTCTCTGTTTAGCAGCATGTTTTGCTCAGCTATAGCAAAATAGTGTAGCTGACAAGTGCTTGTTCCCTGAAATGTCAACTGTTGTTTAGGGTTATGTTAAGCATGTCTGAGGCTTTAGGCTTAAGCTGGCCATACACTAGGCCGATTCCCCGCCGATCGACAGCAGATTCGATCACTGGGATTGTTCACGCTACATGCTAAATTTCGATCTATTTCGTCCCGAAATAGATCGATCCTGTCGAATGCTCCGTGCGGGAAATTACTGTCGATCGCCCGCGGGTAGGGAGTGCGTTGCTAGCGGCGTTCGAGTGCCCGACGACCGACGCAATAGAGTGGCGATACATTACCTGCTCCGCCGGCGCGACTCACCCCGGTCACCGCTGCTCCGTCTCCGCTCTGGTCTCCGGGTCCGGGATGCTTCACTTCTTCTAGCCCGGCAGGAAGTTTAAACAGTAGAGGGCGCTCTACTGTTTAAACTTCCTGCCGGGCAGGAAGAAGTGAAGCATGCCGTACCCGGTGACCAGAGCAGAGAAGACAGCGGAGACCTGGGGACTGGAGTCGTGCCGGCGGAGCAGGTAATGCATGCGGGCAGGGGGAGCGGTGGCAGCACCACCACCACAGATTGTGAACGGTTTCAGGCTGAAATCGGTTAACAATCTGTTTGCAGTAAAGGCAGCCATACGATCCCTCTCTGATCAGATTCGATCAGAGAGGGATCTATCTGTTGGTCGAATCTGATGGCAAATCGACCAGTGTATGGCTACCTTTAAAGGAAAACTGTAGTGAGAGGTATATGGAGGCTGCCATGTTTATTTCCTTTTAAGCAATACCAGTTACCTGGCTATCCTGCTGATGCTCTGCCTCTAATACTTTTAGCCATAGACCCTGAACAAGCATGCAGCAGATCAGGTGTTTCTGACATTTTTGTAAACTCTGACAAGATTAGCTGCATGCTTGTTTCTGGTGTGATTTGGACACTACTGCAGCTAAAATGGAATGCAGGTCTTGCCAGGCAACTTGTATTGCTTGAGAATCTGTATTGTTAAAATCGCTCAAAAGTAAACATACCAGTGCGTTAGGGGACATCTCCTATTACCCTCTGTCACAATTTTGCCGCTCCTCGCCGCATTAAAAGTGGTTAAAAACAGTTTTAAAAAGTTTGTTTGTAAACAAACAAAATGGCCACCAAAACAGGAAGTAGGTTGATGTACAGTATGGCCACACATAGAAAATACATCCATACACAAGCAGGCTGTATACAGCCTTCCTTTTGAATCTCAAGAGATCATTTGTGTGTTTCTTTCCCCCATGCACTGAAGTTTCAGGCTGCTCTTTTCTTCCTGCAAACAGCTTTGCCCTTGTTTGTAATTCCTCAGTATGTGAAAGCCCAGCCAGCTCAGAGGACAATTTATCCAGCTTGTAAAAGATAAGAGAGAGAAGAGAGAAGCTGCTCTAATCCTAAATAACACACAGGCAGTGTGCATAAAGGGGAGTTCATAGCAGAACCACAACACTGAAGAACTTGGCAGCCTTCCAGACACAGGCCGACAAGTCTGACAGGGGAAAGATACATTGATTTATTACAGAGACTGTGTTAGTAGAAAGTGCTGCAGTTAGCCAGAACACATTAGAATAGCTTTTGGAACTTGTAGGATGATAAAAAACAGGATGCAATTTTTGTTACGGAGTCTCTTTAAAGGGGTTCTGTGGAAGTTTGCTAAAGATAAAAACCGCCACTTACCTGGGGCTCCTATCAGCCCTCTGTAGCAGTAATGTCCCACGCCGTCCTCCTCCGATCCGCCTTTCCCCATCGCCGGTCCCGGTCTAGCGTGTCACGCCATCCAACTGCGTGGCCATGCTCACTCCCGCCCATGTCATCAGAAGCTTACTGCACAGGCGCAGTACAAGAAAACTTCGTACTGCGCCTGCGCAGTAAGCTTCCGATGACGCGAACGGCAGCGCGCATTATTCGGCTATGGCAGATGAATAATGCCCAGTGGCAGGGAACGGCAGATCGGAGGAGGACGGCGTGAGACTTTACTGCTACAGGGGGCTGATAGAAGCCCCATGTAAGTGGCGGGTTTTATCCTTGGCAAACCCCCACATCACCCCCTTAAAAGGAAATAAATATGGCAGCCTCCATGTAAGTCTGACTACAGTTGTCCTTTAAAGCCCTTGTTTAGCCTTGTTTTTTTTTTTTTTTTTTTTTAAAGTACGCCTGAAGAAACAGGAAAATTGAATACTCACCTTCCGGTAATTTTCCTTTCCTGGAACAGAAGATGGCGGCATACCTCTGGGGTTAGGCTCCACCCCCTGACCCCAATAGGACAGCTTGCTTATAAAAACAAAACTCCGCCTCCCCCCGCCATTCTCATGAAAATCAGTCCTCGAATGGACAGGAGGGTGGGATTCGTATGCCGCCATCTTCTGTTCCAGGAAAGGAAAATTACCGGAAGGTGAGTATTCAATTTTCCTGTTTCCTGGACAGAGATGGCGGCATACCTCTGGGACATAAAAAATCACAACACGAGGGAGGGAAATGCAAAACACAACATATTTTATTTTACAACTGCCGACAGAACAGCTTTTCCAAAACTCAATGTAGTCAGAGAGGCAGGATCAACATGGTAATGAGATAGGAAAGTATGTGGAGATGACCAACTTGCGGCCTTACAGATTGTATCAACCGAGACTTTCGTGAACGAAGCCCAAGAGGCAGCCATTCCTCTGGTCGAATGTGCATGAACCTCTACAGGAACTTCTAAACCCTTACTTTTGTAACTTTGCTGAATCAACTTGACTAGCCAATTAGCAATCGTTTTGGCCGTAACTGAGGCTCCCTTTTTTGGCCCTTGAATATTCACAAACAAACGATCTGTTGACCTGAAAGAAGCTGTATTGTCTAAGTAAGCCTTTATGCTTCTCCCTACATCTACTGGGTGACATACATGCTCCATTGGGAATGTTGGCAAAGTCAATTCTTGATTTATGTGAAAGGAACTAGCGACCTTTGGGATGTAATCAATAACCGGTCGGATTACAACTCTATCTGGGAAAAACTGAAGTAGGTTTTGTGAACACCCCAGCGCTTGCAGATCTGAAACACGTTTTGCAGAAGCTATGGCTACTAAGAAAATAGTTTTCAAAGTTATATTCCACAGGGAGGCAGACTCCACAGGATGAAACGGAGGTTCTGATAAAACTTGCAACACGAGAGACAAATCCCACTGGGGAAAGAAAGGCTTTCTCGCGGGCCTAATCTTCTGCACTCCTTGTATGAACTGTATCACCAACGGATTCAAGGCCCATCTTTCGTTTGTTAAGGCCGATAAAGCCGAGACCTGAACCTTGACTGCTGATAAACTTAACTGCTTGTCCACTGCTGTTTGTAGAAAGTTTAGAATATGATGAACATTAGGCATCAATACATTAAAACGTTCTGTGGTAGCAAATGCTGCAAATCTCTCCCAGATTCTGTGGTATGTTGAATTCGTAGATCTTTTTCTTGCCTGCAGCAGAGTACTAATTACTTCTTCAGAGCATCCAAGGGTCCTATATTTTTCCCTTTCAACTTCCACGCCGTTAAACTGAGGCTGTTGACATTTGGACACAGCAGGCTTCCCTGAGAGAGCAGGTCTGGAATCGTTGGAAGGCTCCATGGTTCTTCCATACTCAGTTCCAACAGTAGCGTGAACCATGGCCTTCTCGGCCAGTAAGGCACAATAGCTATGATCGTGCATGATTCCCTTGCTAACTTCTGCAAGAATTTTGTTAACATTGGAAATGGTGGAAAGGCATACCCGAGGTTGAATGTCCACGGGTGCAAGAAACAGTCTGTCCCTAAAGCCTCCGGATGGTGAAGGCGTGAATAGAACCTGGTTACCTTCGAGTTCTTGACTGAAGCAAATAATGGGGATCCCCATTTGTGAACAAGTTGCTGGAATACCTCCTGGTTCAGTGACCATTCGTGGATACTGGAGAAGTGTCTGCTCAGCTGATCCGCTAGGATATTCTGTTTCCCTGGCAGATATACTGCTGTCAAATCCGACAAGTTCTTTTGAGCCCAATCCATGATGTAGGCTGTCACTTCTAAGAGGGACTGACTCCTTGTCCCCCCTTGCCTCCTGATATAGGATACCGCTGTAGTATTGTCTATCTGGAGAAGTACTACTTCCCGTTGGATCAGATGACTGAAAGCCCTTAAAGCTAAAAAGGCTGCCTTTAGTTCCAGGAGATTTGAAGCGACCTCTACTAGAGGGACTCTCCACTTCTCTTGTACGCAAAATCCCTTGCAGTGTGCTCCCAATCCTTGCAGACTTGCATCTGTGGTTATCACTACCGGACTCTGTTGTTGTATCTGGTGACACGTCTTGAGGTGGGACGAGAGCGTCCACCACCACAGCGAGTTCTTTACCTTCAGGGGTAGAATCAACCTTTGAAATAGGTTCCGCTTGTTCCATGATCTGAGGAAGAAGACCTGTAACCCTCTCATGTGCCAATGTGCCCATTTCACCATCGGTATTGCCGATGAAAAGGTTCCTAGGAGACTCAGACACTGCTTGGCTAATACTACCCTCTGGGTTAAGAATGCTCTGACCTTCTGCTGAATCATCACCATCTTCTGGTCTGGAAGGCATATCTTGTTCTCCCTGGTAATAAACCTGGCCCCCAGGAAAATCATGTCCTGGGACGGTCTCAGCTGACTCTTTTGAAAGTTTATCATCCAACCTAGTCTCTGCAATTCTTCCACTAGAATCTTCTGATGGTGTAGTAAGACTGAACGATCTTGATGAACTAGCAGAATGTCGTCCAGATAATGAAATACCCTCAGTCCTCTGCGTCTTAATGAGGCAATTGCTGGAAGAAGAACTTTGGAGAACGTCCTTGGAGCCATTGACAGACCGAAAGGAAGACTCCGGAACTGCCAGTGGTGATCTTTGATTGAGAATCTGAGAAATTTCTGAAAACTGTCTTTTATTGGAATGTGAAGATAGGCGTCCGACAGATCGATGGTCGTCATCCAGTCGTCTATTCTCACCAATTTTATTATGGTTTGCAGTGACTCCATCCTGAAGTGACGGATCTTTATGTGTTTGTTTAGAAATTTCAGATCCAAGACTGGCCTCCATCCCCCTGAACTTTTTGGAACTACGAACAACGGTGAGTAAATCCCTGAAAACTTTTCCTTGCATGGAACTGGAATTATTGCTCTTACTTGGGCTAATGAGTCTATATAGTCCATCAATACTTTCCCCTTCAGCCCGTTTTTTGGTAGTCTTGTTTCTATAAACTTTCTCTTTGGTGGAGTTCTCTTGAATTTCCACGAATGTCCTTTTCTTAGAGTCCTGTGCACCCAAGTATCTTCTATCGACTCCACCCAGACTCTCCAGAAGTATTGCAATCTTGCTCCTACTGGAATAGACCGGGTGGACGTACCTTCAGAATGGTTTCTGATTTTGTCCGGAACTAAGAGTTGACTTAGGTTTTCCTGACTTGAGAAAGGAAGACTGTGAACCTTTCCAGTTTCTGTTGAACTGCTTCCCTGGCTTATAAGATCTTGCCTGCTGAAATCTGCTTGTTGATTGTTTTGTATTTGACTGTTGGCGAAAGGGCTTAGTTCTTCTGTCTTGCGGCAACAATCCGGACTTTCCTCCAGTATCTTTCGCTATTGCGCCATCCATTTCAGGGCCAAATAGGTGTTTTCCATCAAACGGAATCTTACACCAATTATTTCGAGATGATTGGTCTGCCGACCACGGTTTCAACCAAAGAGCCCTCTTTGCTGTCACAGTATGGAGCATTGCCCTTGCCGATGATCTGATTGTGTCGATAGCGGCCTCTCCCATGAATTCACTGGTCAACTTCAGCTCATCCAATGCCTTTATAATTTCACTTCTGTCAGTGTCAGAATTTTAAAGCTGTTTCGATATTTTCTATCCATACCTTCGCCGCCTTTGCCAAGGAAGTCAATGCCACTGCTGGTCTACAAGCGGCCCCAGCTGCCAGAAAAGCCTTCTTTAAATCCGTATCAATCTTCCTATCTAGAGGGTTGGTGAATGAAACTGCATTGTCCATAGGGAGAGTTACATGCCTGGCTAGCCTCATTATTGAGGCGTCTACCACTGGCGGAGACTCCATTATCTTAACATCATCCTCATTGAAGGGATAAAGCTTTGTGAACCTGTTCGCCAAAGACGGCTTCTGTTCCACTTTGCTCCATTCTTTATGAAAGATATCCTTAATTACTTTCATGAAGGGAAAGTTGTTTGGTTGTTTGTCTAGGTGAGGATAATATTTATCCGGTTCTTGTACCGCTCCTTCTTCTTCCCAGCCTATTGCTGATTTTACTTCCGATACAAAGGCTGGAATTAGTGCGAAGTCAAAGCCTACTGGCGGTAGCCCCGCAGAGGTAGAAGCTTCCTCCGACTGATTCTGTGGATTAACTGCCGGTGCTTGAGTAGCCGCCAATTTTTCAAACGATTCTTGAACCGCCTGTTGTATAAACATCATTACTTGCTGATTATCTGACTCCTTCTCCTTGCCCAGCTCCATAAAGCAGGCCTCGCATACCATCTTGTCAGGCATTGCCGGCTGCCCACATGACCAGCAGCATGATCTTTCTGGCTGAGAATATCTTTGCGCTTTGCTTGGTCCTGGAGAAGATCTTCGTCTCTCATAAGGACTGTTAGAGCGCCTATTTGATCTATGTCTGTGAGATCTGTATTCTGGTGAATAATTGATGCGCTGTGGAGACCTACTCCTGCGTGAGGAATAATATCTGCTTGAATAATATCTCCTAGGAGATCTGCTTCTACTGGGAGATCGTCTCCTAGACTGCCTGTCTTTAGGCGATTGTCTTTTATCAGATTTCTTGCTCTGCTTTCTGGGCGAATCTCTTCTAGATGATCTTTCATCTCTGTTTGACCTCGAAGGGGATCGAAGTTTTCCAGAGGATTGGCGCCCTTTAGACCCCTCACTCCTCCTTTCTCCATCAGGCGGACTGTGGAAACACAAAAAGATATGTTCCACTAAAAACATCCACTCCTACTGATGGGAGAAAATAGTCCTCTTTTAAGCCCGTGCAATTAATTTTAAATATACACCCTGGTGCTGTGATATAGAATCGAGAGCGATTAAATAATCACTCATTACCTCATCTGACTCTTTGAGGGATGTTTATCCGCTTCTTCCATCTTAAAAAAGCACACAATGCAAATATCAGATGAATCCACAAAAGGTATAAAAAACATATCACCTGCTCCTGCAGACATGCTGAAATACCTTGTAGTTCCCCAACTTGCACCGGGTGGTCCTCCTGCCTGGCACTCCAACCGCAGGCTGGATAGGTGAAAAAGCGGTACCGCAGCAAACCCACTGCACCCGCTCTGGCGTCCTGTACAATGCTTCCGGTAATGTGTCCAGTTAAATGGACGCCCGGATCTCGCGAGATCCTCTGACGTCACTTGCCCAATCCGGAAGGTAAAGGAGAGAGGGCGGAAGATAGCAGCCACCCTCGTCCGGACGCTGGGTAAGACGGCTCACAGCACACAGGGAGGCGGCAACAAAGGGATTGCCCTCGCATATTTAAGCCCCATTTAGAGGCCGCAATGCGTACCGCCTGACGGGAGAGGCTGAACCCGTCAAACTGCCCAAAAAAATTCAAAAGAAGAAACAAAAATGGCAGATTTAAACAATACAAAATGAGAGAAAAACAAAAAGCAAACCTGCCCATGAGAGGACAGAAAAAAGAGAATGGCGGGGGGAGGCGGGGTTTTGTTTTTATAAGCAAGCTGTCCTATTGGGGTCAGGGGGTGGAGCCTAACCCCAGAGGTATGCCGCCATCTCTGTCCAGGAAAGAGGGATATGGAGTCAGACATGTTTTCTTTTTCAACTTTTTTAAAAGCATATTGCTGAAATACGCTTCTGCGCATTTGAAAACATATGTGTCGCTATAGACTTGCATGACTTCGTGTCTGCCGCAGGAGCAACAATGTAACATAGGTGTGCGCTCATGTTAGGGTACTTCCGGTGCAGAGCACAGCAGGCAATGTGATTTCACCCATAGATTTTCATTGCCCTGCGGTAGGCTGCAGCGAAAATGCCAGTGTGAAAAAGCCCTTTGTTCAGCCTAGCATTTTTAACAAAAATGTTATAACAATGCCTAACTGACCCCCCAGAAGCCACTTGACATGTGCTGCCTGTCATCCCGCCTGCCTCCATATTCATATAGAAGTAACACGTCTGTACAGCACTCGGCCCTGAACTGTGGCCAGAGACATAGTCTCAATCCCTGCAGGCGACAGTACAAATGCATATGAGGCTTTTGGACTCTTGCCAATTGTGGTACAAATTGACCTGTAGAGATGGTATCTGGATTACATTTGCCTCATCTCCACTTTGCTGGTCGCATTTTCAGCAACGCACATTCTGTGGTAAATAACTCAATGTCAGTTCACAAAGATTGGAGCATTCGGTAAAACAAGTTGGCTGCTTTAACACACGGACCCGTTATAAGTGTATGTCAGCCTTAAGGTGTACCTGAGGTGGGGATTTAAAGAAAAAATATACAGCTCCCTCGTCATCCTCAGTTGCCACCTGGCACAGGCGCAGTCCGGCCTTGCGCACCTTGTTGCCAGAAGCGGCCTGCGCAATAGTACTGTACTGGCGCAAAACGCACACGGTGACCGGAGTGCGCAGCTTGGATGCGCATGTCCAGTTGGCCACAGACTGGGGGCTTTCTGGGGCCATTTTCAGATGAACCAGGCAGCGACTGAGGGTGACGAGGGAGCGATCAGGCTAGATGGGGGTTTAGGAAGCCCCAGGTATGTATATTTGATTCTTTCGATCCCCATGTTGGGTTCTCTTTAAAGGCAATTACTTCTCTTTTTTTTTTTTTAAAGGGTTACTTTAGATACCCTTTAAGTCTGTGGCTGATATTAGAGGGTTGCCTTGCACTGACGCACTGCTTAGAAGCAGGACCTTGACAACTAGTTTTGTGGGGGGTATTTTAAATGTATTTCTTTAGCTGGCGTGTAATTCTAGCACGTTTGTAGCTACTGTGCATGCCGGATGAAGCTACAAATAACTGGCAATGTGACATGGTCCTTAGCGGCTGTACTGGATAACATTAGTAGGAGATCCTGCAGCTGCCGCACATCACTCATATGCCCCAGTCCAATGAGGTGAGGGTTACAATAATGTTTAAGCTCCTGCTGGGACTCTAACTTTAACATTAGTAGTTGTGTGCAAGACAGCTGAGGCTGATTCAGTCACTCCATGCCGTAACCTTTAAGCCTGGTATATACACTTTCAATTATGATTGGCCAATCACTGACCAATTTCACCCCCTCCATGTAGTATGAGGGTGAATAGATATTGAATACTGAGCAGATTATGTAGGAAAACCTTCACACTACATGGAGGTGGTAAAATTGGTTGACCAATCATTCTTGTAAGTGTGGACCAGGCTTTAGGCCTAGGACCCATGATTAGAACATTTTCAGCAGTGAAAATTGCTATTGCATTGAAAATGGATGTAGGTGAGCCTAATGGAGTGATTGCAGTTTGGCCAAATTTCTCTGCCTGCAGCGGGCGGTACGCTCCCGGTGACATGGACGCATGCCCGCGCATTTGCAGAAAACTTCAGAGGCTGCCAGCGGGACCCGGGAGAACTCCGGAACTGCGGCGAGGGACATGCATGACGTGAGGCTGGAAGGAGCCCCTGGTTAGTAAAGAGATTTTTTTTTTTTTTTTTTTTGTCGCCTCGCTTATCCTTTTAAAGGACAACTGATGTGAAAAATATATGGAGGCAGACATATTTATTTCCTTTTTATACAATACCAGTTGCCTGGCAGCCCTGTTGATCTGTTTGGCTGCAGTAGTGTCTGAATAACACCAGAAACAAGCATGCAGCTAATCTTGTCAGATCTGACAATAATGTCAGAAACACCTGATCTGCTGCATGCTTGTTCAGGGTCTGTGGCTAAAAGTATTAGAGGCAGAGGATCAGCAGGGTTGCCAGGCAACTGGTATTGCTTAAAGAGAACCCGAGGTGTGTTTAAAGAATGTTATCTGCATACAGAGGCTGGATCTGCCTATACAGCCCAACCTCTGTTGCTATCCAAAACCCCCCTAAGGTCCCCCTGCACTCTGCAATCCCTCATAAATCACAACCGTGCTGTGAGGCTGTATTTACATCTGTAGTGTCAGTCTCAGCTGCTCCCCCGCCTCCTGCATAGCTCCGGGCTCTGCCCCCGTCCCTTCCCTCCAATCAGCAGGGAATGGAAGGGATGCAGGCGGGGACTGGAGTTCTGCAGGAGGCAGGGAGAGCAGCAGACTGACACTATAGAGATAAACACAGCCAGCTCTGACAAGCTGTTTGTCAGCAGCGTGGCTGTGATTTATGAGGGATTGCAGAGTGCAGGGGGACCTTAGGGGGGTTTAGGATAGCAACAGAGGCTGCGCTGTATAGGCAGATCCAGCCTCTGTATGCAGATAATTTAAAGAGAACCCGAGGTGGGTTTGAAGAATAAGGAAATAAATATGGCAGCCTCCATATCCCTTTCACTTCAGATGTCCTTTAAAGGGATACTGTAAGCCTGTTTTTTAAATCAATATGGACTACTGGGGTATGCTTGCTGTCTTGAGACCTACCTTTTCGTCAGTTAGTCCATGTGATGGCGCTCCCGGTGGCCTCGGTATGCTTCTCTGAAATCTCCGACTTTAAAGTCTGAGATTTCAACCCAGGAAGCTAAAGTGCTGTTCCTGGTTTGAGTCCTGCGTTTCAAGACAGGCACGCCCCCTCCAGCTGCTCCGCCCGCCTGCTGGCTCGGTCCTATGCGCTGAAGCTGTGCACAATGTCACTGGGTGCGAGCACGAGAGGACGTTCTGCGCATGCATGATAATGACGTCCTCTCGTGCGCAGCGCTAAAGGGAAGTGCCCGATGGATGGGTAATGATAAATGCCCCGGAAGTAGATGCGGGGCTCGCTGCCATATTGGATTCTTTAACAGGGGGGGGGGAGGGGGGAAATAACAGCCAGAACGTGGATGGAGAGCGGCGATATATATGCAAATTATGCATCCGATGAAACGGGAGATAAGGTACATATATTGATTGTGGGTGGTTGGTTTAGGGGTTACAGTAGTCCGAAAATGAAGAAAACCCAGAGAATCCCGCATGAGGTGATGGACCAGTCCAAAACATGTCAGGTCCAATCAGATTTCTACTGCCTGCTGTAAGGGACCGCAACATAGGTTAAGGCTGCTTTCACAGTGGGACGTTACAGGCACACGTTAGAACAGCCTGTAACGCAGCCCACTGCACAGTAATGAAAAATCAATGGGCTGTTCACAGTGCCCACATTGCGTTACATTGTAACGCTACACGTCAGGTTAAAGTGCTGCATGCTGTGCGTTATACGCGGCTAAACCGCATTAGACTGTTTGCACATGCTCAGTAGTGTTGGAGGAGGAGGTCAGCCACATGGCTAATTAATATTCACTGCACTGAGTGACGTGCAGTGTTTACTTCCTGGAGCGCCGCTCTGTGAGGCGATTGGCTGGCGGGACCACGTGATGCGGATCACGTGGTCTCCGCAGTCCATAGCACAAAAAAGGCGCACCAAGAGTTGCATAACGCAGCTCTAGGCAGCGTCCTCCACCAACACCACCAGGCGTTGCATTAGGGGCACGTTATGCGACCTATAATGTCCCCTAAAACGCAACGTCCTGATGGGAAAGAGGCCTAAAAGTAATTTACAGTAAATTTTATTTAGAGAAATGTACTACCTATAAATGAGTACACATGTACCATATTTTAAATTTTTGTGCGATAGTGGTCGCTTAAAGTTAATTATGGTACAAATATCAAGGTGCTGATTGCCGCTGTACAGAATATGATTCTCGCCCCCCCCCCCCCCAAATCTTGCGTGGCTAGACCGGCTATCAGCTGTTTGAGGATGGGGCAGGATTCTTCCTGTATGGGTATCTATGCCTCAGTGTTGTGTGTCTGGCCAATAATGTGCTTTATTTCTCCCTGGAGTGGTGTCATTCTGCTGCTCTAATAGCATGTCAGGCACAGCCTTTACCTGGGGCCCTGTAAAGCAGCGAGTGGTAATTACTGGCTGTCTCTGATCCCTCGGCGCTGTGTGTAGAGGAAACATTATAGGTATGGATGACAGCATATCCGTTTATTGACGTTCTAAGAGAACCTAAACTTCAGCAGCAATATTGATAGGTAATCAGTCAAATATTACAGAAACCATTATCAGTACTTGCGCATTATCCCATTTACTGACTTTGCCTGCTGTTTAAAGGGAACCTGAGACCAGAAGCGTCTTGGGTACCATACTTATCTGAGGCTTCCTTAACCCATTCAGGTTCCGTGGTTTTCACGTGAGAAATGTTCACCTCCCATTCATTAGCCTATAACTTTATCACTATCTTGTTTTTTCCGCCACCAATTAGGCTTTCTTTGGGGGGTACATTTTGCTAAGAGCCACTTTACTGCAAATGCATTTTAACAGGAAGAATAAGAAAAAAATGAAAAAATTCATTATTTCTCAGTTTTCAGCCATTACAGTTTTAAAATAATACATGCCTCCATAATTAAAACTCACGTATTGTATTTGCCCACACCGTTAAAATTATGTCCCTATCACAATGTATGGCGACAATATTTTATTTGGAAATAAAGGTGCATTTTTTCCATTTTGCATCTATCACTATTAACAAGTTTAAAATAAAAAAAAATGTAGAAATATTTCATCTTTACATTGATATTTAAAAAGTTTAGACCCTTAGGTAAATATTTACATGTTTTTTTTGTTTTTTTATTGTAATGGTTTTTTTTTTTTTTTTAATAGTAAACATTTTATTTGGGTAGTTTTGGGAGGGTGGGAGGTAAACAATAGATTTATAATGTAAATGTGTGTTCATTTTAATTTATTTTTATTTTCAGTTGTAGTATTACTTTTTGGCCACAAGATGGCGGCCATGAGTTTGTTTACATGACGTCACTCTAAGCGTAACACGCTTAGAGTGGCGCATCGGGGAGGGAACGGCCAGAAAAGGCGCAACTTCCGAGAGAAGCTGTCGCTTTTTCAGCGGGGGAGAGGAATCAGTGATCGGGCTCCATAGCCCGATACATTGATTCCTTGGCTACCGAATCCGCGGCCGGGAGTGCGCGTGCACAAAATAGGTTAAAGAGGAACTGTCTCGAAAATCTTAAAATTTAAAACGCATACAAATAAGAAGTACATTTCTTCCAGGGTAAAATGAGCCATACATTACTTCTCTTCTGTGTTGCTGTCACTTACAGTAGGTAGTAGAAATCTGACAGAACCGACAGGTTTTGGGCTCGTCCATTTCTTCATGGGGGATTCTCAGCATGGCCCTGCTCCTACTCGCTGCACACTATTTTGGCAGTTGGACGGAGCAACTGCCATTCTCAAAGTGCTTTCAATTATAAAGAAAACCCCGAGAACCCCCCCTATGAGAAGATGGGCTAGTCCAAAATGTCAGATTTTTACTACTTACTGTAAGTGACAGCAACATAGGATTTAAGTAATTTATGGCTCATTTTACTCGTGAAGAAACCTACTTCTTATTTGTATGTGTTTTAAATTTTAAGATTTTCGCGACAGTTCCTCTCTAAGCCAATATAGGGCCAATTGTCCCCGGGTCCTGTCCCCAGCAATTCAGCCCAAAAAACTGGCCGAGTTGTGCTTCATTGCGCATGCGCAGCTGGACACGCTCCCGTGTCGCGTTTCCAACCCTGGGAGCGCTCTGTGCTGCACAGATTGTTCCCAGGGGAGTGGGAAGGGGGAGCACGTCTGGCCAGGCTGCGCATACGTGACTCAGCCAGGCTTTTGGGCTGAATTGCAGGAAACCGTAGCCATCCTGGGAGAAAGTGAGGGGCGAGCGGCCCTAAAGGTGCGCACACACACACTACTAAATGCAACGACGGGTCCACCGGACCCTCCCGCTGGGCGGCCGTTCCAGCGACAGTATGCACGTGTGTACGCGCTGTCGGCGGACTAATAAGGCTTTTTCTGAACGATTCGCTCAGCGGACCGCTCAGAAACAGCCTTATCAGTCCGCCGACAGCGCGTACACACGTGCATACTGTTGGCTAAAGACCGCCCAGCGGGAGGGTGCGGCGGACCCGTCGTTTCCTTTTGTAGTGCGTGTACGCACCTTAAAAGCTTAAAGAAAACCTGTACTGAGAATTAAGTCAAAATAACCATACACAAGTCATACTTACCTGCTGTGTAGTCTACTCCTCAATCTCTTTCTCCTCTCCTGTATCCTGTTTGTCCACTGTGATCAATGGAATTCTCCGTCCTCCATTTTGAAAATGGCCATTACCCCATAACAGCTTCCTGGTCAGCACACCGTTAAACTGTAATATCACCCACTTGAGCCATAGGGAAACATGGACACATCAGTTCTCCTCTCAGCTGTAACTGACAGCAACTGATGTATAACTGACAGCAACTGATATATTTCAGTTCTGACAAAATGTTGTCAGAACTGGAAGGGATCATTGTCAGAAGAAAATGGTGAGCTTCTGAGAGGAACTGATGGTGAGGTAACTATGTAATGTTCATTTGAAGTTACCTCATGTGTTTATTTTAAATAATTTTACTCAATACAGGTTCCTTTTAAAGAGTTACTTCAGCCTAAACAAACATACTGTCATTAAGTTACATTAGTTATGTTAATTAAAATAGATAGGTAATATAATCTCTTACCCACCCTGTTTTAAAAGAACAGGCAATTGTTTGATTTCATGATGGCAGCCATCTTTGTCATGGGGGCAGCCATCTTTTTGGTTGAAAGGAGGTGACAGGGGGCATGAGACACAGTTCCAACTGTCCTGTGTCCTGATCACCCCTCCCAGTTGCTAGGCAACGTGAACAACATAGGAAATCCCATCATGCTTTGCACAGTATCAGGGAAAAAAAGCCCGGGCAGTTTTCTTTGATGGGTGGAGCTTAGCTAAAAATGTAGCTAAAAATGATGTTTTGGTAAGAAAAACAAAGGGCTGAGACGCACCAGAAAAGCTTTCCAAACGCTAGAGGTTTCAAAAGCTCTTCCCAATGCATTGCTATTTTTTTTTTTTTTTCCAAAACCTGATCGCTCCAGTGTGTATAGACACATAGGATAACATTAGCAGGAGGTTTCAAAAACTCAAAATGCTCAGAAAAACTCCTCTGGTGTACACCAGGCCAAAGTTCTGATGCTGTGAAGCTGTTAAAGAAACACCAAGCCTTTTCAGTGCTGCTGAGTAGATTTTTAGTCCGGAGGTTTGCTTTAAGGAAGCCCCAGGTAAGTATGGTACCTGAGATGGTTCTTGTCTCAGGTACACTTTAAAGTGGACCTGAATTCTTGAACAGGGCAGAAGGAAAACGTAGAGAAATGCACCCTGTATGTACTTAGAGTTTAGCCTGTCTGATTCCCCCTCATCAGTAACTAATCAGAACTTGTAATTTGATCCTCCAGGTGTCAGCTGGCTGCCTCAGCAGAGAAGCTAATTGGTAAACACAGGATGTTAACCCTATGTCTGCTCCCATGAAAGCAGGAAGTAGACACGCTGCAGATTTATTGCAGGATTTGTATCGGCTGTAACAAAGAAATGTTTTTCTTTAAAGGTTATCATGCTGTTGCTTATCTTGTAGAGCAGAGCGTTCTGAGTTCAGCTCCGCTTTAAATGATATTTACTCCCCTTTGGAAATCACGTTGGAAAGCCGAGTCTTGATTTTCATTTGCAGTATGCCCCGCGTTGTTGCTATGCAACGTTCCAGGATTAGGGGGGGGTTGAACGAGAGGAGTCCACTGCACCTGGCTGCATAGAGCACTGTGACGATCTGCTGGAAGGAGAGACGTCAGGAGCACCCAGCTGCTTGTGTACAGTGCAGAAGCTGCAGCCTTTCACAGCGCTCTACCAATCTGCAAGTGCTGGAAGAAGGGGGAGGTTCAGGGTAACAAGCCTGATCGGGCCGTGGAATGGTAAACAAGAGCCAGAGAAATGGCGTGGCGAAGGGCACCAACTGCTACTTCTGGGATCTCGCTCTCCCTCCTCCAACCCAGGCCGGATGCTGCTCTCTGCAGCCAGGAGCAGGGCTGTGGAGTCGGGAGTCTGAGCAATTTTGGGTACCTGGAGTTGGTGGTTTCATAAACTGAGGAGTCGGAGTTGGATGATTTTTGTACCAAATGCACAGCCCTGGTAAGTATTAGACTAAGGAGTCAGCGCTATTTTGCATACCTGGAATCGGTGGTTTCATAAACTGATGAGTCGGATGATTTTTGTACCAAATCCACAGCCCGGGCAAGGAGCAATGGACATCCCTCATACAACAACCCCTAACCCCGGAAACGTGGCACCGATGCGTGACACAGTGCAAATGAAAGCCAAAATTCAGCTTTCTATCAATACGTAGCTCTCTAAAGAGGAGTTTTTATTTTTTAAAGGGACAATCAAAGTCAGTAGACCGGATTAAGTACCTCTCTCTAACTGAATATTGGCCTCAATTCACTAAGCTTATCTCCTGTCTTTAAAGAGAACCTGTACTGAGTAAAATTATTTAAAATAAACACATGCGGTAACTTCAAATGAACATTACATAGTTACCTTGCCATCAGTTCCTCTCAGAAGCTCACCATTTTCTTCTGACAATAATCCCTTCCAGTTCTGACATTTTGTCAGAACTGAAATATATCAGTTGCTGTCAGTTATATATCAGTTGCTGTCAGTTACAGCTGAGAGGAGAACTGATGTGTCCATGTTTCCCTATGGCTCAAGTGGGCGATGTTACAGTTTAAAGCCAATGGGTACCGCTATAAAAAAAAAAGTCACCTAAGGAGAGGGAAGGCTCGGTCCTAATGAGCCCTCGGTGCTGCGCTGGCTCCCCCGTTCGCGTCCGCCGCCGCAGGGACTTCGGAAGGCTTCGGGAGCACTCGGGCTTCCGAAGACGGGCCGCTCCATACTACGTACGCGCGAGTGAGTCATAGAGGGCACTCGCGCATGCGTAGTATGGAGCGGCCCCGTCCTCGGGAGCCCGAGTGCTCCCGAAGGCTTCCGCAAGCTCCTGAAGGCATGCGGAAGTGGCAGTATTTGACCGAACTGGTCGAATACTGTCACGGGGGATCCTGCGCGGGACCGGGAGAGGAGAGGGAAGGCTCATTAGGACCGAGCCTTCCCTCTCCTTAGGTGAGTATCTGACTTTTTCTTTTTTGAAACGGTAAACATTCACTTTAACAGTGTGCTGACCAGGAAGCTGTTATGGGGTAATGGCCATTTTCAAAATGGAGGACGGAGAATTCCATTGATCACAGTGGACAAACAGGACGCAGGAGAGGAAAAATAGATTGAGGAGTACACTATACAGGAGGTAAGTATGACTTGTGTATGTTTATTTTGACTTTTAATTTTCAGTTCAGGTTTTCTTTAATAACATTTCTATAGTTATCACCATGGTAATAAGGCATGTAGTATTCAGGAAACATTTTACCTCAGTCAAACCCAAAGTTTACTCTTCTGTCTTTAAGTTAACTCTTCAATCCTTAAAATAACTCTACAGTTAAAGACAGGCTCTTAACCTCCCTGCCGTTATAAAAAATTGCTGCGCACGGCAGGGAGGGTGTTTTTTGGCTTTTTTTTTTTGTAGCATGTAGCTAGCCTAGCGCTAGCTACATGCTTCCCCCCCTCCCTGCGGCGTCCCCCCGAATGCGCCGATCGCCGCCGGCGCATTAACCCATCCGGAAATCCCGTTCTGAACGGGATTTCCAGGAGGGCTTCCCCCGTCGCCATGGCGACGGGCGCGATGACGTCATCGACGTCGTGACGTCAGAGGGAGTCCCGAACCACCCCTCGACGCTGCCTGGCACTGATTGGCCAGGCAGCGCACGGGTCTCGGGGGGGGGGGGGGCACCCTCTGATGCGGCGGGTTGCGGCGAATCGGCGCGGAGCGGCGGCGATCGTAAGTTACACGCAGCTAGCAAAGTGCTAGCTGCGTGTAACAAAAAAAAAATTATGCAAATCGGCCCAGCAGGGCCTGAGGAATCCTCCGCAGCAGGTTACCCCGAGCTGAGCTCGGGATAACCGGCAGGGAGGTTAATTAACTGCGTGTGAAAATAACTACAGAGGAGGTAACTTAACTAATGAAGAGATAAGTTAACTCTCTCACTGTGTGGTGGCAAGTTTTCTCTTGCCGTATTATCTCCAGCATGGCCTCAATTCACTAAGCTTATCTCCTGTCTTTAACCACTTCACCACTGAGGGGTTTTACCCCCTGACCACCAGAGCAATTTTCACCTTTCAGTGCTCCTTCCATTCATTCGTCTATAACTTTATTATTACTTATCCCAATGAAATGAACTATATCTTGTTTTTTTCGCCACCAATTAGGCTTTCTTTAGGTAGGACATTATGCCAAGAATTATTTTATTCTAAATGTGTTTTAATGGGGAAATAGGAAAAAATGTGGGAAAAAATTATTATTTTTCAGTTTTCGGCCATTATAGTTTTTAAATAAAGCATGCTACTGTGATTAAAACCCATGAAATGTATTAACCCATTTGTCCCGGTTATAAAACCATTTAAATCATGTCCCTATCACAATGTTTGGCGACAATATTTTATTTGGAAATAAAGGTGCATTTTTTTCAGTTTTGCATCCATCCCTAATTACAAGCCCGCAGTTTATAAAGTAACAGTGTTATACCCTCTTGACATAAATATTTAAAAAGTTCAGTCCCTAAGCTAACTAATTTTTTTTTTTTTATTGTATGTTTTTTGTTTTTTTTTAATTACAAAAAAAAAAAAAAAAATTGGGGAGTGTGGGAGGTAATGAGTTAATTTATTGTGTAAATGTAATGTTTGAATATGTAAAATGCTTTTAGGGTGTAGTTTACTATTTGGCCACAAGATGGCCACAGAGTGTTTGTTTACATGCGACCTGTAAGCGACCGGAAGGACGCTTACAGGAAGCAGTAGGAGGCTGGGAGACTCACAATGATCTCGCTGTTTCTGAAAGAAGCAGCAGATCATTGCGGGGGCTAGATCAACGAACGGGAATGGATTTTCCCGTTCATTGATCTCCGGGCGAGCGGGCGGCGGCGTGCACGAGCGGCGGGTGCGCGCGCACGAGCGGCGGGAGCGCGGACAGCGGCGGTAGCGCGGAAGGTACGGATTTCTCCGTCCCTGGTTTTTTAGGGGGGAAAAAAGGGGCGGAGAAATTCGTACCGCTGGGGGTAAAGTGGTTAATAACGTTTCTAGAGTTGTTACCATGGTGATGAGGCATGTAGTATTCAGGAAACATTTTACCTCAGGCAAACCTAAAGTTAACTCTTCTGTCTTTAAGTTAACTCTTCAATCCTTAAAATAACTCCAGAATTCTAAAGTTAAAGACAGGCTGTTAAATAACTGCATATGAAAATAGGGGGTAACTTACTTACAGAGGGGGTAACTTACTTACAGAGGGGGTAACTTAACTACAGAGGGGGTAACTTAACTACAGAGGGGGTAACTTAACTACAGAGGAGGTAACGTAAGGAATGAAGAGATAAGATAACTCTCTCACTGTGTGGAGGTAAGTTTTCTCTTGCCTTATTATCTCCAGCATGATCTTAGTGAATTGAGGCCATTGAGAGGAAATAAAACTTTTTTTTTTTTTGTCTACATTTCATTGTATGAGTTCCTAAGAAGAGATTGTAAGCCTGATGGTCCTCTTCCCTCTTGTGCTGTATTGCTATGATTCTGCCACCCCTTACTGATGTATTCTGCGGTGCTGAGTAACAGGATAATTATTAGTACGTGCCTGTATATTGAAATGAGGCTTCCTTGCCGAAACTGTTCTCGATTTGCCAGTGTAAGAACCAGCTATGTGTGAAAATCCTGTTTCACAAGCCTGGGGTGATTCCTTGTAGACCTGCCCTGTCAGGGGTAGGTTTGCTGTGGTGAAGTTTAGTATATTCCCTTCAATGTACAGTTTTCCTCAGTGATCTGTTTCTTCCCCAACTGAAAGTTACCTTTTGTTTAAAGGGAACCTAAAGCAAGAGGTATATGGAGGCTGCCATACTTATTTCCTTTTAAACAATACCAGTTGCCTGGCAGCCCTGCTGATCTCTTCTGCTGCAGTAGTGTCCAAATCACACACCTGAAAAAAGCATGGCGATGAGGATCAGCAGGACAGCACGGCAAAGTGCATTGTTTGAATTAAAATAGATCTGTCAGCCTCCCTATACCTCTTACTCCATGTTCCCTTTAAGTGGTAAACAATTTCTTCTGTTCAGTTCTTCATACTCCAATGATTTAGGGCTCATTTCCACTATAGCGAATCCGCATGCGTTGTCCGCATGCGGATTCGCACAGCCAATACAAGTGGATGGGCCTGTTTCCACTTGTGCGTTGTGCGGAGCATTTTTGTGTGCAGGGAAAATCTGCACGGCAGAGCAGTCAGAATTCGCTCCCCGCACACCGCTAAGCGAATCGCATACAATGTATCTAATAGGGAAATCGCATGCGGGTTTGGCATGCGTTTTTTCCCCGCGATTTCGCATTTGATTTCGCATAGGAGATAATGTTAATTTACACAGGCAGTGACATGGTCAAAATTGCCCACCTACTACCCTATGCGAAATCGCGTGAAAAAACGCATGCAAAATCGCACCGCATGCGATTTCGTCTGCGGGGATTTTCCAGCGATTCCGCACCGCACAAGTGGAAATGCAGCCTTATAGCAAGCATTATCGCAACCTGCTTACATTTTCTTGTGTGCATATGAAACAAGTCCATTCCACCGTGTTAAATAGACACTGTAAAACCAAAAACGTCCCCTGGGGGGTACTCACCTCGGGAGGGGGAAGCCTCCGGATCCTAATGAGGCTTCCCCTGCCCTCCTCTGTCCCACGGGGGTCTTGCTGGAGCCCTCTAAACAGCGACCCGACAGCCTGTTCAATAGTTACCTTTCCAGGCTCCAGTGGGGGCGCTGTTGCGGCTCTTCTGACGGAGATAGGCGGAAATAGCTGATCTCTGTCGCGTCCGCTCTACTGCGCAGGAGACTTGCGCCTGCGCAGTAGAGCGGCCCGACGGAGATCGGCTATTTCCGCCTATCTCCGTGGGAAGGAGCGGATACTGCGCCTGCGCTGGAGCCAAAAGGTAAATATTTACATCGCCGCCACCGTGGGACCGAGGAGGACGGGGGAAGCCTCAATAGGATCCGGAGGCTTCCCCCACCCAAGGTGAGTACCCCCTAGGGGAATTTTTTTCGTTACAGATTTTCTTTGTATGCTTGTGAGCGGAAAAAGTAAGATGCATAGTCCATAGGCTTCCCCATACTCCTCGGTACCACTAATCCAGCGCTGGGAGCCTCTGAACATACTTGACAAGAGCTTGTTGAATAAGTTCCTGTGGCTGCTTTTCTGTCTGAGCGCAGCTGTACTGCACATGTGAGTACAGTCCATGTCTGCACAGTAGCACAAAGCTGCTTGTGCACAACTCCCGTCCTGCACAAACGGCATAGTGCTACTGTGCAGGTGCTGCCTGCATGTTCAGTATTATTCACATGCTCGTACACAGATGGGAGCGCTGCTGCAAAGATAAACGTTCACATCTAAAAATGCATGCGTTTTGCTTTTTTTTTTTAATGCGCTTTTTTTTATTTTATTCACTCACATAAATACAATGTATGTATTCTTAAAAACGTGAATGCAATCGCTGCAAAAGCGATTTTGTGAGCATTTGCGGTTTTCCTATACCTTCCATTGAGGCGGAATAGAAGCTAATGGTCCACACACCACTTTGCTGTGCGGATCGGAAACGAACCAATCAGATGTGAACTCGCTCATAGAGAATCATTGCACAAGCTTGAAAAAAGGGCAAAAACGCCCTAGGTGTGAACGAGATCGAAGAGGGTCATAAATGGTGCGAGCCAGGAGAACATGAAAAGACACGAACATCTAACTAGGTTCAAGGACACCTAAAGTGATAGGGCTATGGTGGCTTCCATATCTATTTTCTTTCAAACAATAAGACAAGACAAGAAACATTTATATTGTGCTTTTCTCTTTGCTGGCTTGGCGCTTGAGCTGCAACCTCTAGGGTGCACTCAGTAGGCAGTAGCAGTGTTAGGGAGTCTTGCCCAAGGTCTCCTTACTGAACAGATGCTGGCTTACTGAACAGGAAGAGTTGTATTTGTAGGCCTTTGCTAATTGATAATGGATTCATATTGATTGTTGTCAGCAAATAAACCTTGCATTTTTTGTAAGAGGAAGTGCCAGGTATCCATTGTTTTCTCCTGTTGCTACATGCATGCAGCAGTGCTGCGCAGGGTGACAGTGTCCACTGTCCAGCAGACAATCCTGTCTATACATGTATGCCTGTCCCTGCGTATTGCACACCAAGATGCACTGCTAAAGTCAGAAACACAACGTTGTGCTCAGGCCCTAAATAAATAAGGGTGTCACTATGTTCCTCACCTTGTAGCACTTGTGTCCCAGGTTCAGTATTTGTCCTGGACTCTGTTTGCATGGAGTCTGTACTGTATATACTTAGCTAAAGGTCAATTGATTTTGGCTAAAGGCAAGTTGTAGGTGAGTCAGACTTTCTCTCATAGCCTCTCACTCACCCCCTTTGTGAATATGCAGAGCACATATACCTTATCCCAGTGATCTGCAAACTTAGCTCTACAGCTGTTAAGGAACTACAAGGCCCACAATGCATTGTAGCGGTCTGATAGCCACAGTCATGATACATAAAGGCAAATGCATTGTGGGACTTGTAGTTCCTTAACAGCTGGAGAGCCAGGTTTGCAGATCACTGCCTTATCTAGCTCCAGGTTTTCCCCTCCTCTTCACTGCAGCCGGTTAGCATGCCTCAGCGTCCCTTCATAGGTTGCTCATGTCACGTGACCTCTATCTGGCACCAGAAGGTTGTTGAAGCACGCTAACTGGCCGAAGTGACAAGGGAAGACCCGGCACTGGATTGCGGCCACTCTGCTTGTTTACATGGGGGGAGTAGTAAATGCTGCGCTTGGGGACCAGGAGGGCTCATTTCAACTTGAGTAGTGCTATTGGCATTTTATACAGATAGCAATGCTGCAGTGTGAACACTTTGCACTGGCTGCGTTTCTGCAGCAATTGCGTTCATTCTTTCATTTGAATGAGAATCATGGCAAGAAAACAACAATTTTGAAAAATTCCAGTGAAATCGAGCACGGCATTGCGTTTTGAAAAAGGCATTCTCATTCACAGCACCACACTCTATTTTACTTTGTTTTACAATTGCTGTGATTTTTGTCACGATTTTTCATTCAAGTGAAGGAGACTGCGTTTTTTTTTTTTAAACGCAACCGCTGCAGAAACACAGGACAGACTCAGCCAGTGGAAATTGGGGCCCACATTTGATTACCCGTATATTCCGGCGTATAAGATGCCTGGGTGTATAAGACGACCCCACAACTTTTCCAGTTAAAATATAGAGTTTGGGATATACTCGCCGTATAAGACTACCCCTCTTCCAACGCACACCAAATACAAATTTACAAAAATCACGTACTGGTGCTGTGTATGAACAGATACTGGTGCTGTACTGTATGTGGTACCCAGTATATAACAGTGTATAGTCAATTGACTTGTTGCATTGGTCAACTCTCCTTCAGAAGACTGGTCAGCTCTCCTTGTCTACCTGTTTATCAGAGCGGTATGGCAGAATAGATTGCGCTCCCTCAGCAGGGAGATCTGAGAGGTGGTAACAGGATAGGGCGTATCACCCGGCATCAATGACACCCGGCGTATAAGACGACCCCCAACTTTTCAGAAGATTTTCAAGGGTTAAAAAGTAGTCTTATACGCAGGAATATACAGTACTTTGAGCAGCGTTTTGTTGATTGCTTGCGCGCGTGTGGGCTTTAATAATAGAGATCGTATTGGAAGCCCTACATTAGTTTTGTTTTACTAGGCTGGGAGGACACTTGGCAGTTAAGAAAACCATGTTTTCTGCACTGTTTTTATTTTGTTTCTGCGTTTTTAATGTGTTGTACGTTTCGCGTTTGCTTTTTCATAATCAACGGAATACAGAACGTATTTTTTTTTTTTCAAAAACGCACTAAAAGGCATGTAAAAAATGCATTCCTCTGCATCCTCATTGATGTTATGTGCGTTTTTGAAAATTAGGTCCCTTTCCACTTATCACCTCTAGTACTGTAGCCGCAGGTTTGAATACTGGCTAGGGTCAGTACCTACCCAGTATGGAGTTCTTAGGCAAGACTCCTTAACACTGCTGGATGGCCTCTTGAGCGCACCCGTGTGGCTGCAGCTCATGAGCGATTTGAGTCAACAGGAGAAAAGTGCTATACAAAGGGTTCAGATGAGAATTGCGCAATTGCCTTTAAGGGAAAAAATGACGTTCACTAGGGGGAAATGAGCATCGTGGTTTACATGTAAATCGCGGTGCTCTAGTGATCGGCAAAAGGACTGCGATCTGCTTTTCGAAGAGGATCGCAGCTAGTGGAAAAGGACCCTTATGCAGCAAGTTATGCGTTTACAAAAACAATGTAAAACGCACATATATGCATTTTTCACATGCAGGCCATAGACTTAAAGAGAAACTCCGACCAAGAATTGAACTTTATCCCAATCAGTAGCTGATACCCCCTTTTACATGAGAAATGTATTCCTTTTCACAAACTGATCATCAGGGGGCGCTGTATGACTGATATTGTGGTGAAACCCCTCCCACAAAGAAATTCTGAGTACGTACTCTTGGCAGTTTCCTGTCAATGAACCCTGTTGCATTGTAGGAAATGGCTGTTTACAGCGGTCTCCAACTGCCAAAACAGCAAGCAGCAGCTACAAAAATGGCACCATGTGATAAATGTCAGAATGTAAATCAGGGATTGAAAAGATTTTACAATGGGCAAACACTGACTAAATCATTTATACATAAATATATATATATATAATATTATAATAATCCGAACATTTGTATAGCGCTTTTCTCCTGTCGGACTCAAAGCGCTCAAGAGCTGCAGCCACTGGGACGCGCTCAAGAGGCCACCCTGCAGTGTTAGGGAGTCTTGCCTTGAACTCCTTACTGAATCGGTACTTGACCCTAGACAGGATTTGAACCCTGGTCTCCCATGTCAAAGGCAGAGCCCTTAACCAGTACACTATCCAGCCACTACTTGTAAAAATGAAGCACTTTTTTATTACATTACTTTCCTCTTTAAGTTAAGCGGCGAAACCACTAGCATTTCTGCCTAGTGTGTTCCTAGCCTCATTTTATTTTTTCTCCCCTTGTAAATCTAATGCAACAGTGAGGCTGGGGGATGTGTACTCTGCATGCCTCTAATCCACCCAGCTCTCCACACGCATGACTCAGACATGTATGAGATGTGGCGTGCCTCTTTTCCAGCAATTTCACATTCCCTCAGGATTTTCCACGTTTCCAAACCCATTAAGATATCAGGTTTACTGATCTATGTACTGCGTATCTCCTGCAGATCTATCCCTTTCTTCAAGGCTGCTAATGTACCTTCTGTCACCCTCTGTGTAGACGGTCTAAGGGAAAAGGATCTATTCTTTTTCACGTGGATGGACAAATGTTCGAATGATGATTTGGAAATCTTAAGGTAGCCATACACTGGTCGATTTGCCATCAGATTCGACCAACAGATCCCTCTCTGATCGAATCTGATCAGAGAGGGATCGTATGGCTACCTTTACTGCAAACAGATTATGAACCGATTTCAGCCTGAAACAGATCCCAATCAGTGGTGGTGGTGCTGCTGCCGCTTCCCCCCCCCCCCCCCATACATTACCTGCTCCGCTGGTGCGACTGCCTCCGGTCACCGCTGCTCCGTCTCCGCTCTGGTCTCCAGGTCCGGCATGCTTTACTTCTTCCTGCCCGGCAGGAAGTTTAAACAGTAGAGCGCCCACTACTGTTTAAACTTCCTGCCGGGCAGGAGGAAGTGAAGCATGCCGGAGACCAGACCAGAGACGGAGCAGCGGTGACCGTGGGCAGTCGCGCCGGCGGAGCAGGTAATGTATTGCCGCTCTATTGCGTCGGTCGTCGGGCACTCGAACGCCGCTAGCGACGCGCTCCCTACCCGCGGGCGATCGACGGTAATTTTCCGCACGGAGCGATCAACGGGATCGGACGAAATGGATCGAAATTCGGCGTGTAGCGGGAACGATGTGACAGCAGATTCGATTACAGTGATCGAATCTGCTGTCGATCTGGCGGGAATCGGCCTAGTGTATGGCCAGCTTTATTCTTTGAGTCCTATGGGAGAAAAGCGCTTTACAAATGTTATTGTATTATATTATTCTTTCATTAGATGCAGTGAATGGTTGCAGTGTCTGATGCTTTGTCTTCTACTGATTGCAGAGTTTGATATAAAGCGTACTAGGCTTTGTCCACAAAATGCCTATCGATTTATCAGTTCAATTCCCTGCAGATTCGATTGATCTGCAAAGAATGGACATTGTGGGTAAATCAAATCGATGGACATTCGGTTGATTTTTGACTGAAAAGATCTAGGTAGATTGGGGTTGGGGTAGCAGCAGCGGTATATTGGCTATAGTGTTGCATTGTACAACGCTGCAGTTCGATTTATTTTCAATAGTTTCACTGATGGATTCTTGGAAATCTATGTGTAGTGTGTAGAATCATTTAATTTATTCCTGAATCTATTTGCTTCAAAGAGTAAGCGATCATTCTGCCACATTAGACCCATTGGCAATCGCCAGGTCATTAAAAGTGTATAAACCAGGGCTGTGGAGTCAGTACAAAAATCTTTCGACTCCTCAGTATATGAAACCACGACTCCGACTCCGGGTACCCAAAATGGCTCCGACTCCTCGACTCTGACTCCTTAGTCTAATACTTACCAGGGCTGTGGATTTTGTACAAAAATCATCCGACTGCAGACTCCGACTCCTCAGTTTATGAAATCAACGACTACGACTCCCGGGGCCTAAAATTACTCCGACTCCTCGACTCCGACTCCGACTCCAACTGCGACTCCACAGCCCTGGTATAAACCACTGGTCCTCAAGAGATTAATATATTTTGAATCGTGAACATAGACTAGGTATAAAAATCAGATTTTCGGACTACATGCTTATTGAGGCGTGGCACTCAAGGCAGAAGCCTAAAGGTGGTCACACACGATGCAATAAAATGATCCGATTTTACGGCAATTCAATAAATATGATCGGATCTTCCGAAAAACATTGAAAGTTGTTTTTTTTTTTTTTCCCCCATTTGACTGAAAAATTTGATCGGATTTTTTAATTGATCCGGAATGCTGGAAATTTTTCTAAAGATTATATGGTGTGTTAGATTTTCAATTTATTAATATACACACCCTAGCAATTTTTCTTTGAGTTTCTATCCTTTTCATCATAATTGGGGGAAATTGAACATGCGTGTGTGGTACATTGGTCATATTTTTTAAATGTTACAATCAGCCATAAAAATGGATTGCAATTCTTAAATTGAACAGATATTTAAAAAATTGTATGGCATGTGGCCACCTTAAGGATCAAGTGTACAGACAGCATTGTTACAATGTGTCCGCAGTATTGGCAGCCTCCATACTCCTCTCTAATTGTCTCGACGTAGGTATTGGGTTGTAGGTTCTTATTTATTTATTGTTTTTTTTCCCCCAGGTTTGGACATCTTCACTATTCCAACACTAGTGAAGTTCTGATCTGAGTGGAGAAACTGGAGTGTGCCGGCATCATGTCCATAACGAACACGCCCACGAGTAACGATGCCTGCCTCAGCATCGTGCACAGCCTGATGTGCCACCGGCAGGGCGGCGAGAGCGAGACCTTCGCCAAACGGGCCATCGAGAGCTTGGTGAAGAAGCTGAAGGAGAAAAAGGACGAATTGGATTCGCTAATCACGGCCATAACGACAAACGGGGCTCATCCTAGCAAATGTGTCACTATCCAGAGAACGCTAGATGGTCGTCTACAGGCAAGTCGTGTTTTTTGTTTTTCCCACCCTTTCAAAAGTAGTAATCTTTAGGACACCCTCCAATCACAGCACAGTACCCCTGAGGTTACCACATTCTTCTTTAGTGTCACCTGAACTTTTAATCAAACCCTTAGCAGACAGTTAATTCAAGCTACACCCAGACATTTGGTTTTTCTCTGACTGAGCAGCTGGGGCAGTGCCAGGCAAACGACTGCTTGCATGCGCTGCTTCTCTGGCCCGCTCACAGGCGGACGGATTGCACTCCTTCCCCCTGCAATTCCCCCCCCCCCCTTTCCCCTTCCTGGAAAAATTCTGAGCGGGCAGCGGGGGATTTCGAAACACACCTCCGCTCACAGTAGTCCCACGTCTTCTCCGTAGCAACAGTGCGTCACATGACGTGACGTCAGGACGCGTCAGCGTATTGCACGCTGGCAGCCAGATGTAATACGCTGGCACGTCCTGACGTCACGTCATGTGGCGTCCTGTTGCCATGAAGACGACGTGGGACATCGGTGAGCAAGGCGAGTTTCAAACCGCTCATAATTTTACATGGAAGAAAGGGGGGTGTAATGAAATTTGAAGAATGCAGCCCGGGCTGCATAAACTTTGCCCAGGCCTGATCTGGGGTCAAAACCAGGATTCAGTACAAGCGTTGTGGTGCATTGTGGTATAATTAGTTTCCATATGGTGTAGCACTGCATGCAGCGCGTTAACAGTAAAAGTGAGGCATACTTTCAGGTGACTGTGTGCTTTACTGTACCCGAAGCGATGCACGGATAATGTGTGGCCTCACAGTCCCGATCCATGGCATTGCGTTCCTGCTGTCAAAAGGGAACACAGCACCCACTGTGATTGTGGCCTTACCGTTACTGCTTTCCAAAGGCTTCACAGTGTCTTTATAAAGGTGGCCATACACGGTACAAATTTTTTCATCCAATCTTACCAATTCTATGTAGTATAAGGGAACTGCCTAAATTATCATTTCAGTATATTCACTTAATTTACCCTTATACTACATAGAAATGGTAAGATTGTATGAAAAAATTGTACCATGTATGGTCACCATAAAAGAGATAAAGACAGCAAGACGTGGTTCCTTATAACATGCAAGGTGATAAGAACAAAAAGAGTTGGTAGAAACTGCTCACTCTATAATAGGACAGTGCCAGGACCGCCAATCCAGATGCAAACTTCAACAAAGTGATGCCCGCACAACGTCCATAAAAGCAGGTTTTTTTTTATTGTGGGCATATCCAAAAACCATCACACATCACACAACTGACATCTTTCGGACCTGGAGGTCCTTAACCTCCTCAGCGTAATCCGCGGCGGAAGATTTCTCAGCCCCCGGTGGGACGATTTGCACGCTTTTTTGCTTTGTTACACGCAGTTAGCACTTTGCTAGCTACGTGTACAAGCCAATCGCCGCCGCTCCGCGCCGATTCGCCGCTACCCGCCGCGTTAGAGGGCCCCCCCCCCCCCAAGACGCCTTGCGCAGCCTGGCCAATCGCCGCCAGGCTGCGCTAAGGGGTGTATTAGGACTCCCCCAGACGCCATGACGTGGATGACATCGATGACGTCATCCCGATCGTCGTCATGGCGATGGTGGAAGCCAAACAGGAAATCCCGTTCTGAGCGGGATTTCCTGCTTGCTCTGATTGTCGGAGGCGACCGGAAGGGGTGGGGCGCTAGGCTAGCTACATGATTTAAATTTTTTTTTTCTAAAGTGCTGTGCCGCCATCCTGGCGGTTTTAATAGACTGCCAGGGAGTTTAATGTCAGTTGTGTGATGTGTGGTGATTTTTGGATACATCCACAATAAAGAAACCAGCTTTTATGGACGTCGTGCGGGCATCACTTTGTTGAAGTATGCAAGGTGATAAGACGTATGATAGAGCAGAGTGTTCTCTACACGCAGATAGGCACCCAGTATAACAAGTTAGAACTCTTTACTGAAGAAAATGTGCAGAGATAAATCATACACCTCTATCAGTAAATGCGGCTTACTAAGAACAGAAAGGAACACAGAGTGACTACAGGAAATTACAGTACAATAGAGATCATTGCATCACATTACGGATAGTGACATCTTGTGGATGCGTTACTGTACTGCAGTTTAGCTAATAATGTAACTGCCAGCAATGTACACGCATTGTTCAAGCGTACAAAAGAAAAGGCAGTTGATGGAGTAATAATTTTATGTGGGGAGGAACTTTGATCATGTGTAATTGCTGTATCCTCTAGTGATGGTGTTTCAGATCAGGTTATCACCTCCTTGTATATCTGTAAGGTTTACTTTCAATATATTATTTCCTTAAAGGAGTTATCGGGCAAAAAAATGGCAATGTAAAAGACCTACCTGCTTCTGTTCACAAGCCTAATCTGAGCAGGATCGCATGCTTTATTTTCCCCACAAAGCTTTACCGGCTCTGCAATTCAGGCCGTTTGTATTTCCTGCCCTGGAAGTACTATTGCTATTACACTTGCTAAACTTCCCTGTTCTTTTACGTGGAACGCAGGGGGAAGTTGTTTTACAATGCGTGCTGCCGTACATTGAGGTACGCCTGCACACATGTACTGAGCCGCCGGAGGAGGGTTTGAGCTTGCCTTCGTCACTCACAAGCCAAATCCTCCGCTTCAGCCGCTGCCCAAAACACGTCCACTCCCTTCAGCCGCAGCCTCTCCTCGTGCGCGCTCTCAGCACATTTCATCCGTGCATGAGACGCGCAGGCAGGCGGAGGCTAAAGGGAGTGGTCGTGTATTTGGGCGGCGACTGAAGCGGAGGGTTTGGTTGGCGAATGACGAAGTTCAAAACCCTCCTTCGGTGGCTCAGTACACGTGCGCATCTGTATGCGAACATACGGATGCACGCACTGGAAGATCTCTGCGCCAGCGTCCGCACAGCTAAAATAGTTATACTGCGCCTGCGTTGCTAATGCAGTTCCGGGTAGCTGAGGACCTCGAGGTCGGGTTCCCGACCGGAGCTTACCACGGCAAATGGATACATTTCTCTGGGGAACGGAGGGCTCGATCCATCTACAAAAAAAAAACAAAAAAAAAAAGCTACACACAGGCATGCGTGTTTCAAATAAAAAACATTGCCTGATAACTCCTTTAAGCTAAACTGCAAAGACTACACCTCCAGTTCCGTTTATTTTGTATTTTGTAACATATGCTGTCTGCCCTGTGAAGCCATTATGATAAGGTGATGTTGTGTCCTCACAGGTGGCTGGCAGAAAGGGTTTTCCTCACGTTATATACGCCCGTCTCTGGAGGTGGCCAGACCTTCACAAGAATGAACTCAAGCATGTCAAATACTGTCAGTATGCCTTCGATCTGAAGTGCGACAGCGTCTGTGTCAATCCCTATCACTATGAGCGGGTCGTGTCCCCTGGAATAGGTAAGCAAGTCACGTGACATTCTGTGCAGGGGTGGTCAGGGGTTGTAGGGCTTCTAGCCAGCAGAGCAATGCCGGGACCAGCAAGCATGCCAGGAAATGTATTTGTTTATTATTATTAAAGTACATAGAGAAATTCACCCTGGATGTATTTTGAGAGTTTAGCCTGTTTAATTCACCCTCATTTGTGTCTAATCACAAGTTGTAATCTGATCTCTACCATTTGTCACATGACAGAGATGGCAGATAAGGCCATTTGAAAGCACATGATGTTAACAATATGTCTGATTCCATGAATCAGGAAGTAGAAACAGTAAAGATTTATTTTAGGATTTGTATCCGCTGTAACAAATCAGCTGTCAGCCAAAACCCCACATATAAGTAGATAAATAGTTGCTCTACTTACGTATGTATTGCACTGTCCACATTTTGATTTTAGTGATTTATCTACAGTAAAAAGAGAAAATCCTTCTTAGCATTTCCCATTTAAGCGTCGGTATTTTGAAGCCAATTCTGATGTAATTTCCTCCCTCCCTCCCTTCTGCCTGATTTGCCCGCCTTTCACTATAGAAAGTGCATTGTCTCAGCATGAGAAATCCTGGCCAATCAGAGAGGAACAGAGGTGTGGGAGGGGAAAACAGGAGAGAAAGAGCCTTCAGCCAATCAGGCTGCATTAGTTAAGTCTGAGGGGAAGTACAGAAGCAAAAAAGGACTACCCAGCATGCCCTGCAACTTCCTTTTTGTGTACCAAGTTTTGTATGTACCAAATGAGTCAGGTGGGGAATGATCATCTATCAAACACAAAAAAATGAAAATGGGGTTTAGACAGCACGAACACTGGGATAAACTAATCCCTATTGGCCCCTAAAATATAACTTTTATTAAGTCTAAAAAATAAGTATAACAATTAGGGCTATAACACCATCACCAACAACATACATCAAAAGGGGGGAATATAAAAATATTTAGAGCTTCTACCAGCCCTCTGCAGCCGTCCCGTGCCCTTGCAGTCACTCACAGATCCACCGGTCCCCCACCACCACCTAGTTGCGTTTTCACAGGACGCTATTGCGGATGGGAACACGTAGAAGGCTGCACGTGAAAACGAAACTAGCTGGCGGTGGGGGGCCGGAGGATCTGTGAGTGGCTGCGAGGGCATGGGACAGCTGCAGGGGGCTGGTAGAAGCCCCAGGTAAGAAAAAATGTGGTGGGTTTTTTTTTTGTTTTTTTTTTTTTCAATCCTGGCTTAAAGGGGTTCTGTGGGGGAACCTGAAGATAAAAAATGCCACTTACCTGGGGCTTCTATCAGCCCCATGTAGCAGTAATGTCCCATGCCGTCTTCCTCTGATGTGCCGTTCCCCGCCGCCGGCATTATTCGTCTGACATAGCCGAATAATGCGCGCTGCTGTTTCCGTCCTCGGAAGCTTACTGCGCAGTATGAATTCTTGTACTGCGCCTGCGCAGTAAGCTTCCGATGCCACAGGCGGGAGCGAGCAGGCCGGGCAGCCGCAGTTGGACGGCGTGATGCGCTAGACCGGGGCCAGCGGCGGGGAATGGCGGATCGGAGGATGACGACGTGGGACATTACTGCTACATGGGGCAGATAGAAGCCCCAGGTAAGTGGCGGGTTTTTATCCTCAGACCCCCCCCCTCCCCTTCCACAGAACCCCTTTTAAGTATCAATTTAAAGTGAAACTCCTGGTTAAGAAATAATTTCAGCTGAACATAGTTAATGGCATATGTTTCAACTTGCTTACATTTTTTTCTATGTATGTAAATCATGGGCACTACACGTGATTTTGCAAAAACTATCAGATTGGGTGTGGTTTGCCAGTAACTGAATCGGTGCAGGTGTAGAAATACAGAGGCTTCACACAGTTTGTGGCTAATTACTCATGCTGAAAGAGGAAAGTGTCTGGGCTGTGTGTACTACAGTATAGATTCCTGGCTCAAAAAGCACTGCTGTTTGGGCTTAGCTTTAGAAATACAGGACTGGCTTTCAACTGACATATACATTTTTATACCATTATAGCAACAAAAACAAAAGCCCAGCGTCCCCCCGCCCCCCCCCCCCCCCCCTTTCCTCATGGTACCAGTAGAATCTTATGAGCACTCTTCCCTTGTGGTTCTGCTTTGCAAGGCTTGAAATTCTGGCGATGCGGGCCGTCCTCTTTCTCACTAGAGGCTGGCAGTAGAGATCGCAAATTATATTCAAAGAATTCCCACGTGATCATGCGTTCACTCCTGCCGCTTATTCATGGCGGGATTAACACGTTGTGGTGGATTGGTGAACAGGAACATGTGTTCCCTGAGCCAATTGAAGTGCTTGGGAATGAAGGAACATGACTCTAATCAGGAGCCATGTTCATTCATAAAAATGAAGACACGAAACGTTAATATCATTTTTTTTTCTCCTGGAGGACTCCAAGTGCTTCAAGGCTGCAGCAACTTAGGGCACTTCTCAGGCAACCAGGAGCATTTCTGTTTTATGTACTGGCTGAAACGACAACTGAAGCAAGGGATATGGAGGCTGCCATATTTATTTCCTTTTAAGCAATACCAGTTGCCTGGCTGTCCTGCTGATCCTCTGGCTCTAATACTGTTAGCCATAGACCCTGAACAGGCAGTATTTTTTCCCCCTATGAAATGCATAGAAAATTAGTTACTGAAAACAAGTATTGCCCAGAAAAAGTCTCAATTATAATGAAACAAACAAATGTTCTTTTCCATTTAGGTGTGATAAAGTTATGGCCAAATGAATGGGAGCAGCGCTGACAGCAAAATCTAATGCTAAGTACACACTATGAGATTTTCTGGCAGATTTACTGTCAGATCGATTACTTCCAACATGTCCGATCTAATTTACAAGCATTTTCCGATCGATCCCCTATTGAAAAGAACGGCAATAGATCGGAAAATGCTTGGAAATTTTATTGGACATGTAAATAATCGATCTGACAGTAAATCTGCCAGAAAATCTTATAGTGTGTACCCAGCATAACACATGCAAGCACCACACCTCAAATCAACTCCGGCCTTTTATCTACAGAACTACTTGAAGACCCTGGTCTTACACCCCACTAGTGACCAGGCTATTTTTTACAATTAAGGCTGTCAGGAACCGGCACGCCTGCGTATACGGTTCCCGACTGCGGGTTTGACCAGATCAAGCGGGGGACAGCCTTATTCAAGCTACAAACAAGGCTGTGACCCCTAAAAAAAACTTCTTACTGCCACCACTAGCGGTTGCTTGACACGTCCACTCGGCTGTCGAGTGCTCAACACGCAATCTGCGTTTTCGTATTCGGGTCAGCTTTGCGCTTAGGCCGAATACGGGAACGCCACGCACCCACACACACAGTACAGTTGTACAGTAACACAGCACAATCAGGCACTGATTTGTAATGCAAGTTACACTGTCGTGCAGCAAAACCACTAACAGTCGTTCCGAACGATACTGTTAGCCACTCCCACTCTGCTGTCGAGCGCAGAAGTGCCCCATACACACAATGCAACTACAATTTCATATGGTAGTGTTGCTCAAGCATACAATTAGGCATGGACTTATACACAGCTACACTGCAGTCTCCTCTATGCTATGAGTGTTAGTTTAGTACAGCAGAAGTCAAGCTTATGAAATAATAATTTAATATTCCAGGAAAAAAGTGGAACAATGCAGAACAGAATATATACAAAAGATTACAAAAAACAAAATAAAAAGTTACAAAATTAAGAGTTTACAAAGATACACACAAGCGATTTGCTTACCAAAATAACAGGGATCAAGATAGACGAATCTTGGACTTGGGTTCTGTGGACGGACACCGTTCTGATTGGATTATGAGCCAACTTAGCTTAGACCGGCAGTCCGGCTCCAGCTACCGTCAGGAGTAGACTGATTTTAGGTATCTGTCCCCTGCTTTTTATAATGGAATATTTGCCTTGAGGCTGTAAGCCTGTTTGGACAGGGGGAACTAGATTTAATTACATCCTCAGACATAATTTGATTCCCAGAGATCTAACATCCTCATGTGAAAAGTGTATTATAGCACACACACAACAAAAGACTTCCTTAACATCCAATTTCCCCAGGTTAACGTGTATTTTAGTACATACATGAAAAGACTTCCCTAACATCCAATTTCCCCAGGTTAAAGTGTATTTTAGCACATACATGAAAATACTTCCCTAGTCCAAGTTACAGGTGACAAACACATTGACAGTATTGGCCTGAATAGCCATCTCCTAATTAGAGGCTAGGTAGACAGTCCCTAATTGCAGAGAGTTCCCATCTCCCAGTTAGGAGCAGACAATGGCCATTGAATGCAGGGTCAATTTACAGGATATAACGAACTCCAGGCAGCTGCCAGCCTTCAAAGCCAGACTGGCTAGCAGACAATCCCATATGATACAGTAGTACACAGCAGACAAAAATGGGAAAATGAAAATATATTACTGTATTATCCTTATCATAACTAGCTGCTATATTCCTGACAAAGGCCACTGCAGCTTTAAGGCCTCACTGCAGGGCCGTACAACTCCCCCCACCCTCCCTTTTCTGCCCACCAACAGAGCTTTCAGTTGGTGGGCTATGATCACTCCCAGGATGTTTATTTGTATATATTTTTTTTTAAAATAAATATGCCTATTTATTCTGTCTAAACATTTATGGACATAACTTTACATTTGCATGACTGTGTGGGTGGAGCCACCTTGCTCCTGTTTTTTTTTAGATCGTTAATTGTTTTTCTTTTTATTTTTTTCAGACCTGTCTGGGTTGACTCTGCAAAGCACTGGTAAGTATTGCTTTTACATGGTCCATTGTAACACTGCTTGCTTTTTTTTTTTTTTTTTTTTTTTTTTAACAGCGCTAACTTGAAAAGAAAAAAACTGTGTTAAGTGTAACAGAACAATAGCATCACTTTCATGAATGTTCTCATTATTCCACCGTCTGTGCTGAAATCGTAGACTGGCCTCTGTTTTCAATAGATTGATGTCGGGACTTGCTGCTTGCTTAGCTTTACATTCCTGTCAATCGGCTGATTCCTGTCGGTACAGGTAGATCGGCTCCATATCACCTGAGACTGTCGGGTTATCGGAGAAGAAAATTTATTAGGGCTGTTTCACACTGAAAAGGATGATTTTTGCTGAGTTTTTCTGCAATCGCTCACAAATTGCTGCATGCGGTGCTTTTGCAATCGCAACCTCTGCAGTGGGAATGGTTCCATAGGGAGCCACTGCACTACCCAGCGATCGGCAGTCACAGAGCAAACGCCATGGAATCACCCGCAGTGTGAAACATGCCTTAGTGTTCCTTCAGTAATGGTGATTTCTATATGCATGCTGGACAGGATCTCTTAGAGAATGTGACCCTGGTTACTGGAGGCTGTGTGTGAGCGACCAGTCTGTGCTGATGGGTGTTATGAAGACCATCTGTCACTTGTGGGCTTACTCCTGGATGGCAGGTGGGCTTCACCACAAGAGAGGACCCTATAATGCTGGCTGGGTTTCTGCCATGCTGAAGTCATCAGATTGTTACCTGGCACTTTCGCTCATGTACAGGAAGCGTTTGGCTGATGCTTTGGGCATGCTGGGATAGTGCTGTCTGTGGGCGGAGACTTTTTTTCTCCAGCCGCTGTGGCAGGTCTACACATGTGGTGTCCTTCAGATTCATAGAAGCTGGTCAGTCTGTGTGAGCTGCTTACACAGTCATCTGTCTGAGAATGGACTACCTACTGGAGGCAGCATGCCTGCTATACTGTTGAAAGAGTGGTGGCTTCTGGGAGCTCAAGGGTAAGGGGGTTTCATGTTACTTTCTGCCTGTGTGCTATGTAGTGGTGGAAACTGGTGTAGGTATTGTGATTGTTCTGTTTGTTTGTTTTTTGTCTAGGTTGGAAGCTGTGCAAGCCAAGCCCACATCCAAATGTTGTCCAATTATTTTACTTTAAAGGGGACCTGAAGGGATGGAAATATTTGGGGCTGCCATCTTCTTTCCCTATTAAACAATGACAGCTGCTGGACGTCTGTACTGATGCTCCGCCTCTAATACTAAGTCACTGGCCCAGAATGAGCTGCAGATCAGATGACTCTGGTGTGACTCCACTGGCTGCATGCTTGTTGCAGGGCTGTGACTCAGACACAACTAAAGCCTAAAGCTCAGCATAGCAGCCATGGAACTGGCATTGTTTTTAAGTGTATGAAGATGGCCGTCTCTGTATTTCCATCACTTCAGTTCCTTTTAGCTTCATGCACACATTAGCAGTCTGCCAGATTTTACATCTGCTAGCTGAAGAGCAATTTCCCCCCTGAGGAGGCTGTGCAGGCCGTGAACAATGGGGGTTCGGCAACCTTTGTACTTAGAACTAGTCTGCTTGTACCTAAACCTGGCTGCTGCTTCACTGTCAATCCGACGGAGTTGCTGGTGCAAGGAAGTCTCCGTTCATAGAGCTCAACATGCTTCGTGGTCTTAGTTGTGTGTATTTGTTTTTTAACGACGAATAGGCTTTATTGTAGAATATACAGCACATGCAACTAAGTGGAGACAGTGCATAATACCAGGGCAAAGGGTAAAGTCAGTTCATTTTGGGAAATAAAAAAAAACGATACATGTACAACTTGTCGGGCGTATTTGAGTACAAGACAGTCAATCACATAAGGGAGGCTCTAGAAAAGTCAATACATAATAGGATAGTAGGTGGAACAAAAAGCAAGAACTACCCATTAGAGAGAAAATACGATACAAGCATTACATCAGATTAAAGAGAACCTGTACTGTCCGATTTGTACTATAATAAAACGTACCAATCGAGTCACTGATCTCCTTGGTCCCTCTTTGCCATTTCCGCCACTCCCTGCCGCGATCCTGGCTTTAGACAGTGTTTACAAACAAAAAACATGGTCGCTAACCAGGAAGTTATGTATGTATGTCTCTATCATATTACAGTATACAAGTTTCTGTACTCCAGTCTGGGATTATTCAGTTTCTCAGCATGTGACAGGTAGCTCTCCCCCCTCAGCCTCACAAACTGCAACACAGACAAGCTGAAACTGAGAGCAGTGTCTGTGAGGAGTAAACAAAGCATACAGAGCCTGCAGGGGGCGTGCATAACTTGAATTTATTACAACCGAGGCAGCCCATTCCTCCCTGGGTCGACAAAGCTTGACAAAGAAAAGATTCAATATATTACAGAGACAGTGCAACTAGAAAAGGCTGCAGTAATCCAGACCACATTAGAACAGGTATAGGAACTTATAGGAAAGAAGGTAAAAAGGCTGACAATTGTTAGTCTCTTTTAGAAATGCTACTAAAGAGGCCTCCTAGGCAGGTTCCAATGTTCTTTCCTTTTATCCCAAATTTGATAAAACTTAGTGCAGTTTTACAGTAACTTTAATTAACAGGCGGTCTATCTATGCATGGCTTCCAACTAGCAAAGGCATGGGAAATGTCTGATGGCCACTAGCATGCAATGTCTTGTTTAGCGTAGAACAGAGTTTTTTAAATGTGTTTTGGTGGATTTGCATATATTTTGTCAGCAAAGAAGTGTGGGGGTACATAAGATAGGACACCCCATTTTGTCATGCAGAAAAGATGGGGCCAAAAGGAATAAACAAGACCAGACTGAACGGTAAAGGGCGACTCAGAGTGGCATTTGGGTCTGTGGAGCGCAAGTCTTATATTTAGCGGCCTGTGACAGTTGGGTACACTCTGTGCAATGTATAGCAATGGATCGGCCTATGCTGTTGCCAAGTAGAAGATTTCTTAACTGCCTGGGGAGTGTCCACCAAGTCCTGCGCGTCTATGGAGAGATCATCTGCTTCCCATAGTCTTTTAGGCCTTGTTCACATTAGAAATCACAAGCGCTAAGCGCTTTTGAAAGCGATTTTTTCCCTTCGCTTTCAGAGCAGTTTGCGCTTTCGTCCAGCATTTTTTTTCCTTCCTGACACTCAGGAAGTGAACTCTTTGACCTGGAACTGAATAAATACAATGTATTTATTCTTAAAAGTGCTTGGGAAATCGCTCTTCTAAAGTGCTTTGCGATTCTTTCATACTTTATATTGAGGCGCAAACGCTCAGGAAAAGGTGCAGGTATGGAGTTTCAGATTAGAAAGAAAGCTGATCGCTCATGTGAGAACACTCACTCGGAGTAACATCGCAGAAGCATTTTTAAAGCGATTTTAAAAAATCACCAGCAAAAAATCACCAAAAAAAAAAAGCGAAAATGCTCTTAGTGTGAGCAAGCTCTTAAAGAGACTCTGTAACAACAAAAACCTCCCCTGGGGGGTACTCGCCTCGGGTTGGGGAAGCCTCCGGATCCTAATGAGGCTTCCCACGCCGTCCTCTGTCCCACGGGGGGTCTCGCCGCAGCCCTCCGAACAGCCGGCGACTGTGCCGACTGTCAGTTCAATATTTACCTTTGCTGGCTCCAGCGGGGGCGCTGTGGCGACTTTCGGCACGGAAATAGACGGAAATACCCGATCTCCGTCGGGTCTGCTCTACTGCGCAGGCGCCGGAAACTTGCGCCTGCGCAGTAGAGCAGACCCGACGGCGATCGGGTATTTCCGCCTACTTCGGCGCCGAGAGGCATCAGAGCGCCTGCGCAGGAGCCAGGAAGGTAAATATTGCGTCACGGCTGTACGGAGGGCTACAGCGAGACCCCCGAGGGACGCAGGACGGCGTGGGAAGCCTCATTAGGATCCTGAGGCTTCCCCCACCCGAGGTGAGTACCCCCCAGGGGCCGTTTTGTCGTTACAGTTCCTCTTTAAAGAGTAAGGTATGCTGCAAAGCAGTATAGGAGGCAAGGGCTTTATAGATTCTAGATGAAACCAATTTGGTGTTTAGCAGGCAGTTCTCAATAAGGTAAATAAGAGGAGTTCTATATGGTAACGGGAGTTTGCTGAAATTGCGCAGAGAAGGCATGCTTAACCCATTGCCCATTTGCAACTACTTGACTTAAATATAATACTGTGTCCGGAAAAGGGAGCTGGGAACTTGAGCTTTTTCAGAAGGTTGGGATTGCATCAATGGGGAGTGTGGTTCTCCTTACTGTGAGTGCTTATACCAAACCCTGCTTACTTGCATGTATTGGAAAGTTTATCTTTGGGGATAGACCACTTCAGAATATCTAGTACAGTGATGGCTAACCTTGGCACTCCAGCTGTGACAAAACTACAAACCCCATGATGCCTCTGCCTCCAGGAGTTATGCTTGGAGCTGTCAGAGTACTGCAAAGCCTCATGGGGCTTGTAGTTCAACCACAGCTGGAGTGCCAAGGTTAGCCATCACTGATCTAGTACAACATGCTCCTCATCTTTGTCACAGTCCTATTCCAGGAGTTCAGGATCAAAGAGGAACTTTAGCCCAAGATTGAACTTCATTCCAGTCAGTAGCTGATACCTCTCAAATAGATCTTCATGGGGCTCTGTGTGGCTGATATTGTGGTAAAACCCCTCCCACAGTGTGATGTCATGACCATGGCCCTGACAGTCTGCTGTCTGTGGACCTCATTGCATTGTGGGAAATGACTGCTTTTTCCCAACTACCAAGAAAGCGTCATCTTATCTCCCTCTGTGCATAGAACTTTGTCACCACCAGTGATAAATCTCGGAATGTAAATCAGGGAGAGGAAAGAGTTTACAATGGGCAAACACTGATGAAATAATTTATAAATGAATATTGTAAAAAAAATAAGCAATTTTATTTATTGTTCTTGCCGCTACAGTTCCTCTTTAAAGTCTGCCCCTGTTGAGAACCACTTGGCAATCGGTTGCGTCTCTGCGTGCCATCATGTAGTATCTTTGAAATGAAAGCAAAATCCAGATCACATTCGCTGTTGTGGGGCTGCGTGAATTTAACCCTTGTTCTCTTCTTGAGCAGCACAAAACTCAATGATTGAGAGTAGTTTCTTGGCGGTAACCCCGAGACAGGCTTGGGATGGAAATCTGTAGCTCAGAGTGGCAATCCCGAGTTAGAAGCCATAGAAGGTGTGTAATGTGCAGGGCTGCCACAGATCTATCTAGCAGTAGGATTTTTAGGGTCTAAAAGCTTGTGAAAAAATTGCACTGCTTTTAAACAATCTGAGTGAGACAATCTGAAGAAGAGGAGGATGTGGATAAATCCACTGAACCTCCAGCTTCAAAAATAAAAATTCCAGCCAAAGGCACAGAATATGTTACATATCCAATTACAAACAGAAGAAGAATGCACTCTGCATAATAAGCTTGATCATGGTATAAAGCACCATCAAAGTAGCCCATAGTCCAAGTTTCGATGCTTTTTTTTGCAATTATCTAAAGATTATCAGTTGGCCTTTAAAGGTCTCAAAGATCACGCCGACCAAAACAGTACACATTTCTCTAAAGGGCCTGAAAAGCATCTGCTACCCTTGTTACTTCCACTGCAGTTTCATTTAAGTGGAACCAATTAGAAGAACAAATTGAAGCAGGTACGGAGAAGAGTTGCTTGCAGCTGGTTTAGCCTAGCTTATGGATGCAGCCAAAACAGCTGAAATTAATGTTGATCTATGGCTACAGTAGTGTGGTCTCAAAAGCCATGCTTTATTGTGTATGTTTTGTTTTAGTCCATATTTAGCCATCACTGTTGAACGGTGAGTAGAGAGAGACTGTTTCCTAAGAGAATAAAATCACCAGTGTAGGTATCTCTAATATTAAGTAAACCAACTTACAGATTTACTTAGTAGGAAAGGCTGGTCGGGGGTGCATTGTATTGACGGATTTAGTTTGGCTTTCCTCTCTACAGTAGATTCCTGGTTTCAAAGGCTCTCAGGGACCCTCTTCTGGCATTGCTCCCTCTGAGCTCCTGCAGGGATTGTTCAGTTGGTGGATTTGTTTGCCATTCCCTCAAAACAGCATAGAGACCGGTTACTATTCCACAAACCTAACTGGTTCAGTTTATGTTCAATATCTTGGAAAACTTGAAGAGAAACTCCAACCTAGAATTGAACTTTATCCCAATCAGTAGCTGACACCCCCTTTTACATGAGAAATATGATGCTTTTCACAAACAGACCATCAGGGGGCGCTGTATGACTGCTTTTGTGCTGAAACCCCTCCCACAAGAAGCTCTGAGTACCGCGGTACTCTGGGCAAACTGCCACAATGTAACAATGTTCACAGACAGGAATTAGCTGTTTACAGCTGTCTCTAACAGCCAAAACCGCTAGGAGCAGCTACATAACCTGCCCACAGTAAAAATGTCACCATGTAATAAATGTCAGAATGTAAATCGGGAGAGGAAAGATTTTACAATGAGCAAACACTGACTAAATCATTTATACATAATTATTGTAAAAATGAAGCACTTTTTTACTACATTATTTTCACTGGAGTTCCTCTTTAAATTGTATTAAAAAAAACCTCCTTTTTCTGAAAACGTACATGGTCGGTCACACATTCGAGGGACTTGCATTGGTAAACTTAAAATGACCGTAGCTTCCAGACATTTCTCAGGACTTTACATTTCCAGCACCCATGGTTTGGGATCTTTTTCACACTGAGCATTCTGAGGGGAGACTTCATTGCGCTTCAGGAGGCATCCAGTCACATTGTCCCACGTTTGGCTGACCACTTGTTTTTTGGTGGATTTTGAATGGAAACTCTACTCTACCAGAATGATCTGGAATTCTTGAGACAGATTGATCGACACAGAAATGGCATTTTCCTCCAGCAGCTGAAAACTCGGAGCAGTGAACCATTCCTAGATATTCCGTTCTGTGATCAGAATGGGATATCTACCCTAAAGCTGTTCATTTAAATGGTTCTCAGAATCCTAAAGTAATTCAGAATGTGGAGACCAGTCCAGCAGGAATAATTTGTTAGGATATCAGGAGTCGGTAATTGTTCAAGTGGTACTGATGCCGGCATCTATTTCACGCTCTGCTAGGACCATGGCAGCAACGTGTGCACGCCCAAGCGGAGCAAGAATCACTCCAAACCGAATACGTAAAGCAGCTTGGAGGTCGTGCGACATCTCCTTTCATCAGACACTACAGAAGCCCGGAGGACGTCCGATGACATCAGCGCGCCCGCGTGGGACGCAGAAGAGCCCGTCCTTGGAGCGCAGAAGAGCCCGACCTGGCAGCCGGCCTGGCCAGGTCGGGTCGGCCACCGAAGACGACCGGAAGCCTCTGGAGCGGCGGCTAGGGCACCTCCTGCCTGCCACGGGCTGGAGGAAGCCCCAGGTAAGTGGATATGGATTTTTATTTTTTTAAACGTTTCCCTGAACCTTCCCTTTAAGAAGTTTTCAGGAGGAAAAGGTCCCACCCTGAGGCTTAAAGTTTCTAGTTTACTTTGCTGTCCTGGAAGATAACTAAGGAAGTTTCAAGTTTTCTTGTAACTTTCCAGGATGGGTTTCTCCTTCTAAGTCTTCCTCTGTTAGCAGATATTGCTACATTCTGTTGTCCTCCATCTTTCACTGTGCCCAGCGGGTACCAATCTGCTAGTATAGCTAGTTTTGTTTATATGTCTGCCTGTACCAGAGGTGTCTAAACGTTTTTAGACCGAGTGCCATATTGGCATTCTCGAGACTGATAGAGGGCCAAACTAGCAAAAAGGAAATAACATTTTTGCCGCCTGCCCATCTTGCCAAATGTTCAGATGTCCGCATGGTGGCTGCTGCAAAGCGGTGGTGGCTGCTGCTGCTAGCACAGTGGCTGCTGCTAATCAGCGGCTCTTACTGCTGCTGGCAAAGTGGCGCTGCTATTGAATGTTTAGTGTTTAGTGCTACTGGTGCAGTGGTGGCTGATGCTGGCGCAGTGGAGGCTAGTTTTGACAAAGAGGTAGCTGCTGCTGGCACAGTGGCGGCTGTTAATGTATGGTGTTTAGTGCTGCTGGTGCAGTGGCGGCTACTTTTTGCAAAGAGGTTGTTGCTGGCACAGTGGTGCCTGATAATTGCCGACTGCTTCAGGCACAGTGGTGGCTGCTGCTATAGTTGGCCCCCTCCTCTTTCCCTCCTTCACTCGCTGTGTTGGAAGTTCTGTGTCCCACCCCTTCACTGTTTGTTTTCCTCCTCACCCTGCTGGGGCATCACAGGCATCCGTAGTTGTGGTGATGTGGCTGGTGACCTGCATCACTTTGTGTCCAGGAAGTTGTTGCTGTTTCACCTAAAGTCAGTCCTCTATGTCCCCCTCTAATCTTCTTCCTCCTCCTCATAGGCACCAACAGTTGTAATGATGTTGCCTGGCTACTCGCATCACTTGGTGTCCAGAAAGCTGCCGCTCTTTCACTTGAAATCGCCACTCTGTCTCCCCCTCCGCTCTCCAGTAGTTATATAGCATTTGCTATAGAACTACAGAAAAAATGGCCGCCAGAGTCTGCATTGTATGGACTCAAGCGGCCATTTTTACGTAGTCTTGCAGAGTCTCGCGTCTGTGTGAATGCGGCAGCTTCCTGCACACCAAGTGATGTGGCTTGCCAGCCTCATCATTACAACTACTGATGCATGTGGCGCCGTAGCAAAAGCCTGCCTGTTGAAAGCTAGTTAAAGCTTCGGGGGCCACTAGAAAACGCTTGGTGGCCGCAGATGTCCTTCAAGCCAGATTTTGGACACCCCTGGCCTAGATCATTGTGTTTTGTGTTTTGTTTGTTTTTTGTTTTTGTTTTTACGTTGAATTAATACTAAAGGGGGACTAATGCACATTATTTTTATAGGGGAGGTACCGATGTATTCTTCATATGGGGAGGAGCCTAATCTTGCGGTTTCAGTTCTTGAAGATTACCGGAAAAAGACATTGCCAGGTGACTAACTTTGCCTTTCACGTTTAACCCTAAAACTATGTGGGCACACTGTGTAAATCCTGATTCGTTTCTTTTTTAAAGTCTCTACTCTGTAAAGTGCTGTGGGAGATGAGGACAATCTCTGAAGACCGTCAGTGACATGACTATGTACTCTGTACAGTGCTGCGGAATACGTCAGAGTTTATATAAAGGCACATGACAACAATTGATGGAAAGAAGATTTTCCACGATTTCGAAGTCAAATTGACTTATTCAGATAAAATGGAGTTTAAGAAGATGGATTGGATTCTCTTCTTGTTCTTCAGTATCTTCTGTTATTTTTCTAATTGTACAGCGGATGCCGGCATATTTTTAGAATTCTCTATCTAGGGCAGTGGCAGTGACGTGGGCACACCGGGCAGAGCAGGAGTCACCTCACACCGGATATGTAAAGCAACTTGGTGGTCACTAATGCACATTGTTTTTATAGGGGAGGTACCGATTTATTCTACTTATGAGGAAGAATCTGATCTCGCGGTTTCTGTCCGGGAAGATTACCGGAAAAAGATGTTTTCAGGTGACTAACTTTGCCTTTCACGTTTGACCCTGAAGCCACGTGGGCACACTGTGTAAAACCTGATCCATTTATTTTGTAAAGTCTTGAGGCACATGACTTGGTGAACCGGAGATGAAAAAAAATACATACATACCTGGGGCTTCCTCCAGCCCCATCCGCCTGTATCGCTCCCACGCCACCCTCCTCCGCTGCCCGCAGCTACGAGAACCGTGTCTGCGCTGCCGTCAGTCGGAGCCAGTCTAGCATAAGAGAAGTGCACGGTTTGTGTATCTCTCCAGCAGCCGCTGGAGAGACACATAGAGGGCACACTTCTCCTATGTAGGCTGGCTCCGATGACGGCAGTGACAGCACCCGGTTCTCGTAGCTGCGGGCAGCGGAGGAGGGTGGCGTGGGAGCGATACAGGCGGATGGGGCTGGAGGAAGCCCCAGGTATGTATTTTTTTTTTTTTTTAATTTCAATAATCTCTGGTTCCTTTTAATTGTAGGAAATATTGGAAGTCAAACGGACTTGTTCAGATAAAATGGAGTTTAAGAAGATGGGTTGGATTCTCTTCTTGTTCTTCAGTATCTTCTATTATTTTTCTCCTATTATTGAATTGTTATGGTGTTATCAGGAGTTGGTAATTGTACTACTGTGCGGATGCCTGCATGTGTTTTTAGTAAAATCTATTAGGGCAGTGGCAGCGATGTGGGCACACCGGGCAGAGCAGGCGTCGCCTCACCCCGGATATGCAAAGCAACGTGGTGGTCGCTAATGCACATCGATTTTATAGGGGAGGTATTCTACGTATGAGGAGGGACCTGATCTCACGGTTTCTGTCCGGGAAGATTACCGGAAAAAGAAATTGTCAGGTGACTAACTTTGCCTTTCACATTTGACCCTGAAGCCACATGGGCACACTATGTAAAGTACATGCCATTTATTTTGTTAAGTCTCTACCCCAGGGCTGCAGAGTCATTCCAAAAATCATCAGACTCCTCAGTTTTATGAAATCTCAAACTCCAGGTACCCAAAATTGCTCTGACTTCGCAGCCCTGCTCTACTCTGTAAAGTGCCAGGAAAAATGGCATTATATAAAGGCACATGACTTCATTGTAGGAAATAAAGTATTCCATGATGTGGAAGCCAAATTGACTTGCCGTATTTTTCGGACTATGAGACGCCTGACCATAAGACACACCTAGTTTTAGAGGACAAAAAAAGGGTATATATATATATATATATATATATATATATATATATATATATATATATATATATACCTGGTGAATCCATGGAGAAGCTGCATCTTGTGAATTATACTCCTTTGTACCTTGTGCCCCCTTGTACTTTTTGTCTCCCTGTGTCCTCTATGCCCCTTTGTGTCCCCCTTTATGCCCTTTTTTTTGTCCCCTTGTGTCCTCCTCTGCATGGACACAGTACAGGGAGTGCCTGACATTGCGGCAGGTTGGAGGTATTGGCAGGCATTCACAAGTCAGCTACTTCCTGCATTTGGACTCTAAGGCACAGTGACTTTTTCCCCCACTTTTGGGGGAGAAAAAGTGAGTTTAAAGAGACTCTGAAGCGTTATAAATAATTGCTTTTTACCCTATATTCAACATGGGCATGTTTGCCACTGCTAAAACGCCACTATCCTGCGGCAGAATGAGGTGTCTTTACCCCCCAAATCCCCCCCCCCTGCAAAATCCACGACCAACTTGGTCGTAGATTTTGCTGCTCATGGAGGCAGAGCTAATGGCTGTAGCTCTGCCTCCATGCGCGTCTATCAGCCGGCAGATCTCCGCCTCTCCCCGCCCCTCTCAGTGAAGGAAGACTGAGAGGTGAAGAGGCGGCGATCAGCACTGATAGATGCGCTGAGAGGCAGGGCTGTGGCCATTAGCCCTGCCTCAACAGGAGGCGATCCCCGGGCATTACGGAGGGGATTTGGGGGGTAAAGACCCCTCGTTCTGCAGCGGGAGAGCAGTGTTTTAGCAGGGGCAAACATGCCCCTGTTGAATATAGGGTAAAAAGTGATTTTTATTAACTCTTCAGTCTCTTTAAGAAGATGGATTGGATTCTCTTCTTGTTTTTCAGACTCTTCTGTTGCTGGTTGAATTATAATGGCGGTATTCAGAGTTAGTAATTGCACAGATACATTTTACAGCAATTGTACGGCATGTGTTTTAGTATGACCTACTAGGGCAGTGGTAGCGACGTGGGCACACCGGGCAGAGCAGGAGTCACACCAGATCATATATGTTAAGCAGCTTGGTGGTCACTAATGCACTTTATTTTTATAGGGGAGGTACCAATCTATGCTATATATAGGGAGGAACCTGATCATGTGGTTTCTGTCCGGGAAGATTACCGAAAAAGGACGTTGCCAGGTGACTTACTTTGCCTTTCACGTTTCACTCTGAAGTCACGTGGACACCCTGTACAAAGCACGATCTATTTATTAGGAGTCTGTAATTGTACAGCTGTGCAGATGCCGACATGTTTTTATTATTTAGTATGATGTAAGGCAGTGGCAGCGACGTGGGCACACCGGGCAGAGCAGGAGTCACCCCATACTGGTTATGTAAAGCAGCTTGGTGGTCGCTAATGTACATTATTTTTATAGGGGAGGTACCGATGTATTCTACATATAGGGAGGAACCTGATCTTGCGTTTTCTGTCCGGGAAGATTACCAGAAAAGGACGTTGCCAGGTGACTAACTTTGCCTTTCACGTTTGACTCTGAAGCCACATAGGCACCCTGTGTAAAGCACAATACATTTACTTACTGAAGCCTGCTCTGAGTTCCCTGTACTGGCATGCCTGGCAAGCGACATGTTCTGTACTGTGGAGAGGGGAGCAGGTTGTGTCCTTTTGGGCAGGGCCGGATTTACTATTAGGCACTGTAGGCACGTGCCTACAGGCGCCCGATAATGGAAAGGCGGCTCACTCCCCTGCCTAGTGCCTGTCATCCTCCTTCCCTACGCAGAGTCCCGATGAGCATGAAAATGAGAGAAAAGTGACAGCCGGACCAGCCAGCACACTTGCTGTGCAGTTTGGTGGGGGTTTGAGGGTTCATGGAGGGCAAAGTGTAAGGTGCCAGAACGTCTGTGCCTATAGGCTCCTGTGAGGTAAATCTGGGCCTGTCTGTGGGGGAATACCGTGCAGACGCACTCATTCTCGGATGGGAACGCAGCCAAGAAGTTTCAGAGGGTGAGAGGAGCCTATTCAGTCATGACACATTCTATAGATCACTTTCTTCCCCGAGCTCCGTGTCCGCTGATTTCTGGCTCTCAGCCCTGTGCCTTGCAGGAAAGGGCAGTGATGCTTCCGTGGCATTCCTGTGCTAGGGGCGGGGCTGCTTGCCTGAAGCCATTGGACACGGAGCATCGGAGTTGGAAGAAACTGACCTGAGAGTTAATTATAACTTCATTTTACAAGATCTATAATACGTGTAATTATGAACTTCTTGAAGGATACATTAAAGAACATCAGATTTGCTTACCTGGGGCTTCCTCCAGCTCTAGAAGCCTATGTGTCCCTTCCCGCAGCTCCTCACTCTGCTAGTGCCCTGTGGTCCTCTCCGTAGCTGGGAACATTCTGTGGAGGTGCAGAACGCTCCTGGCCACCATAGTATCACCGTAAGCGGTGCGGGCTCGTGCATGCGCTGAAGCCGCTGGCCATGTTGGACTACAGAGGGGACCGCAGGACACTGGCGGAGAGCAGAGCTGCGATGAGGGACACATGGGCTTCTAGGGCTGAATGAAGCCCCAGATAAGTAAATCTGATCTTTTATTTGGCTCGTGTATCCTTTAAACAAATCTCTCCCAAGTTGATGTTCATTAATGGTGTGGATTTTAGGGAAGCAGCAGGAATTTACATACGGGAGCCCCATCCCCGTTTATATGAAAGCCTTCGTTTTCTATCTGCCCGTGCCGCAGAACCGCAGTGATGTCCTCGGTCCCTGGCAGCTGCAATGCATTCCGGGAGATGTAGTTCCCATCGATGTGATTACGTATTCTGTCAAGGAGATGCAACAACATCAATGAACTACGTGCCAGCATGCATCATGCATCCCCAGCATGCAATGCAGCTGCAGGGGCACAGGAAGTCACAACGGGAATTTTAACCTGTGCCAAAGGAGATTGAGGCTTCCATATGGACGTGAGGTGCTATGGAACAGCCTCATAGGTAAGTAAATGCATGCTGTCCTTCCAAAAGCCCATACAATTAACAGACCTCCTTTATGGGAAGGTTTGTTTAGTTTTCCGCACTTAGGAGCACCCAGGTGCACAGTATGACGTACTTGATGGTTGGGAATCCCTTCCAGAATCTTTTAGAGCCCCCAAAACCAATGGGAACACCTGGTGATAGAAGACCACTTCAATCCTTCCATGGTCAGTTGTCCAACACAGAAATGGCATTTTCTCCAGCAGCAGAGAACTTGGAGCAGTGAAGCAGTCCGATGTTCTTGTCTGTTCGAAAAGTGTTATGGCCAGAGAAAGTCGGTTTTTGAGTGAGCAGAACCGAATGTCTACCTAAAAGTTTTTCCTAGAATCTGGAGACCAGTTCAGCAGAAATATTTTGTCAGACCTAGAATTAAATCCGAACGGATAAAACCTTGTATGCGCACCAACGGAGACTCTGCTGAGATGATTGTTCTGCAGTCTAGCATGTGTACACCTAACCTGCAACTTCATTCAACAAGCTATCATCTCAAACAATAAAATGTTCCATAATTTCATAGGCCATATGGATATTAGGTTGCGGGTAGGGATGGGCAATGAGATGCAAAGAATTCCAACTTGATTTGCAAATATTGCAAATTCTGTATGCAAATATATGCAGCTTGAAAATTGACCAATCAATAAAATCTTGGTGGGACGTTTGCATAGCAAATTTACATAATCCTGCATCAAGTCACAATTCTTTTCATCTCATTGATCATCCCTAGGACAGTCTGTGACATGATGGTATGGATTAGCATCAAAAAAGGAAAACAACAACAACAACAAATAACATTTGTAAAGCGCTTTTCTCCCGTGGGACTCAAAGCGCATAAGCATGGCTCCGACCATCGTGGTACAGAGGAAGAATTTTATAAATCTGGAAATGCCAGGCTAAACAGGTGGCTTTTCAGTCTGGATTTGAATAGCTCCAGGGATGGTGCTGTCTTTACTGGGTGTGGTAGGGAGTTCCAAAGAGTAGGGGCAGCATGACAGAAGGCTCTGTCTCCAGATTTTTTGAGGTGCACTCTGGGAGTGACCAAGTTTATAGAACTTGCTGATCTGAGGTTGTGAGAGGTGTGGTGCAGCTTCAGCAAGTCCTTCATGTATCCAGGGCCCAGATTGTGCAGGGATTTGAATGTCAGCAGTCCAATCTTGAAGAGTATTCTCCATTCTACTGGTAGCCAGTGCAGTGAGCGAAGGATCGGTGTAATGTGACAGTGGCGAGGCTGGTTTGTTAGCAATCTGGCAGCAGCATTCTGCACTAATTGCAGGCGACGCAGGTCCTTTTTGGGGAGGCCAGCATAAAGGGCATTGCAGTAGTCCAGCCGTGATGTGATGAAGGCGTGGACTAGGGTTTGAAGATCCTCTGGGGGGATCAGATGTTTAATCTTTGCAATGTTCTTCAGATGAAAGAAGGAAGATTTAACTACAGATGAAATTTGGTTTCTGAAACTCAATTCCCCATCGATTAGTACGCCAAGGCTGCGCACAAGGTTGGAGCTGTTTGTCTGAATTCCCAATCCTGATTGGTGTTGCTTTAGGATAGAGCTGTTTTGATGGCGAGCACTGGCTTTGGACAAACAGGACCTCAGTTTTGTCAGCATTCAGTTTCAACCAGTTATCATTCATCCATGCCTGAAGCTCAGCTAAGCAAGAGTTTATTTTTGGGGTAGGGTCTGTTCCACCAGGTTTGAAGGACAGGTATAGCTGTGTGTCATCGGCGTAGCAGTGGTACGTCAGGCCATGTCGTTGGATAAGTGTACCGATTGGCAACATGTAGATTGCAAACAGCAGAGGGGATAGGATTGATCCTTGTGGCACTCCGAATTGTAGAGGTGCAGGTTTGGACATTATAGGTCCTAGGGATACTCTCTGTGTTCTGTCAGTCAGGAATGATCTGAACCACTGGAGGACTGATCCACTGATGCCACAGTACTCCTGCAGTCTGTTAAGCAGGATTTTATGGTCAACTGTATCAAAAGCAGCTGAGAGATCCAACAGGATTAGGATGGAGCATTCCCCTCTGTCCCTTGCCATGAGCAGATCGTTGCAGACTTGGATGAGGGCTGTTTCACAGCTGTGGTGTTTCTTAAAGCCAGATTGTAGAGGGTCCAAGATGTTGTTTACTGACAGCCTGGTTTCAAGTTGCAGATAGACAGCCTTTTCAATAACTTTACCTAAGAAGGGGAGGTTGGAGACAGGTCTGTAGCTGCTCATAGCATCTGGATCCATGGAAGGTTTTTTAAGAAGGGGCTTGATGATTCCTTCTTTTAGAGAGGTAGGAATCCTCCCTGCTTGCAGAGAGCAATTTACTATTTTGTGAAATGCTGGACCAAGCAGGTCAGGGCATTTCAGCATATGTTTAGTTGGATCAGGCACTGCAGTATATACTGTTTTAATGGTGTTTTCAGTTGAGAGTAAAATCACCATTAGTATCAAAAATTGTGACATTCAGAAAGGTAGGTACAAAACATCATCATCTGTAGAAAAATCGTCATGTGCAGACATCTTGTGCATTCAAACAGTTGCAAGAGGAGGATGTCCTACCATATCAGAGGGTGGCGGTGGTGGGTGCAGGGCAAAAACGATGGCCTAACCGCCGTTTCGCACGGCGGTGCTTCTTCCGAGGCTGATACACGCGTGTATCAGCCTCAGAAGGCCTGCACCCACCACCGCCACCCTCTGATATGGTAGAACATCCTCCTTTTGCAACTGTTTGAATGCACAAGATGTCTGCACATGATGATTTTTCTACAGATGACGATGTTTTGTACCTACCTTTCTGAATGTCACAATTTTTGATACAAATGGTGATTTTACTCACAACTGAAAACCCCATTAAAACAGTAATTACTGCAGTACCTGATTCAACTGTTTTCCTTTTTTGATGCTGATCCTATGTGTATGTTTCGCAATTTTAGTCATGAGCACGCAGTATCTGTAATATTATCAAGGTGGCTTTTTGAGTATCTGTCCATTCTCCCTCCCAGTGACACGGCTACAGATCCCGTAGTGCCGGCAACCTTCTACTCCTAGACTTGATGGTATGGATTAGATTGTGAGCTCCTCTGAGGACAGTCAGAGCAGTGACATGACTATGTATTCTGTAAAGTGCTTCGGAATATGTCGGTGTTCTATAAAGGCACATGACTTTATTGAAGAAGATTGAAGAGATTTTCCATGATTTGGAAGTCAAATTGACTTATTCAGACAAAATGGAGTTTAAGAAGGTGGATTGGATTCTCTTCTTGTTCTTCAGACTCTTATTGAATTATAATGGTGATATCAAGAGTTAGTACTTGTATAGCTGTACAGATGGCGGCATGTGGTTTAGTATGATCTACTAGGGCAGTGGCTGCGACTTGGGCACACCGGGCAGAGCAGGAGTCACCCCAGACCCCGGATATGTTAAGCAGCTTGGTGGTCGCTAATGCACATTATTTTTATAGGGCAGGTACCGATCTATTCTACGTATGAGGAGGAACCGGATTTTGCAGTTTCTGCCCTGGAAGTGTACCGGAAAAAGACATTGTCAGGTGACTAACTTTGCCTCTCACGTTTCACCGTGGCATTGTCAGGTGACTATCTATCTATGTACTCTATGTACTATGTACTAAAGTGCTGCGGAAGATGTCAGCGTTATATAAAAGCACATGACTTTACTGAAGGACATTTTTTTTTACCATGATTTGGAAGTCAGATTGACTTATTCAGATAAAATGGAGTTTAAGAAGATGGATTAGATTCTTTTTTTTTTGTTTGTTTTTTTTGTTTTTTTTTGTTCTTTAGAATCTTCTTTTCCTTTTTTTTCTGTTATCCTACCTAATAATTAGCAAGTGTCCCTGCGTCCTGTCCGTGTGTCAGTGCTTTTGCGTTACTGCGCATGTCCTGCACTGATGCAGCCTTTGGGACAGGACGCAGGAGTGTGTGTGTGTGTGTGTGTGTGTGTGTGTGTGTGTGTGTGTGTGTGTGTGTGTGTGTGTGTGTGTGTGTGTGTGTGTGTGTGTGTGTGTGTGTGTGTGTGTGTGTGTGTGTGTGTGTGTGTGTGTGTGTGTACGCGGCGGGTGCATGCACACTGACTGACGGCGGCAGGACCGAGACCTAGAGCCCGTTAAACGGGCTTAGGTCAACTAGTTGAGCTATAATGGCGATATCAGGATTTGGTAATTGTACTAGGGCAGTGGCAGCGACGTAGGCACACCGGGCAGAGCAGGAGTCACACCAGACCCCGGATATGTTAAGCAGCTTGGTGGTCGCTAATGCACATTATTTTTATAGGGCAGGTACCGATGTATTCTACGTATGAGGAGGAACCTGATCTCGAAATTTCTGCCCGAGAAGATTACCGGAAAAAGATGTCAGGTGACTGACTTTGCTTCTCACGTTTGACCCTGAAATCACGTGGGCACATGATCCATTTATTTTCTAAGGTGTGCTCAGAGTTCCATGTACTGACATGTATGCCAGGCAAGCGGCATGTTCTGTACTGTGGACAGGGGAGCAGGTTGTGTCCTGTGGGGGAATTGGCTAAGACATTCTTCTAAGTCCTCATAACCAAGAACATCATGAAACTTTATACCATTATGAAACTTATCCTTAATGGAAACATCTGGACTGTACACCCTGTGTGTTCAGTAGCATCGGCTGACTGCAGAGGATATGGGACACCTGTGTAGACTTCAGGTTATGAGACACAAGCATTTTCTGTCAATCATTTGTCGTGTACAAAGCTTTACCTTGCCCTGCCTCCCATTTTGGATGTTGTCCAGCCTACGTCTTATTACTTGGGTTTCCAGTGAGGAGATTTTACCTCAACTTCTGTTCTTACTAACCTTTATCACAGGGACTGGAAGTGAAGGTAAGCTCAGTCTCAAGGTCTTCAGCGCTAAAGATATGCAGTATTCCCCTCAGGTAGTCAACTCTGCAGTCACCCAGTGCTCACAATGACACAAAAAACGATAAACAAGGTGACCATCACCAGAGGAAGAAGCAAAACGATAGTCAAATATCTTCAGCAAAATGTCTTTATTGCATACACATAGATAAAACTTGAGTACAAAGCTCACATTGTGGCCCCTTGTAACGGGGACCCTTCAGAAGTTAAAAGCGTATTTAGTTTAGAAGTTAAGTGTGCCCCCAGCTACAAGAGAGGTGGGTGGGAGGGGTGTGCACGTGGCTGGCCAGACCAGGGGGGGGGGGGGTTGCAAGACAACGGAGAGGATGGCAAGGCAGCCCACGCATCTCATGAGGCTGGCGGAAGCTCCAGGTAAATATCAATACCCATATTATAGTTGTCTCTGGTGTCCTTCAAGTGAGTGAATTGGGCGGGGAAGAAGAGGGAATGGGAGGGTGATGGGAAGGAAACTTGGGGCAAGACTGCCTCTTCCCGTCTGGAAACTTGCTTTTAGCGAAGTGATTATGGTTGGGAGGAGGGGAATGGACTATGCAGAGAGGCTTGTGGATCCAGCATGAACATGCGCTAAGTAGCTTTTCCTTGGGTCAGACTAACCAGCAAACTCATGGTGAACCAGAACTCATTGGAGTGTATGAGGGGCTACAATGGTCCTAAAAGCCCCCTTACTAAAATACTAAGGAAAACAAGAGTTTGCTTTCTTAAAACTGAAAGAATTTGCGATAATTCAGGTTGGAGTGAGTTTGAGATTTCTCCCAGTGCATCACTGGAGCTGGAGTTTATAAGTATCTCACTGACCATCTCTACCCACTCACTGCGGCCACCACCCACAATTTCCTGTGTAGAGATGTAGCTGCAGTTTCTGTTCATTGCCTGACTGCATTAGAATGACTGATACAATATAAAGCTAGATGGGATTTAACCCCCTCCCGACCGCCTAAAGCCGATCGGAGGTGGGAGGGTAGGACCACCTAACGCAGATCAGCATCAAGAGTGTAGGGAAGGGATTAGCAGGGAATGCTCGCACACAACCGTGATCATTCCCTGAAGAGACACAGAGAGGAACTCCATGATTACCCGGTTTGCCTGTGATCGCGGCTGGCAGGCTGTTAACTGAAAAAAACCAAAACCGTTTACATCTGTACAGCGCTGCGATCTATTGCAGCGCTGTACAGGGGACACTAGCTGTCCCTCTGAGCGGCTCACAGTGAAATGCCTCTCATAGGCTGATGCCTGTGAGAGGAGAGGAAGTGAACGGATCGACGTCCAAGGACAATTTAGTGGAGGGAAGGTAGAAACACTACCGATCGTAGCAGTGATCAGAGACCATGGAAGGAAAGTCTTGTTAGAGACAAGAAAAGGTGGCAAGATTAATTTGGGTGGTAAGTTGTGTGGCTGTGCAATAACCTGTTAAAGCTGCAGTGCTGTATTGTATCGCTTGGTCACTAGGGGGGTATAAACCTGTGGTCTTCAAGTGGTTAAAGAGTGCAGCTATGATCTATACACAGGCATTGATGGTGTTGGACAGAGCATTTGGGGATTTACCAGCATAATGATTTCCATGAAGGAGGTGAGTATATACAGTACTTTCCCCACCACTCTGAAGTGGATTGCACACTTGCAACTAGTCGGCCTCTATACTGCTCGGCTATCTGAGATAAAAACTAACCTTAGCACTTGGGCCTGGGTCTCTAATCACTAATGAACACTCAGTTGGTGTTGGGGACACGTGTAAAAACACAAAGGTGCTCAAAATTTTCACTGATTGACTTGTGTGGCATAGATTGCAAGTGAATTTACCGATTTTACAATTTATCCACAGATTTGCTTTGAAGTAAACCCGAGGTGAAAATAAACCGATGAGATAAACCATTATATTTATCCTCCCACCCCTAAAAATGACTAAGTATCCCAGGGATTTCTTTTATATTTAAACATTCACAAAGTAAGTTGAATGTTTTACTGTCTTGTCTAATCAGCGGCACCCTGTTAAGTGTTCCAGAGTTAGAAAAAGGTCAATAGTTCATGTATTTTCTTTCCCTGCCCTCAGAAGTTGTATCCTGCCAGGAAAACCTTTATGGCTGTAATTTGTTTATTGGTGATGTTTACTATATTCCCGACAAGACAGAAGCTGTCACTTCCATGCCTAGAAATTAACTCTTTCAGGCAGCATAATACAAGTAAAACAGCCTGGTTATGTTTTGCACTGTACATACACCTTTATCTCATCATGTCACCTCGGGTACACTTTAAAGTAAACCAGAGATTTTGAAAAGTAAAGATTTGGTACTTACCCAGGGCTTCCTCCTGCCCCATAAACATGTCCCACGCCTGTCCTCCCTCGGTCTGCCGTTCAGCCGCTATCATCCCCAGTAACTTTCTCAGTGACGTCAGCCCTGGTCTACTGCGCATGAGCAAAAGACCGGACTGCGCCAGTTACCGGGGCTGAACGGCAGGCCGCGGAAGGACGGCGAGGGACTCGGATGTTTATGGGGCGGGTAAGTATAAAATCTTTACTTTTCAAGATCTCTGGTACACTTTAAGGAATCTTTTGGATTGATTTGTTCCTCTTTGTGTTACAGCGCCATCTAGCTTACTGGTGAAGGATGAATATGGCCATGACTATGAAGCACAACAAAGCATATCCTCTTCTGATGGACATTCTATTCAGACTATCCAGCATCCGCCAAGCAACAGGTCATCGAGTGAGAGCTACAGCAACCCTTCCTTGTTGGCACCCAGTGAGCCCGGCACCCCCAACCCCTCCTCCTTCTCCAGCATCCCAGTCCCTTCCACAAGTGAGTATCTGATGTGCGTCTTATCTGCAGTCCTCTTCTGTCCACAGCATAAGGAGGAGCCTTTATAGGAGCCTGATCAATACAGAATCTTGTGATTTACTCCTAGTACACAGGAACCACTCTGCAAAGTTTACAGGGACCTTGGCTAAAAACTCTATTTTCTATTTGCCAAGCTTTGTGAGTTCCTCATATGATGGTTATCAGCTTAATTGAATGGCTACCAATTTTTCACAGGAACCATTGTGTCTGTGTTACTTTTCACTCCCCACCATACAGTGCCTCTGCGGGGTCTTCCCTTCCCGGTGAGAGTAGAGATGCATTGCTAGCCTTTGGCCAAGGCATATCCCGAGACTATTGGCCAGGCTGATCTCTGATTTAGACACCCAGGGAGTTATGTATACATGCTAGGCTCTCTGCAGAGACGTTTCTGACTGGACATCTTGGCCTAGAACCATAGTGTGTGTAGAAGGCTTCAAGGTGCGTAAACACACATGAGTACTGTTACCCTCATTGGGACTCTTTCCCTTGGTCGAAAGGCCAGGGCCGAGTTCTGTATAGACAAGTCGCTTTGGGCAAACTACATGAACTTTTGCTACTGAGTGGGGAGGAGAGACTTGTAGTGCACAACAGAGAGAGAGGGTAAGGAGAGCAATGCTCTCGGCCTGCGATTGGCTGTGATGACCAGGCACTTTGGATCTCTCGGCGACACATTGGGGTTCACTGTACACATGCTAGATTCTCAGCAGAGGTGGTCCTCATCATCCCTCTCGCCCGAGATCTGTCTAGAGTGTGTACTAGGCTTAAGTGATGCTCAGCTGTGCATCCCTCCAATGTGACAGTTTTCTTAAAGGGGAACTCAAGTAAGAGGTATACGGAGGCTGCCATATTTATTTCCTTTTAATCAATACCAGTTGACTGGCAGCCCTGCTGATCCTCTGCCTCTAATACTTTTAGCCATAGCCCCTGAACAAGCATGCAGCAGATCAGGTGTTTCAGACTTTAAAGGGAAGGTCCAAGCAAAAAAAAAAAATGAGTTTCACTTACTTGGGGCTTCTACCAGCCCCATGTAGCCATCCTGTGCCCTCGTAGTCACTCACTGCTGCTCCAGTCCCCCGCTGACAGCTTTCTGACCTCGGAGGTCAGGGCCACATTGCATACATTTTTACGCATTCTAGCTATTGCAGGAACAAAAATGTACGCGTTGCACCACTAACACGTAAAAATGTATGTGTTAATGTTCCTGCACTAGCGGGAATGTGTAAAAATGTACGCAATTCGGCCCTGACCTCCGAGGTCAGAAAGCTGCCAGCGGGGGACTGGAGCAGCAGTGTGTGACTACGAGGGCACAGGATGGCTGCATAGGGCTGGTAGAAGCCCCAGGTAAGTGAAACTCATTTTTTTTTTTTGCTTGGACCTTCCCTTTAATGTCAGATCTGACAAGACTAGCTGCATGCTTGTTTCTGGTGTTATTCAGATACTACTGCAGAGAAATAGTCCAGCAGGGCTGCCAGGCAACTGGTATTGATTAAAAGGAAAAAAATATGGCAGCCTCCGTATACCTCTGATTTCAGTTCCCCTTTAAGTGGAGGACGACATTCTGTGTGGCAGTTGGGAGTAAGGCCACCTGTATAGTAATCTGAGGATCAACATTTCAGACTATAATGAAAACCTTTCTAACAAGACTATTGGATATCAGCTGGGAAATCCATAATGCAGTACTGGCCTTATTATGTGAGCAGAGTTAAGGTGGCCACACATTACTGTATTTTCCTGTACGATCGCCCATTTGATTTCATCATTTTATCAGATCGAGGAAAAATCGATAGTTTCATTCTGCTCGATTGAGGGAAATTGACATCTGGTCGAATCAACCGATTTACTCCCTCACACAGAATGAAAGATATCCATCGTAAAGGAATCGGCTACCGTTCACATGATTTCTATCGACACAAGTGTTTTAGGGTTTCAGAGCATGGAGGTGCACAATATCATTAACCACTTAAAGTGATCTGAAAGCCAGCATTTCTACTTAGCTCTAATGCTAGGTACACACTGAGATTTTTTTTTTGTCAGATTTACGGTCAGACCGATTATTTCCAACATGTCCTATCTGATGTTTTCCGTTTACTTCAATAGGAAAATGCCCGGAAATCAGATCGGACATGTTGGAAATAATCGATCTGACAGTAAATCTGCCAGAAAATCTCATTGTGTTTACCTAGAATTAAAGATTCCTCACAGCTTGAAAGCTACTATCCCAGAAAAAAATTCTAGCAGAACATCGCTGAAATGGTTAAAATAGATGTTGAAAAAAACAAAACAAAACACAATGAAGCAGCAATCAGGAGCCCACTAACAGAAAGCTCTGTTGGTGGGCAGAAAATAGGAGGGGGGGGGATTCATGTGTTTGCTCAGTGTTATGCCTCTGAAGCGAGCTGATAATAAAGCTGCAGAGCACTAAATTGTAAAAAAAAATAGCCTGGTCACCAAGAGGGGGGGGGGGGGGGGGTGTAACTGTGGACCTTAAAGTGCTCTGAAACTCTGACAAAACATTCAATAAAAATGTGTTTTCCTACTTTGTGTTTAAAAAGTAAAAAAAATAAAATAAAATACTGTTGTCTACAGTTTGGATGCGGATTTGAAGCTGGATAGCAGGATAAAATGCTTTGGTTTTTTTTATTTCTTTTTTTCTAACAACCCTCCCCCAACCCCCGCCCCCCCTCCCCCCCCTCCCTCTTCACCAGCCAATGGCAGTGATCGGCTTGCATAGGCATCCCTCTCCAGGGGATAGCCAAGTGACAGGGCTGCCCCCAGTACAGCGCTGACGTAGATCGCATCGCTGTACAATGTAAATAGTCGACCGCCATCTAACAGTCTCCTAGCGCCGATCAGCGCTGGTAGACTGGTGACAAAGCAGCACGCTCGATCTCCTGCAAAACGCCCCCCCCCCCCCCCCCCCCAGGACTTAACGCACCTGTGGCTGCCACCTTCCCGACACCTATTGGCGTTAGGTGGTTGGGAAGGGGTTAAAGGACAACTGTAAAGAGAGGGATATGGAGGGTGCCATATTTATTTCCTTGTAAGCAATACCAGTTGTCCTGCTGTCCTGCTGATCCTCTGCCTCTAATCTTTTTAGCCATTGACCCTGAACAAGCATGCAGCAGATCAGGTGTTTCTGACATTGTCACATCTGACAAGATTAGCTGCATGCTTGTTTCTGTTGTTCAGACACTACTGCAGCTAAATAGACCAGCAGAGCTGCCAGGCAACTGGTATTGTTTAAAAGGAAATAAATATGGATCTTAAAGGGGAATCATCGCAAAAATCTTAAAATTTAAAAGGCATACAAATAAGAAGTACATTTCTCCCAGAGTAAAATGCTTCTCTCCTATGTTGCTGTCACTTACAGTAGGCAGTAGAAATCTGACATTACCCACAGATTTTGATCTAGTCCATCTCTCCATGGGGGATTCTCAGCATGGCCTTTATTTTTTATAAAGACATTCCCTAAAAATAATTAATACAATGATGCTGGCCAGCCTCCCTGCTCGCTGCACACTATTTTGGCAGTTGGACGGAGCAACTGCCATTCACTAAATGCTTTTAAAAATAAAGAAAACCCTGAGAACCTCCCTATGAGAAGATGGGCTAGTCCAAAATCTGTCGGTAATGTAAGATTTCTACTACTTACTGTTAGTGACAGCAACACAGGAGAAAAGTAATTTATGGCTCATTTTACTCTGGGAGAAATGTACTTCTTATTTGTATGTGTTAAATTTTAAGATCTTCACGACCGTTCCTCTTTAAAGGACAACTGTAGTCACTACAATTGTCCTTTAAAGAGACTCTGTAACATCAAAAAGATCCCCTGGGGGGTACTCACCTCGGGTGGGGGAAGCCTCCGGATCCTAATGAGGCTTCCCACGCCGTCCTTTGTCCCACGGGGGTCTCGCTGCAGCCCTCTGAACAGCCGGCGACAGACCCGACTGTCAGTTCAATATTTACCTTTGCTGGCTCCAGCGGGGGCGCTGTGGCTGCTCTCGGCTCCGAACTACATGGAAATACCCGATCTCAGTCGGGTCCGCTCTACTGCGCAGGTGCCGGAGACTTGCGCCTGCGCAGTAGAGCAGACCCGACGGCGATCGGGTATTTCCGCCTACTTCGGAGCCGACAGCCGTCAGAGCGCCTGCGCAGGAGCCGGGAAGGTAAATAATGACGTCATCTGGTACGGAGGGCTGCAGCGAGACCCCTGAGGGACGGAGGACGGCGTGGGAAGCCTCATTAGGATCCGGAGGCTTCCCCCACCCGAGGTGAGTACCCCCCAGGGGATCTTTTGACATTACAGATCCTCTTTAAGCTCGATAGTAGAGAGAGAATTGCATTGGATCTTGCTTTCAGTGTGTCGGCCACTAGCTGATCAACTTTTGATCAACCACTGTAGTTGATCACCAAATTGAAATCAAGTAATGTGTAGCTACCTTTACACTTTAAAGGACAACTGATGTGAGAGTGATATGGAGCCTGCCATATTCATTTCATTTTAAAGAATACCAGTTTCCTGGCTGTCCAGCTGATCTGTGGTTGCAGTAGTGTCTGAATCACACCAGAAACAAACATGCAGCTAATCTTGTCAGATCTGACAGTAATGTCAGAAACCTCTGATCTGCCGCATTCTTGTTCAGGATCTATGGATAAAAAATATTAGAGGCAGAGGGGTTTGCCATTCTTAGTTTTGTAGTCTTTAGATGGACCATTGACCCACCTCTGTCTCCAGTAGCATATGCCTTTTTGCCAGCCATTTCCCCTAGAAGTTTCTATGGTTGCTGTAGGAGACCGAAATGACTGAGGAGCAAGAGATGGTTGTTGTGTATTGAGACGTGTTGATGGATTGCTGTACAGACTAGCCGGCCTCACAGAGCTTCCTGTTGGCGGTATATTGATTTGCTCAGCACTGAAGATGTTCTCTCCCCCAGGTCAGCCCACCAGCTTATTGGCTGCTACGCACGGTGATGGACTGCTGCAGATCGCCTCCGTACCACCTCAGGGGACGCAGCAGAATGGCTTCAACGCTCAGCCCGCTACATATCACCATAGTAAGTGGCCTCACACCGTCACATGACTTCCTGTCAGATTAGCTGGTCTGCCTAGTATGCTGTGCAGCTGCTGATGGCTTCTGTTCCAATATTTTAACTGTTAAAAAAAATAAAAATAGAAATCTTGTACTACACTCAAATTTCTCAGGTAATATACAGTATGTAATTCATGGTTAAAGATGCAGATATGAATAAATACAAAGTAACACAGCAGAATAGACTAAATGTTATGCCCCAAATTCCTGGTTTATAGGCCTGTGCCCCAATAAGTCTACTTTCACCAATATAAGCTGGTTACATTGTTCATAGTAATCCCATGCATCGCACACCAACGTCCAGCAGAGGTGATGGGGGCAAGACCAAGTAGCCAAAGTCCATGCAAATATCCCAAGAAGCTCCGCCCACCACTTTGTCAGGAACTTTTAATTGCTCCCTCATCATATACACACAAAACTTCTCATAAATTACTTATCGCCTAATTGATAAAAAATAACCTTTCAGCACATTTACGAGCAAAATAATCACTCAAAGTAAGTTGTTCCTGATTAACTTCATTTCAATATTACTTTTCTTACCTTAAAGGGATACTGTAGGGGGTCGGGGAAAAATGAGTTGAAGTTACCCGGGGCTTCTAATGGTCCCCCACAGACATCCTGTGCCCGCGCCACCACTCACCTATGCTCCGGCCCCGCCTCTGGGTCACTTCTGGAATTTCAGACTTTAAAGTCTGAAAACCACTGCGCCTGCATTGCCGTGTCCTCACTCCTGCTGATGGCACCAGGAGCGTACTGTGCAGGCCCAGTATGGTCTGTGCCTGCACAATACGCTCCTGGTGACATCAGCGGGAGCAAGGACACGGCAACGCAGGCGCAGTGGTTTTCAGACTTTAAAGTCTGAAATTCCAGAAGTGAACTGGAGGCGGGGCTGGAGCATTGGGGAGTGGCTGCGCGGGCACAGGATGTCTGCGGGGGACCAATAGAAGCCCCGGGTACGTTCAACTCATTTTCCTCTGAGCCCCCTACAGTATCCCTTTAATTATATTTTTGCTCTTTGTGAGTTTAAAGGATACATCCAAGGACATTAAAAATTAAAAAAAAAAAAACCACTTACCTGGGGCATCCTCCAGCTACTGCCAGCTGTCCTATGCCCTCGCCCGCTCACCACCAATGGACCAGGGTCCCCTCCGGCACAGGGTGTATACAGCGTCTGTGTGACTGGCTCTGAGTCGCACTGACATCATCCCGACTACTGCGCAGGCGCAGTACAGCATGACCTGTGAGCTGCATGCTGGAGCGCAGAAGAAGCCAACCAGCAAGCCGACCTGGCGAGGTCGGCATCTCCACCGGAGGGGACCGGGAGCCACCGGAGCTGCAGCGATGGCACAGGACGGATGCAGGGGGTGGATCATGCCCAATCTATGGTAAAACAGACTATCGTTTCAGAGCCACACAGGGTCCCCTTTGTATGGCTACATCTTTCAAACACAACGTAAAAGCCACCTTCGCTGCACATGTGTTGTGACCAGACGTGGTCCGTGTGTTCTGCAGAGGCCTACATCAAGCAGACCATGTGGATAAGCATGTGATCAATTTTGCAAGACTCTGATTGGCAGTTTATGATCAGGTGACTAGTTGCTGCCTCTTGTTAGCTAAAGCAAAGGAGTGAGTTATGTTGGATAACGGCCAGTCACACTTCTAAAATCACTCGCATGCTTTTGCATGAATTCTTCTCACTGGATTCCTTTAGGGAAAAAAAACCTCATCTTTGTTGTGACTATATGTGGTCAATGAGATGTGAATAATTTCAAGTTGATGTGAACATTATACAAACGTGCAGCTTGGGAAAAGAGTTGCACAAATTTGCATACGTTTTGCATCAACCTGGAAATGGCGTGTAATTGAGCATATCTAGTGATGGATAGAATCCTAAACTGGTATCCCTTGATAGATGTGTGAAAGTGTTCCTGTGACTTGAGTACGGATTGTTCTTTATATACTGTATATTGGCTGTCACCTCGTTTTCTTAGAAATGGGCAAGAGCTCTGCAGATCGGGTTCTGCTTTTTAAATGAAATGGAGTCTTTAACCACTGAAAGACAAGCAGGCGTATTAAAACGTCGTGCTGGAGCCTCTTAACGACTGCAGGACATTTTTTATAAGTCTAGCAGCGCTGCTGCCGCTATGAGTGTGCGCATGCAATCTGTTAAAAAAACACACACAACTGAAAAAATACACCTTTATTTCCAAATACTATATTGTCACCATACTTTGTACTAGGGACATAGTTCAAATGTTGTGATAACCAGGACAAATAGGCAGATAAAATGTGTCGGTTTTATGTACAATAGCAGTGTTTATATTAAAACTATAGGGGATGAAATTGGAGAAATTGTGTGTTTTTTCATTTTTTCCTTGGTTTTTCCCTTTAAAATGCATAGAAAATAAAGTAATTACTAAAAACAAATATCAACCCCAAAAAGCCTAATTGGTGGCGAAAAAAACAAGATATAGATCATTTCATTGTGATTAGTTGTGATTAAGCTATTGGCAAATGAAAGGGATGAGCACTGAAAGGTGAAAATCGCTCTTGTCCGCTTTGGGGTGAAGTGGTTAAAGGGAACCAGAGAGGAAGCACCCTTGTGTATTTTACCATATATATCAGTAAGAACATTAGAGGAAACCCTTACCATGCTCTCTGTTTCATCCTCACTGTCTGTTATCAGCTGTGATAAGAATCCCGGACTGAGCATTCAGTCTGGCTGTGCTGGGAATGATTATAGCTGAGTCATTATAGCAGAGCCACAAGGGGGCAGGCTTGGGCTTGAAAAGACACCAGAGAAGACAGACTCAGCTATAATCTTTCCGTAGCAAAGCTAGACTGAGTGCTCAGTCGGGGATTCTTATCAGAGGTGAGAACTGTCAGATTAAACAGAGAACAATGAAACAAAGAGCAGATTAGGTGTTTACTGTCATGTTCCCACTGATTTATAAGGTAAAATACAAGAGGGTGCTTCATCTCTGGTTCTCTTTAAACTTACAGCCACAGCACTGATGGTTTACTCACACTTGTTACTGCCTATAGGCGATGTGTTCTATGTTGTCTTCAATTGCGTTTCATTTTATTCCAATGCTTCCTCATTCTGGGTTTGAAGAAGAAAGTATTGGAGAGATTGAATGCAACATGGAGCGCATTGGCTTATAGGTGGCGACATGAGTGAGCTAACCGCCCCGCCCCCGCTACGGCCGCAAGTTTAATGGCTTCTTTTGGTTCAGAATGTGTAATCCGAACTATGGAGCTCTCGCCTACTTAGAAACTGTTTTTTAAAGTCATTTGCATTCCTCAACATTCACAATTTCTGCTCATGTCACCCCCAGCTTTGGAAGCTGGAGACTCTTCATCCCTCCATAACCCTTTACAGATATTTTGTTGCTGCATTTCGTTGCATGGAATGATCATTGTTACATTCTTGAGTTCCACCTGAGACATATTGTTAGCACAGCCTCCAGGCCAAGGGTCGGAGTAGTAACCATGTTCTGTGTGATGTTGTAGACAGTACCACAACCTGGACTGGAAGTAGAACAGCAGCTTATACACCCAATATGTCTCACCACCAGAATGGACATCTTCAGCACCATCCACCCATGCCCCATCCTGGACATTACTGTAAGTTTTCTTTTCCAATCTTCTAATACATTGATCAGATCCATCCACTTTTTTTTATTTCTTTTCCAGCGGGAATACATCTGTGTATTTGTCATGCTAAGCCTACTACCTGTTCGGTGAATATAAAGGCTAACTCTGGGCACGAGTGAATCGAGGTCTACCTGCATGGCCCCCACTTGTCAGCCTAAAGAAAAATAAAAGCTTGGTTGCTTTATTGATGTTAAAGGAAACCAGAGCTGAGATAAAATAAATATACTTACCTCGGGCTTCCTCCAGCCCCGTGCGCACGGATCACTCCCACGCCGCCGTCCTCAGTCTTCTCCCTCTTCGGTACCCGTCACGGCCAGCCTGCGATCTGTGCTCATAGGGCTGTGGGAAGCCCCAGGTATGTGTAATAAAAAAAAAAAAAAAAAAAAAGGAGACTGCTCCATCTCTGGTGGATGCGTCAGTGACATCACTGCATAATAAGCAAGCAACGTTGTCGTCCTGAGCTGGAAAAGAGGACAACAGTACTATAGTAAAAATCCTGGGGACAGCCGTCAAAATGGTCTATCTAACATACATACATACATACATACATACATACATACATACATACATACATACATACATACATACATACATACATACATACAATACACACATGCATACATACTGTGTGTGTGTGTGTGTGTGTGTGTACACACACCTACCCATACATGCATATGTATATAGAGATATCTCTACCTATACATACCTACCTGCTCACACACGCACACTCACTCACACACACACACTCACTCACACTCAAGTGTGGCATTGTAAAAAATGGCCTGGTCACTAGGGGGGTATAAGCCTCTGGGGCTCAAGTGGTTAAAGGATACATCCAAAGAGTCTCTAAGAATACAAAAAAGCCACTTACCTGGGGCTTCCTCCGGCCCCTGGCGGCCGTCCTGTGCCCTCGCTGCAGCTCCGCTCCCCGGCGGTGGCCTGGAGTCCCCTCCAGTACCAGAGGCCTACTTGCGATCCAGCGCACGTCTCACGTAGTCACACTGACTTGATCCGGACTGTACTGCGCAGGCACAGTAGCTCTGTGCATTACAGTCCAGATGACGTCAGTGCGACTCAGTGAGCCGCAGACCTGGAAGATGACCTGGTGAGGTTGGCTTCTCCACTGGAGCTGCAACAAAGGCACAGCACGGCCGCCAGGGGCTGAAGGAAGCCCGAGGTCCCTTTTTATATACTCGCGTATAAGCCTAATTTTTCAGCACAAAGCATGTGCTGAAAAGTTACCCCCTCGGCTTGTATACAAGTCAGTGGAGCAGAACGGATGGTGGAGCAGGTTTTGTTACTGGCAGAGGAGCATAAGGATTGTGCACTAGTGATCCTGCTCTTACCAGCTGGCTCCCTGCTGTGTCCGTGCCCCCCATCCCCTGCAGCATGGTGTGCAGAGTGCACAGCTCAAGACTACCTGTGTCCCCTGGCTTGGTGATTGGAGCATGCAAGCAACATGTCAGTGGTGCAATGATCGGGGATTCTTCCTGTGTGGCAATCGTTGTCTCAAATCTATGACACCATCTATTGGTGTCTTGAGACAACTATCATCATTTTAGTACATCTGGTTATGAGGATGGCGGCTGACTTGTACTGGGGGAACATCTGGCCACTGTGTAGGGGGCTGTACTGGGGAGAGGGCTTATATGTGAGTCAATCTATTTTTTTCCTGGTTTCTGAAGGAAAAGTTGGTACCTCGGCTGATATGGTACAGTACATATGGTAAATAAATTTTTTTGTACTCCTCGGACCCTCCCTTTAAAGTACCTGGGATTCTGGTTCACCATTACAAGCAGTATTACTACCCATAGGGCAATCACTGGTATATTGGTAGTAATACTGCTGGTTGTGGTGAACAAGAATTCTTTGTATATAAAATATAACTTTAAAAAAAATATATTTTGGGTGATGTTAACTTCATGTCTACTGCTCATCATTTATTAATATTAAAGAGGAACTTCAGCCTAAACAAACCTACTGTCATTAAGTTACATTAGGTATGTTAATTAAAATAGATAGGTAATATAATATCTTACCCACCCTGTTTTAAAAGAAGAGGCAAATGTTTGATTTCATTAGGGCACGGAGCATGAGACACAGTTCCAACTGTCCTGTGAGCTGATCACCCCTCCCAGTTGCTTGGCAACGTGAATAACAGCATAGGAAATCCCATCATGCTTTGCACAGCATCGGGGGGGGGGGAAGCCTGGGCAGTTTTCTTTGATGGGTGGAGCTTAGCTAAAAATGCAGCTAAAAATGATGCTTTAGTAAGAAAAGCAAAGTTCTGATGCTGTGAAACTGTTAAAGAGACACCAAGTCTTTTCAGTTCTGTTGAGTAGATTTTTAGTCCGGAGGTTCACTTTAACCACAAGCAGAGAGGGCCACCCTGTATTCCGTACCTAATGCCAAACATTACAGGGTGGTGACACCATTCTGATAGACGTCCCCCAGGACTTGTACTGTACCACTGCTTTATGTCCTGTCTTCAGGCGCAGGACACCACTTTACCATGCAGTGATGTCACTGACCCCGCCTCCAAAGCTGGATTGGTCTTGTGATCCCTGCTGGGCTGGGCAGCCTTATTCTAAAGTATGCATCTGTCTTTAGGGTGAGCCCCACCCTCTCTGTGCAGCTTTCTGCAGCAGCACTTCCAGAAGAGTGAAATGAAAAGTCCACACTTGTGCTGACGTTTGCCTCACACTGATACTGTAGATTATAATGTAATCCTTTCATAGGTTTCATTTTTAAAATGATTCCAGGTGGCAGAATCCATAGGGATGGGGGTGCCAGGGGAGCAGTCCCATGTAGAGAAGTCATGACAATCGCCCCCACCAACGGCCCACTCTATTGTGAACCTCCCTTACAAGGAGGTTCATTTTGTTTGTTTTCAGTTGCAGGACAGACAACTGGTTTTGGGCAGACCAGATACTTTTCTACAGACAACCTGCTTTTAGCAAACTCTACACTTCTTCAAGATCATTTAAATACATTTCTTTTTCCCCCTTTTTCTTTGAATGTGTCAATTTACCAAACATGTGCTTTTGTTTTCCCTTCACCCCCCCCCAACCACACATGTTACTTTGCTCAGAATATGGTTTACAGTTTACAAAATGTAAGATCTTGTGTTGCAGGGCCTGTTCACAATGAACTTGCATTCCAGCCTCCGATTTCAAATCACCCAGGTGAGTTTTTTTTTTTTTCTCTCTCTAAAAATGTTCTACAGCTATTCCCATTTGCATTGGGTGAATGCAACACTTGGCAAAGCTTTTGTATAACCTCCCTGGCGGTATGCAGTTTCAGTGGCTGCGTCCGCGGGAGGGATTTTTTAAATGAATGTTAGCTAGCACTTGGCTAGCTACAGTGGAGGAAATAATTATTTGACCCCTCACTGATTTTGTAAGTTTGTCCAATGACAAAGAAATGAAAAGTCTCAGAACAGTGGCAGATAGCACATCAAAAGGAAAATCGAAAAAATAACCTTAAATAAAAGATAGCAACTGATTTGCATTTCATTGAGTGAAATAAGTTTTTGAACCCTTTAACAATAAAAGACTTAATACTTAGTGGAAAAACCCTTGTTTGCAAGCACAGAGGTCAAACGTTTCTTGTAATTGATGACCAAGTTTGCACACATTTTAGGAGGAATGTTGGTCCACTCCTCTTTGCAGATCATCTCTAAATCCCTAAGGTTTCGAGGCTGTCTCTGTGCAACTCTGAGCTTGAGCTCCCTCCATAGGTTTTCTATTGGATTAAGGTCCAGAGACTGACTAGGCCACTCCATGACCTTAATGTGCTTCTTCTTGAGCCACTCCTTTGTTGCCTTTGCTGTATGTTTTGGGTCATTGTCGTGCTGGAACACCCATCCACGACCCATTTTCAGTTTCCTGGCAGAGGGAAGGAGGTTGTTGTTCAGGATTTCACGATACATGGCTCCGTCCATTTTCCCATTAATGCGATTAAGTTGTCCTGTGCCCTTAGCAGAAAAACACCCCCAAAGCAAAATGTTTCCACCACCATGCTTGATGGTGGGGACAGTGTTTTGGGGGTCATAGGCAGCATTTTTCTTCCTCCAAACACAGCGAGTTGAGTTAATGCCAAAGAGCTCTATTTTGGTCTCACTCACAGAATCATTCAGGTGTTCATTGGCAAACTTCAGACGGGCCTGCACATGTGCCTTCTTGAGCAGGGGGACCTTGCGAGCCCTGCAGGATTTTAATCCATTGCGGTGTAATGTGTTTCCAATTGTTTTCTTGGTGACTGTGGTCCGTGCTAATTTGAGGTCATTCACTAACTCCTCCCGTGTAGTTCTAGGATGCTTTTTCACTTTTCTCAGAACCATTGACACCCCACGAGGTGAGATCTTGCGTGGAGCCCCAGAGCGAGGTCGATTGATGGTCATTTTGTGCTCCTACCATTTTCGAACAATCGCACCAACAGTTGTCACTTTCTCTCCCAGCTTCTTGCTAATGGTTTTGTAGCCCATTCCAGCCTTGTGCAGGTCTACAATTTTGTCTCTGACATCCTTGGACAGCTCTTTGGTCTTTCCCATGTTATAGAGTTTGGAGTCTGCTTGATTGATTGATTCTGTGGACAGGTGTCTTTTATACAGGTGACTAGTTAAGACAGGTGTCCTTAATGAGGGTGACTAATTGAGTAGAAGTGTCTAACCACTCTGTGGGAGCCAGAACTCTTAATGTTTGGTAGGGGTTCAAAAACGTATTGCAAATCAGTTGCTATCTTTTATTTAAGGTTATTTTTTCGATTTTCCTTTTGATGTGCTATCTGCCACTGTTAAAATAAACCTACCATTGAAATGATACTGTTCTGAAACTTTTCATTTCTTTGCCATTGGACAAACTTACAAAATCAGTGAGGGGTCAAATAATTATTTCCTCCACTGTATGTGGCCCAAGTCCCCCAGCACCTCTCTAACCCACTACAACCTCTCCCCCCCCCCCCCCCCCCCCCCCCAGATCGCCATTGGCTATATTTACTTGTTCGCGATCCCACGAGGGCTGCAGCTTCCCAATTAGCTTCACTCGTCGCTGTGGCGACAATCGGACATGACGTCATGCGCAGTTCCGATCCTCCCCATAGAGAAGCCGGGTGCTGATTGGGAGGCTGCGCCATCACGGGATCCCTGGGGGGATGTATACCGGCGGCAATCGGAGGGACATAGTTAGCTAGCTTAGTGCTAGCTGAACAATATGCAACTCCTTTTATTCAAAAAATTCCTCCCGGGGCGATGTGATCCCTTGCAGCGGCTTACGCCAGGAAGGTTAAAGAGAGCCTGTAACAGAAAAAATGGCCCGGGGGGGGGGGGGGGGGGGGGGGGTAGTTACCTTGAGATCCTAACGAGGCTTCCCCTATCATCCTCTGTCTCACGTTGGTTTCGCTGGGCCCTTCCAAACAGCGGCCATGTAATATTTACCCTCCCAGCTCCAGTGTATGCACAGTAGCTGCTCTCAGCTCAGGATCAGGCGGAAATAGCCGATCCCAGTCTGGTCCACTCTACTGCGCCAGGCCCCTGCACATTAGGACCCGACTGGGATCGGCTATTTCCACCTTGGCCCATCGGGGAACTGCGCCTGCGTTGGGGCCGGGGAAGGTAAATATTGCAGGCACTACTGCGCCACACCTTGACAAATTGTTGGCTTTGGCTTCGGAGGGGCCCAACGAGACCACCGTAGGATGGGGGAAGCCTCGATAGGATCAAGAGCCTTCCTCCTCCTGAGGTAAGTACCCCCCAGGGGCACTCTTTTGTTACAGAGTCTCTTTAAGAGGCTCCTCAGTGCTTTGGAATGTTCTCGTATCTTAAAAATATAATTTATTTTATGAATGTTAAAATGGCCATACATCAAATGACTTGGAGACCGATCGACTATCTGATTCGACTATTATAATTGTATCTGATAATTGGTACTGCCAAGAGCATGCCCGATCGACGATGTGTCCAATTTCGGGCCAGAATTTGTTGTACGTATTCATTGGACATGATGCAAGATGCGTAATATGTTGGCGCTTTATAAATACAATAATTAATAATAATGTTGGGCCATCATGGTCGATCGGGCGCACAGTGGTAACGGCCCGAGAGATTAGGATGAGCAACGGAGCCCCCTGGTGCTGTCACCCGCTAGTGTAAAATGTGCACACACCCTGCAGGTCCTCTGGTTCTGCCAGCTCTCCCTCCATATGCCCTCTGCGGAAGTGTTGTACCTGCACTGGAACCCATGAACGGAGGGGAGGCCAGTGCAACCAGGGTGCTTGTGAGTTTCAGGACTTCATAGTGGACACTGTTAGATGTTCTTTTAGTACATTTGGGTTCCTTCAGGTGTTAAAGGGGGGAAAAAAGAACTTGAGTTTCAACATCCTCTAGAATTTATTACGCAATATTTGTTTTTGCTCATATGATCTCTCTTCTCTCTGCAGCCCCGGAGTATTGGTGCTCCATTGCTTACTTTGAGATGGATGTGCAGGTGGGAGAGACCTTCAAAGTCCCTTCAAGCTGTCCTATTGTCACCGTGGATGGCTACGTGGATCCCTCTGGTGGCGATCGCTTCTGCTTGGGTCAGCTGTCCAACGTACACCGGACGGAAGCCATTGAGCGGGCAAGGCAAGTCCTTTTACAGAGCATTACACTGCAGTATAGTTACTCTTATAAAGACTTGTAAGGAACTTTAACCCAATCAGTAGCTGATACCCCTTTCCTACCAGAAATCTTTACCCTTTTTTCGAATACATCATTAGGGGGGTAAAACCCCTCCCACAGTGTGATGTCAGGGCCATGGCCCTAACAGATTCCTGTCTGTGAACCTCTTTGTGAGAAATGTCAGTAAGGCCTCATTCACACTCTGCCATCTTTTGCCCACGTTTTGCAGATCGCTGGCAATCAGCAAAACGCTGCTGCCTAAGTAAATAAGTAATCCCATGGGATTACTCTTGCGGCAGCAATTGCAGCGCGTTTGCGATTATTGCCGATCGCAAACTTGTTGCATACAGCTTTTTACCAGTGAAGGTGATTGCGATTTGCATTTGCAGGTGTGAATATGGCCTATCCACACATTCCACAGAGATCACCTGGCAGGACTAAAGATGTTCTTTATTGCAAAATATTATGCAGCGGTGTACAATATATAAGGTTACCGACAATAATAATTGGGTTACAGACAACACAATACAGGTAATAGGTAGGGATGATCAGATATGCAAATTGGTTTAATTTGATGCAAATTATGCAAATTATTATGGCAATATATGCAGCTTGAAAATGGACCAATTATTTTAAACCTGGGTTTAAATTGATTGGTCCATTTTCAAGCTGTATCCATTTGCATTAAAATGTTCATAATTTCAGAACGATTTGCATCTCACTGATCATCCCAGGTAATAATCAGTGACCCACAATGCCAGATCACACACTGGAGTAGTAGTCCTAATAATACAAGTCCACGTTCTTCTGTGAGCAGGATGTACGATCAGGTAGGTGGCACAGGAAGTGGCACCGGTGATACATTTCAGAATATAAATCGGGTAGAGGAAATGTTTTACAATGGGCAAACGCTGACTAAATAAGCTATAAATCAATGTAAAAAAAAAAAAAGCAATTTTATTCATCAAGTTATATTCACTACAGTTACTCTTCAAAGAGTACTTATGGTAAAATAGACACAGCCTGTAATGACTGCCTCTGTCTGCACGAGGATGGATGGGGGGTTCGCGGGGTTGTATACACGGAGCAGTGCTTTTCGGCGCTGCTAGATTTGGGCGCAGCCAGCGCCGCCATACACTATAATGGGAATCAGTCTATAGCGGTGCTCAGTGAGTACCGGCAGAGGACGGAGCCGAGGTTGCTTAAAAAACACAATAATTCGGCCTCCAGCAATCGCTGGAAGCCGAATTATTTCATTCCCCCACTATCCATGGCGGCCTGGAGGGGGAATAGTAATTAAAACGGCCCGGAGGGACTTCCGGTTCCGGCGCCGGCATGGAAGGCTGAGCATCAGGAGAGCTCCGCTTAGCTTCATCTAACCAGCGACTAACAGTCGCTATCATACATCCACCGGCTGGCCGAGTGGGTGGCCCACAGCACAGAGAACGCATCACCAAAGTCTGATGGATAAATACGTTACCGGATCGGCGCGGAAAAGCCTCCGTCCCGAGGGACCTAAAAACAAGATGGCGCAGGCGGAAAAACGCCAGACCAGAGCCTCACATCAAGACGCTGAAGTTAGAGGCTGGGAGACAGACCCTGAGGAGTACGAAGAGAGGCCTCGAATGCACTTAACAACCGCAGACTACCGGGAAATAGCAAAAGAGGTAGCCACATACATTGCTCCCGACCTCAAGGAGATCGTGGAAGCGGCAGTCACGAGCTCGCTGGCTGCCATCACACAAGCCCTACAGTCACACACTGCCTGCCTGGATGAAGTAGAAGCACGCATCAAAACCTGCGAGACAGATACAAGCCAAAACAGTGGCAAACTAGACACGGTCCTGCAGGAAAACAAAGAGCTGAAAGAGAAGCTAGACGATATTGAAAATCGTACCAGGCGTAACAACCTTCGGATTGTAGGCCTTCCCGAGTCACATAAGCCTGAGCACCTGCAAGAACTTTGCGAATCCACCATCCCAAATCTCCTAGGCCTCCCGGGCTCGTGCAGAGTTGAACGCGCACACAGAGTAGGCCCGCCTAAAACCAATGCGTCTTTACCGAGAGTGGTCATGACAAGGTACCTAGATTATAATGATAAGTTTAAAATCATCAATGCCTTCAAGGCACGAAAAGAACCACTACAGCTACAAGATACTGAAATCAGAGTTTTCAACGATTACTCCGCGGAAGTTACAAAGAAACGCAAGCTATTTAGCGTAGTTTGTTCCGAACTTTACCACAGAAACATAAAGTTTGCACTTCTATATCCAGCAACCCTCGGGTAACATCGGAAGAAAACGAGGTACTTCTCTTCAAAGAACCCTCAGAAGCCAAAAAGCATTTTGATATTCCTGGCTCAAGATCAAACAAGTCTCCAAGAAGCTGAAACCTGCTGGGATCCGGCGCCTTATTTTTCATCATTTAGTCTACACCAACCATATACCTTGAATATGGTGATGCGACTCTCGATTGCTTCAATTCACTCAAAAAGAAGCTATGGAGGGGGGAGTGAAGAACGCTTCCTACTGGGAAGAAGTGGAGTCAATGCCGAGGAAAGGCTCATGCTATCAGGACAGTGAGTATGCCCCTAGTTTTACTAGGAGACATCACAACGTACAACTTTCTTCAAGTTCTTGTTTAAATTGTAAACTGTTTATTTTCAGGGGATGTTTTGATAGATTAAGGGGGTATAATTTTCTGGGATCTCTCTTTGCTCTCTCTCAGGGGTATGACGCAGGCTCGCCATATTATCATTACTGTCTGATGCTGCCTATGCCTTTTACCACACACTGACCTAAATCATCATGGCAATTAAAATAATATCTTGGAATGTCAAGGGCCTTCGATCACCTATTAAAAGGGGACAGGTACTTAGACATCTTAAAAAGCTAAATGCGGATATAGCATTATTGCAAGAAACGCATTTAGGCCAAAACGAAATCAATTACATGAGGAAAAAATGGGTGGCACATAGTGTGGGGTCTCCCGCAAAAGGGAAGAAAGCGGGCACCATGATATTTTTTATTTTTTTTTATCAAACCAAGTTTATTAACGTATTCAAGGCACAACAGAGAAAACCATAATTCAGACTTATATCTAGTTGCAAAAGAAATAAAGAGTACTTTTTGTGTGAACGATTTGGAGCTTCTAGATCATCATCATAGAACATATTACTAAAGAGATGTGTATATATTTTACAGATAGAAAATGTTACATTCCACCAGATTCTTATCGAAATAATCTATCCCTAATCAAGTCAAAGTCAACCACCTCAGGGGTATCCAACCATTTATCCCAAATATTCTCAAACCGAGCCCCATAACCTCTATGCATATGTACTATTTTTTCCAGCTTAAGATACTCATTGAGTTGTTTAACCCATTGCGTGTAAGTAGGAGGAGTTTCATCTATCCAATGCTTAAGAATTAATAGCCTCGCCTGAAAGATACTTCTATGAATTGCAATAAGGGATACTTGTTTGGGGTCAGAAAGATCAGTCGCACTAAGAATACATGTATTGACATCATTCACTAGAGCTTTTTTTGTTCCAGACCACTTCCCTAAATAATTTGTCAATTACTTTAAAAATCCTTGATGGAAGCCAAATAGGAGAGTTGTGGATGATATATAATATTTTGGGCATTAGGACCATTTTAACCAGGTTAACCCTGGCAACTACTGATAATGGTAGTTTGGCCCAAGCAGATATTTTACTCCTACAATGTTCAATCAATGGGCCTACATTTAATTTTTCAAACTGGGTAGGGGTCTGCGGATATTATAATACCCAAATACCGAAAGGATGATACAATATTTAATTTAAGTTGTGATACATATTGGGGCATTACCCAGGGGTCCAGGGGCATCAGACAGGACTTATCCCAGTTTACCGTTAGGCCAGAATAAAAGCCAAATTTTTCTAAAACCTGTATACAGCACAGCAACGACTCATGTGCGTCATCTAAAAATATTAACGTGTCATCCGCATATAATGACACTTTCTCCTCTAAATCCCCAAATTTAAACCCTTTAATCCCAGTAGAGGCCCTTATACGTTCCGCTAACGGTTCTATTGCAATTGCAAATAATAGGGGGGAGAGAGGACACCCCTGCCTCGTTCCCCTAGAGAGAGGTATTTTATCTGATGTCAGTCCATTGGCCGCAACACATGCTATAGGATGTTGATAAAGCATTTTGGACCCATTTGATAAAATTAGGCCCAAATCCCATTTTCTTTAGTATAGTAAATAAGTAACCCCATTCCACACTGTCAAATGCTTTAGCAATGTCCAATGACAGAACTGCTCTATTACCCGCATCCTTGGAAGGTACTTGCATATTTAAATAGACCCTCCTAATATTAACTGCTGTAGATTTTAGAGGAATAAATCCTGTTTGATCGGTATGTATCAATTTCGTTATTACTTGCGATAGCCTAATAGCCAAGACTTTTGCAATAATTTTAATGTCTGACGTGAGAAGGGAGATGGGTCTATATGAACCAGCTTGCAGAGGGTTCTTGTCTGGTTTCAAGATTAAAATGATAAGTGCTTCCATTAGCGAAGGTGGAAATGCATTCTCATTAATCGCAGTTTGGAGCATATCCATTAATCTGGGAACCAGAGTTTCAGAGTACTGTTTGTAAATCTCCATAGGGAGCCCATCTAACCCCGGTGCTTTATGATTATCAAAGGACTCTATAGCAATCACCAATTCAGCTAGAACTGGTAGGGTTATCTCTTCTAAATAAGCATCTAAATCAGATTGCATATATTGTACTTTGGAGGTATATAATTCCGTGTAAAAGGATTTTAGTTCTGCTAAGATTTCAGAGTTATTAGTTAACAGCTGGTTGTTTGAGGTTTGTAAACCTGAAATAAAATTATTATTTCGTTGGGCTTTGATTATTGTTGCTAATAGATGTCCTGTCTGATCCCCCTGCTCAAAAAAGGCCTGCTTCAAGAAAAATCGTTTTTTTCGTTGCTTTTTGTAGTTGTGTCTCCTGATATTCTTCCTGGGCTTGCATCCACAACTCCCTATTTTGGTCTACCGGTAGCGTAACAAAACAAGCTTCAGCGTCCAGCACTTTTATCCTAAGCGACTCCTCCCACTTTTTATTTTTAGATTTAATTTTATTGATTTCCCTAGAGAACAGCCCCCTTACAAAGGCCTTAAATGTATCCCATAACCATGTTTTAGATTCAGGAGTATCATTGGTATGGAAGAAGAATTCTATTTCTTTAGCGATATAGTCATGCGATTGAATTAAATCTAGCCAGTGGGCATTTAGTTTCCATATCTTCCTAGTATTTGGGGTAAGACAGTCAGTGGCAAATTTAACTAATAAGGGAGAATGGTCTGAAAGCCCCCTGGCCATATACTCAATTTCTCGCACTTGATTCAGAAGGATTGAGTTACCTATGGCAAGATCAATGCGAGAAAGTGACATATGAGTTTTACTAAAGCATGAAAATTCTTGCTGCTGCGGGTGTTTATACCTCCATAAATCGAATAGATTAACTTCTTGCAATATTCTGGCTAGTCTAGTCGGTTTAGTTAAGAGGGGATCTGCATTAAGTTTGTCTAATAAGGGATTTAAATAGCAATTAAAATCACCCAGGATTAAAGTAGGAGTAGAGGGCTTATCTCGCAGGAAATCCAGCACTGGTTTTAAAGGAGTGGATGAATATGGAGGAGGGATATATAGGCCCACAAGAATGTATTCTTTTCTATAAAGGAGACAGTGCACTATTATAAATCTTCCCTCAGGATCACAAATCTCTGTAATTAATTCAAATTCTATTTTAGAGTGAACAAGAAGAGATACTCCCCTTGCATATACTGAATGTGTAGAGTGAGCCGCATAGGATGCCCATTTACGCTTCATCCATTTAACTGTTTCACAAGTCAAATGTGTTTCTTGAAGACAGTAAATGGCCGGAGCATATTGATTGATATAGGTAAAAATAGCTTGACGTTTAGTTGGATCAGACATCCCCCTAACATTCCAACTCAGACATTTTATGACTACCGCCATTTTACTTTGCCCATTAGTAAACCCTCAGAACCATCATCTTCCGAATATACATGTACAGTAAGCCCATAAATGTTTCACACATGTTATCATAGTATAAGGATCCGCCACCCATTGTGCCTTCATTGAAAGGAATATTAGCATTTATCAAACATTTAACCCTAAAACGTGCAACTTTTAAACTATAAACCTCAAACTTAAACAGTTTCTGTATCTTCCAGCACTCAGTCGGAAGCATACACACATCTATAATTGTAAACCAAACTACAATCAGGAGAATTAGCATCAGAAAAGCTAGTAGTATCAATCTGGGTGTACATAAAGCACAACTTATTCAGATAAATGACGCTATGTCTCCCTCTTGTGGCAATAAAAAGGATATCTGTGTAAAAGACCATAAAGTAGCTCATAAAAGAATAAGCAAAATCATTTTTTAAAGGGGAAAAAACCTCAAGAGCCATCTAAATGCCCTTAACGTACATACATAACTATTAAAGACAGACCAGTTAGTATAATGCGTAGGCAAACAAATCAGTTTTGTTGATCTTGCTCAGGATTTTTCTTAATATGCTGTTCATTACGATCCAGCCACTGTAAGGCCTCCTTGGCAGAGAGAAAGAAGTGAGTTTCACTATTGTGGATAACTTTAAGCTTCGCAGGATACAACATTGCATATTGCAATTTTAATCCTTGCAGCCGTTTAACATCCAAAAATTTGGCTCTTGGCGCTGTACCTCATTAGAAAAATCAGGATACAAGGAGACTTTGTGACCTTCACATAGGAGGTTACCCATATCTCTTGCTTTTCTCAAGATAATTTCTCTGTCCTTATAGTGCAGAAGTTGTCGCAAGTATTGGGCGAGGTCTAGCTCCTGGGGGAGGCGGGCGGCCAGGCACTCTATGAGCTCTTTCAACTGCAAATAACTTAGAAAGTGAGTCCAGACCAAATGTTTCAGCAAACCAATTTTCCACAAATTCTGTTGGGGTATTCTTTTCCAGCTTCTCGGGAAGCCCCACTATACGTATATTGTTACGGCGTAGCCTGTTCTCTAGGTCATCTGTCTTATCAGTGTTTGCATATGCATGGGAAATCACTCTTTGAAGATCTCTTAACGCAGGCTCTATTTTGTCTTCAATGTCACTGACTCTCTTTTCAACATCAGTTGTTCTTTGTCGCATATTAGCCATATCTTGACGGAGTAAACATATTTCTTCTTTAAGTCCCCCGGTTTGCTGGGTGAGAGTAGTGATAGAGTCATTACAAACAGTTAAGCAGGCCATACACTGGCTCGATTCACGGCCGTTTCGACAGCAGATCCGATCCTGGGATCGGATCTGCTGCCAATCGCTTGCGCTAAACGCACCCGCCGATCCGATTCCCTCCCGAAATCGGATCGGACCGTCGATCGCGCCGTGCGGGAAATTACCCTCGATCGCCCGGCGGTAGGAGCGCGTCGCTTGCGGCGTACGATTCGGGCCCGATCCGAGCATGTATACATTACCTGAAGCTGGCTCCGGGGTCCTCTTCTCCTCGCTGCACCGCATTTCCGCATGTCCCAGTGTACGCTTATACTTCCTGTGTCACTCCGGTGACCAGGAAGTTGAAATAGAGGGCGCTCTATTTGAACTTCCTGGTCACGGAGTAACACAGGAAGCGCCGGGATGGAGCAAGAACAGCGGTGCGGTGCAGTGCGGAGAAGATGCCCGGGAGCCAGCCTCAGGTAATGTATACGGGGGGGGGGGACAGGCGGCAGGAGCAGCTGAACAGATTGTGATCGGTTTCAGGCTGAAATCGATTCACAATCTGTTTGCAGTAAAGGCAGCCATACGATCCCTATCTGATCAGATTCGATCAGATGGGGATCTGTCAGCTGGTCGATCTAATGGCACATCGACCAGTGTATGGCCACCTTTACAGCCCTCAGAATATCAGCAAGAGTGGGCTCTTTATCTGTGACCTTGTTATCTTGTGAAGAAACAGGAGCTTGTGTAAACGCAGGGGTGGAAGCCTGCAAATCTGTTAAAGCTGGTGTTTGTACAATTGCAGGAGTGGAGACATGTGAGTCTATGGGAGTAGGAGCCTGTATGTCTGCGTTCATTTCTCCCTCTACATTCCAATCACCACCCTGTGCTTTGTCACGGTTAACTTCCCCTGCCTGCCATCCATCCTCCCCCTCCTCAGAATCAGCTTCAGGGGTTGATATAGTGTGTGGCTCACCCTTTGGAGGATTCCTGGCGAACTTTTCCAGTCTGGCCGCCACCTCCCTTGCCTTATCTCCCTCCTGCGTAGCTCTGGTAGGATAGCGTGGTGGTAATGGCATCACTCCTGCGCCATCTTGCTTCTTCCCGACCTCATCTGCTCCGACCTCCTCCTTCTTTCCCCGCATCTTGGTAGGTCTCAGCTGCCTTGCTAAAGGTACAGTGGATGTATTGAGCTCCTTTAGGGCTTCAGATGGCGTCTCCTCAGGATATCTGAGCTACTTAGCCAGGATCAAAGTGGGAGCTTCAGCGAGACACAGCCTCTCACATTGCCGTTAGGCCACGCCCCCGGGCACCATGATATTAATAAGTAAAACAGTGGGAGCCGAGATATTGGATATTGCGCATGATGATGAAGGTCGCTGGACATATGTATTGCTGCAACTTCCGGGGGAAACCCTGGGTATTTTAAATGTCTATGGCCCAAACATAGAAATTCGCTCCTTCTTAAAAACATTACAATGGAAAATCTCTAGTCTGCCAGGGGGAAACTTGATATTAGGTGGTGATTGGAATGAGGTAATGTCACATGTAGAAGACAGATCCACACGTGGGGCACGGCCTCTGCAGTCTTCCCAGGGAATAACTTCTCTCTCGGAAATGATTGAATCACTATCCTTTATAGATGCGTGGCGCTATCTTCACCCATATGATAGAGAATACTCTTTTTATTCCCACGTACATCAATCACAATCTCGCATAGACTATTTATTTCTTCCTCCTTCCATGACTACTAGATTACAGGACGCCGAGATACATGATCTCGTTATTTCGGATCATGCTCCCGTCTCCATAACTCTAAATGAAGCGATACCACGCGGCACCGACATAATCTGGCGCTTTCCTCAATTCTTATATGGAGATGAAGGCTTTCATCAACTCTTGTCTAATTGGTGGGCAGAATATATGTATGATAACAGAGCACATATATCTAACCCTGTTCTACTATGGGAAACTGCAAAGGCTGTCCTCAGGGGGAAAATAATATTGTACGTCAAAGGAAAAAAAAACAAGAGCGAGACACAATATAGACAAGCACTGATCACAGTAAGAACCGCATATACATTATATACTCTAACCCCTACAGAGGAAAATAGAAAAGAGTGGCTAGAAGCAAAAAAATCCTTAGATACGTGGGCAAAAGCAAGGGAACAACATGCAAAATCATATAAAGACCTATACATGCACAAATTTGGAAGTAAATCAGGCAGACTTCTAGCGAGACTTGCTGGGGGGGATTCACTATCCTCACGCATATATAGGCTCAAGGACAAAAACAATGTCATTGTGCATCACCCTAAAGACATTAATGAAATATTTGCAGACTACTATAGTACATTCTACAAAAATCCAATAACCCCTGACCCCTCATCCACACACTCCATACTTTCCAGTGTATGCTTACCAAAACTAACAGAAACACAATTAGATCTGCTAAACGCCCCGATAACAACAGAAGAAGTAAGAGCCACGATAACTAATCTCCACAACGGCAAAGCCCCAGGGCCTGACGGCCTGACAGCAGAATTCTTTAAAATTCTAAAACAAGACATAGCCCCGTCACTGACCAAAATCTACAATCAAATTCTTACAGGCACCAATTTCCCTGACTCTGCAAATGAAGCACACATTAAATTAATAGGCAAGAAGGGAAAAGACCCTCTTCTCCCCGATTCCTATCGCCCAATCTCCCTCATAAATCAAGATTTAAAGATCCTCACCAAATTAATGGCAGATAGACTCTCACAAGTCATCCCATCCCTAATCCATCCAAACCAAGTGGGGTTCATACGAGGGAGAGCAGCGGTGACAAATGTAAGACGCCTTCTGGCGGTCCTAGAACATGTAAAAGCCTATCCCATATCAAACAAGAACGCAGCAATTTTAACCCTAGATGCAGAAAAAGCGTTTGACGCTGTACAATGGAGCTGGCTTGAACAAGTCCTCCTCAAAATGGGCTTTAAGGACTCATTCATGAAATTTTTTCATCTTCTATACGCAAACCCTAGAGCCAGAATTGCTACACCAGGTTTCCTATCTAAGCCATTCCCTCTCTGTCGAGGTACAAGACAGGGGTGCCCCCTGTCACCGCTGCTCTTCAACATAGCCTTAGAACCACTGGCCAGACTTCTAGATAGCAACATAAGTGGTATCAAGATAGGTAAACAGAGGGTGTCCTCGGCACTTTTTGCAGATGATATACTCCTCTTTCTAGACAATCCCCACCAGCAAGTCTCCCATGTGCTAGACATAATACAAAGGGTAGGTAGGGAATCAGGATTCAGGATAAATGCTCACAAAAGTGAACTTCTCTTTCTCTCCCATAAAGCAGACCTAACTCACACCCACACTTTAGGAGTGAAAATAGCCCACAACCATATCACATATCTAGGCCTCACAATAAATAAAAACCCTTTCCAGATATATGCAGACAATATTACTCCAATCATAGCCAAGGTAATAACTCAACTAGAGGGCTGGGCAAACATCCCCCTGGGACTGGTGGGGAGGGCTGCATTGATAAAAATGATAAGCTTCGGCAAATTATTGTATCCGATGCAGGTCCTTCCACTACTCCTCAAGCACAAAGACCTGAACAAGCTAAATAAAGCCTTCTCGTCTTTTTTATGGGCGGGCAAAAAAGTCAGAATAAAGCTCAATAGACTGCAACTACCTAAAGAATCAGGGGGATTAAATCTTCCAGATGTCAGAAAATACAACTTAGCCTGCATAACGAGCCATGTTCGGGACTGGGTATCGGAGACCAACTCCTTTTCAAACTATAATTTAGAAAGTAGCATAGCTGAGCCCTGGCACCTCAGAGGCCTGCTTCATTCCCCATGGCCGAACTTGCCAACCAGAATTAAACAAAGCCAGTTACTACGAGACACTATAATCGCGTGGAAAGAAATTCGCAAGCTTTTTGGTCTCCCCTGGGCAGTCTCGAAGTATATGCCCCTCTGGGGACACCCAGGCTTCACACCAGGTATGATGCACGAAACTTATAGCGCATGGGAAGACAAGGGCCTAACAAAGTTGGGAGCCTTCTTTAACCTTGCAGAACACAGATCTCCAACGAGAACATAACCTCCCCAACCATCATTATTTCATGTACACACAAATCAGATCATATGCCAAAGCACACTTACACGATATCTCTACCATTGCCAAACTCACTCATTTTGACTCATTCCTTAAGCCGGGAAACATAAAGCTATCATTATCAGAATTACAAAAGGCACTGGCATTGCTAAAGATTGAGTCCAAAATAAAGCAGAATTTTAAAAGCTGGGTACCACATATAGAAGACGAACAAATTGAAAATAAGATAGTGGAGGGAAACAACAAAATTAGAAGTATCATAACAAGTGAGAGATGGAGGGAATCACACTTATTATTTATTTTTAGAGCAAAGTATGCCTTTGATATTAAATATGCTGCACCCCCAGCCCACTATAAAAACCAGTGCCCCAAGTGTTCAGAGCAAAATGCTGGCCTATTCCACTGCATATGGTCCTGCCCAAAAATTCGTAAATTCTGGTTGGAAGTGAGTACTTTACTGAGGTCTATATGTAAAAAAACAATTCCACAGCAACTGACACTCCTCCTCTTCAACTATGTGGACCCCTCACAGCAAGGACAATCCAATACATCAATACCAGACATTGCGCATCTCATCATATTGGCTGCCAGAAAGGCCATATTTAACTGCTGGATCTACCCAACTCCCCCCTCCGCACAAGACGTCCATGATGAACTCTCCTATCTGATGAAACTGGAAAGACTGGACGCCACCTTGAACATATCCAAAGGTACTAAACGGTTTTTCAAAATGTGGAAACCCTATATCCTACACACAATTCCTCCAAAAGATGTCAAAGACTTTATGGAACCTTTCAAATACTCAGAGTGGTACGCCTACAACCAGCTCTCAGGAACGCTTGGAGCCCTGGAGATAATGCCTGAATCCACCCATTGCTGATTTAGTAGTCCTCATACCTCTGTACCGTAAAGTATTTACCGACTCTGATAAATCCCTGGCACGTCACAACTGTAACCAAGTTGCAGAAAGTGACCTTGATACCTCTAGACCCCCCTTTTTATAGGCTGCCGGTGTCAGTTCGAGCCTGAGAGCGAGCAAAGAGATGAAAAGGTGGGTGGGGGATGTTCTTTTTGAGGGTGTTTTAAAGGGGGGGGAGGGAATGGGGTAAGAAAGTACATAGAAAATCCCCAGAGCAACACTCAAGGAACCTAACCCAACTGAGGACTCACAAATTTTTAAATGAGACTTTCTTGTTCTTTGTACTCCTTTAAAGTTGCTTCAGATGTATCTTACACACTTACCTTGTTTTCTTGTTTAATATATGAAAAATCAATAAAAAACTTTTCAAAAAAAAAAAAAAAGGCCCGGAGTTGTGCAGAAGCAGGATCAGCCATATACCGGCTGTGTCCTGCGCCCAAGTCTACCGGCGCAGATTTTTAAATGCACTCCTGTATACATTATCTGTTTCCGCCCCCCCCCCCCCCCCCCCCCCCCCCCCCTTCTCAGGAGTGGCAGCCATGTTGCTGAGGACATCTTAAGGTCTTTGGAAACCTCCAGCCTGTGGCCACGGCCCGCCCCCAGCTAAGCAGTTCCCCATCAGGACGTCAGCCACATCCTGATTGGTGCCTGCCGAGCTGGGGGCGGGCTGCGGCCACGCAGGTGGGTGTGCACAGGGCTCTGGTGTCGTTTTCAGGGCCTGTTATGGGAGGCGGAGCGGTTGCCTGGCTGGATGACAGGACGGGGAGATGACATCAGCACAGGTGACAAAGCTATAGGCCATCTATCTGCCAAGGCTCCTGCCCAGCCCCCAATTATTTCAAATTTCCCATCCTGATTTTTTTTTTTTTTTTTTGTCAAAATCAATCAAAAATCGTTTGATCTGACATTTTGGGTTATAGATTCTCAGCAGATAATTCTAATGAGAAAATTGATGTGTATGGCCAGCTTTAGAGTAGGAGGAAGCCTGGGGTGCATGGTGTAAAGATGAACTGATCTACCTCTGACACAGGAGACCAGGGTTCGTATCTCGGGTCTGCCTGTTCAGTAAGCCAGCACCTATTCAGTAAGAGACCTTGGGCAAGTCTTCCTAACACTGCTACTGCCTATAGAGCGCATCCTAGTGGCTGCAGCTCTGGTGCTTTGAGTCCACCAGGAGAAAAGCGAGATATAAAGGTTCTGTGTTTGTTTGGTCCAGAGGTTTCCCCTGATTCTCATCCACCCCTCTTGCTCTGCGCTGGGACCCTCTAAACAATCTTCTACATTGATGTCAGATTGCTCATGGCCACACTGCGCATAGTGCATGCCCACAAGCGTCCCTGTGCTACTATGCAACCTGTACTTTGCGCAATGCGGCGGTGCTCTTACACAGAGGGGAGCTCACAGCCACACAGATGACGAGGGGTGTGGAGGTTCCAGAACCTTCCCCCTACTGCAGATTAATATTTATATTTCATTTTTTTTTTAATTATTTATTTTCTGGTTACAGGTTTACTTTAACCCTTTACGGATGACACTAGTTGAAATCTACGCCCTGTTTTGATGCTGATCTGGCTGGCAGGGCATAGATTCTCGCCGCCATCTCCCTGCTGCAGCTCCCTCGCTCTGCCGTCTCTATAACCGATTTAATTGGCTCCTGACCCTGTCTATCAATGTAAGCATTACATTACATTGATCACACGGTCTGGAAGGTGGCTCCTGATTGGCTCACAGGAACTCTGTCGTCATAGAGGTGGCAGAGTGGGTGGCTGAGGTTCGCGGCATGGACAGCAGTTGCGGTGGGTATGTGCAGCTTATTCTTCCGTTTCTGGTACTTAGCGGTCTCTGGTCCTTAACCACTTGAGGACCACAGTGGTAAACCCCCCTAAAGACCAGGCTGCTGTTTTCATAATTAGCCACTGCAGTTTTAAGGCCAAGCTGCAGGGCCGCACAACACAGCACACGAGTGCTTTTCTCCCCACCAACAGAGCACTCTGTTGGTGGGGTCTGATCGCCCCCCAGTTGTTGTTTTTTTTTTTTATTTTATTTTTTTACTAATTTTGTGTTTTGTTTTGCTTTAGAAATCCCCTCCCTCCCCCCAGCCGGCCAATCACGCAATCTGCTCTCTTGTCCCCCAGGGGGACAGCCATGTCACACGGCTGTCCCCAGTGCAGCGCTGCTGCTGATCGCAGCGCTGCACTATGTAAATAGACGGCGATCACACCGTCTAACAGTCCATTGCCGCTCGGAGACTGAAGAGGGGGAAGGAGATGCACGCAATCTCCTTCAGTAGCCGGCTCCAGGACCTGACGCCGATTGGCGTTAGGCGGTCCTGGGGCTGCCGCCGTGGCCACGCCCATTGGCGTGGAGCGGTCTTAGAGTAGTTAAAGAGGAACTTTAACCTACAACAAACATACTGTCATTAAGTTACATTAGTTATGTTAATTAAAATTAGTTAGTTCCAACTGCCCTGTGTCCTGATCACCCCTCCCAGTTGCTAGGCAATGAGAACAGCAACATCAGAAATCCCATTATGCTTTGCACAGTATCTGGGGAAAAATGCCTGGGCAGTTTGATTTGATGGGGCGGAGCTTAGCTTCTGTGCAGCCAAAAATTAGGCTTTGATAAGAAAAACAAAGTTCTGATGCTGTGAAAATGTTAAGGGCTCGTTTTCACTATAGCAAATCCGCATGCGTTGTCCGCATGCGGATTCGCACAGCCAATACAAGTGGATGGGCCTGTTTCCACTTGTGCGTTGTGCGGAGTGTTTTTGTGTGCGGGGAAAATCTGCACGGCGGAGCCGTCAGAATTCGCTCACCACACACCGCTATGCGAACCGCATACAATGTATGTAGTAGGGAAATCGCATGCGGTTTTGGCATGCGTTTTCCCGTGATTTCGTATAGGGAGTAATGTTAATTTGCACGGGCAGCGACATAGTTAAAATCGCATACCTACTACCCTATGCGAAATCGCGAGAAAAACCACATGCAAAATCGCACCGCATGCGATTTCGTCCACGGTGATTTCCCGGCGATTCCGCAACGCTATAGTGGAAACGGGCCCAAGAAACACCAAGCCTTTTCAGTGCTGCAGAGTAGATTTTTAGTCTAGAAGTTCACTTTATGGAGGCAGAGCCTGCTGGTACTGAAGTGGTTAAAACTAGCATGTCTGAGTCTGAACTCCTTGCATTTACATATAATTTTGTTGTTGTTTGTAGCCACCATTGTATTTCTCTGTATTTGCATTTGCTTTCTGGCCTGTGACTCTGCACACGTTGATATCGGTGTGGTGCTGACTGATGCTTGTTCCCTCTCAGGTTACACATAGGAAAAGGTGTGCAGCTGGAGTGTAAAGGGGAAGGGGACGTGTGGGTGCGCTGCCTCAGTGACCACGCAGTATTCGTACAGAGCTACTACCTGGACAGGGAGGCCGGACGTGCTCCTGGGGACGCCGTGCACAAAATCTACCCGAGTGCTTACATCAAGGTAACGGCCAAATCACACATGGCACCTGAGGAGCTTCTCTCCGATCTGAACTCAGAACTTCCCTTCTGCTGTAAGATAGGCAACAGCATAAAAACCTTTACAGTAAAACATTTGTGTTACAGCTGATACAAATCTGCAGTGTCTACTTCCTGCTTTCATGGAAGCAGACATAGGGTTAACACCCTGCGTTTACAAATGTGCACTTTGCCATGGCAGAGGAGATTCTTGAGCTGATACAGCTGAAAGATCAAACTACAGTTGTGATTAGTCACAGATGAGGAGGAATTAGGCTAAACTCTCTAAATACATACAGGGTGCATTTTTCTCTGTTTTCCGTCTGTCCTGTGCAAGAGTTCAGGTCCACTTTAACTTGAAGGACAAAAAAGTTCAATAGCAAAAAAGAAATGTAAATTAATGTGGCCCAAGGTAAAGCTACCTAAGCTAAGCACAGAGGTACTGTACAGTATGTTCCTGCAGGATCCACACACCTCTGTGTGATGCATTTCCTCTGTGTTCCTTTTGATCCCTGTAAGCACTCCTTGAAAATGTTCACTACTAGGTAAAGTCACATTTTCAAACGGGAAGACGTAGGCTTATTGCAATGTTTCTTCCTATCCCCTTCCCATTCCCTCCTCTTAAAGGATACCCGAACTGAAATGTGACATAATGATAGACATGTGTATGTACAGTGCCTAGCACACAAATAACTATGCTGTGTTCCTGTTTTCTTTCTCTGCCTGAAAGAGTTAAATATCAGGTATGTAAGTGGCTGACTCAGTCCTGACTCAGACAGGAAGTGCCTACACTGTTACCCTCACTGATAAGAAATTCCAACTATAAATCAATTTCCTAGCAGAAAATGGCTTCTGAGAGCAAGAAAGAGGTAAAAAAAAGGGAATTTCTTATCAGTGAGGGTCACACTGTAGTCACTTCCTGTCTGAGTCAGGACTGAGTCAGCCACTTACATACCTGATATTTAACTCTTTCAGGCAGAGAAAGAAAAAAAATTAACACAGCATAGTTATTTGTGTGCTAGGCACTGTACATATCCATGTCTATCTCATCATGTCACATGTCAGTTCGGATATCCTTTAAAGCGGATCTGAGATGAAAAACTAACTCTAACAAGTAACTTGTCTATATATCTTATCTAATGTTTAGATAGTTTACACAGCAAATCTGGCTGCAAACAGATTCAACAGTTTGATTATTTATTCCTGTGGTACAATGAGGGCAGACATGTTCTGTTTGTCACATTACACACAGGCTGAGGGCTGGAGATGCTTTCAGCTTGCTTGTGTATAAATTCTGTCCCTTCTCCTCCTCCCCTCTGCCTCTGAAATCAATGGCTAGTAACCTTCTCCTCCTCCTGCCCAGACTGAGCTCCCATAAGCCCTTGCTACGTTGCCAAGGCACTGTGAAAAGCTGTGGGCGAGGCTTGTTTAGTTTATAGGGAATTAAAATATTGGAACAAAAGCAAAAAAGTATTTGGCTTGAGGAATGCCCTATAAATTATATGAAAGGAACACAATTGTGCAATAGGTAAAAGTTTCAGATCCACTTTAAGGGACACACTTGACTTTTGACACTTGTTTTCTGCACAGAAAAACTGAGAAATCATGTTACTCAATGGGCTAGTTCACACTTAAAGGGAACCTTAACTGAACGGGGGTAAAGAGTTTTACTTACCTGGGGCTATTACCAGCCCCCTGCAGCAGTCCTGTGCCCTCGGTGCTGCTCTGAAATCCTCTGGTCCCCCGCTGTCACTTAGTTTCGTTTTTGACGACTCACCAGTCGCCGGCCGCCAAGCATATTATTGGACGCATTCACCAATGCAATTAGCGCTATTGCGGACCGCAACGCGTACAAAAATACGCGTTGCTGCATTCCGCACGCGTAGATATGCGACAATGCGTATTTTTGTACGCGTTGCGGTCCGCAATAGCGCTAATTGCACTGGTGAATGTGTCCAATAATACGCATGGCGGCCGGCGACTGGTGAGTCGTAAAAAACGAAACTAAGTGACAGCGGGGGACCAGAGGATTCCAGAGCGGCTCCGAGGGCACAGGACTGCTGCAGGGGGCTGGTAATAGCCCCAGGTAAGTAAAACTCTTTACCCCCCGTTCAGTTAAGGTTCCCTTTAATGCATTTTTTGCACATTATACTGCGTGCAAACACATGGTGTGCAGAAAACTGAAATACAAGTGAGTCCCCTGCCTTGGGGGGAGGAGTACGGTAAATGGGGCAAGCAAGAGGAGAATGATGGGAGGGAATACGGCAAGGCTATTATGGTTTTCTCACTTCTCTTCTTTAGCAATTTCTATTCATTTTTGTGTTCATGTAATGGGTGAAGTGGTTAATAGTGGCGTCACACCCAGGACTTCCTGTCCATTATTATTGGTGTTGTATATGTTGTGTTTTTCTGAGCGTTCCGCTGACAGTCTTCCTGTTTCCCGGCTGTAGGTGTTTGATTTACGTCAGTGTCACCGGCAGATGCAGCAGCAGGCAGCCACGGCTCAGGCGGCAGCAGCGGCGCAGGCAGCAGCCGTGGCTGGGAACATACCCGGACCCGGCTCTGTTGGGGGAATCGCCCCTGCTATAAGTAAGTGGATTACAGCGACTGAACCATCAGTGCGTTTCATTTCAGTCTAACCTTCGGTAGTCCATGCACAGCGAGCGCTCAGATCTGGTCATGGTCCATGGGATGCAAGTCATTTTGAGTTGATACAGATTTTTTTATATTTACTAGTTTTACACAAAGTTATGCAGACTGAAAATGGGTCAATCATATCCAACCACTATGACATTTGATTGGTCCTTTTTCTAGCAGCGTAAATGTATGTCAAATGTGAATCAACGTAGAATTATTTACATCTCATTGACCATCATTGCTCAGATGCTTTACCTGTATCATTCGTAAGCTTCAAGGGAATATGGATTTTTTTTTTTGTAGCATTAAAAAAAAAGGGTGTGGGCGACTAGTGGACAAAAAGGGCGCTGCCATAGACTCTAATGCAATTATCGTTAATACAGTGAAAAAAAAGCAGAAAAAGGTGCCCGATAAAAATCGTTAACATCAGAACATTAAAGAGAATCTGTATTGTTAAAATCGCACAAAAGTAAACATACCAGTGCGTTAGGGGACATCTCCTATTACCCTCTGTCACAATTTCGCCGCTCCCCGCCGCATTAAAAGTGGTTAAAAACAGTTTTAAAAAGTTTGTTTATAAACAAACAAAATGGCCACCAAAACAGGAAGTAGGTTGATGTACAGCATGTCCACACATAGAAAATACATCCATACACAAGCAGGCTGTATACACCCTTCCTTTTGTATCTCAAGAGATCATTGTGTGTTTCTTTCCCCCTTCTGCTCTCATGCACTGAAGTTTCAGGCTGCTCTTTTCTTCTTGCAAACAGCTTTGCCCTTGTCTGTAATCCTCAGTATGTGAAAGCCCAGCCAGCTCAGAGGACGATTTATCCAGCTTGTAAAAGATGAGAGAAGAGAGAATCTGCCATAATCTAAATAACACACAGGCAGTGTGCAGAGAGGGGCCTGGAGGGGGGAGATTCATCACAGAACCACAACACTGAAGAACTTGGCAGCCTTCCAGACAGGCCGACAAGTCTGACAGGGGAAAGATACATTGATTTATTACAGAGACTGTTATAGTAGAAAGTGCTGCAGTGAGCCAGAACACATTAGAATAGCTTTTAGAACTTGTAGGATGATAAAAAACAGGATGCAATTTTTGTTACGGAGTCTCTTTAAAGTTATTTAAGTATCATCTCGTTTTAGAAGCTTGCAGTGTTTTTGTCAAATTGTGTTGTTTGTATGTACTGACTTTACGTTATCAAAGATATTACTGTTTCTATGTGTAAAAGGGTGTTTCTGCAGGGGGAGTGGTTAGGGTTAGGCACCACCTAGGGGGTTAAGCACCACTGGGGGTGGGTTCTGTGTGAGTAGGGTTGGGTTAAGCTGTATTGTTAAATAAGGTAATTAACGATTTTTCACGTTAATATATTTTTGTTATCAACTTCCGTTTGTTTTATAACCGTATTTATCGTTACATTTTGTTAATGTTTATCATTATTGAGATTTCGTTATCCACTGGCGCCATTTCGTTGTCCAGCCGGCCCTTTTTTCATGTACGCATTTTTTTCTTGCATTTGGCGCTGCTATAGCACGTGCCCGTAAATCAGGGTTCCGGCAAGTGCCGGACCCCGAATTTTCCCTCCGAGTTGCTACGACTTGGATGGGGTAATAGTAAGTGACCGAGCGGCAAACTGCCATGCCCGCCACTGGAGAGCCACACTGCAAGGGGATTTAAAAGAATGTGGCAATGCAGGCCACGTTGAAAAACATCAACACTACTGCCAAAAACATATAAACAGTCCAAAGACTAAAGAGGTTTTTAGGAACAGCACAAAATATTTATTCGGTATAAAGTCTTCTCGATTGCAGTCATGAAATGTAGACAGTTTAATACAAAGATCCACTATACAGAACCATGGATAGCCTGACACATGTTTCTCGGCCAAAAGCCGCTTCCTCAGAGGCACACAAATATGTAGATTTCAGGAAAGTACCAGGATTAGGAAACTGCAATCTGGTAGAAGAGGTGATCCCAAAGAGTGCTGTCCACGATAGTGCAGACAGGACAGTGCAGGATAGTCCTATCCTATAGGATACGGTCTTTGGACTGTTGTGTATATGTTTATTGCTTAGTGGGGTGGAACTATACTCAAATATTTTATCTGTGGACATTGAGATCAGGGCTGCTCAAATCCGGAACCTGGGAGGTACCCGGATAGTTGCTATCTGGATATCTCCCAGTAAACCTGGGCGGGGGGGGGGGGGTCAATTTTACCTGTCTGACGTCTTCTTCGTTTGTCCCTCTGCGCCTCCCACGATGCGCTCCGCGCGTCACGTCATTACAAACACTTCCTGCTTCAACCCGGAGGGAGGAAGTGTTTGTAATCACGTGACCGCCGATTGGACCGCATCGTGGGAGGCGCCGAGGGACGGACCAAAGAAGACGTCAGACAGGTAAGGTTGACCCCCCCCGCCCACCCCACACAGGTTTACTGGGAGATATCCGGATAGAACTATCCAGATGTCTCCCGGTTCCGGATTTGAGCAGCCCTGATTGAGACTACTGCCAAAAGTCTAACTTTGATTCTATATAATTACATGACCGCTTTCTCATTTTGCGTGTTGCTCTCATCCGCTGTGTGTGTGAGATTCGGGAATCTGAACGTAAATTTGCCTCATTATACAAATGGTTGACGAGGCTTCTTTTCGCCTGCAGGTCTGTCGGCAGCTGCGGGGATCGGTGTAGATGACTTGCGTAGACTGTGTATCCTGCGGATGAGCTTTGTGAAGGGCTGGGGTCCCGACTACCCCAGGCAGAGCATCAAGGAGACCCCCTGCTGGATAGAGATCCATTTACACCGTGCTCTTCAGCTCCTGGACGAGGTCCTTCACACCATGCCCATCGCAGACCCTCAACCCCTGGACTGATAGCTGCCTTCCCACCCTCAGCGCGATGACACCGCACATTGTATCCGTTACATTGTCAGGATGGAGGACTGAAAAGCCCAATCATGTTTGTAACCATGATAATATAAATATATATAAATAGATATATATGTATAAAACTATATGCACATACCTTCTCCTGCTTACTCCATGCAGGGAAGAGTTAGGCTTCCGTTTCGGGGCCACTGCATCAATTACATTTCTCTGATGGGGGTTTGACCTGCTAGTTGGTTGAACTTCAATAGAATTAACCTTTTTTTTCTCTTTCCTTTTTTTTTCCCCTTTTCCTTTTTTTGGGTTTGAACTTATGAACTTTTCAAAGCGCGAGTTGCGTACCCATAACAAGCCCCATGTAATCTGAGGAAAACTAAAATTTAAACCTAGGAGAAACTAGTTTTATTGGCTCACATGAATTGAAAGCCCCATCTACCTTCACAAATATTTATTTCACTCCTCCAGTGCTATAGTTTTAATTAAACCCCGTAAATACTTGAATTCTCAAAGGAAATACCAAGGTGAAAATTAACTGTTGAGATAAACAATTGTATATATCCTCCTCCTCCTAAAAATGACCTTTTTTTTAGATATCCAACAGTTTTATTTTATATTTAAATCTACTTTTTAAGTTTTTGCTTGTCTCTGCTCAATGACACATTCATTGAAGTATGCCAGAGCTAAAATCTATGAGCTATTGACCCCATTTGTCGCTTTCCTGCTCTCAGAAGCTATTTTCTACTAGGAAAAATGTATAGTTGCTATTCCTTAGTGAGGGTTATTACGGTATAGCCTGACTAGGTCCGTACTGGACAAATTGTCACTTCTATTGTTGATGTTTAACTCTTTCAGGCAGAGAAAGAAAAAAAGGAACACGGCATAGTTAGCACTGTACACACACGCCTGTCTCATGTCACCTTAGTATTCCTTTGAAGTGGCCATTGCTTCCTGTCCTGGTTCTGATGGTCAGACTATATATGAATTCTATGAGTGTTTACAGGACAAACTCTCCACACAACTGTCCTCCATAATTTCCTTCGGTAAAGGGGTTAAAGTGTCATGCAGGTCATGCCACGTCCTCCCCTCGTCCTGGTTTAGACGGTTGAGTGGCAACTCAATCAATGCTCCCCTCCCAGTGCAACTTGGCAACAATTGGGTTGAAGGAGCTCCCAAGTGACCGCTGTATTTAGGATATGTTTTTGAAAACTTTTATCTTGGCAAGGCAAGTGGGAGGGATTTTTCATGATTAAAAAAAAAGTGGACAGGAGAGCTTTAAAGGGAACCTAAAGTAAATGTAAACCCCCCCCCCCCCCCCTCCCAGTTACTTACTTGTGGCTTCTACCAGCCCCCTGCAGCTGTCCTGTGCCTGCGTCGTCACTCCGTGATGTTGCCGTCACCCGCAGCTCCTCTTTCATCTGGATGCCCGTCCCGCTCCGCACGTCTCCTGATCACACTCCTGTGGGCGGGAGCGCTCTGTGCCTGCGCAGTACGGGAAAATCTCTACTGCGCAGATAGCTCCCGGTGATGGGAGAATGATCGAGGACATGAGCAGCCATGGCCACGCTTGCGCAGTGGCCGTCACCAGGATGAAAGAGGGCAGCTGCAGGGGGCTGGTAGAAGCCCCAGGTAAGCTAAGCTCTTGTATAGTGGATCGGCGGACCCTCGCTGTACAGCCATATCTTAGGCCTTGTTCACATTATAAATCGCCAAGCGCTCTATCGAAAACGCTGAGCCATTTATAGAGTGTTTTTTGTCAGCACTTTTCGTAGCGATTTTAGCTTAGAAAAGCGCTTTTCTAAGAGCTTTTGTGGAGCAGTGGTTTGTTTTTTATCACTTCCTGACATCAGTTAGGAAGTGAACTCTTTGACCCGGAAATGAATAAATACAATGTATTTATTCATTTAAGCGCTCAGGAAATAGCATTTCAAAGTGTTTTTTCAAGCGCTTTGCGATTCCCCTATACTTTAAATTGAATCGCAAACGCTCAAAATGGTGCAGGAGATTGGATAGAGATCATCGCTCATGTGAGAACACTCGCTTAGAGCAACATTGCAGAAGCGCTTTTAAGGCAATTTTTAAAATCGCCAGCGCAAAAAAAATGAAATTGCTCTATCGCTTTCCATTTGTGTAAAGGGCTAATGAAGCTGTGCTGTGACCTCACTTCCGCCCTCCCTGTGTTGCCCGCCTCTTTTCATCTATTTGTGCCTGTATAGAGCTACAGATTCCCCCATGCAGCGGGCCACCTCACTTCTGTGTCAGGGGCAAGGGCAGTGCTTTGTAGCGGAAGCAGGGATCTCATATGGAAATTAAAGTACTGGGGTAAATAAATTGGGTGGCGTGCATTAGGTATTGTCTTACTTTCCATTTAAAGCCTATCTGTGAGCAAAAAAGAAGTTTGGTAATTTTTGTATTAGTGGGAAGCCTGTGAATGATCCTCCCTCATCCTCAACCCTACCGCTGCTGGCCTGTATCACTGTTTTTGTGGTTGCGCTCCCGTCCGTGGCTGTACTGCGCATGTACAAGAAGGTCCACGCCTGCGCAGTAGCACAAAGCCGCTCGTACATTGAGGAATAAGCCATGCACGACTGGCTTCGCAGTACCGCAACGGCACGGACCATTCTCGCATGTGCGCAGTGCGGCCGTGCTCGGTACACAGGCGGGAGCGTGGCCACAAGAACATACAGGACAAGCTCTTGTAGACGATGTTCAAGGGATCCCAAGGAGGATGGTATCTAACTTAGAGTACCTGTGAGCAAATAAAAATGTTGACTTTCAAATATCTCAAAATTTATTCCCCTGCAAAAATACATTATGCTCAGATTATTGATTTTAGAAACACCCCTTCTCTGATCTCCGCCCCTTAACCCCCCCTCTTATGCCTGCCCCTTCACCCCTCCCCTTCTCTGTTCGCTGCCCCTTCACCCCTTCCCTTCTCTGAACACCGCCCCTTCTCTGACCCTGCCCCTTCAGCCCTCCCCTTCTCTGCTCCCCGCCCATTTCACCCTCCCTTCTCCTATACGCATATTCTATGCCTATACTGATGGGTAAAATAGCTGCAGTCTGAGCTCATCCCCTATTGAAGGTAGAAATCCAGAATGTGTTTAGAAAAAAAAAAACTTTGTTATAATCACCGACTGTAATATTTAAATGTTTTTTTACCTTGTGCTATGTTTTGAAATATTGCTGAAAACTGCATTTCTGCTACTGAAAACTGTATCATGAAGTAATGTTAAACAGACTCGGAGAAGCTTTATTACTTTCTCTGCTTTTTCTTTCCTTTTTCTTGCATTTCAATGATAACATTTCTTGCCAGGTATTGTAGTCTGTATAAAGATAACACTATTGTCCAAGCAACTGTAATGCAGACTATCTTTCTGACTGATTTGCATAGACGAGTCTGCCAGCAGGCTAGGCTGAGCGCTCATCACTTGTGCAGCTGATCAGATGTATAAAATAACAGCTCTTTCTCATGGTCAACCCGAGACGTCGTGGAAATCTGATTTCAGACCTGCTTTACTCGAGAAGCATCCCAGTATTCAATTATCCATGTTTATATCCCAAAATAGTGTTGTGCGCTACGAGTATGTGTCTACATGTAATCAATACTTTTAAATTAGATAGCACTGCCCGGGGGGGGGGGGGGGGGAGTAGGGTGTACATTTGCGTGGTCCACGTACCTCCACTGCTTGCTTCTTCCGGATTTGAAGGAGGAAGTAGTGGATTTACGTGGAACGCATTGGCTATAGGTGGCGGCATTGGCAAGTTAACCCCACTTCTGGCGGCAGCGCTATCTAATTTAAATTTTGATTTCGATTAGCTTCGTAGCGCACCACACTATCCCCAAACGACTCCGAGTGAAATCTGTTTGTGCCAATCTGCCGGTATGCATAAGGGGCATTTAGGATATGCTAAATTGTTACTAATTTGACCATTTTCCTCACCTCCCCCCCCCCCCCCCCCTGCCCTCCCCAAAAAAAAGTCCATCTCCCAACGATATGATTGTGTTAAGTGGGTATGCCTACTACCAGGATGCATGCTGGGAGATTTATAGTAACAGAGGCAGCGGGCAGCCCCACCCATGTTCTTCTCTCTGTCTGCAACTGAACATCCTATATGCCACCCCCATAAATGTGTATTGAACAAGCTGAACACAACCCCTTGATTCAGGACAAGCCTTGACATAGAGCGGTTTTCCACTGAGTTGACGTGTGTTTGCAGGGTTCACGCTGGCACGTGTAGTGATGTGGGTACACAGATTCGGGTGCGTACTGCAGGAAACTGCAGCATGCGGTACAGAATCACTCAGCAGTGTGGCAAGCCATAGAAGGGATAGGCAGCCACCCAACTCGCCTGAGGGGAAACACTGCAGATTCCGTGGGCGGGCGGCCGGGTGCGCACGTGGCGAAAAACACAGACCTAGAGCCCATTTTTAAACGGCTTAGATCAGCTAGTTATGTATAAGTGATTTAGTCAGTGTTTGCCGTTGTAAAAACTTTCCTCTCTCTGATTTACTTTCTGACATTTACCACATAACATTTTTACTGCTGGCAGGTGTTGTCAGTGGAAGGAGATGCTGCTTGCTTTTTTTTGGCAGTTCGAAACCGCAGTTATTTCCCACAATGCAACAAGGCTCCCACAGTGTGATGTCAGTACCTCAGTGTTGTGAGGTGCCGACATCACACTGTGGGAGGGGTTTCACCACAATATCACCATACAGCGCCCCCTGATGATCCGTTTGAGAAAAGGAATAGATTTCTCATGGGAAAGGGGGGATCAGCTACTGATTGGGATGAAGTTCAGTTCTTGGTTACGGTTTCTCTTAAAGGCTGATTTGATCAGATGGGAGAATTGGGCCGGCCAGCTTTACAGCGCTAGTGCTATGCCCAGCAGGCAACCTCATAGGGAAATTTCACTCATGGAATTGGGGAGGATAGTGCACGGTCATAAAGGCAAACACAGTAGAATCCCCTTATAGTAAATAAACTCCAAGAGACCAGGAAAAGTAGTTTACTGTATCAGAAGTTTACTATATCAGAATTGGTCACACACTATATTTATACAGCCGCAGTTGCTGGGACCCAAGGCCTGAGATGACTATATACAGAGGGTTACTATATCAGAGTTTACTATAACGAGAGTCTACTGCAGACATGGACAAACTTGGCCCTCCAGCTGTTAAGGAACTACAAGTCCCACATTGCATTGCAGGAGTCTGACAGCCACAGTCATGACTCATAAAGGCAAAAGCATTGTGGGACTTGTAGTTCCGTAACAGCTGGAGAGCCGAGTTTGCGCATGTCTGGTCTACTGTAATGATCAATTTAATGCAAAGCTTGGAACTGGGAGAATCCAAATTGGCAAAAAGTGCATTTGATTGGCCCAGTTCCATGGCCCAGTTCCATGATGCATGCTATCTGCATTCAATTTGCATGCTGCCTATAAATATTTTACCATGTCTGCCAATAGCTCCAGCTAACATGCAAATGATATGCGACTTGGAATTGAGCCAATCGTAAGTTCACCCCCACTGATTAAGTTTGGCCCATTTCCAAGCTGCTTACAAGCTAGGATAGTCATCTGACCTTACTTTTACATGGAAAGGCAGCTTTTAATAGCATTAAATTACATGATGTCATCATAGCGTCACTGTCTTGCTTTAAAAAGAATAAAGTATCCTTTCATGCTTTTATGCTGACTTTAGAAATATAGCTGCTGTGCACAATATACAGGCTGCTAATGAATTCTGTAAGTATAATTTGTCGCTGATTTAATACTTTTTTGTTATAAGTTTATTTATTCTTTAAAAAAACAAAATGGCTGTCACATGACCTCAGCTGCCTTCTTCTGCTTCCCCTGGACTTCAAGGTGGAGTCTGTGTCCCACCATCTCTTGTAGATCGCTGCTGAGTAGTGAAGGTCATGTCTAGGAGAACTCATGGAGAAGCATGTGATTTTGTTTGATCAGCTGATAGATTTTCAAAGCTCTGATTTGCTGTGATCACATCCTGCTTCAGCACATGATCCTGACAAGCAAATCAGAGACTTGCATATCTGTCACCTGACCAAACTGATCACATGCTTCTCCATGAGTTCTTTTAGACATGGCCATCACTACTTCTGAGAGGTTAGGTCATGTTCAGAGGGACAAAGGGTCCCTCTGAACATATCCGTCAAGAGCTTGTCAGATACGCTCTTGTTGCCGCACTCCCTTTTGGTGTGACCATGGCTGTACCTGTATGCCTGTGCATGTGCAGCATGGCGGCGCTTGTGTACGAAGGGGAGACGGCTCTGTAGAGGAAGTGGTGCCGAGGGGGACATGGGAAGCCTTCCTTGTACTAAGGTAAGTATCTTTTTGTTTTCTTATTGCAGGTCACTACTTTTCTACCCATGCAATAAAACACTACAAATACTGAAAATAATTTTGATTGGGAACCTGACAAGTTTTCTGAGCTGCAAGAAAAATAACAGCAATCTAGGGTCCTTCAATTCAACAAAATATAGATGGTTGCCATGGTTTCAAGGATCATGAATTATATAGCACACCTTGGAAATTACAAATATTGTGAAAGGGTAATTTAATTGGTAAGATTCTTTCAAAGTACACCAATGTTGGAACGATCGTTTGAACTCGAATCCCACTATGACTGGACCACAGATTTAGTCCCCACCAACATGCCAGGCTCTGAGTTCCTGGCTTTTGAGTGGCTTGTGAAAGTGGCAAGACTTTCTGGCTATGGCTTTGTGACTCTACTAATAATTTGTGTAGCTAGCCAAATGGGCCTCCTGAACTGAGGTTTAAAACGTATGATCCATCCAGTAACACAATTTCTCTTGTTATGATTTTACTCATTTTTTTTAATTGAAGCTTACTTTGGGAATGGGTAAAATTTTAAAATGGTCAGATTCTTTTTTTTCTTTTATTATTCTGGCCAGGCCCCCGAAATTATTTTCACCCTCGAATGAATCGCTGATCTTGCCCTTTAGAAAGTGCGAACTTGTCCTTTTTCAAACTGTAATATTTCCCATTGTATATACCAGATTTTTTTTTCTTAAGCTTGCAATTTGGTCTTAACAGTACTAATTGTACATGAGGCTGCTCTGGTATCTGGCAGCCATCTTAGATTGGACGCTACAGGCCACCGCAGGTCCTGTCATGTACTGAAGACCTTGTACATAATATATAAATTAGTCACAGCGCTATGTAATATTCATCAGGAGCTATGTATTGCTTTTTATCTAGATATTAGTACCACAACATACCTGTTAGCATTATGCGGTTTTACTTTTTATATTATGCAACAGTTGTAGTGTCTTTTTATTTGTTGACTTGTATAGTAGAAAGTGACTTGTGTTCTAACAAATTACTAATTCTCAATAAACAGACATTTGTTTATTACAACTGACTCAATTTTTTTATTACAGCGGTGGGGGAAGGTGCTGGGTTAAAAAAAAAAATAAAAAGGTACATTTATTGTAAAAATAAACAAAAATATTTGTAAAAAAAAAACACAAAACATTGGGGTAGCGATCACAACCCACCAACAGAAAGCTTTGTTGGTGGGCAGAAAAGGGGGGGGATCACTTGTGTGCTGAGTTGGACGGCCCTGCAGCGGGCCCTTAAAGGATACCTGAAGCAATGTGTGACATGAGATAGACGTGTTTGTACAGTGCCTAGCACACAAACAACTATGCTGTGTTCCTTTTTTTTTTCTCTGCCTGAAAGAGTTAAATATCAGGTGTGTAAGTGGCTGACTCAGTCCTGACTCAGACAGGAAGTGACTACAGTGTGACACTCACTGATAAGAAATTCCCCTTTTTATCTCTTTCCTGCTCTCAAAAGCCATTTTCTGCTAGGAAAGTGTTTTATAGTTGGAATTTCTTATCAGTGAGGGTCACACTGTAGTCACTTCCTGTGTCAGGACTGAGTCAGCCACTTACATACCTGATATTTAACTCTTTCAGGCAAAGAAAGAAAAAAAAGGAACACAGCATAGTTATTTGTGTGCTAGCCGCTGTACATACACATGTCTTTCTCATCATGTCACATGTCAGTTCAGGTATCCTTTAAAGCTGCAGTGGGCCAATTTGTAAAACATGGCCTGGTCACTAGAGGTGTTTAAGCCCGTTAAGGAACTACAAGTTCCACAATGCATTTGCCTTTTGTAATCGTGACTGTGGATGTCGGACTCCTGCAAAGCATTGTGGTAGTTGTAGTTACTTTACAGCTGGAGAGCCAAGTTTGCAGATCACTGGCTTAGAGCTTTCCCGTCTTTGTGGGGCCCGTCGTTCCAGCACTGTCCTCTGGTGGAGCTCTTACACCCACTGGATCTTTTAAACTACTTGTATCCCTGAGTAGTTGCTAGGATGAGCGTATTCCCACTGCACAGGCACAAATTTGGTCTGTACATGCACAGTAGGGATGTGCTTTTCCTTGGGTACGCACAAGGGATACAAGTAGTTCAAAAGAGCTTTTCAACCCTTGGTGCATACACCAGAGAACAGCTGGAACGACTGGCCAGACGGAGGACCAGCCCCCTACTAAGGTAAGTATCAAACCTGAATCGAGTTTAGGTTTTGTTTTTATGAATTCAGGTTTATGTCTATATTGTGTAGGTATCGCCAAAACTGCTCTGACCATTCGAGACTTGGACTCCCCAAGACCTGTGAAAGTGTCCCGTGATACGTGGCACCAAGATGGTAGCCTAAACTGAAGCCTAGATTCTAGTTTGCAGAGATGTCGTATTTATTGCACTGAAGATGGAGGTTTCTAGTAGGGATGGGGTATGATGCAAATAATTCCAAGTTGATGCAAATATGTATGCTAGTTTTGTACATCTTTGTAGCTTGTATACCGACCAATCAGTTTGCTGAATCATTAATTGATTTACATAACATTTGCTTTAGGGCCATGCTCACAGTTGTGCGGTGTAACAGCTGCTTTGTAATGCATCTAACTGCACTGCAATACACCACCTATGTCAGTGATGGCTAACCTTGGCACTCCAGCTGTGGTGGAACTACAAGTCCCATGAGGCATTGCAATACTCGGACAGCTCTAAGCATAACTGGGAGGCAGAGGCATGATGTGAATTGTAGTTTTGTCACAGCTGGAGTGCCAAGGTTGGCCATTAGCCATCACTGACCTATGTGACATTCACAGTGTGGCGGGAGCATTGCGGTAATAAGGTTGCGGCATTGTAACGCACTGCATGCAGTGAAGTACTGCAAAACCTGCACGTTAAAGAATACCTTAGTGCAGCACAAAATTAAAAATGGGGGGAGCAGGCATGTTTAGTGGGCTCTCATCATGCCCCCCGTTCTCCTCCATCCTACCGAACCCTAGAACTTATGTCCTGGTCGGGGCTGACTGCACACTCGCTGCCCGGCGATGCGCATCTTTGTTTGCATGGCCATAGTGTGCCTGCGCAGAGCGCTCCTGGCTGGGCAGCGCCTGCGTAGTCAGCCCCGACCAGGAACTCCAGTGAATATGATGTAATTAACAAAATTGCTTCATTTTTACAATAATTGTAGAAGTGATTTAGTCAGTGTTTTCCCATTGTAAAATCTTTCTTATCCCTGATTTACATGGTGACATTTTTACTGCTGGCAGGTGATGTCAGTGGAAGTAGCTGCTGCTTGCTTTTTTGGCAGTTGGAACCTGCTGTTATTTCCCATAATGCAATGAGGCTCCCACTGTGTGATGTCAGTACCATGGTCCTAACATCACAATGTGGGAAGGGTTTCACCACAATATCATCCGACTTGGTTGGAAGTCGTGTGGCTTAAAGGTATGCCCATGAGAGGTGCTCGGAGTCCGTTTAAGTTGTAGGGGTCGGTAGGCTGTACCGGAGGGGGACAAAGGAAAACGGGGGTACTGGCGGGCATGAGTAGAGGCCACTAAACATTCCTGCTCCCCGTTTTTTTTATTTTATATTGCGCTAATGTATCTTTTAAAGGGAACCAGAGATAAAGCACCCTCATGTATTTTACCATATATATCAGTGGGAACATTAGAGAAAACACCTACCCTGCTCTCTTTCATCCTTCACTGCTCAGCTTGCTTCTTATCAGCCCTGATAAAATCCCTGACTGAGCATTCAGTCTGGCTTTGCTCAGGAATCATTATAGCGCAGTCTGTCTTCTCTGATGTCTTTTCAAGCCCAAGCCTGCCCCCTTCTGGCTCTGCTATAATGACTCAGCTATAATGATCCCTGAGCAAAGCCAGACTGAATGCTCAGTCAGGGATTTTATCAGGGCTGAGCAGTGAAGAATGAAACAGAGAGCAGGGTAGGTGTTTTCTCTAATGTTCCCACTGATATATATGGTAAAATACATGAGGGTGCTTCGTCGATGGTTTAGGCACGGCATTAGGTGAGGGGGTTTGGTTAAAGAACTTACAGGGGGGTTAGGTTAGGCATTAGGTGAGGAGGGGTCAGTTTAGGCACTTAGGTGGGGGGGGGGGGGGGAGGTGTTTGGTTTAGGAACTTATGAGGGGGGGGCGGGGTTTGCTTAAGAATTAGGTGGAAGGTGGTTAGGTATTAGATGGGGGCTTGGTTTAAGCACTTACAGGGGGTGTGTGGTTAGGCATTAGGTGGTGGTGGTGGGGTGTTTGGATTGGGTACTGAAAAGGGAAGGTTGAAGTAAGAGGGTGTCAGGAAATGAAAAATAAAATGTTGGTAAATGAACTTAGTGACATTTTACTACTAGTGGCACCACCATGTGCAGGATTTGAGTGGCTGCAGCCCTGAAGAGCTTTGAGTCTGCCAGGAGAAAGGCACAATATAAATGTTATGTCTTGTCTAAAATATATACTCCTGGCATATCGTCACCTTTTAGTATAATCGGTTACTATCGTTACACTAAAACTAAACTAGTTTCATGATGAATTAAAAAAAAATGGTCTAGTTGAAATATGATTTTCAATGTGGCTTTGATAATTGAGAACCCTTCTAAGATATATTTTCTATGCTTATAAACACGTTATGTGTCAGCGATAGAGTTTATCGGAGCATTTGGATAATACAATTGCCATTTTATAAGCTTGCATACATCCATATGCCGCCATATAAATTTAGCGTAACTGACTTGCGGGAACACTACCCTCTCATTTTCCATTCCATATGTGAGGCGTATGTTGACCCGGAGTCCTCCTAACCGTAAATTACACCGCAGGAAATGCGCAGCAGTTTTTCCCGTTTACTGTTATCAGTGGCGATGTGTCATGATTTAAAAGACTTCTATCTGCAGAACTCCGTGATTTAATGTGTGGCCATTATCAAACGGTCCTCTGTCTTCAATAAATCTGAAGCCGGGACATTTTCTTACGTTAGTAAACAGAAGTGAAAATGATCTACAGAAATGGCTTCATGCGGATTTAACTCGCACCCTTGTTGTAGATAAATTGCAGAGTTAAAGGAGAACTGTAGAGAGAGGTGTATGGAGGCTGCCATATTTATTTCCATTTAAGCAATACCAGTTACCTGGCTATCCTGCTGATCCTCTGCCTCTAAGGGCTCGTTTCCACTATTGTGGTGCAGAATCGCCTGGATTCCACCGCTGATGAAATCGCATGCGGATGCGATTCCCCATGCGTTTTTTGCCGCGGATTCGCATAGGTGAGGGTATATGCGATTTTAACCGTCACTGCCTGTGTGAATTTACATTCGTACCTATGCGAATTTGCGGCAAAAACCGCATGGGGAAACCGCATGCAATTTCCTTATTAAATACATTGCATGCGATTCGCATGCATTCCACTCGCAGGCGAATTCTGCGGCTCTTTTGTGCGTTTTTTCACCGCTGAAAAAAACGCACCTCAACAACGCTACAGTGGAAACAGGCCCGTCCACTTGCATTACATGTGCGAATCCGCATGCGTTGGACGCATGCGGATTCGCGATAGTGGAAACGAGCCCTAATACTTTTCAGCCATAAACCCTGATCAAGCATGCAGCAGATCAGGTTTGACAAGATTAGCTGCATGCCTCTTTCTGGTGTTATTCAGCCACTAATTCAGCCAAACAGATCAGCAGGGCTGCCAGGCAACTGGTATTGTTTAAAAGAAATTCAATATGGCAGCCTCCATATCACTCTCACTACAGTTCTCCTTTAAAGGAGAACTGAAGTAAGAGGTATATGGAGGCTGCCATATTTATTTCCTATTAAGCAATACCAGTTTCCTGGCAGCCCTGCTGATCCTCTGCCTCTAATACTATTAGCCATAGCCCCTGAACAAGCATGCAGCAGATCAGGTGTTTCATACTTTAAAGTCAGATCTGACAAGACTAGCTGCATGCTTGTTTCTGGTGTTATTTAGATACTACTGCAGAGAAATAGACCAGCAGGGCTGCCAGGCAACTGGTATTGATTAAAAGGAAATAAATATGGCAGCCTCCATATACCTCCTACTTCAGTTCCCCTTTAAAGGACAACTGCAGTGAAAATAATATGGATGCTGCCATTGTATTTCCTTTTAAACAATACCAGTTGCCTGGCAGCCCTGCTGGTCTATTTGGCTGCAGTAGTGTCTGAATAACACCAGAAACAGGCATGAGGCTAATCTTGTCAGATCTGGCAATAATGTCAGAAACACCTGATCTGCTTCATGCTTGTTCAGGGGCTATGGCTAAAAAGTATATGAGGCAGAGAATCAACAGGACAGCTAGGCAACTGGTATTGTTTATAAGGAACTAAAAATGGCAGTCTCCATATCCCTCCTGTACAGTTGTCCTTTAATATTCAGGTCTGTTTTTTCAAAAGCCTGAGTCGGGGGTGTAACTAGGCTGCATGCCCCCCCCCCCCCCCCCCAAAAAAAAAACCTGCCCCCCTCCCCCCCATCCCCTTCTCCAAATATGCCCTGCCTGTGACCTCCGGGCTGCGTACATGTAAGAATGGCACCTAGGGAAAAAAGGGTGCAGGGAATTGCCGCCAGGCCCGGATTTACCTCACAGCAGCCTATAGGCACAGATGTCCTGGCACCTCCATGAACCTACAACCCCCCATCAAACTGCAGCACAACTGTGTTGGCTGTCACCTCTCCTGCCAGAAGTACCCTCAATACTAAGTAGCTAGAGGTGCCCCCAAGTATTAGGTAGCTAGAGGAACCTCAGTATTAAGTAGCTAGAGGTGCCCCTGACTGAAGGAAGATCTTGTCAGTGGAATGCTGAGAGCAGGGTGGGTAACCCCTCATTTACACTCCGCTCAGGACTTACGGAAGGGGGAGGATGGAGAGAGGAAATGAGACGCCTTTCCACCATCAGGCGCCTGTAAGCACATGCCTACAGTGCCTTATGGTAAATCCGGCCCTGATTGCCGCTAATAAAATATCACTAAATTTAGTGATAATCTACTACTGCATTTTGATAGTAAAATAGCGGTAATATTTACTGATATTTTACTATGGCTAAACCTAACCTTACTCTTACAGAACCCTTCCCTGGTGGTGCCTAACCCTAAAGGTGACCATACATGGTACAGATTTTCATTTTTGTCGATGAGATAATTTGGTTCGATTATTCAGATTGGATCGAATATAAAGATTTTTTTTCAACATGCCTGACTGGATTTTCATAGAAAAATCAGGATAATCGTTCGTTTTTCTTGATCGAAAAAAATGATTATTTTCAACATTCGTTCCATTTAATCGTTGTGGTAGAAAAAACTGGAAAATCGAACGTTTTTATAGTACCATGTATGGGTATTATAAGACCTTCCCCAGATAGGACCTACCTCTAAACTCCCGCCTAACACAAAACAACCCCCCCCCCGTGCCTAAATTTTAGTTATCCACAAGCCAATTTGTTCCCCGCAAGCCTGTCTCCGTAAAATGCCCTCTCTTGGCGATAATCGGACGCCGAAATTTACCTTCATAGCCGGATATCATGGATATTCTAAAAGCTGCGATTTGCAGCGCGGCAAAGGTAAAATTCAGCGCTCACGGTTGCCACCGTGTGCCCAAATTTCCCTATCGTACCACAAAATTTTGGCTTTTATTATAGGTGCCTGTAGCTGCGCCGTTTTTACCGGAAAGGGCTCCTGCACCATTTTCCCTGCTTTGCCTCAGGCACCCCTTCAGGAGAGTAGTTTTCACTGAAGCGAAAAAAAAATGATGATATTATGATTTGTATGTGTAGCACAGCTAAGAAATAAAACATTAAGATCAGATACATCAGTGTGATTGTTTCCAGTACAGGAAGAGTTGAGAAACTTCAGTTGTTATCTCTATGCAAACAAGCCATTAAGCTCTCCGACTAAGTTAGTCGTGGAGAGGGCTGTTATCTGACTTTTATTATCTCAACTGTTCCTGGACTATTTACTTTTCCTCTCCTAGAGGAGAGGTCATTACTTCACAGACTGCTCTGAAAGACTCATTTTGAATGCTGAGTGTTGTGTAATCTGCACATATTATAGAGTGATGCAATGTTAGAAAAAACACTATATACCTGAAAATAAAAGTATGAGAATATTTTCTTTGCTGCTAATCTTCTAGTAATTATTCATAGTACACAACCAATTCACTATATCATATTTTTTTTTTCGCTTCAATGTCTCTTTAAGTGTGCACATTACTTACATCGCTACGGCTCCACTCTCTCCACTCCTCCTCCATAAGCCCCTGATGTCATATAACATTCGGACCTTATGGAGGAACGTTAGGCTAGGTTTCCAGTTGCCCGAAAACGGGCCCGATTCTCCGGCCACGAATTCAGATGGAATTTGGCAGCATATCGAAGTCTATGAAGAGCATCTGAATTTGTGGCCGGGGAAAAATCTGAGGCCCTGCAGCAAAAATTCATGCGTCACTGTCCGAATCCCATAGCTGCGCATAGCGCGGCCAGAGGGATTTGGCTGCGAGAGGCAAGCAGCTGTGCCGGCATCTCGTCCCGCAAGACACGTGCTGCACACAAGTGGAAACGAGCCCTTGATGCACATTGCTGCACTGCAGAGTGAAGGGGAGAAAGGAGCCCCAACCATGTATGTCTGCTGCTGCTCTGCCTAGAGGGAGGAAAGGGAGTAACACACAACCTTTTACTCGCTTAAAGGGGCACTATGGTGAAAAATTGTAAAAATTAAAATATGTGCAAACATACAAATAAGAAGTATGTTTTTTTCCAGAGTAAAATGAGCCATAAATTACTTTTCTCCTATGTTACTGTCACTTACAGTAGGTAGTAGAAATCTGACAGAAGCGACATGTTTTGGATTAGTCCATCTCTTCATTGAGGGGATTCTCAGGGATTTATTTATTTTCAAAAGCACTTCATGAATGGCAGTTTCTCTGTCCAACTGCCAAAAAACTGTGTAGTGAGCAGGGAAGCTGGCCAGCATCATTGTTTAAATCCTTTTTAGGGAATATCTTTATAAAGAATAAAGGCCTTGCTGAGAATCCCCTATGGCGAGATGGACTAGTCCAAAACCTGTCGGTTGTGTCAGATTTCTACTACCTACTGTAAGTGACAGCAACATAGGAGAAAAGTAATTTATGGCTCATTTTACTCTGGAAAAAAAAAACATACTGGTACTTCTTATTTGTTTATATTTGCACATATTTTCAATGTTACAATTTTTCGCCATAGTGCCCCTTTAACCTCTTTCTGCCCGCGTCACGCTGATGGGCGTGGCCGCGGCGGTAGCCCGAGGACCGTCTAACGCCAACTGGCGTAAAGTCCTGGGGCCAGCTAATGCAGGAGATCGCACGCACGCTGCGCGCGCATCTCCTGCTTGGAGGGCGGAGCTCGGCCCCGCCTTCAGTCTCCGAGCGGCAAGACGGCGTGATCGCCGTCTATTTCTATGTACAGCGCTGCGATCGGCAGCAGCGTTGTACTGGGGACAGCCATGTCACACGGCTGTCCCCCTGGGGGACAAGAGAGCGATCTGCTCTCATAGGCAGAAGCCTATGACAGCCGATCGCTGCAATTGGCTGGCTGTGAGGAGAGAGGGAGGGTAGATAGTTAAAGAAACAGGGTTTAAAAAAAAAAACGGACATAAATATTTATAAAAAAAAATAAGCATGGGAGGAGCGATCAGACCCCACCAACAGAGAGCTCTGTTGGTGGGGAGAAAAGGGGGGGGGGATCACTTGTGTGCTGTATTGTGCGGCCCTACAGCTTGGCCTTAAAGCTGCAGTGGCCAATTTTACAAACAATGGCCTGGTCACTTGGGGGGTTTAGCCCTGCAGTCCTCAAGAGGTTAATGGCAATAGTATTTCGCAGAACCTAAACAGGTAGAGACACTGGGAACTTCTTCTGTAAAATGACTTTATAGAAGCCAAAAGATTAGCATGACCGGCGGGAAACTGTCTTTACTTAAAAGAATGCTAATGGCAGCCCCCATTTTCCTCTCACTTCAAGCATCCTTTCATCTTTATCTGTCCATTTAACAACAGCTTTTACAGCCCAATTGCGAGCTGAAGATTTGTTTCTGCCGCCATTGCTTGTGACAGTGTGAAGGTGTGGCGCTTGCACTCAGCACACAGAAGGCAGAGCGCGGAATTATTAATAGTGGATTTATTGGCATCAGATAAAGTCTTTGTCAGTCCTGCAGGGTGAAGGGGTCAGGCCAATCCACAACATGTGAGAATTAAACCGGGAGCGCCGCCAAACGCAACATCAAACTATAAAACCCAGGTTTTAAATAAACGCAGCGCTGCCCTCCAGACATCTGTGAGTGTTCCAGCAACCAGAGAAGCTGCAAATCCCACCTCACAGAGAAAAGGCTGGGAGAATCTGTTCCAGGGGAGAAATAGTGTTTTCATTTAATAAGGTTTATTTCAGTTATTAAAAAAAACATTTTTGAGCAGGCAGGTATGAAACGTTACCTATGAATATTTTCTATGTACCAGATGAAGCCAGAAGGTGGGGCTCTGCTGTAGACTGTACACGGATGGTAAGGTCTCATACTATGCGGCCTTACCACCTGCTGTCAATGGATGGGGACAGGAGCCCCGCACATTACTCTGTGTGCTTCACTGTACCTGACAGCACGAGTCAATGCAAAGTATGCTCCACTTTTACTGTTAAAGTGTACCCGAGCCGAAGCTCAATGCATTGCCACTAATCACATCAGGGGCCGTGCTGCTCCTCTTCCTGGATCATAGACACGCAATAGCCCGTCCGCGCATGCTGACTGCGAGCACTTGATCCAGGAAGAGGAGCTGCGCGGCCCCGATGTGAAGGGGGGCCGTGCTCAGCAACGAGGGGCTTGCATGTAAGCCTCATTGGGATCCTGAGGCTTCCCTTTCTAAATAGTGTCAGATTTTGAACCCGAGCTTCGACTCGGGTTGGCTTTAAAGCAAACCTGAAGTGAAAATACACCAATGAGATGCTAGCTAGCGCCACCCTGACTATGCAGTGTCAGCACTTCTGCCGGCACCACCCTGACTATGCAGTGTCAGCACTTCTGCCGGCACCACCCTATACAGAGTCAGTCCTCCCGCTGGCGACACGCTGACTGTACGGTGTCAGCTCTCCTGCTGGCCCCACCCTGACTGTGCTGTGTCAGCACTCCCGCTGGCCCCACCCTGACTGTGCTGTGTCAGCACTCCCGCTGGCCCCACCCTGACTGTGCTGTGTCAACACTCCCGCTGGCCCCACCCTGACTGTGCTGTGTCAGCACTCCCACTGGCCCCACCCTGACTGTGCTGTATCAACACTCCCACTGGCCCCACCCTGACTGTGCTGTGTCAGCACTCCCGCTGGCCCCACCCTGACTGTGCTGTGTCAGCACTCCCGCTGGCCCCACCCTGACTGTGCTGTGTCAGCACTCCCGCTCGCCCCACCCTGACTGTGTGGTGTCAGCACTCCTGTTGGCCCTATCCTGACTATGTGGAGACCTGAGTAACCGCTCAGGTCAAAGCATGGCCAGCACTCTCACATACCAGTGCTATGAATAGGCACTGTCTCCATAGAGTTTATTTATCCTCTGTTTATATGGGGTTTCTCTGGGCATTCCGATTTCCAGAAACATTACGGTACTATAAATTACTTATGCATGAAAAAAGTTTTGTCAAAATCCTTACAAATTTTGGAAAAAGCAAAGTAAAAAATACCTGCTGCACCAATCCAGAAATCCTCATCTCCTCTTTAGCAACTTCCTGCTTGGTTGCTCACTACTTCCTATTCAGCCTGAAGCCCCGCCTCCCTACTAGAGACTCAACATACTATCACACAACAGAAATGTGTGAATAATGGGTAGTGTTCCGACAGACTGGGAATAAGCAGGCAGAGGTGGCTGGGTAGATGATGATCTGTGGATGGTGCAGCACCGTTTAAACAAAACTTTTGGTACTTATGTATTATGAAGGCCCCACCCTGACTGTACGGTGTCAGCTCTCCTGCTGTTCCCACCCTGACTGTGCTGTGTCAGCACTCCCGCTGGCCCCACCCTGACTGTGCTTTGTCAGCACTTCCGCTGGCCCCACCCTGACTGTACGGTGTCAGCTCTCCTGCTGTCCCCACCCTGACTGTGCTGTGTCAGCACTCCCGCTGTCCCCACCCTGACTGTGCTGTGTCAGCACTCCCGCTGGCCCCACCCTGACTGTGCTTTGTCAGCACTCCAGCTGGCCCCACCCTGACTGTGCTGTGTCAGCACTCCCGCTGGCCCCACCCTGACTGTGCTGTGTCAGCACTCCCGCTGGCCCCACCCTGACTGTGCTGTGTCAGCTCTCCTGCTGGCCCCACCCTGACTGTGTTGTGTCAGCACTCCCGCTGGCCCCACCCTGACTGTGCTGTGTCAGCACTCTTGCTGGCCCCACCCTGACTGTGCTGTGTCAGCTCTCCTGCTGGCCCCACCCTGACTGTGCTGTGTCAGCACTCCTGCTGGCCCCACCCTGACTGTGCTGTGTCAGCACTCCTGCTGGCCCTACCCTGACTGTGCTGTGTCAGCACTCCTGCTGGCCCCACCCTGACTGTACGGTGTCAGCTCTCCTGCTGTCCCCACCCTGACTGTGCTGTGTCAGCACTCCCGCTGGCCCCACCCTGACTGTGCTTTGTCAGCACTCCCGCTGGCCCCACCCTGACTGTGCTTTGTCAGCACTCCCGCTGGCCCCACCCTGACTGTGCTGTGTCAGCACTCCCGCTGGCCCCACCCTGACTGTGCTGTGTCAGCACTCCCGCTGGCCCCACCCTGACTGTGCTGTGTCAGCACTCCTGCTGGCCCCACCCTGACAGTGCTGTGTCAGCACTCCCGCTGGCCCCACCCTGATTGTGCCTTGTCAGCACTCCTGCTGGCCCCACCCTGACTATGTGGAGACCTGAGTAACTGCTCAGGTCAAAGCATGGCCAGGAATGCGACTCACCCTTTGGGGAGACCAATATGTTGGTCTATACACGCCTTGGGGTTATTCCCTGGTCACCCCCAACCACCACGATCTGACTGCTTCTCTGTAGGGATTCACCTTTAAGGATCACTTTTAAATATTATCCTCTTCCTTTTAAAATGATACCTCCAAAAAGATGCTTAACATAGCGTAATACTGTATATAAAAAGTTTATTCCTAAAATACATTGTACTTACAATTTCCTGACGTTTTCAACAGCATCAGTTTGTTAGACGCTCTCCCCCGTTTTGTTGGCTACTGGAGGGCTGTTGTTCCACGTTCTTGTATGAGGCTGGTACCAGCTGCCGTGCACACAGCCTTCTCACTCCTCTCTGTCGTTCGCTCAGATCCCCGCACTCCGCTGCCACTTCTATTGACTCATAAGTCGGGCAGTACCCGGAAGTGGCAATGGAATGCATCATTTTTAGAAGAAGGAGGATAGAGAAAATTATTTTTCTCGTCAGTTTATTTTCACCTCGGATGTCCGTTAAACAAGGAACTGCCAAAATCTTCAGACAGTATAATACTTAGTGAACCTCCGGACTAAAAATCTACTCAGCAGCACTGAAAATGTTCTGCTTCGCGTTATTGAGTAGTTGTATAACACTAGTCAGACAGCTTAACATTAAGTAATCCAGTAGTAAGACACGTGAGACCTTGAGTCTGTTTGAATCTTTGATGAATTACACTTTACTTTGTAAAACTGCAACATAAACAAATACAGAATGCACTAATCAGTACATGAAACATCACTACAGCACATTAAGCATTATATCATCCCATAGGCTTAAGTACTTACGGACAATTCCACCATTTAGTCCTGAAATAGTAAGAGCTCTTGCCATATGCTGTTATTCAGCTGAAGGCTTCTCACAAAATGGAAGACAGGAAGTTCCAGTTCAAGGGTTGAGACCCTCCCATGAAATTACATCATCCTGTAATTCTGATCTGACTAAACATAATTGCTCACTAGTACCACTAGGTGTCAGCATAACATCACATTTTAGCTTATTGAATGCCCATATTAGTAGATATGGGCAGAACACTCCCTGCCTGGCATTATTTATTATGTCACTACTTATATAACCTATCACTATGCAGAGAACACAAAAACAATAAAATGAAATCCTGACTAATCTGAGACTAGAATTATAATGTCAGTGATAGGTCTAAGATAAACTCTGGCAGTCCCATTTTTGGTGATTTTAACCTCCACCTTTCTAACCTTGCCATCTCCACTTGGCAGTGTGTTTACAACAAGTCCCACGGGCCACTCATTCCTGCCCTCTTGGTCATTTTTTAGCAGAACAACGTCACCCACTTTTATGTTTGGACAGTCCTCAGTCCATTTCCTTCTGCGCTGCAAAGTGGAAAGATACTCCCTCTTCCATCTTTTCCAAAAGGTGTCTGCTAAGCATTGCACTTGTTTCCACTGCTTAACTTGAACTTGTGTTGTGTTTAGGTCTTTAGATGGAGCAGACAAAGAGTTTGTTTTTTGAGTCAACAACATTGCTGGGGTGAGGACCATAGGTGTATCCGGGTCTGAAGATACAGGAACTAAGGGTCTGGCATTCATGATGGCTGTAACCTCTGCCATAAAGGTACTTAAAGTTTCATGGGTCAAGTGAGCAGATTTATTTTGTAGCAACATAGCATCCAAGATTCGCCTGGCTATACCTATAAGTCTCTCCCAGACACCACCCATGTGAGAGGAGTGTGGAGGATTGAAAACCCATGTACATCCTTTATCATGTAGAAAGTTCTTCAACTGTGAGTCACCAACACAAATGCCAAGTTCCTTGCAAGCTCCCACAAAGTTTGTTCCTCTGTCGGAGCGGAGTAGTTTTGCTGGGCCACGAACTGAGAAGAATCTCCTCAAAGCGTTAATGAAGCTTGAAGTTGACATGGCTTCAAGTAGCTCTATATGTACAGCTCGGGTAGACAGACACGTGAAAAGTACTGCCCAGCGCTTGCTGTCCGCACTGCCTCCTCTAGTGCGGCGGGTTAACACTGACCAAGGACCGAACACGTCCAAACCTACATTAGTGAAAGGTGGTTCAGCAACCACTCTGTCTTTTGGTAGCTCTGCCATCTTTTGAGTTTGTAGTTTCCCTCTCAGCTTGCGACAGGTGACACATTTGTGTATGACTGCTGATACCAAGCGTTTGCCACCAAGGATCCAGAAACCTGCAGATCTAATTGCACCCTCTGTGATGTGGCGCCCTTGGTGGACAACTTGTTCATGATAGTACCTAACAAGCAGTGTAGCAACGTGATGATCGTGAGGTATGATGATAGGCTGCTTCTCTACCTCTGAAAGTTCAGCAAGAGACAAACGTCCACCTACTCTAAGCAACCCATTTTTGTCTAAAAAGGGACTAAGCTTTCTAAGACGACTTTGGTTTGGTAATGTCTTTTGTTTTGAGATGCAGTCAATCTCCATTTGGAAGTGTTTGGCTTGAACAGAAGAAATGATAACAGACTTTGCCTGAGAAAGTTCTTCTAGATCAACCTGCTCATGGAAACTTTTCCACCCTCTAACCTGGCTGCTATTGGTTTCCCTCTTGAAGCTTTTAGAAACATGGATGAGTCTGGCCAGGGTTTTAACTAGTACCTTCCAGGAAGAAAATCTCTCAAAGCAATGTGAGTGGAAGGTGGCTTGAGAAGCTTTAGTACTTAAACTTGTAACTTCAGATCTGATTTCTGGGTCAGCTTCGGGCTCTATGAGTGGGTACATGTTAGCAGTGTTCATATTTTGACAGTGTGATTGGTACAAAAAAGATGGGCCTGAGAACCATATAGAGTTCTGAAGGCATGCAACTTGTGTAGGTCTAGTGGCATAGTCTGCAGGGTTATGCTCTGTAGGTACATAGAACCACTGATCTGTCTGTGTAGATTGCCTGATTCTATTCACTCGGTTGGAGACATACAGGTAGAATCTCCTAGTGGTGTTGCAAATGTACCCTAAGACAGTCTTGCTATCGGTGAAGAATTGTACAGCATCAAAGTCAGTATCTAACTCACTTGAGATTAGCTCAAACATTTCAACTGCGAGTACAGCTGCACACAATTCTAAACGAGGAATCGTGTGGGCTGGTTTAGGGCTTAATTTGGACTTTCCCATCACAAATCCTACATGGCATATATTTTCTGTGTCAATTACTCTCAAGTAAGCTACTGCACCTATAGCTGTGGTGGATGCATCTGAGAAAATGCACAGTTCCTTCTTACAAGCTGTTGATAGAGATACTGGAACATAGCATCTGTCTATCTTTAGGTGCTCTAAAGCTTGCAAAGAGTCTTTCCATTGAACCCACTTACATAATTTATCTTGTGGAAGCAATGCATCCCAATCATTTTTACCAGATGACAGTTCGCGAACTAAGGCCTTGCCTCTTATTGTCACGGGTGACACGAACCCTAAGGGATCATAAAGGCTATTTACAGTGGACAGAATACCTGTACGTGTAAAGGGCTTTTTCTCTGAGGAAACTTGAAAAACAAAGCTATCTGCTTCTAAATCCCAACTCAGGCCTAAGCTTTTCTGCAAAGGGAGAGTATCTGTACCTAGGCAAAGGTCTTTGAGGTCCTTAGCTCTGTCTGCTACAGGGAAGGCTTCCATTACTTTTTGGCTGTTAGAAGCGATTTTGTGAAGACACAGATTGGATTCTGCCAGCATTTGTTTTGCATTACTGAGGGTAGCGATAGCATCTTCAGGTGTACTAGCAGAAGCGAGTCCATCATCTACATAGAAGTGTCTCAATACAAGGTGTTTGGCTTCTTGCCCATAGCGCTCAGCATTTTTCAGGGCAGTCTTTTGCATGCAGTATATAGCGACTGAAGGAGAAGGGCTGTTGCCGAATACGTGTACCTTCATTCTGTACTCAACAATTTCTTTGTGTATGTCATTGTCCTTGTACCAGAGAAAACGCAGGAAGTCTCTGTGGTCTTCTCTGACAAGGAAGCAATAAAACATTTGCTGTAAATCTGCTGTGAATGCAATGGGCTCTTTTCTGAAGCGCATAAGGACACCTAGCAAAGTATTGTTAAGGTCAGGGCCACTTAACAGTACATCGTTTAAAGAAACTCCATCATACTCTGCACTGGAATCAAAAACTACTCTGATCTGGTTGGGTTTGTGTGGGTGGTAAACACCAAACATTGGTAGGTACCAGTGTTCCTTATCAGTTTCAAGTGGTCCTGCTACTTCAGCGTGGTCATTGACTAACATTCTCTCAATGAATTCAGTGAAATCTCTTTTTACTTCTGGCTTTCTCTGCAGTGTTTTGCTAAGTGATTGCAAACGTTTCATGGCTTGCTCTCTGTTACAGGGCAAAGCACGCCTGGGTGTGCGAAAGGGGAGAGGGGCCACCCAATTGTGATTGTCATCTTGGTAGGTCTCCCTATCCATAATCTGCAAGAAGGTTTGATCCTCTATGGAGAGGGTCTGTTTATCATCATCTTTGGTTTTCTGGAACACAGTAACCCCTAGATTGTCTGTCTCAGTGTTGTAACTGACTTCTTCTTCCTTGACATATGTTATAGAAGAGTCCCAGTGTTGTGTTGGGCTGTCAAACTTTTCTTTGACAATGAAACTGTTGTGACATGGACTGAGAAGAGATGGGCGTCCATTCATTAACACACATGTCCTTAAAGTGCTAATGCGGTCAGGCTGGTGCCCTGTTCCCAGACAAACTTCTCCTACAACTACCCACCCCAGATCTAGTCTCTGCGCATAGGGGGCATTGTAAGGTCCATTAATTTGCTGGCGCACCTTGTGTACCTGTAGGATGTCTCTTCCAAGAAGTAGAAGGATAGAAACATCTGGCTCAACAGCTGGAATAAGGTGAGCAATTGAGCGAAGGTGGGAGTGATGACGGGCTACTTCAGGAGAGGGGATCTCTGTTTTGTCATCAGGTATCATGTCACACTCAATCAGGATAGGAAGTGGGAACTGCACTTTCTTATTGAAAGATTCAATGGTAAAGTCAGTAGCTCTTCTCCCTGTGGTTTCAATTGTCCCTGCACATGTCCTAAGAGTGTATGGAGATGCACTTGCTTTAAGGTTAAAGAGATCAAAAAAGTCTGACTTTGCAAGGGACCTATTGCTCTGCTCATCTAGCACTGCATACATTTTCACTGCTCTTTCTCTCTGGCCAGTGGGGTACACAGTCACTAAACAGATTTTAGAGCACGATCGTGCACTCTTGCCTTGGCCACATACTTCGGTGCAATTAGACATTACTGAGGACAGTGGGGTGTCTTGTTGCTCCCTGCCCTGATCTTTCACAGGTTCTACAGTCTCTAGTGGAGCAGGACCAGGGTGCAAAGCTGTGATATGTCTCTCACTGCCACATTCTGTGCACTCTACAGGTGTTTTACAGTCTTTAGCAATGTGGTAAGTAGATCCACAGCACCTGAAGCAGATGCCGTTTTGCTTAAGGAAAGACATGCGTTCTGCAATCGGTTTGCTTCTGAAGCCCTTACACTTCTTTAGTGAATGTGGCCTTTTGTGTATTGGGCAATGTTTATCAGGGCTTTCTATTGCATGTACCTTGTGGGTGTTTTGACAGTCTGTGGCTTCTGAAGGTACAGCTGTTTTGTGTGTGGACACAGAAGTCTTACCTTGAGGTCTGTGAGATCTTTCAGACCTATGTGACTGATTGCTGCTTGTGGTAAAGGCGAAACTGGGATCGCTTCGGATTTTCGCTTGCTGTCGAACAAATCTGGAGAATACAGAGAAGGGGGGAAAAGCAACTCCATAGTCCTCTTTGAATTTACCTCCTACAGACATCCACTTGTCTTGTAAATTTGAGGGCAGTTTCTCTACTATTGGATTGGTACCTCTGGCTGTATCTAGATATGAAAGTCCTGACAAGTAGCCATCCTCCTTGGCATATTCTACCTCCAACAGAAGATCACTCAGCTCTTGTAGTCGCACATTATCTCTGTAGCCTAACTTAGGAAAGACTTCAAGCTTTCGCAACAGTGCTCCTTCGATTGCCTCTGGGGATCCATAGGTTTCTTCTAGTCTCTTCCAGGCCATGTCGAGTCCTGCTGCGGGATTGAACAGGTTTGCTCTTCTCATCCTCTTTGCATGTTCCGCTGACTCTGTACCAAGCCACTTTATCATCAAGTCAAGCGTTTCTGCTGGTGATAAGTACAGACCTCTGGTGGCATTCAGAAAGGAAGATTTCCATGCCCAGTAGTTTTCGGGACAGTCATCAAATTGGAGAAAGCCTGAGCTAATCATGTCTTTTCGAATGAGATATTTGGTGATACCGGCTGCACATTGTTGCTCATGCATGTAATCTTTGGGTTGAAGCGGTGGGAACACTTCCTCCTTGTTCCTGGGAGGCTCTGGTGCTTGATTCTTGGTTTGCCGGCAGCTGTTGCTGTCACGTGGTTGATTGGACTCATTCCGGGGTTCTGTGGAACTCTGTCTGAATTCCTTTGCTTCAGATTTTAAGGACTGTTCTTTTGTATGCACATTAGTGAGGTTCTGAACATACTCGCTTGTACGATCCACAGGGGATAGAAGTTTTCCTGGGACCTCTGGGTCTTCATATGATTTCTCGCTCCCTGGCTGGCTTGTTTCCTGATAGGCAGCAACCTTTGCTTCAGCCACAGCAACTGCTGTCTGACGCTGCAGGATGAGCAGTCTTGATTCTAGCTCTGCTTCTTCTTGTGCTACAGCGGCTTTCTTGGCTGCCATCTCCTGCATCATCCTGGCTTCCTTTTCTGCAAACTGTAGCTGGATGCGGGCAGCTGCTGCTTTCGCGCGAGCTCTGGCTGCTAGGGAACTAGCTGAGGACGTCTTGCTAGATCGTGAAGATCTGGACACATGCGACTGTGCATCATCTTGCTGAGCACTGGGGATGCTCTCCCTGCTCTGCTGTGTCGGCGGTGGCACATCATCTGCCTGATACCTTGTTCCTGATCTAAGACTCATGCTGCAGTAATGATGTCTCTGTATATTTCAGACTGCTGCGCAGGTTGTCCTTTTACTGTTCTGCTTCGCGTTATTGAGTAGTTGTATAACACTAGTCAGACAGCTTAACATTAAGTAATCCAGTAGTAAGACACGTGAGACCTTGAGTCTGTTTGAATCTTTGATGAATTACACTTTACTTTGTAAAACTGCAACATAAACAAATACAGAATGCACTAATCAGTACATGAAACATCACTACAGCACATTAAGCATTATATCATCCCATAGGCTTAAGTACTTACGGACAATTCCACCATTTAGTCCTGAAATAGTAAGAGCTCTTGCCATATGCTGTTATTCAGCTGAAGGCTTCTCACAAAATGGAAGACAGGAAGTTCCAGTTCAAGGGTTGAGACCCTCCCATGAAATTACATCATCCTGTAATTCTGATCTGACTAAACATAATTGCTCACTAGTACCACTAGGTGTCAGCATAACATCACATTTTAGCTTATTGAATGCCCATATTAGTAGATATGGGCAGAACACTCCCTGCCTGGCATTATTTATTATGTCACTACTTATATAACCTATCACTATGCAGAGAACACAAAAACAATAAAATGAAATCCTGACTAATCTGAGACTAGAATTATAATGTCAGTGATAGGTCTAAGATAAACTCTGGCAGTCCCATTTTTGGTGATTTTAACCTCCACCTTTCTAACCTTGCCATCTCCACTTGGCAGTGTGTTTACAACAAGTCCCACGGGCCACTCATTCCTGCCCTCTTGGTCATTTTTTAGCAGAACAACGTCACCCACTTTTATGTTTGGACAGTCCTCAGTCCATTTCCTTCTGCGCTGCAAAGTGGAAAGATACTCCCTCTTCCATCTTTTCCAAAAGGTGTCTGCTAAGCATTGCACTTGTTTCCACTGCTTAACTTGAACTTGTGTTGTGTTTAGGTCTTTAGATGGAGCAGACAAAGAGTTTGTTTTTTGAGTCAACAACATTGCTGGGGTGAGGACCATAGGTGTATCCGGGTCTGAAGATACAGGAACTAAGGGTCTGGCATTCATGATGGCTGTAACCTCTGCCATAAAGGTACTTAAAGTTTCATGGGTCAAGTGAGCAGATTTATTTTGTAGCAACATAGCATCCAAGATTCGCCTGGCTATACCTATAAGTCTCTCCCAGACACCACCCATGTGAGAGGAGTGTGGAGGATTGAAAACCCATGTACATCCTTTATCATGTAGAAAGTTCTTCAACTGTGAGTCACCAACACAAATGCCAAGTTCCTTGCAAGCTCCCACAAAGTTTGTTCCTCTGTCGGAGCGGAGTAGTTTTGCTGGGCCACGAACTGAGAAGAATCTCCTCAAAGCGTTAATGAAGCTTGAAGTTGACATGGCTTCAAGTAGCTCTATATGTACAGCTCGGGTAGACAGACACGTGAAAAGTACTGCCCAGCGCTTGCTGTCCGCACTGCCTCCTCTAGTGCGGCGGGTTAACACTGACCAAGGACCGAACACGTCCAAACCTACATTAGTGAAAGGTGGTTCAGCAACCACTCTGTCTTTTGGTAGCTCTGCCATCTTTTGAGTTTGTAGTTTCCCTCTCAGCTTGCGACAGGTGACACATTTGTGTATGACTGCTGATACCAAGCGTTTGCCACCAAGGATCCAGAAACCTGCAGATCTAATTGCACCCTCTGTGATGTGGCGCCCTTGGTGGACAACTTGTTCATGATAGTACCTAACAAGCAGTGTAGCAACGTGATGATCGTGAGGTATGATGATAGGCTGCTTCTCTACCTCTGAAAGTTCAGCAAGAGACAAACGTCCACCTACTCTAAGCAACCCATTTTTGTCTAAAAAGGGACTAAGCTTTCTAAGACGACTTTGGTTTGGTAATGTCTTTTGTTTTGAGATGCAGTCAATCTCCATTTGGAAGTGTTTGGCTTGAACAGAAGAAATGATAACAGACTTTGCCTGAGAAAGTTCTTCTAGATCAACCTGCTCATGGAAACTTTTCCACCCTCTAACCTGGCTGCTATTGGTTTCCCTCTTGAAGCTTTTAGAAACATGGATGAGTCTGGCCAGGGTTTTAACTAGTACCTTCCAGGAAGAAAATCTCTCAAAGCAATGTGAGTGGAAGGTGGCTTGAGAAGCTTTAGTACTTAAACTTGTAACTTCAGATCTGATTTCTGGGTCAGCTTCGGGCTCTATGAGTGGGTACATGTTAGCAGTGTTCATATTTTGACAGTGTGATTGGTACAAAAAAGATGGGCCTGAGAACCATATAGCGTTCTGAAGGCATGCAACTTGTGTAGGTCTAGTGGCATAGTCTGCAGGGTTATGCTCTGTAGGTACATAGAACCACTGATCTGTCTGTGTAGATTGCCTGATTCTATTCACTCGGTTGGAGACATACAGGTAGAATCTCCTAGTGGTGTTGCAAATGTACCCTAAGACAGTCTTGCTATCGGTGAAGAATTGTACAGCATCAAAGTCAGTATCTAACTCACTTGAGATTAGCTCAAACATTTCAACTGCGAGTACAGCTGCACACAATTCTAAACGAGGAATCGTGTGGGCTGGTTTAGGGCTTAATTTGGACTTTCCCATCACAAATCCTACATGGCATATATTTTCTGTGTCAATTACTCTCAAGTAAGCTACTGCACCTATAGCTGTGGTGGATGCATCTGAGAAAATGCACAGTTCCTTCTTACAAGCTGTTGATAGAGATACTGGAACATAGCATCTGTCTATCTTTAGGTGCTCTAAAGCTTGCAAAGAGTCTTTCCATTGAACCCACTTACATAATTTATCTTGTGGAAGCAATGCATCCCAATCATTTTTACCAGATGACAGTTCGCGAACTAAGGCCTTGCCTCTTATTGTCACGGGTGACACGAACCCTAAGGGATCATAAAGGCTATTTACAGTGGACAGAATACCTCTACGTGTAAAGGGCTTTTTCTCTGAGGAAACTTGAAAAACAAAGCTATCTGCTTCTAAATCCCAACTCAGGCCTAAGCTTTTCTGCAAAGGGAGAGTATCTGTACCTAGGCAAAGGTCTTTGAGGTCCTTAGCTCTGTCTGCTACAGGGAAGGCTTCCATTACTTTTTGGCTGTTAGAAGCGATTTTGTGAAGACACAGATTGGATTTTGCCAGCATTTGTTTTGCATTACTGAGGGTAGCGATAGCATCTTCAGGTGTACTAGCAGAAGCGAGTCCATCATCTACATAGAAGTGTCTCAATACAAGGTGTTTGGCTTCTTGCCCATAGCGCTCAGCATTTTTCAGGGCAGTCTTTTGCATGCAGTATATAGCGACTAAAGGAGAAGGGCTGTTGCCGAATACGTGTACCTTCATTCTGTACTCAACAATTTCTTTGTGTATGTCATTGTCCTTGTACCAGAGAAAACGCAGGAAGTCTCTGTGGTCTTCTCTGACAAGGAAGCAATAAAACATTTGCTGTAAATCTGCTGTGAATGCAATGGGCTCTTTTCTGAAGCGCATAAGGACACCTAGCAAAGTATTGTTAAGGTCAGGGCCACTTAACAGTACATCGTTTAAAGAAACTCCATCATACTCTGCACTGGAATCAAAAACTACTCTGATCTGGTTGGGTTTGTGTGGGTGGTAAACACCAAACATTGGTAGGTACCAGTGTTCCTTATCAGTTTCAAGTGGTCCTGCTACTTCAGCGTGGTCATTGACTAACATTCTCTCAATGAATTCAGTGAAATCTCTTTTTACTTCTGGCTTTCTCTGCAGTGTTTTGCTAAGTGATTGCAAACGTTTCATGGCTTGCTCTCTGTTACAGGGCAAAGCACGCCTGGGTGTGCGAAAGGGGAGAGGGGCCACCCAATTGTGATTGTCATCTTGGTAGGTCTCCCTATCCATAATCTGCAAGAAGGTTTGATCCTCTATGGAGAGGGTCTGTTTATCATCATCTTTGGTTTTCTGGAACACAGTAACCCCTAGATTGTCTGTCTCAGTGTTGTAACTGACTTCTTCTTCCTTGACATATGTTATAGAAGAGTCCCAGTGTTGTGTTGGGCTGTCAAACTTTTCTTTGACAATGAAACTGTTGTGACATGGACTGAGAAGAGATGGGCGTCCATTCATTAACACACATGTCCTTAAAGTGCTAATGCGGTCAGGCTGGTGCCCTGTTCCCAGACAAACTTCTCCTACAACTACCCACCCCAGATCTAGTCTCTGCGCATAGGGGGCATTGTAAGGTCCATTAATTTGCTGGCGCACCTTGTGTACCTGTAGGATGTCTCTTCCAAGAAGTAGAAGGATAGAAACATCTGGCTCAACAGCTGGAATAAGGTGAGCAATTGAGCGAAGGTGGGAGTGATGACGGGCTACTTCAGGAGAGGGGATCTCTGTTTTGTCATCAGGTATCATGTCACACTCAATCAGGATAGGAAGTGGGAACTGCACTTTCTTATTGAAAGATTCAATGGTAAAGTCAGTAGCTCTTCTCCCTGTGGTTTCAATTGTCCCTGCACATGTCCTAAGAGTGTATGGAGATGCACTTGCTTTAAGGTTAAAGAGATCAAAAAAGTCTGACTTTGCAAGGGACCTATTGCTCTGCTCATCTAGCACTGCATACATTTTCACTGCTCTTTCTCTCTGGCCAGTGGGGTACACAGTCACTAAACAGATTTTAGAGCACGATCGTGCACTCTTGCCTTGGCCACATACTTCGGTGCAATTAGACATTACTGAGGACAGTGGGGTGTCTTGTTGCTCCCTGCCCTGATCTTTCACAGGTTCTACAGTCTCTAGTGGAGCAGGACCAGGGTGCAAAGCTGTGATATGTCTCTCACTGCCACATTCTGTGCACTCTACAGGTGTTTTACAGTCTTTAGCAATGTGGTAAGTAGATCCACAGCATGAAGCAGATGCCGTTTTGCTTAAGGAAAGACATGCGTTCTGCAATCGGTTTGCTTCTGAAGCCCTTACACTTCTTTAGTGAATGTGGCCTTTTGTGTATTGGGCAATGTTTATCAGGGCTTTCTATTGCATGTACCTTGTGGGTGTTTTGACAGTCTGTGGCTTCTGAAGGTACAGCTGTTTTGTGTGTGGACACAGAAGTCTTACCTTGAGGTCTGTGAGATCTTTCAGACCTATGTGACTGATTGCTGCTTGTGGTAAAGGCGAAACTGGGATCGCTTCGGATTTTCGCTTGCTGTCGAACAAATCTGGAGAATACAGAGAAGGGGGGAAAAGCAACTCCATAGTCCTCTTTGAATTTACCTCCTACAGACATCCACTTGTCTTGTAAATTTGAGGGCAGTTTCTCTACTATTGGATTGGTACCTCTGGCTGTATCTAGATATGAAAGTCCTGACAAGTAGCCATCCTCCTTGGCATATTCTACCTCCAACAGAAGATCACTCAGCTCTTGTAGTCGCACATTATCTCTGTAGCCTAACTTAGGAAAGACTTCAAGCTTTCGCAACAGTGCTCCTTCGATTGCCTCTGGGGATCCATAGGTTTCTTCTAGTCTCTTCCAGGCCATGTCGAGTCCTGCTGCGGGATTGAACAGGTTTGCTCTTCTCATCCTCTTTGCATGTTCCGCTGACTCTGTACCAAGCCACTTTATCATCAAGTCAAGCGTTTCTGCTGGTGATAAGTACAGACCTCTGGTGGCATTCAGAAAGGAAGATTTCCATGCCCAGTAGTTTTCGGGACAGTCATCAAATTGGAGAAAGCCTGAGCTAATCATGTCTTTTCGAATGAGATATTTGGTGATACCGGCTGCACATTGTTGCTCATGCATGTAATCTTTGGGTTGAAGCGGTGGGAACACTTCCTCCTTGTTCCTGGGAGGCTCTGGTGCTTGATTCTTGGTTTGCCGGCAGCTGTTGCTGTCACGTGGTTGATTGGACTCATTCCGGGGTTCTGTGGAACTCTGTCTGAATTCCTTTGCTTCAGATTTTAAGGACTGTTCTTTTGTATGCACATTAGTGAGGTTCTGAACATACTCGCTTGTACGATCCACAGGGGATAGAAGTTTTCCTGGGACCTCTGGGTCTTCATATGATTTCTCGCTCCCTGGCTGGCTTGTTTCCTGATAGGCAGCAACCTTTGCTTCAGCCACAGCAACTGCTGTCTGACGCTGCAGGATGAGCAGTCTTGATTCTAGCTCTGCTTCTTCTTGTGCTACAGCGGCTTTCTTGGCTGCCATCTCCTGCATCATCCTGGCTTCCTTTTCTGCAAACTGTAGCTGGATGCGGGCAGCTGCTGCTTTCGCGCGAGCTCTGGCTGCTAGGGAACTAGCTGAGGACGTCTTGCTAGATCGTGAAGATCTGGACACATGCGACTGTGCATCATCTTGCTGAGCACTGGGGATGCTCTCCCTGCTCTGCTGTGTCGGCGGTGGCACATCATCTGCCTGATACCTTGTTCCTGATCTAAGACTCATGCTGCAGTAATGATGTCTCTGTATATTTCAGACTGCTGCGCAGGTTGTCCTTTTACTGTTCTGCTTCGCGTTATTGAGTAGTTGTATAACACTAGTCAGACAGCTTAACATTAAGTAATCCAGTAGTAAGACACGTGAGACCTTGAGTCTGTTTGAATCTTTGATGAATTACACTTTACTTTGTAAAACTGCAACATAAACAAATACAGAATGCACTAATCAGTACATGAAACATCACTACAGCACATTAAGCATTATATCATCCCATAGGCTTAAGTACTTACGGACAATTCCACCATTTAGTCCTGAAATAGTAAGAGCTCTTGCCATATGCTGTTATTCAGCTGAAGGCTTCTCACAAAATGGAAGACAGGAAGTTCCAGTTCAAGGGTTGAGACCCTCCCATGAAATTACATCATCCTGTAATTCTGATCTGACTAAACATAATTGCTCACTAGTACCACTAGGTGTCAGCATAACATCACATTTTAGCTTATTGAATGCCCATATTAGTAGATATGGGCAGAACAGAAAAGGCTTGGTGTTTCTTTAACAGTTTCACAGCATCAGAACTTTTTATGTTGTTTTTATTACCTAAGCCTAATTATTAGCTGCACAGATGCTAAGCTCCACCCCATCAAAGAAAACTGCCCTGCATTTTTCCCCTGATGCTTTGCAAAGCATGATGGGATTTCCTATGTCGTTGTTCTCGTTGCCTAGCAACTGGGAGGGGTGATCAGGACACAGGACAGTTGGAACTGTGTCTCATGCTCCCTGTCACCCCCTTTCAACCAAAGAGATGGCTGCCCTCATGAAATCAAACATTTGTCTGTTCATTTAAAACAGGGTGGGTAAGAGATTAGATTGCCTATCTATTTTATTAACATAACTAATGTAACTTAATGACAGTATATTTGTTTAGGCTGAAGTTCCTCTTTAAAGGGGAACTTCAGCCTAAACAAACATACTGTCATCAAGTTACATTAGTTATGTTAATTAGCATAGATAGGTAATCTAATCTCTTACCCACCCTGATTTAAAAGAACAGGCAAATGTTTGTGATTCATGGGGGCTGCCATCTTTGTCATGGGGCAAACATCTTTTTGGTTGAAAGGAGGTGACTAGGAGCATAAGACACAGTTCCAACTGTCCTGTGTCCTAATTACCCCTCCCAGCTGCACACGCCAGGTTTCAAATGTCAAATTCAAAATGTAAAAAAAAAAATTGCACCAAAACAGCAGAACGAGAACAACAAAATCAGAAATCCCATCATGCTTTGTACAGCATTAGGGGAAAAAAGCCCGGGCAGTTTTCTTCTGTGCAGCTAAAAATGAGGCTTGTATAAGAGAAACAAAGTTCTGATGCTGTGAAACTGTGAAAGAAACACCAGGCCTTTTCAGTGCTGCTGAGTTGATTTTTAGTCCGGAGGTTCACTTTAACTACTTCCTGACCGCGTCACGCCGATGGGCGTGGCCGCGGTGGTAGCCCCAGGACCGCCTAAGTCCTGGGGCTGTGTTTTGCAGGAGGATGCGCACGCATCTCCTGTTTAATGGGCGGAGCTGAGCTCCACCTTCAGTCTCCGAGCGGCAAGATTGTGAGACGGTGAAACCGCCTTCTAATTAGGGTGTACAGCGATGCGATCTGCAGAGGCGCTGTACTGGGGACTGCCGTGGGACACGGCTGTCCCCTCCATAGGCACAGAGGTGATCGGCTGTCATAGGCTGAAGCATGGGCGTCCACACATACGGCAAAACCGGGCATCTGCCCGAGCCTGGCCGCCCGCTGCCCCCCCCCCCCCTGACCGCGTGCCCGTGCAGCTAGAAGGAGGGAAGCAGCGCAGAGAAGAGAGAGAGCTATGGGCACAGTGGGGAAGAGCGGACATCTCCCCCCCCCTTCCCTCACCTTAGGGGTCTCTCTCTCCCTCGCTGTCCCCTCCGGAATGAAGTGTGCTGTGCAGCGGCTGGGCAGCGGGCGGAACGTACCTCGTCTCGCTCCTGTGCCGGAAGTTCTGGTGCCGCACTCTGGTCTGGATTAGGCCAGAGTAGCGGCTAATCCATCCGGCGCATGCGACGAGAGGAGATAAGTTCCGCCCGCTGCCAGCCGCTGCACACTTCATTCCGGACTCTGGAGGGGACAGCGAGAGAGGGAGGGAGAGCCCCCTAAGGTGAGTGCCCATAGCTCTCCCTCTTCTCTGCGCTGCTCCCCTCCTGCTGGGGCACACATGGCCACTTTTTCTGGGGACATATACCCCTGCCTACATATACTGGGACATATCCTCCTGGCTACATATACTGGGCACATATACCCCTGCCTACATATACTGGGCATATATACCCCTGCCTACATATACTGGGGACATATACCCCTGGCTACATATACTGGGCACATATACCCCCTTCCTACATATACTGGGACATATACACCTGCCTACATATACTGGGGACATATACACCTGCTTACATATACTGGGCACATATACCCCTGTCTACATATACTGGGACATATACCCCTGCCTACATATACTGGGTCATATACCCCCTGCCTACATATACTGGGACATATACCCCTGCCTACATATACTGGGACATATACCCCTGCCTACATATACTGGGACATATCCCCCTGGCTACATATACTGGGACATATCCCCCTGGCTACATATACTGGGACATATACCCCCTGCCTACATATACTGGGACATATACCCCTGCCTACATATACTGGGACATATCCCCCTGGCTACATATACTGGGATATATACCCCTGCCTACATATACTGGGACATATACCCCTGCCTACATATACTGGGACATATACCCCTGCCTACATATACTGGGACATATCCCCCTGGCTACATATACTGGGACATATCCCCCTGGCTACATATACTGGGACATATACCCCCTGCCTACATATACTGGGACATATACCCCTGCCTACATATACTGGGACATATACCCCTGCCTACATATACTGGGACATATACCCCTGCCTACATATACTGGGACATATACCCCTGCCTACATATACTGGGGACATATACCCCTGCCTACATATACTGGGCACATATACCCCTGCCTACATATACTGGGAACATATACCCCTGACTACATATACTGGGCACATATACCCCTGGCTACCTGTTCTGGGGACATCTCTACCCCTGGCTACCAGTTCTGGGGACATCTATACCGCTGGCCACCTTTTCTGGGGACACCTATAGACCTGGGGCTACCTATTTTTGGAGAACCACTGCTGTCAGATTGAGTGTATTTTGGGGAACTGCTGCCAGGTGAGAGGTGTCTACATATTAAGGGGGCATTCTGCCTATTTATGTGAAAAGCTGTCTATTTATGTGCCTCATGACTGCTGAATTTGTCTTGTTGCGGGCCTCATGGTTACTGACTTTGTCTTGTTGGGGGCCTCATGATTTGTTGGGGGCCTCAAGATTGCTGAACTTGTCTTGTTGGGGACCTCATGATTGCTGAATTTGTCTTGTTGGGGGCCTCATGATTGCTGAATTTGTCTTGTTGGGGGCCTCATGATTGCTGAGTTGGTCATGTTGGGGGCATCATGATTGCTGAATTTGTCTTGATGGGGGGGGGGCTCATGATTGCTGAATTTGTCTTGTTGGGGGTCACATGATTGCTAACTGCGAGACTATGGAAAAAGCCGAATCATCATCATATGAGACAATAGCATTAAACCTACTTTTTCTGCTTTTTAAAACAGAAAATGAAACTGGGAGGTTCTAAAAAAATGAATAATTTTTTCAGGAGTACGATGGATGAAATTGTTTATCTTCACAGTTTATTTTCAACTTAATTTTCCATAATGTTCATGTATGAGTTAAAACATTTGTATTTAGTTTAAATTGCTGTTGGCACTTTGTGATAGTAAAGTGACTTTGCAGTTTGGACACCCGACCTCCAAAAGGTTTGCCACCACTGTCCTAATCTAATGTCCCACCATTGCTTAGTTCATGTAAACTTGTCTCCACCCACGACCACACCCACATTCTGGTTCATGACCACACCCATTTTTTGGCGCATAGCTCAATTTTTTTGGCGCGCCACACAACACCAACCCAGCGTTTTTGCTCCCCACTTTTTGCCCCCCCCCCCCCTGGAAAATTTTCTGCGGACGCCCATGGGCTGAAGCCTATGACAGCTGATCATGGGGATTGGCTGGCGGGGGGAGGGGGGCGGGGATACAGTAGTTAAAACAAAAACACGTTTTTATTAAAAAAAATATACAAATAAAAACAAACACACATCTGGTTGGCAATCAGACCCCACCAACGGAGAGCTCTGTTAGAAGGGGGGGGGGGGGGGGGAAGCACCTATGTGCTATGTCGTGTGGCCCTGCAGCTTGGCCTTAAAGCTGCAGTGGCCAATTTAGCATAAAATGGTCTGGTCTTTAGGGGGGTTTAACACTGCGGTCCTCAAGTGGTTAAGTACCAAACTTTTTTAGTATATGGTAATTCATTTTTTGTTTCCTGTAAATAAACTTTTCAGTATCCTCCCTTGCAGTCCCAATATTTTCCACTGGATGGCAATGTGTAAACACTGTAGAGAATGGGTTGTTCTTATGAATGAGTATTCAGAAGAGGGGTTGAGGGAATGCTTGCTCAAGCTTCAGCACATGCAAATATTCAGCAAGCTAACGATGCAGTCTGTATTCATTTATCTATACGTAGAGCCTTTTGCTGTTGCAGCCCGAGGCGCTGAGGAACATATCCATCCACAGACAGCGGCAGGCAGACGCTTTGCAGTGAGCTGCTGGGCTGGGTCTAGCAGTCTTCACAAGTTACATACATGGTCCTATACAATGGAAAAGACGAGGCAGGATTTACATCTCGGGACTCAGTCTATAGGCTCAGGAGTTCTCGTGCCCTGAATTCAATCCAGAGGAGAATTCCACAGGTTTCGAACTCCAGGCCTGGAGGGCTATATCCATGCCAGTGTTTAGGATGATTAGAGAAAGGAGTTCTACCTGATGGACCACACCTTTCCTGATTCAGACCCATCAATTAATTTGAGCTGTGTCAAAAATGTGTGAGGGCCCAAGCCCTCGAAGGACTGGTTTGACATCCTAGACCCAATTGGGTCCAAGGCAATTTAATAGCTTCCAATCCCCAAAATATTTGTAGTGGTAAAAGCAGGGGAGGGCTGGGACCTTTTGGCCTAGGGGGAAAACACAAACTATAGGCCCGTGTTCATGGCAGCCTCAGCCCAAATGGCGTCACACACGCTCCCCACTTGCTATATGCCGGTAGTCACATGGGGTGCCCATGTGGAAATACAGCAAGGACACTCGCAGGACAGCGTGCCAGGTGAAGTATGAATGCACAGGCATCGGGGGTCACATAATATATTTGGAGGGACAACAGCCAAGGGCAGCCTCGGACTGACCCACCGAACTGCCGATGATTCCATCGGTGGGCCCCGCCTCCTGGGGGCCCCAGGGGGCCCCAGAGCCGGCACAGCGCAGGAAGGGGGGAAATTGGGCACACAGAGCGGCGGGGAGGGGGGAAGCTTCCCCCCCCTCCCTCACCTAGGGGCCCCCCCTTCCGCGCTCCCCCTTCCGCACTCCCCCTCCCTCCACAATGTCAGCCAGCGGCAGCGAGCGGAGAATAGCTTTACCGGCATAAAGACATGTCTTCAGAGGAGATCCATCGCTCTGCGTGCCGCTGGCTGGTCTGGTCTCCGTCTCTCCTGCAAGGCTGCAATGCACTGACCAATCACGCTCTTACAGGAAGTACTGTAAGAGCGTGATTGGTCAGTGCATTGCAGCCTTGCAGGAGAGACGGAGACCAGCCAGCGGCAAGCAGAGCGATGGATCTCCTCTGATGACTGATGTCTATGTCTTCATGCCGGTAAGCTTATTCTCCGCTCGCTGCCGCTGGCTGACATTGTGGAGGGAGGGGGAGTGCGGAAGGGGGGGCCCCTAGGTGAGGGAGGGGGGGGAAGCTTCCCCCCTCCCCGTCGCTCTGTTTGCTCATTGCCCCCCTTCCTGCGCTGTGGGACACCTGTGACCTGCGGCCTGCCTACCTAAACTGGGGGGGGGGGGTTCCAGGTGAGGGAGGGGGGAAGCTTCCCCCCCTCCCCGCCGCTCTGTGTGCCCACTGCCCCCCCTACCAAGCTGGGGGGGGTCGGGGGGATATTAGACCTACCTAACTGGGGACACATGTGACCTGCCTACCTAAACTGGGGGGGCTCCAGGTGAGGGAGGGGGGAGCTCCAAGTGAGGGATGGGGGGAAGCTTCCCCCCTCCCCGCCGCTCTGTGCCCACTGCACCCCCTTCCAGCATGGGGGCCCCCACTAACAGGGGACCTGACTTTGTGGGGATATCTGCCACCAATTTGATTGCATTTTGTGGGGATATTTGCCGCCAATTTGATTGCATTTTGTGGGGATATCTGCCGCCAATTTGATTGCATTTTGTGGGGATATCTGCCGCCAATTTGATTGCATTTTGTGGGGTTATCTGCCGCCAATCTGTTTGCATTCTGTGGGGATATCTGCCGCCAATTTGATTGCATTTTGTAGGGATATCTGCCGCCAATCTGTTTGCATTCTGTGGGGATATCTGCCGCCAATTTGATTGCATTTTGTGGGGATATCTGCCGCCAATCTGTTTGCATTTTGTGGGGATATCTGCCGCCAATCTGTTTGCATTTTGTGGGGATATCTGCCGCCAATCTGATTGCATTTTGTGGGAAAATCTGCTGCCATTTGACTATTTGATGAATTATCATGAGGCATGTAACTACTTGATGATTTTATCTAAAATGTTTCTGGTCGGACCTAATCTCTGTGAATAAAACCGCTACTTATTTTGTGTGGTGCGTGGCGACACCCATTAATTTTTGCTGCGGCGCGCTGCCCGCGCCGCATGTGGACATATCCCTATTGGACACTGTCCTCAGAAGTGTTTAGAATCTATTCCCTACCATCAAATCATGCAAAATTTCTAGAGTACATGTATATGTGAGCCCAAAATGGGATGGGGGGGGGGGGGAGAGGGGGGGGCGGGCCCCAGGCTGAAACTTCCTCGGTGGGCCCTTAGTGTCCCAGTCCGACCCTGGCCAAGGGATTCCATAGTGTCAGTTGTTCTTGATTATCGCACGCTGTTACTGCTGCACACCCAATCAACAACATCAGCCTGAGATTTCCCAGCATCTCAGAGTCAATCATTTTCAGCCCGAAATCAGTCAAATCGTAGATTGGGAATGCTTGTGGCGGCACCAATTTTTATCCAATTCAATAGTAATTATCAAAACGGTTGATTGCCGAGTCAACAGATTTATGGCCGCCTTAATTCCCCAAGACTCATCCCCCCCCTCCTCCCACTTACACACACTTATGTTCAAAGAGGGACTGTCCCTTCAAAAGAGAGACAGTTGGGAGCTGTGATGGTGAAAGAGCAGAGTTTTTTCTCTATGGACCCTGCAGGCAGGCCCCTGCTCTGCATCTTGTTGTGTACATTTACCAGCTTATCCTCCCTGTAATTTTTCTGAAATTGCACTTTTGTCAGCCAGGCTAGTGTTTCACATTGCCTTATACAAAATTCTGAATGCAGCAGGCCCTGCACCAGTCTTAAATCATTAAATGAGAGGCAGCCTGGGGGGAAATCTCCCCCTTTCCCCCCTGGCCAGTCCTCCCTTGGGTAAAAGGGTCAAAGTAGGTGGGAGCTGGGCCCCAGGCTCATGAGGCAAGGGGAACTCTGGGTGCCTAGGTGGTCTCCCCCACCGCCCTCTGTTTCAAATTTTCAATAAAGGTGCCCCATTGGCTATGCCCAAGCTGTGAAAAAGCCAGCCCAAAAGAAGCCCAGCCCCACAAATCGGCCCTGGTCGCTACTCTGCCAAAGACGCTGCAGTCTTCAGCTGTGTATGCTGCTGTTTGGCCGGCCAGTTTACATACATGTTCAGTTGTGTATGTTGCTGTTTAACCAGCAAGTTTACATACATGTTCAGCTGTGTATGTTGCTGTTTGGCCATCCAGTTTATATACATGTTAAGCTGTGTATGTTGCTTTTTGGCTGACCAGTTTACATACGTGTTCAGTTGTATATGTTGCTGTTTGGCTGACCAGTTTACATACGTGTTCAGCTGTGTATGTTGCTGTTTGTCCAGCAAGTTTACATACATGTTCAGCTGTGTATGTTGCTGTTTGGCCTTCCAGTTTATACACATGTTAAGCTGTGTATGTTGCTTTTTAGCTGACCAGTTTACATACGTGTTCAACTTTGTATGTTGCTGTTTGGCAGTTTATATACGTGTTCAGCTGTGTATGTTGCTGTTTGGCAGTTTACATACGTGTTCAGTTGTATATGTTGCTGTTTGGCCAGACAGTTTACATACGTGTTCAGCTGTGTATGTTGCTGTTTGGCCGGCCAGTTTACATACATGTTCAGCTGTGTATGTCGCTGTTTCTCCAGCAAGTTTACATACATGTTCAGCTGTGTATGTTGCTGTTTGGCCGGCCAGTTTATATACGTGTTTAGATGTGTATGTTGCTGTTTGGCCGGCCAGTTTGCATTCATGTTCAGCTGTGTGTGTTGCTGTTTGGCCGGCCAGTTTACATACGTATTTAGATGTGTATGTTGCTGTTTGGCTGGCCAGTTTACATACATGTTCAGCTGTGTATGTTGCTGTTTGGCCGGCCAGTTTACATACGTATTTAGATGTGTATGTTGCTGTTTGGCTGGCCAGTTTACATACGTGTTCAGCTGTGTATATTGCTGTTTGGCTGACCAGTTTACATACGTGTTCAGCTGTGTATGTTGCTGTTTGGCCAGCCACAGTTTACATATGTGTTCAGCAGTGTATATTGCTGTTTGGCCAGCCACAGTTTACATGTGTTCAGCTATGTATGTTGCTGTTTGGCCAGCCAGTTTACATACATGTTCAGCTGTGTATATTGCTGTTTGGCCAGCCACAGTTTACATAGGTGTTCAGCTGTGTATATTGCTGTTTGGCCGGCCAGTTTACATACTTGATCAGCTGTGTATGTTGCTGTTTTTCAAGCAAGTTTACATACGTGTTCAGCTGTGTATATTGCTGTTTGGCTGGCCAGTTTACATACATGTTTAGATGTGTATTTTTCTGTTTGGACGGCCAGTTTACATACATGTTCAGCTGTGTATGTTGCTGTTTGGACGGCCAGTTTACATACGTGTTTAGATGAGTATGTTGCTGTTTGGACGGCCAGTTTACATACGTGTTTAGATGTGTATCAGGGACGTAACTAGAGGGGTGCATTCTCTGCAATTGCTGGGGGCCCGGCGGGGCTGTAAGGGGACACAACTACTGACCTTCCCTTCCTCTGATAATGTTGAATATCAGTGCTGCTCGGATACCCCTTTTCAAAATCCGGATCAGATTTGGATCCGGATATCCGAGTTCAAAATTTCCCGATCCGAATCGGATATCCAACTCTAGTATCCGGCGGATTCGGATATCCGGATAGAAAACCGAAAGTGTCCTTTAAATTGTTTTCAAAACATTTTTGTTTAGGGTATATGAGGCATGTAGCATCATTATTTTGTAAAGGGGAACACTAATTGATGATGTGGGGACTTAAATCCCCCCCCCCCCCCCCCCCCCACAAAAAAAAAGTGCCTGTCAATTAACATTAGGCCTAGGTTCCAGACAGCGGTCGTGCAGCCCACATTGTGTCCAAAGTCCAACCGCACATCTGGGACATGACAGTTTTCAGCCAAGACACTTACAAAAAATGACAATGCAATTGTGTTTTGGGTTAAATATAGGTGGTATTAGTGGCCTGTGGCACCCTGGCCTGGCGGTGTGAGCTGCACAGGCAGCAGGAGCAGGGCAATGCAGCAGCAGCAGCAGCAGGTGTCATGTGTGCCAGGAGCATGCCGGACGTGGCACGTTGCAATTGGCACTTGCCAAGTGTCACTTAGCACGTGGCACTTGGCACGTGCCACGTGCCAAGTGTCACTTGGCACGTGGCACTTGCCAAGTGCAACGTGCCAAGTGCCGAGTGACAGTCAGACAGCAGAGGAGAAGACACTAGTGCACACTAACTGCCACTGCTCACAGCACAGCAGTTCTGTAGAAAGCTAACACAGTAGTACTACTACTCTAACAACTACTAGCACACTGACTGCAGTACTACAGTACTAACTACACAATAACACAGTAATCCTATCCCCTAATCCATAATCTAACCTATACCTAAGGCTAATAGCTGGCCATCAGGCAGCAGCTGGCCTGGTCTGTGCAGAGCACACACACAGACACATAGCAGCTGCCTGCAGCACACACTCTGTCACACAAATGACATCAAGCAAAGTAATGATTTAACAATAGTGTAGTGATAGTAATGAAGGGGTTAATCACAGAACAGCTTATCACTGTGTACAGCCCTTTGCCCAGCAGCACTGTGGAGCACAGCACACACTCTGACTGTCATGCTATGACATCAATTAAGCTAATTAATGATTTAACAATAGTGTAGTGATAGTAGTGAAGGGGTTAATCACTGAACAGCTTTCGGTTTATCACTGTGTACAGCCCTTGCTAGGCCCAGCAGCACTGGAGCACATACTCTGACTGTCATACAATGACATCAATCAAGCTAATTAATGATTTGACAATAGTGTAGTGATAGTAGTGAAGGGGTTAATCACTGAACAGCTTATCACTGTGTACAGCCCTTTGCCTAGCAGCACTGTGGAGCACAGCACACACTCTGACTGTCACACTATGACATCAATCAAGCTAATTAACGATTTAACAGTAGTGTAGTGATAGTAGTGAAGGGGTTAATCACTGAACAGCTTATCACTGTGTACAGCCCTTTGCCTAGCAGCACTGTGGAGCACAGCACACACTCTGACTGTCACACTATGACATCAATCAAGCTAATTAACGATTTAACAGTAGTGTAGTGATAGTAGTGGAGGGGTTAATCACTGAACAGCTTTAGGTTTATAACTGTGTACAGCCCCTTTTCTAGGCCACCAGCACTGGAGCATGTCTCTCAGTGAGCATTCAGCAAGCTAAGACGAGCTGTCTCATCATGGCAGCCCTCCTTATTATTCAGAAGTGCTGGCCAGCGTTCCTTTCTGTGATTGGGTTCCAGGGTTTAGGCTGGGAGCCCTCTGATTGGCTCAATGGGGTCAGGTGGGGCTGGCCAGGGTTCCCCTCTGTGATTGGTTGCTAGGGCTGCTGCTTGGCGCCAGGACGTCATCTCCTTAGTTACAGTATTTCGGATCCGGATACCCGCAATATCCGCGGATATCCGGGTTATGCGGCCAGATATCCGCAGATAGCTAGCCGGATTTGGGCCCAGGTATCTGGAATCCGAATCCGGTTGGATAGCGTAAAAAAGTTTGGCTATCCGGGTTACCCGGATATCCGGAATCCTGATGAGCAGCCCTGTTGAATATAATTTAGATCGATTGTTTTCGTGGCTACACTTGTTATCTGTTTGAAGATCATGATGGCCACACTTGTTTTATGGCCCTTGTGAGATGGTCCCCCAAGCTGTGAGGGTCACCAGCGGCAGGCAAGGGATGGAGTGTAAACATTGGGGCGGGGGTCCCCCATTCAAGTGTTGCTGGGGGGCCATATGAATTGCAGTTACGCTCTTGATGTGTATGCTGCTGTTTGGCCGGCCAGTTTATATACGTGTCCAGCTGTGTATGTTGCTGTTTGGCAGTTTTCATACGTCACTTTTTAGCTGTGTATGTTGCTGTTTGGCCGGCCAGTTTACATACAGTGGGTTGCAAAAGTATTCGGCCCCCTTAAAGTTTTCCACATTTTGTCATATTACTGCCACAAACATGAATCAATTTTATTGGAATTCCACGTGAAAGACCAATACAAAGTGGTGTACACATGAGAAGTGGAACGAAAATCATACACGATTCCAAACATTTTTTACAAATAAATAACTGCAAAGTGGTGTGTGCATAATTATCCCGCGCCCTTTGATCTGAGTGCAGTCAGTTGCCTATAGACATTGCCTGATGAGTGCTAATGACTAAATAGAGTGCACCTGTGTGTAATCTAATGTCAGTACAAATACAGCTGCTCTGTGAGGGCCTCAGATGTTGTCTAAGAGAATATTAGGAGCAACAACACCGTGAAGTCCAAAGAACACACCAGACAGGTCAGGGATCAAGTTATTGAGAAGTTTAAAGCAGGCTTAGGCTACAAAAAGATTTCCAAAGCTTTGAACATCCCACGGAGCACTGTTCAAGCGATCATTCAGAAATGGAAGGAGTATGGCACAACTGTAAACCTACCAAGACAAGGCCATCCACCTAAACTCACAGGCCGAACAAGGAGAGCGCTGATCAGAAATGCAGTCAAATGCAGGCCCATGGTGACTCTGGACGAGCTGCAGAGATCTACAGCTCAGGTGGGGGAATCTGTCCATAGGACAACTATTAGTCATGCACTGTACAAAGTTGGCCTTTATGGAAGAGTAAAAAAAAAATGTTATAATAAATTTTGATACTGTTTTGAAGACACTCTCTGCAAATCTTTTTTGTCTTGTGAAATTTTGTGACAGAGGGTGGCTCCCCTGAGGGGTCAGTAAGCATATTGGCTCTAGCGCATCCCAATCCCATTTTTTTCTTTATGGAAGAGTGGCAAGAAGAAAGGCATTGTTAACAGAAAGCATAAGAAGTCCCGTTTGCAGTTTGCCACAAGCCATGTGGGGGACACAGCAACCATGTGGAAGAAGGTGCTCTGGTCAGATGAGACCAAAATGGAACTTTTTGGCCAAAATGCAAAGCGCTATGTGTGGCGGAAAACCAACACTGCACATCACTCTGAACACACCATCCCCACTGTCAAATATGGTGGTGGCAGCATCATGCTCAGGGGGTGCATCTCTTCAGCAGGGACAGGGAAGCTGGTCAGAGTTGATGGGAAGATGGATGGAGCTAAATACCGGGCAAACTTGGAAGAAAACCTCTTGGAGTCTGCAAAAGACTTGAGACTGGGGCGGAGGTTCACCTTCCAGCAGGACAATGACCCTAAACATAAAGCCAGGGCAATGATGGAATGGTTTAAAACAAAACATATCTATTAGAATGGTCCAGTCAAAGTCCAGATCTAAATCCAATCGAGAATCTGTGGCAAGATCTGAAAACTGCTGTTCACAAACGCTGTCCATCTAATCTGACTGAACTGGAGCTGTTTTGCAAAGAAGAAAGGGCAAGGATTTCAGTCTCTAGATGTGCAAAGCTAGTAGAGACATACCCTAAAAGACTGGCAGCTGTAATTGCAGCAAAGGTGGTTCTACAAAGTATTGACTCAGGGGGCCAAATAATTACGCACACCCCACTTTGCAGTTATTTATTTGTAAAAAATGTTTGGAATCATGTATAATTTTCGTTCCACTTTTCACATGTACACCACTTTGTATTGGTCTTTCACGTGGAATTCCAATAAAATTGATGCATGTTTGTGGCAGTAATGTGACAAAATGTGGAAAACTTCAAGGGGCCCGAATACTTTTGCAACCCACTGTACGTTTTCAGCTGTGTATGTTGCTGTTTGGCCAGCCAGTTTACATACGTGTTCAGCTGTGTATGTTGCTGTTAGGCCAGCCAGTTTACATACGTGTCCAGCTGTGTATGTTGCTATTTGGCCGGAGTTTCTGATAACCTCGCAGCCCCTCCCTCTTCCTCCCATCCTGATAACCGCTGCCGTTATCCCATTACTGTCTGTTTGTAAATGGATAGACAGCTTAGCGGAGCTATACTTTATCATTGACTTTCTGTTCTGGGCAGGGGACGTGGCGGCCAGTAAATTCACTGGCCGTCTTGGAAGTAAGGATAGCTTGATGACCTGATCCATCACCTGCAGACGTATCAGCCTCTTTCCACATTGCCTGGAGAGCCCTGCAGGCTCGCGGGCGAAGAGAGCAGAATAGCAGCACAACAGAGCCCAGCCCGGCCTATAACTCAGCTCTGAAGCCGACAAAGGAGCAGAAATCAATGGCAGAACAAGAGGGAAGCCAGGCGGAATTATTGCCTCTGCTATAGCTTTTGTATTCAAGACAGGTTTCCAATGTTTCCCAATGCATAGCGAAATCGCTGGCTTCAACCATTAAAAGGGCACTCTGCTGAAAATTGAAAATAAGCCCATCCCACCCTACATTGTCGTAGAGAAAGTTCTGCAGAGATACATAGAATATATTTACTACATACTGTTAGTGTGTCCATGGATCACTCGATAGTGCAGTCCGATCGACCTTCCGATTTGAGAATTGTGTCAAATTGGAAGAGAGACAACATGGCTGCCTAATCAATCTTTTAATCTATGTCAGGCTGAAATCGGTCGAATGCACCAATTGATGTATGTTGGAAAAATCTCAGCCGCAAAGGTTGAATCGGGCGCACAACGATCATGCATATTGGAACACCGGGCAGTGTGCGTGATCACAAGGCCGCCATCAGACATTTACTGGGCAAACCTACTGGTCCCCTCAACACACTAACGTCCTTGCTGACGCTTTTCACACACTCTCTTGGCTGGGAGGGTTTTGCGTATCCTCAGTTTGATAACGGGACTCAGAGCTCAAGAAAATAAAACATTTTATACATACCTGTGGCTTCCTCCAGCCCCATCCGCTCGGATCACTCCCACACCACCACCCATCGCTGCCCGCAGCTTCAGGAACCGGGTCCCGTCTCTTACAACAGTCGGAGCCAGTCTGACGTGAGAGCGCACTTCTCCTGTGTAGACTGTCTCCAACTGACGGAAGTGACGGAACTCGGTTCCGGAAGCTGTGGGCAGCGGAGGACGGCGGCATGGGACCGATCCGAGTGGATGGGGCTGGAGGAAGCCCAATGTATGTATAAAATTTTTTATTTTTTTGAGCTCTGGTACACTTTAAGACTGTAACTGCGCTTGCACAGAAAGCTCCCAGCTATGGGAGCACGATGGAGAAAGTACGTGGCACAGAGCAGTGCAAGCACAGTGCCCGGCCACCCAGCTGGATTGTACAGACTTCACAGGAGCACAACGGATTGGCCTAGAAGGGTACTGAGGGAGCTGATAGGCTACAGTGGGCTGGAAGGAGCTCCAGGTAAGTAAAAATCCTTTTCTCCCATTTGTCTCAGGTTTACTTTATTCACTAACTGACCAAGGTAACTCCTGATTGAGCCTCCTGGCACCTCTCACCACATCGTGCGTGTCGGCCACCTGCACGCGTTTCCAAAACGCGGCTGGAAACGCGTGCAGTGTGAACGGGGCCTAACTGACCAAGGTAACTCCTGATTGAGCCTCCTGGCACCTCTCACCACATTAATAGGTAGCCAGAAGGACAGAGACGGACAGACACAGACTGCAGCTGGGGCTCATGTATGACACTGTTCCCCAGGCCCCAGATTCACTCGGGCCCCATTCAGCAGTCCCCCCTGTTATGCCCTGAAGTCCCCCCTGTTATGCCCCTGTCCCCCCTGTTATGCCCCTGTCCCCCCTGTTATCCCTCTCTGATCAGATCTGTGACCAGATCTGATCAGATTGGGATTTAAGGATGATATATGGCCAGCTTTAATGCTATAATCCACATTCAGCCTAAGCAAACATACTGTCATTCAGTTACATTAGTTATGTTAATTAAGCAACTATAACAACAACATCAGAAATCCCGTCATGCTTTGCAAAGCATCAGGGGAAAAATGCCCTTGCAGTTTTCGTTGATAGGGTGGAGCTTAGCTTCTGTGCAGCTAAAAATGAGGCTTTGGAAAGAAAAACAAAGTTCTGATGCTGTGAAACTGTTAAAGAAATACCAAGCTTTTCCAGTGCTGCTGAGTAGATTTTTAGCCCGGAGGTTCACTTTAAACACAGTTTAGTGCATTCACCCTTTAGTAACCAATAAGTCAAAGACAGAGAGGAGAATTCTGGGTATCTTTTACACCAAACCCTATATTGTTGCCAGGGCTACCAGCAAATCTCTTAAAAACCTCAGTACAGCTGGAAAGCAAAGAAGAATGAGAAAGTGCTATTTAATGGCAGTCAGTTACCAAATTACTTTTATAGTGATGATGGTATATGTTTTATAGATTTGCGTTGTGGAGTAACCCTTTAATTATGACTTCCATCTGTTACGCATAGTCCATCTGATCCAATACCTTGATTTCCGATGTTCTGTTTTCCCGGGCCCGCTCTATCCTGTCTGTCACAGAGACACAATGAAGGCAGTCAGAGCATCCCCCCGGGGCACGAGGCATTAAGCGGGGAGTAAAGTGTCTGTCTGCATATGCTCTCCTTTTCACACCAGTCTGATTTATGGTGACATCAGGCAAGTATAACTGCCGCCATCACGCACATTCCCCTTCAGATATCTAACTGTGATCAACTGGAGCGCAGTTCCTTCAAAACAAAATGATTACAGCTGCCAGGAAGGGATTTTATTTCTTCCTCCTCTGTGTTTCTTTTCGGTTGTCCTGGTTTGATCCTCAGACTGTCATCACAATGGGCAAGATGAATTAAAGTGTACCTGAGACGAATGCATATAAAAGTTTTATACATACTTGGGGTTTCCTCTAGCCCCCTTCGCACAGATTGCTCCCACGCCATCTTCCTCCACCTCCTCGTTCTCCCGGTAGAAGCCCCATAAATTTGGCCAGTCGGGATCAATCAGCATATGCGCAGTGTGCCCCGACTGGCCAAGCTAACAAGGCTTTTACTGAGAGAACGAGGAGGTGGAGGAAGATGGATTGGGGCCCTAGGCAAGGTAGTACATTAAGGTTCCCCTTGTGGTCTTTTTGTTAAGCTGAAGTGTAGAGAGGTCAGAGAAGGTGGCTGGTGGACCCCTGGAAAGCCCAGCATAGGCTTTTCTTCCTCCGCCAACTGAAAAAGTTTGGCATGGCCCAAGAAATGCTGACGTGCTTTTACAACGCCACCATCGAGTCCGTCCTCTGCGCCTCCATCCTAGTCTGGTACACTGGCTCCTCCACCAGAGACAAATACAAACTTCGGAGGGTCATTAAATCGGCAGAGAGAATCATTGGCAGACCTCTCCCTTCGCTTGACCTCCTCTACAATTCCAGACTACGCTCCAGAGCAATGAGGATTGCCGGTGACCCCTCTCACCCTGGTCACCACTTTTTCAGCCGGCTCCCTCTGGACCGGAGGTTTCGGGCCATTGCCACCAAAACTTCGAGGCACAGGAACTCCTTTTTCCCCTCTACTGTCAACCTCCTGAACTCCCTTCAGGTCATCCCACCCCCTCCACCGCTGTGAACTGAATGGCACCTTTCCCTTCCTTAGTTATTAACTTGACCTCCTGCGTATAATCACACTCATCTTCAGCCCAGTACTGGAAGTAACTTTTTTATGTCTGCAACTGCACTCTGTGCTATTCATTCTAACTTGTACTCATGTTATAACTAATTATCAATCTGCAGTCCTGCCTGTTTATCAATTTGCACTCCTGTTTATGCCTATTGTTATTATTTATGCCTTCTGTTATCTATACCTTTAAACCCTTTTTATGAGCAATTGTATGTGCCAAACCCAATTCCGAGCACGACCCAGGCAATTAAAATATTTCTGATTCTGGAAGCCCACTAGGCCCCAACCAACTGCCTAGGTTGCCTGGTGGATGATCCTGCTCTATCGCTAATCCTACTCCTCTAGGAGCAGAGTAGCGCAGTGGTGGTGCTGCCTCCTCCAGTGCCATCTGTCTTCCATAGCATTATTATTTATTATATTAACAGGGAGTGCAGAATTATTAGGCAAGTTGTATTTTTGAGGAATAATTTTATTATTGAACATCAACCATGTTCTCAATGAACCCAAAAAACTCATTAATATCAAAGCTGAATATTTTTGAAAGTAGTTTTTAGTTTGTTTTTAGTTTTAGCTATTTTAGGGGGATATCTGTGTGTGCAGGTGACTATTACTGTGCATAATTATTAGGCAACTTAACAAAAAACAAATATATACCCATTTCAATTATTTATTTTTATCAGTGAAACCAATATAACATCTCAACATTCACAAATATATATTTCTGACATTCAGAAACAAAACAAAAACAAATCAGTGACCAATATAGCCACCTTTCTTTGCAAGGACACTCAAAAGCCTGCCAACCATGGATTCTGTCAGTGTTTTGATCTGTTCACCATCAACATTGCGTGCAGCAGCAACCACAGCCTCCCAGACACTGTTCAGAGAGGTGTACTGTTTTCCCTCCTTGTAAATCTCACATTTTATGATGGACCACAGGTTCTCAATGGGGTTCCGATCTGGTGAACAAGGAGGCCATGTCATTAGTTTTTCTTCTTTTATACCCTTTCTTGCCAGCCACACTGTGGAGTACTTAGACGCGTGTGATGGAGCATTGTCCTGCATGAAAATCATGTTTTTCTTGAAGGATGCAGACTTCTTCCTGTACCACTGCTTGAAGAAGGTGCCTTCCAGAAACTGGCAGTAGGACTGGGAGTTGAGCTTGACTCCATCCTCAACCCAAAAAGGCCCCACAAGCTCATCTTTGATGATACCAGCCCAAACCAGTACTCCACCTCCACCTTGCTGGTGTCTGAGTCGGACTGGAGCTCTCTGCCCTTTACCAATCCAGCCACGGGCCCATCCATCTGGCCCATCAAGACTCACTCTCATTTCATCAGTCCATAAAACCTTAGACAAATCAGTCTTGAGATATTTCTTGGCCCAGTCTTGACGTTTCAGCTTGTGTGTCTTGTTCAGTGGTGGTCGTCTTTCAGCCTTTCTTACCTTGGCCATGTCTCTGAGTATTGCACACCTTGTGCTTTTGAGCACTCCAGTGATGTTGCAGCTCTGAAATATGGCCAAACTGGTGGCAAGTGGCATCTTGGCAGCTGCACGCTTGACTTTTCTCAGTTCATGGGCAGTTATTTTGCGCCTTCGTTTTTTCACACGCTTCTTGCGACCCAGTTGACTATTTTGAATGAACCGCTTGATTGTTCGATGATCACGCTTCAGAAGCTTTGCAATTTTAAGAGTGCTGCATCCCTCTGCAAGATATCTCACTATTTTTGACTTTTCTGAGCCTGTCAAGTCCTTCTTTTGACCCATTTTGACAAAGGAAAGGAAGTTGCCTAATAATTATGCACACCTGATATAGAGTGTTGATGTCATTAGACCACACCCCTTCTCATTACAGAGATGCACATCACCTAATATGCTTAATTGGTAGTAGGCTTTCGAGCCTATATAGCTTGGAGGAAAGCAACGTGCATAAAGAGGATGATGTGGTCAAAATACTAATTTGCCTAATAATTCTGCACTCCCTGTACAGTGCCTAACACACACAACAACTATGCTGTGTTTCTTTTTTTTCTTTCTCTGCCTGAAAGAGGTAAACATCAGGTATGTAAGTGGCAGTTCCTGTCTGAGTCAGGACTGGGTCAGACTACAATGTGACCCTCACTGATATGAAATTACAACAATAAGACACTTTCCTAGCAGAAAATGGCTTCTGAGAGCAGGAAAGAGATAAAAAGGGTCAATAGTTCATAGATTTAAGCTTTGGCATGCTTCAATGAATGTGTCATTGAGCAAAAACAATAAAACAGTAAAAACTTAAAAAGTTGATTTTAATATAAAACAAAACTGTGGAATATCTTAAAAAGTCAGGAGAAGGAGGATAGATGCAATTGTTTATTTCATTAGTTTATTTTCTCCTCGAGTATCCTTTAAAGATCCGATCCGCCGCAATCTTTGTAATCGCTGCATATTGCAAAACATTGTAAAATAATGGATTTGACGCACAGCAGGGTTATAATCCCTAAAGGGCAGAAATCACATTGCATGCTAAATTGGAGGCCTAAAGTGCTTTAAAACATCTTGCGTGTGTATACATCAATCAGGGAGTGTAATTAGAGTACTGCTTCACACTGACAGACCAAACTCATTGTGTAACACACCTCAAACAGCTGTTTGTGTAGTGACAGCTGTGCAGGACTGATGCGCACCATGGCGAGAGTGCAGGCCGTGGCGGTTTTCAAGCCCATATGGTCGGGCTGAGGTAGCTTAATGACAGAACAACAGTGACAGTGCAGTGAAACGTATGCAGTGACTGGTATATAAAACAGCTTGTGGTCACACAGATGAAATGAAAGGTATGCAGTGACTGCTGGTATAACAAGGTGCAGTCACACAGGTACAGTGAAAGGCATGCAGTGACTGGTATATAAAACAGCGTGCGGTCACACAGATGCAGTGAAAGGTATGCAGTCACTGCTGGTATAACAATGTGCAGTCACACAGGTGCAGTGAAAGGTATGCAGTGACTGGTATATAAAACAGCATGCGGTCACACAGATGCAGTGAAAGGTATGCAGTGACTGCTGGTATAACAATGTGCAGTCACACAGGTGCAGTGAAAGGTATGCAGTGACTGCTGATATAACAATGTGCAGTCACACAGATGCAGTGAAAGGCAGAGCTGGGACAAGGTCCTCCAGCACCCAAGGCTGAGACACCAAAGTGCGCCACTCCATCCCTTCCACCCCAGCTGTCACACACTGATTGCTATTAGACTAAGAGGGCCACAGGGCCCACAACCTCCCCAACACCTTAATATCTAGTTATCTGGCTTGCAGTCACTGCTATGTTTCCCCTTTTCTTATTTCTTTCTGCTTCAAACACAATTAGGAATGACAGCTGAATGAATTGTGCGCCCCCTCCTACACTGCGCCCTGAGGCTGGAGCCTCTCCAGCCTATGCCTCGGCCCGGCCCTGGTGAAAGGTATGCACTGACTGCTGGTATAACAATGTGCAGTCACACAGGTGCAGTGAAAGGTATGCAGTGACTGGTATTATAATACAATGTGCAGCAGTCACACAGGTGCAATGAAAAGGTACGGTAGGCACTGAATGTGCTGGGCCTGGCACAGTATAGCAATTAGTAAGGGCCAGCTGCGACAGACTGGGCTGTATATGCAGTGTCAGTGGCCCACACACACAAAAAAAACACATCACGAGAACATTAGCTCTCAAAAGAGCTGTTTTGCGGTGCTTTTCAGCAATAAATATCAGCAAGGAGCAAGCTAACAGACCTCCTAACTATCGCTGTCCCTATCTCTCCAATGTCTCTCCCTTCTCTCACTAATAGCAGCAGCAGACAGAGTGAGAAAATGGGCGACACTGCTGCCTTTTATAAGGGGGGGGGGGGGGGGGGGTTCAGGAGGGAGTGCACCCTGATTGGCTGCCATATGTCCACTGACTGTGATTTAAACGGTCAAAGTTTAGCCCAATGATGTAGTATAGGGGGCGGGTCGAACTCGCATAAAGTTCGCGATTCGATCTCACGTTGTTCACACAAACAAGTTTGTGTTCGGGCCGTCTCTACTCGTATCCTGTTGTTCTGCGCCACGGAAGATGCTGGCGCTATCAATATTAATATTCTATCCACAATCGCTGTAGTTACTGACAATTGCACATTTATGTTGACTGCCTCGGCGATTGCTTTTAGAATGTAGGTAATTTTTGAGCCGTCATTTGGGCGCGCTCGTCTTATTTATTGCGATGAGAGCGTCACCATCGCCTTTCTGCGTAATCGAGCTTTTCCTAAGTTCAGACGCACTCTTATCCCATCAATAAGGGTTATTTTCTGTTTTATGAATATTGTCATTTTAATTAGGCTAATAAAAAGTACATTTTTCCATCTATATCAAGGAGTCGAGAGAGAGAGAAAACAGCATTCTGATGCGATACTCATTGTAATTCATGCTTTCTCATTTATTTAATGGATTGGAGAAGGGCTTTGTAGAACTGGATCGGGGTGATTTACGGCTCTGAGGATAAGAATCTAGAATATAAAATAACAGTTTGAAAGATTTAACAAGTCGTGAAGTTTTCCTGTAGGCGTTTCCCCTCGGGAGCTGATATGAATCCTGAGCTATTTCAGCAGGGAATGGCCTCAATAATAATTTCAGCTCGGAGCACCGAAGGGTGAGTTTACCAACCGTCTGCAGGGGAAAAAGAGGAAAGGACCAAGTTTTGACATGGGGGGGATTTCATCTATGATGATCTATCATTTAAATTGATATATTTAATGCTGTAAAGGATACCCGAGGTGACATGTGACATGATGAGATAGACAGGGGTATGTACAGTGCCTAGCACACAAATAACTATGCTGTGTTCCTTTTTTTCTTTCTCTGCTTGAAAGAGTTAAATATCAGGTATGTAAGAGGCTGACTCAGTCCTGACTCAGACAGGAAGTGACTACAGTGTGATCCTCACTGATAAGAAATTCCAGCTATAAAACACTTTCCTAGCAGAAAATGGCTTCTGAGAGAAGGAAAGAGATAAAAAAAGGCCAATAGTTCATAGATTTTAGCTCTGGCATACTTCAATGAATGGGTCATTGAGCAAAAACAATAAAACAGTTAAAACTTAAAAAGTAGATTTAAACAAAATAGACTGTGGAATATATTAATTCATTTTTAGGAGAAGGAAGATAGATACAATCATTTATTTCATTCGTTTATTTTCACCTCGGGTGTCATTTGTCTGTTCAAATAAAGATAAACTAATGATGATAGAGCGAACCACTGTGGTCTGAATTTTTAAACTTGGCCTTTCGCTTCTGAATTCTTTTTGGTATCAGTGACTAGGGGTGTGGCTAGGGCAAACGTTTTAGACAGGTATGAAAACATGCTCTAAGAATACTTTCAGAAATATTAATAATGGTTGTTTATTGACATCAGTTTACAAAATGCAAAGTGAGCAAACAAAAGTAAATTCTAGATCAAATCAATATTTGGTGTTACTACTTTTGCATCAACTCTTATAGGTACACTAGCACAGCAGGGATTTTGTAGGATTATAGTTAGGTGTCTGTCTCACCAATTAAGCCAAACAGGTGCTATTGATCATTAATGTCACACTTAGGTTGAAACACAGTCATTAACCTGCCTGGCGTTCTGATTCCCGCGGCTTTGCGGCCGCGGGAACTTTTCTTGCACAATTTTTTTTTTACATTTCATGTAGCTAGCCTAGCGCTAGCTACATGATTCCCCCCCTCCCTGCGGCGTCCCTCCCTGCCCTCCGATCGCCGCCGGCGCAATGGCCCGTCCGGAAATCCCGTTCTGAACGGGATTTCCTTCAGGGCTTCCCCCGTCGCCATGGCGACGCACATCGTGACGTCATGACATCACAGGGAGACCCGATCCACCCCTCAGCGCTGCCGGCACTGATTGGCCAGGCAGCGCACGGGGTTTTGGCTGGGGGGGCGCTATATCGCGGCGGATCAGCGGCGGGCGGCGGCGATCAGGTAGGACACGCAGCAAAGTGCTTGCTGTGTGTTTTTTAAAAAAATTATTCAAATCGGCCCAGCGGGGCCTGAGCAGTGACCTCCAGCGTCTCTGGACGAGCCTAGCTCGTCCAGAACGCTAGGGAGGTTAAAGGGGCACTATGGCGAAAAATTGAAAAAATGTAAAATATGTGTAAACATAGACAAATAAAAAGTACATTTTTTTCCCAGAGTAAAATGAGCCATAAATTACTTTTCTCCTATGTTGCTGTCACTTACAGTAGGTAGTAGAAATCTGACAGAAGTGACAGGTTTTGGACTAGTCCATCTCTTCATAGGGGATTCTCAGCAAGGCTTTTATTCTTTATAAAGATATTCCCTAAAAAGCATTTAAACAATGATGCTGGCCAGGTAGTATAGTGGCTCCCAGTGTAGCTAGTATAGTGGCCCCCAGTGTAGCTAGTATAGTGCCCCCCCCAGTGTAGCTAGTACACTGGCCAGCATCATTGCCCCCCAGTGTGGCCCCCACAGAGCCCTGATCTCAACATCATTGAGTGTGTCTAGGAATCTGGGATTACATGAAGAAACAGAACGATGTGAGGAAGCCTACATCTACAGATCTGTGGTTAATTCTCCAAGATGTTTGGAACAACTTACCAGCCAAGTTTTTTCAAAAACTGGGTGCAAGGGTGGTCACATCAAATAATAATGGGCAGCAGGGTGGCGTAGTGGTTAGCGCTCTCGCCTTGCCAGTGGCGGCTCCAGGAATTTTTTTTTGGGGGTGCTATGCAAGTGCTGGACCAATTTCCGGGGGAGCTGACGACCTGCAGGCACGTAAAAAAAATGGGTGTGGCTACAACCTGCGGCGCGTCGAAAAAATGGGAGTGGTCATGACCGGATGAGGGCGGGACTAACTGTAATTTAAAGTGAACCCAGGGTGAGAGTGATATGGTGGCTGCCATATTTATTTCCTTTTAAACAATTCTAGTTGCCTGGCAGCCCTGCTAATCTATTGGCTGCAGTAGTGAACTGAATTACACCAGAAACAAGCATGCAGCTAATCTTGTCAGTTCTGACAATATTGTCAGAAACCCCTGACCTGCTGCATGCTTGTTCAGGGTCTATGGTTGAAAGAATTAGAGGCAGAGGACCAACACGGCAGCCAGGCAGCTGGTATTAATTAAAAGGAGATAAATATGGCAGCCTCAATATTATTCTCACCTCGGGTTCCCTTTAAAAGTGCAACGCAAAGACAGAGGGCCCAAGTTTTGGTGACCCTTTCCCCAGAAAATTCACATAATTGTGCAGGTTTTCTCACGAAAATACACGTAATGTGAGCAGATTTGAACAAAAAACACGTTCAATGACCCCAATATGCACAATCGTTATCAGAAATGACCCCAATATGCACAATCGTTATCAGAAATGACCCCGATATGCACAATCGTTATCAGATATGACCTCAATATGCATAATCGTTATCAGATATGACCCCAATATACACAATCGTTATCAGATATGACCACAATATGCACAATCGTTATCAGATATGACCCCAATATACACAATCGTTATCAGATATGACCCCAATATACACAATCGTTATCAGATATGACCCCAATATGCACAATCGTTATCAGATATGACCCCAATATGCACAATCGTTGTCAGATATGACCCCAATATGCACAATCGTTGTCAGATATGACCCCAATATGCACAATCATTATCAGATATGACCCCAATATGCACAATCATTATCAGATATGACCCCAATATGCACAATCGTTATCAGATATGACCCCAATATGCATAATCGTTATCAGATATGACCCCAATATGCATAATCGTTATCAGATATGACCCCAATATGCACAACCGTTATCAGATATGACCCCAATATGCACAACCGTTATCAGATGACCCCAATATGCACAACCGTTATCAGATATGACCCCAATATGCACAACCGTTATCAGATATGACCCCAATATGCACAACCGTTATCAGATATGACCCCAATATGCACAACCGCTATCAGATATGACCCCAATATGCACAACCGTTATCAGATATGACCCCAATATGCACAACCGTTATCAGATATGACCCCAATATGCACAACCGTTATCAGATATGACCCCAATATGCACAACCGTTATCAGATATGACCCCAATATGCACAATCCTTATCAGATCTGACCCCAATCAGCAGCACCACCTGAAAAAGAAAAGAAAAACCCATTTACTCACCTAGTCAGAAGACCTCCTGTTTCAACCTCCTCCTCTTCCGACCTCCTTGTGGCGCGCAGCTCAGCTCCCACGATCCTCTTCCTTCCTGCAGCAGCCGACATCCGGCGAGCAGGGCTACGGGAAAATGGCCACCCGAAGCCCAGCACTGCAGACTCCAGTCTGCAGAGCAGGGCTTCGGGCGGCCATCTTACCGTAGCCCTGCCTGCTGCTCCGGGCTGCTGCTGTGAACTGACTCGGCGTCTCTTAGACGCCTGAAGTCATTTCACGCCAGGGGGTGCTTTGGGGGTGCTTGGACAAATTTAGGGGGTGCTCGAGCACCCCCAAGCACCCCCCTGGCGCCGCCACTGCTCCTTGCATTGCTGGGGCCATGGTTCGAATCCCAGCCTGGTCAACATCTGCAAGAAGTTTGTATGTTCTCCCCGTGTCTGTGTGGGTTTCCACCGGGCAATCCGGTTTCCTGCCACATCCCAAAAACATACAGATAAGTTAATTGGCTTACACCCTAAATTGGCCCTAGACTACAATACATACACTACACGTTAAAGACATATGACTATGGTAGGAACTAGATTGTGAGCTCCTTTGAGGGACGGTTAGTGACAAGACTATATATACTCTGCACATCGCTGCAGAAGATGTCGGCGCTACACTGGGATGCGAAAGTTTGGTTGAGCAACCTTGTTAATCATCATGATTTTCCTGCATAAATCGTTGGTTGTTACGATAAAATGTCAGTTAAATCCTACTAATATAATAAATGGGAAAGTTCGGATGTTTGGATGTTTGGATGTTTGTTACTCGATCACGCAAAAACGGCTGAACGGATTTGAATGAAATTTGGCACACACATAGTACATTACCTGGAATAAAGTATAGGATACTTTTTATTCCCATAACCAAAAAGAGACAAATACAAATTTCACTGGAAAATGTAAACTGCAGCCATACACTGTTACACTGGAGGTGTGTTTAGCTTCTAAGGGTAGAATGGTTAATTTGCATATATTCAGCAGTGATGCTCTGGGAGACATCTCAAGCTCACTCCAACCTGAATTATCGCAAATTCTTTCTGTTTTAAGAAAGCAAACGTTTGTTTTTCTTAACATCTTAGTAAGGGGGCTTTTAGGACCATTTTAGTCCCTTATACACTCCAATGAGTTCTGGGTCACCATGAGCTTGCTGGATAGCATGTCCCTCTCGGTGTTACAAGCCCTACTGCATAGAGCCAAATTAAACTATGCTGTGCACCAGGGGCGAGCCTGGGGTGCCTGGCACCTGGGTGCAAGATTTTCTCTGGCGCCTATGGGAGTGGTTAAATTTACCGCGCCCAACCACATAACCACACCAGTGTCCTGCCTAATCACACCCACACCTTCCACCTCTTTCCGCATGCATGTGATACCCCATTCCTACCCCTCTTCCATGGGCTTGCTCCTGGCTGGCTTTGGCTTCCTGCGAGTCTGCTAGTCTCTGGACTGACTCAGGCTGAGAGGCTCTGCGAGTGCGACGCAGTCACACACTGCGTATTTATGGCTGCCTGCGGCCACCCTACTCTCGCTGTCGTAGGCTCCTCCCCCCGCCAAGCCCAAGCGTGAGGTGGGCTGCCTGTATCTTTCCCGTTGCGCCGCGCAACCTGCCAGTGTTGCCAACCTTTCACGTTATTTTTTTACTGACAAATACCTAAAAATTTACTGACAAAAGATTATTTTTACTGACAAAATTTCCCCACTAAATGCACATAAGAGACAGCTTTTCACCATGTAAATGCACATAACAAGAGACCGCTTTTCACCAGCAAATGCACATAACAAGAGACCGCTTTTCACCAGCAAATGCACATAACAAGAGACCGCTTTTCACCAGCAAATGCACATAACAAGAGACCGCTTTTCACCAGCAAATGCACATAACAAGAGACCGCTTTTCACCAGCAAATGCACATAACAAGAGACCGCTTTTCACCAGCAAATGCACATAACAAGAGACCGCTTTTCACCAGCAAATGCACATAACAAGAGACCGCTTTTCACCAGCAAATGCACATAACAAGAGACCGCTTTTCACCAGCAAATGCACATAACAAGAGACCGCTTTTCACCAGCAAATGCACATAACAAGAGACCGCTTTTCACCAGCAAATGCACATAATAAGACAGCTTTTCACCAGCAAATGCACATAATAAGACAGCTTTTCACCAGCAAATGCACATAAGAAGACAGCTTTTCACCAGCAAATGCACATAAGAGAGATTTTCACCAGTAAATGCACATAATGACAAACAGACAGTGTCCCCAGAATATATAGCCAGGGATATATGTCCCCAGGATAGGTAGCCAGGGGGTATATGCGCCCAGGATAGGTAGCCAGGCGGTATACGCGCCCAGGATAGGTAGCCAGGGGGTATACGCGCCCAGGATAGGTAGCCAGGGGGTATACGCGCCCAGGATAGGTAGCCAGGGGGTATACGCGCCCAGGATAGGTAGCCAGGGGGTATGTGCGCCCAGGATAGGTAGCCAGGGGGTATGTGCGCCCAGGATAGGTAGCCAGGGGGTATGTGCGCCCAGGATAGGTAGCCAGGGGGTATGTGCGCCCAGGATAGGTAGCCAGGGGGTATGTGCGCCCAGGATAGGTAGCCAGGGGGTATGTGCGCCCAGGATAGGTAGCCAGGGGGTATGTGCGCCCAGGATAGGTAGCCAGGGGGTATGTGCGCCCAGGATAGGTAGCCAGGGGGTATGTGCGCCCAGGATAGGTAGCCAGGGGGTATGTGCGCCCAGGATAGGTAGCCAGGGGGTATGTGCGCCCAGGATAGGTAGCCAGGGGGTATGTGCGCCCAGGATAGGTAGCCAGGGGGTATGTGCGCCCAGGATAGGTAGCCAGGGGGTATGTGCGCCCAGGATAGGTAGCCAGGGGGTATGTGCGCCCAGGATAGGTAGCCAGGGGGTATCTGCGCCCAGGATAGGTAGCCAGGTGGTATCTGCGCCCAGGATAGGTAGCCAGGGGGTATGTGCGCCCAGGATAGGTAGCCAGGGGGTATGTGCGCCCAGGATAGGTAGCCAGGGGGTATGTGCGCCCAGGATAGGTAGCCAGGGGGTATGTGCGCCCAGGATAGGTAGCCAGGGGGTATGTGCGCCCAGGATAGGTAGCCAGGGGGTATGTGCGCCCAGGATAGGTAGCCAGGGGGTATGTGCGCCCAGGATAGGTAGCCAGGGGGTATGTGCGCCCAGGATAGGTAGCCAGGGGGTATGTGCGCCCAGGATAGGTAGCCAGGGGGTATGTGCGCCCAGGATAGGTAGCCAGGGGGTATGTGCGCCCAGGATAGGTAGCCAGGGGGTATGTGCGCCCAGGATAGGTAGCCAGGGGGTATGTGCGCCCAGGATAGGTAGCCAGGGGGTATGTGCGCCCAGGATAGGTAGCCAGGGGGTATGTGCGCCCAGGATAGGTAGCCAGGGGGTATGTGCGCCCAGGATAGGTAGCCAGGGGGTATGTGCGCCCAGGATAGGTAGCCAGGGGGTATGTGCGCCCAGGATAGGTAGCCAGGGGGTATGTGCGCCCAGGATAGGTAGCCAGGGGGTATGTGCGCCCAGGATAGGTAGCCAGGGGGTATGTGCGCCCAGGATAGGTAGCCAGGGGGTATGTGCGCCCAGGATAGGTAGCCAGGGGGTATGTGCGCCCAGGATAGGTAGCCAGGGGGTATGTGCGCCCAGGATAGGTAGCCAGGGGGTATGTGCGCCCAGGATAGGTAGCCAGGGGGTATGTGCGCCCAGGATAGGTAGCCAGGGGGTATGTGCGCCCAGGATAGGTAGCCAGGGGGTATGTGCGCCCAGGATAGGTAGCCAGGGGGTATGTGCGCCCAGGATAGGTAGCCAGGGGGTATGTGCGCCCAGGATAGGTAGCCAGGGGGTATGTGCGCCCAGGATAGGTAGCCAGGGGGTATGTGCGCCCAGGATAGGTAGCCAGGGGGTATGTGCGCCCAGGATAGGTAGCCAGGGGGTATGTGCGCCCAGGATAGGTAGCCAGGGGGTATGTGCGCCCAGGATAGGTAGCCAGGGGGTATGTGCGCCCAGGATAGGTAGCCAGGGGGTATGTGCGCCCAGGATAGGTAGCCAGGGGGTATGTGCGCCCAGGATAGGTAGCCAGGGGGTATGTGCGCCCAGGATAGGTAGCCAGGGGGTATGTGCGCCCAGGATAGGTAGCCAGGGGGTATGTGCGCCCAGGATAGGTAGCCAGGGGGTATGTGCGCCCAGGATAGGTAGCCAGGGGGTATGTGCGCCCAGGATAGGTAGCCAGGGGGTATGTGCGCCCAGGATAGGTAGCCAGGGGGTATGTGCGCCCAGGATAGGTAGCCAGGGGGTATGTGCGCCCAGGATAGGTAGCCAGGGGGTATGTGCGCCCAGGATAGGTAGCCAGGTGGTATCTGTGCCCAGGATAGGTAGCCAGGTGGTATCTGTGCCCAGGATAGGTAGCCAGGTGGTATCTGTGCCCAGGATAGGTAGCCAGGTGGTATCTGTGCCCAGGATAGGTAGCCAGGGGGTATGTGCGCCCAGGATAGGTAGCCAGGGGGTATGTGCGCCCAGGATAGGTAGCCAGGGGGTATGTGCGCCCAGGATAGGTAGCCAGGGGGTATCTGTGCCCAGGATAGGTAGCCAGGGGGTATCTGTGCCCAGGATAGGTAGCAAGGGGGTATCTGTGCCCAGGATAGGTAGCCAGGGGGTATCTGTGCCCAGGATAGGTAGCCAGGTGGTATCTGTGCCCAGGATAGGTAGCCAGGTGGTATCTGTGCCCAGGATAGGTAGCCAGGGGGTATCTGTGCCCAGGATAGGTAGCTAGGGGGTATGTGCGCCCAGGATAGGTAGCCAGGTGGTATCTGTGCCCAGGATAGGTAGCCAGGGGGTATGTGCGCCCAGGATAGGTAGCCAGGTGGTATCTGTGCCCAGGATAGGTAGCCAGGTGGTATCTGTGCCCAGGATAGGTAGCCAGGTGGTATCTGTGCCCAGGATAGGTAGCCAGGGGGTATGTGCGCCCAGGATAGGTAGCCAGGTGGTATCTGTGCCCAGGATAGCTAGTGAGTGACAGGACCGCGCCCCGCCGCCGCCGCTCCCTCCTCCGCTCCCCCCCTCACCTTTCAGCAGCCCTTAGTCAGACCTCAATCAGCGGGCGACCCGACCAGGAAAAGGGCGCCGAACGCACCCGCTCTATATGCGGAAGTGATGTCACTTCCGCATATCAGTGCGGCGTGCTAGGTCCTAGCGCCCGCCCGCCTGATCGAGGTCTGACGCGGCGGCTAGAGGGAGGAGGGAGCTTGAAGCGGCGGCGGCGGCGGCGGCGGCGGCGGCCACAGGGGGAGAGCGGGGCCGGGCGGCGCCTCTCAGAGGCAGGCGCCTGGGTGCCTTGCACCCGCAGCACCCGCCCAGGCTCGGCCCTGCTGTGCACTGATAAGGATCAAACAATCCTAAACAGTCTGTATGCGTGTTGGATTATTATGGCTCTGTACAATTTAACAAGCTGACACACTGTTGCATTCCAGTGGTTCTGGAGGTGTGTTTAGCTTCTAAGGATAACAATGGTTAATTAGCATATTTTCAGCAGTGATGCACTGGGAGACATCTCAAGCTCACTCCAGCCTGAATTATCGCAAATTCTTTCTGTTTTAAGAAAGCAAACTTTTGTTTTTCTTACACTGTTAATGGTAGGGTTCTTAAACTTTGCACAGTTGGTCGTTGGGTGACTAGGGTTATTATTCAGAAAAGTGGTTGGAGCCTATAAAAGCCAATCAAAATTCACCTAATGATTTTCAAGGGGAATATTTACATTTCTGCCATTCTTGCACTGTTAATGGCACAAGCCTCAAACCTGGTATAGTTGATCATTGGGTGACTGGGGTTCAATTTCAGAAAGGGGGTGGAGCCACAAATAGCCAATCAGATTTGTTTCATTCAAAGGCAAATTATTGTTGCCAAACACCGCAAAGCTCACAAACTTGGTAATTGAGTAATTGATTAATTGTGTGTTAGGGTTAGGAAAGTGGGCACAGCCAACACCAGCCAAATACATAAGCGGGCAACGCCGGGTCATAAGTGGGCGGAGACAAATACAAATTTTACTGGGAAAATGTAAACAGCAGCCATTCTTACACTGTTAATGGTAGGGTTCTCAAACTTTGCACAGTTGGTTACTGGGCGACTGGGGTTAATATTCAGAAAAGTGGGTGGAGCCTACAAAAAACAATCAAAAATTACCTATTGATTTTTCAGGGGAATATTTCATTGCTGCCATTCTTGCACTGTTAATGGCACAAGCCTCAAACCTGGTACAGTTGATCAGTGCGGGACTGGGGTTTAAATTTATATAATCGGGTGGAGCCCCAAACAGCCAATCTGATTTGTTTCATTTTAATGCAGGTTATTGATGCCAAAGACCGCAAAGCTCACAAACTTGGTCATTGAGTAATTGTGTGTTAGGGTTAGGAAAAGTGGGCGCAGCCAACACCAGCCAAATACATAATCGGGCAATGCTGGGTCATCAGTAGGCGGAGACAAATACAAATTTCACTGAGAAAATGTAAACTGCAGCAATTCTTACACTATTAATGGTAGGGTTCTCAAACTTTGCACAGTTGGTCACTGGGTGACTAAGATTAATAATCAGGAAAGTGGGTGGAGCCTACAAAAGCCAATCAAAATCCACCTATTAATCTTTAAGGGGAATATTTACTTGATGCCATTCTTGCACTGTTAATGGCACAAGCCTCTTGCACTGTTAATCACCTGTACCTGGTACAGTTGGCCATTGGGTGATTGGGGTTCAAATTCAGAAAAGGGGTGGAGCCACAGCCAATCAGATTTATTTTATTTCAATGCAAATTATTGATGCCAAAGACCTCAAAGCTCACAAACTTGGTCATTAAGTAATTTTGTGTTTGGGTTAGAAAAAGTGGGCGGAGCTAGCACCAGCCAAATACATACCTGGGCAATGCCGAGTCTTCAGTGGGCGGAGACAAACACAAATTTCACTGGGAAAATGTAAACTGCAGCCATTCTTACACTATTAATTGTGGGGTTCTAAAACTTTGCACAGTTGGTCACTGGGTGACTGGGATTAATATTCAGAAAAGTGGGTGGAGCCTACAAAAACCAATCACAATTCACCTATTGATTTTCAAGGCAAATATTTAATTGCTGCCATTTTTACACTGTTAATGGCACAAGCCTCAAACCTGGTACAGTTGATCATTGGGTGACTGGGGTTAAATATTTAGAAAAGGGGTGGGGCTACAAACAGCGAATCAGATGTGTTTTATTTCAATGAAAATTATTCATGCCAAAGACCACAAATCTCACAAACTTGGTCATTGACTATTGACAAGTGTGTGTTAGGGTTAGAAAAAGTGTCCACAGCCAACAGCAGCCAAATACATACCCGGGAAACATCAGGACATCAGTGGGTGGAGAAAAATAAAAATTTAACTGCCAGAATGTAAACTGCAGCCATTCTTACACTGTCTATGAATGGCAGGGTTCTTAAACTTTGCACAGTGGGTGACTGGGATTAATATTCAGAAAAGTAGGTGGAGCCTACAAAAGCCAATCAAAATTCACCTATTGATTTTCAAAGTAGTGGAGCCACAGCCAATTATTGATGCCAAAGACCGCAAAGCTCACAAACTAGGTAATTGTGTGTTAGGATTAGAAAAAGTGGACAGAGCTAACACTAGCCAATTACATACCCGGGCAACGCCGGGTGACCAGCTAGTATATCATATAGGAGACACACACAGTGAAATTTGAGAAGTGAAATGACGTTTATTGGATTTCCAGAAAGTTTGCAATAATTATTTAAACAAAATTAGGCAGGTGCATAAATTTGGGCACCACAAAAAGAAATGAAATATTTAGTAGATCCTGCTTTTGCAGAAATTACAGCCTCTAAACGCTTCCTGTAGGTTCCAATGAGAGTCTGGATTCTGGTTGATCGTATTTTGGACCATTGCTCTTTACAAAACATCTCTAGTTCATTCGGGTTTGATGGCTTCCGAGCATGGACAGCTCTCTTTAACTCACACCACAGATTTTCAATTATATACAGGTCTGGGGACTGAGATGCCCATTCCAGAATGTTGTACTTGCTCCTCAGCATGAATGCCTTTGTGGATTTTGAGCAGTGTTTAGGGTTGTTGTCTTGTTTAAAGATCCAGCCCCGGCACAGCTTCAGCTTTGTCACTGATTCCTGGACATTGGTCTCCAGAATCTGCCGATACTGAGTGGAATTCATGCGTCCCTCAACTTTGACAAGATTCCCAGTCCCTGCACTGGCCACACAGCATGATGGAACCACCACCATATTTTACTGTAGGTAGCACGTGTTTTTCTTGAAATGCTGTGTTGTTTTTCCTCCATGCATAACTCAATTTTAGTTTCATCAGTGCACAGCGCCTTATTCCAAAATGAAGCTGGCTTGTCCAAATGTGCTTTAGAATACCTCAAGTGGTTCAGTTTGTGCTGTGGGAGGAGAAAAGGCTTCCTCTGCATCACTCTCGCATACAGCATCTCCTTGTGTAAAGTGCGGCGAATGCTTGAACGATGCACAGTGACTCCATCTGCAGCAAGATGATGTTGTAGGTCTTTGGTGCTGGTCTGTGGGTTGACTCTGATTGTTCTCACCATTCATCGCTTCTGTTTATTTGAGATTTTTCTTGGTCTGCAACTTCAAGCTTTAAAGGGACCCCGATCAGTGCCTAAAATTAAAAGACTACACTTACCTGGGGCTTCTTCCAGCTCAGCGTAGGGGGCGAGATCCCCAGGGTCCTCCTGGCTCCACTCCTTGTGCCTCCGCCGGCCTCCATTACCGGCGTCACCCGGCTCTTCCTGGTTAATGGAAAACCCGCGCATGCGCAGACCCGTCACGCCGGCCGCCGTGATGATGTCGGCGTGATGATGCCATGCGCCATTACCCAGGAAGAGCCGGCCCGACACCCATCTCGGGTGACGTCGGTAACGGGGGTCGGCGGAGGCACAATGAGAGGAGCCAGGAGGACGCTGGGGGACCTCGCCGCCTACGGTGAGTTGGAAGAAGCCCCAGGTAAGTGTACTCTTTTAATTTCAGGCACTGCTCAGGGTCCCTTTAATTGTGGTCTTCCATTTCCTCAATATGTTCCTAAGTGTGGAAACAGACAGCTGAAATCTCTGAGACAGTTTTCTGTATCCTTCCCCTAAACCATGATGGTGAACAATCCTTGTCTTCAGGTCATTTGAGACTCCCAGTTTGCTACTTTATAGAGAAAATTAAAAGAGGAGGGAAACTTACAATTGACCCCCTTAAATACTGTTTCTCATAATTGGATTCACCTGTGTATGTAGGTCAGCGGTCACTGAGCTTGCCAAGCCAATGTGAGTTCCAATAATTAGTTCTAAAGGTTTTGGAATCAGTAAAATGACAACAGTGCCCAAATTTATGCACCTGCCTAATTTTATTTAAACAATTATTGCACACTTTCTGTAAATCCAATAAACTTCATTTCACTTCTCAAATATCACTGTGTGTGTCTCCTATATGATATATTTAACTGACATTTTTTATCGTGACAACCAACGATTTATACAGGAAAACCATGAGGATTAACAGGTTGCCCAAACTTTTGCATCCAAATGTATATAAATACTAAATAATAGCAATAATAATAATAATGATTTGATTTAGAATTCTATTTTGTTCATTCACTGCATTTTGTTGATTGATGAAAATAAATGATTAACACTTCCATTTTTTAAAACATTCTTATGTTACAGCCTTATTCCAAAATGTATTACATTAATTATTTTCCTCAGAATTCTACACACAACACCCCATAATGACAACGTAAATAAAAAAAGTTCAGATTTTTGGAAATGTATTCAAAAATAAAAAATGGAGAAAGCACATGTACATAGGTATTCACAGCCTTTGCCATGAAGCTTAAAATTGAGCTCAGGGGCATCCTGTTTCCTTTTGGTCATCCTTGAGATGTTTCTGCAGCCTAATTGGAGTCCAGCTGTGGTAAATTCAGTAGAAGAGAGGTCAATAAATGATTGATATTCACCATGTTATTTATTCATGTTGCTTGATCCACCGTCAGCCTGCACGTCATCAGCTTTATTACTGGCAGACCAGAAAGAAAACTAGACCACTAACTGCCGTTACCTATAACCACACCCACTAACAATGTGATAGGTTAAAAGGTAGGACAGAGGGGACAGATCAAGGACAGAAAGGATAGATCTGTGAGACCCACCAGCGTTCCAAAGTGTTGCATCATGGTATTGCTTTTTAGACACGTTCTAGAAGTGGTGATGACCAGCAAGTACTTTCTGTTTTAAAGAGGAACTGCAGTGAAAATAAAGTAATGAAAAAAATGCTTAATTTTTACAATAATTATTTATACATGATTTGGTCAGTGTTTGCACATTGTAAAATCTTTCCTCTCTAATTTACATTCTGAAATTTATCACAGGAGACATCTTTGGAGATGCTGCTTTTTGGCAGTTGGAAACATCTGTTATTTCCCACAATGCAACAAGGCTCCCACAGTGTGATGTTAGTACCTAGGTGCTGACATCACACTGTGGGAGGGGTTTTACCACAATGTGCTTGATTCACAAAGCGGTGCTAACTGTTAGCACGCCTGTGAAAACCCCCTTAGCACGTCTAAACAAGCTTTTTGCGCGTAAAACTTTATGCGCGTAAAACTTTACGCGCGTACTGCACAGAGCGCAGGGTGCTCCGCGCGAAAGTGCCCATTTAAGCCTATGGGACTTAGCGTGCATAGGACTTTGCGCGCGCACAGTTAGCACACGATCTGATTGAGAAATCTGGTGCTAACCTACTTAGCACCCTGGTTAGCACGTCTAAAGACTTTAGACATGCTAAGTAGGTTAGCACCGCTTTGTGAATCAAGCCCAATATCAGCCATACAGATCCCCCTGATGATCTGTTTGAGAAAAGTTAAAGATTTTTCGTGGGAAAGGAGATATCAGCTACTGATTGGGATGAAGTTCAATCCTTGGTTACTGTCGTTAAGTTACATTAGTTATGTTAATTAAAATAGATAGGTAATATAATCTCTTACCCACTCTGTTTTAAAAGAACAGGCAAACGTTTGTGATTTCATGGGGGCAGCCATCTTTTTGGTTGAAAGGAGGTGTCAGGGAGCATGAGACACAGTTCCAACTGTCCTGTGTCCTGATCACCCCTCCCAGCTGAGCGCTAGGCAACGAGAACAACAACATCAGAAATCCCCTCATGTTTTGCACAACATCAGAGAAAAAATGCTCCGGCAGATTTCTTTGATGGGGCGGAGCTTAGCTTCTGTGCAGCTAAAAATGAGGCTTGGGTAAGAAAAACAAAGTTCTGATGCTGTGAAACTGTTAAAGTAACACCAAGCCTTTTCAGTGCTGTTTAGTAGATTTTTAGTCTGGAGGTTCACTTAGAGAAGACAATACCATGCCAACCACCAATGAAAAGGTAAGGAAGGATAAAACATTTTGTTCTGTGCTCAGTTGAAAATACACCCTGAGGACAGAATAACCTTGGATTGTTTATAAAATATCCCAATCACAGTTCCCAAAGATCTGACAGAATTTTAATGTTTTAGCCGCTTCCTCGTCTGCTGACAGGTTGCTGCACTACGAAATATTTTATCCTGATTAAACCGAGTGTTCCGAACGTCTGAAATGAGAAAGCAAAGGTCTCGCTCTGCGCATGTTACCCTGGGCAGAATGTTTAATGATTTGTGCTCAATGTTTTCGTAAGCAAGACAGAAGATAGCTCCTCTGAATTAGGATGGGTAACAAATACAAAAAGACGCTTCCTCTAGCTCCAATTTATTTTTGCCATATTTAATGTTGTTTGTATTATCACATTATTTCTACCACCAACCAAGTTTCTTTGAAGCTAAATGAATACAAGGTTTCTGATTGGCTGCTGGGGCACTGCACTTTGCTCTTGATGAACAGTGCAAATGATGTGATCTTGATTAGAGATAGTCAATGCTAATACTATTATAATAATAACTTTTAGGTAAATTTAATCCAGCAGCTGGATAGTGTACTGATTGAGGGCTCTGACCATCCCCGGGCCGCCCATGAGGCGGGGTGAGGCAGGTTTCTCAGGCGGCGGAAGTGGGGGGGGGGATTACCGAGCTGGAAAGGGGTAGCAGCCAGGAAGGAGGGCACGTGCACCCCCCCCCCCTCACCTGGATCGTCAGTAATTACTCACCTCTACCTTCTGTGTTCCATCGCTAGATAGGTAGCTGCCCCCAGTATAGATTAGATAGGTGGGTACTCACAATATAGGTTAGATAGGTAGCTGCCCCCAGTATAGTTTAGATAGGTAGGTACCACCAGTATAGGTTAGATGGGTAGGTTCCCCCAGTATAGGTTAGATAGGTAGGCTCCCCCAGTATAGGTTAGATAGGTAGCTGCCCCAGTATAGGTTAAATAGGTAGGTGCCCCTAGTGTAGGCTAGATAGGTAGGTACCCCCAGTATAAGTTAGATAGGTAGGTACCCCCAGTATAAGTTAGATAGGTAGGTACCCTCCCCTAATAGTGGAGGGGGATCCAAAGCTGCGGCGAGGGCGGCCCGACCTCTCCCTTCCTTCCTCTCCCGGGCCGCCCTCCATGCTCTCCCTCCGATGCACAGTGCAGCAGGAAGCATTCCTGTAGCAGGAAGTATAGTGTGTATCAGCCGCTATGCAGAGGAGGAGAACAGCGGCAAATGAGCGGCGATTGGAACCAGGGAGGTGAGTTGCTCTGCACTGAATGCTTCCTGCTGCACTGTGCATTGGAGGGAGAGCACGGAGGGTGGCCCGGTAGAGGAAGGGAGAGAAAGCTCGGGCCGCCCTCGCCGCAGCTGCGGCTCCCCCTCCATCAGGGCGCCACCCCCTCCCTCAGCGCTCAGGGCGGCCGCACGGCCCTAGAAACGGGCCTGATCACTGCGTAGTACCACCGCCTGTCACAAGTACAGTTGGCGGCATTTAGGAGGAGATGAGCTGTGATATGCAGCGATTGGAACGTGGAAAGTAGAAGTGAGTAATTACTTCCCCGCCCGCTGCCTGACACACACAGTGCGCATAGCTGGAGGGGAGAGCCAATGGGGAGACCCAGGTATGAGTGGGGTCTGACCCCGCTCACAACGGCTGTGGCGGCTGCCCCCCTTCCTGCCTGCTACTCCCTCCAGACGACCTATACTGGGGGCAATTATACTACCTATCGGGGGGGGGGGGGGGGGCACACAAGTTTGCCTCAGGTGGCAAAAAGTCTAGAACCGGCCCTGGCTCCGACAGAGGAGTCCCGGGTTCCAATTTCATCTCTTCCTGTTCAGTTGGCCAGCACCTATTCGGAGAGGAGACCTTGGGCAAGAAGACTCCCTAGCACTGCTACTGCCTACTGAGAGCACCCTACTGGCTGCGCTCTGAGTCCACCAGGAGAAAAGTCTATGTATTAATGTTCTGTGACTTATCTAAAAATGTATGCATCTAGGAACTGCAATAGCTGACGATTTTGTCCAGAGATCATTCACAAAGCAAACCTAGGCAGTTGCCTAGGGCCTGGAGAGAGTGTAGCGGTCTGGTGGATGCTAGTTCCCACCAAAACTTACTAAAAAAAAGCCAGGTGATCGTCAGCAGTGTACAAAATTTGTCTAGAGCCCCATTCCATCTTAATCCTTTTTTGATTCTGACTGGGCCATTTCCAGCCTACATAAATTCAGTGGCGGCTCCAGCTTCCGATTTTTGGGGGGGCTCAAAAGGGGCACAATGGCTGTCAGGCGGGGCTCACGGGGGAAATTAGCGGCACCGAAATATGGGCGCGGTCATGACAATGTGGGCAGGGCTAACTGTAATGTAGTTATAGCACCTAATGTAGTTACATAAAAAAATATGAAGTAAATGCACGTAATGACAGACAGCGTTTCCCTAGTGAATGCACGTAATGACAGACAGCGTTTCCCTAGTGAATGCACGTAATGACAGACAGCGTTTCCCTAGTGAATGCACGTAATGACAGACAGCGTTTCCCTAGTGAATGCACGTAATGACAGACAGCATTTCTCCAGTGAATGCACGTAATGACAGACAGTGTTTCACCGGTAAATGCACGTAATGACAGACAGCGTTTCACCGGTAAATGCACGTAATGAGAGACAGCATTTCACCAGTTAATGCACATAATGACAGCCTTTCACCAGTAAATGCATGCAATGACAGACAGCCAGTGTCAACCAGGACTTAGGCCCAGTGCACACCAAAACCGCTAGCAGATCCACAAAATAGTAGCGGTTTTTGGAGCGGATTTCAGAGCGATTCTAGGCATGTTTAGGGATGTTTTCTAAACATGCGTAGCGGTTTTGGGAGCGGTTTTGGGTAGCAGATTACTTATACTGTTACAGTAAAAGCTGTTACTGAACAGCTTTTGAAAAAAAAACGCCTGGCAAACCGCTCTGATGTAGCGTTTTTCAGAGTAGTTTGCGTTTTTCCTATACTTTACATTGAGGCAGAAACGCTTCTGCAGCAGGAGGCACGTTTGCGGTTTGCTACAAACCTCAAACCACCGGTGTGCACCATCCCATTGAAATACATTAGCCAAGCGGTTTTACAGGCGGATGCGGCCGGCGGATTGCATCTAAAACTGCTTGGTGTGCACTGGGCCTTACCGTGTCCCCAGGGCCCAGTATAGCCAGGTGTACAGAAGTCCCCAGGTGCGGTGGCAGCAGAGAGAGAAGAGGGAGCGATGGGCACAGCGGTGAGGAAGGGGGGACATCTCCCCCCCCTTCCCTCACCGTAACTTGACATCATTGCCCCCCCCCCCTGCGAAACGTTGGATGGGCCCCCCCTATGCCAATCTGGGCTTCATGCCTCATACAAGCTCCTAACGTGGTTGCCTGCGTAACGTGAGTGCATGTGTGACATTACACACGCTCCCACACATATACTGGCAACCACATTGGGAATGTATGAGGACAGTGCCAGCAATGGACAGGTAAGTATAGAGCAACGGGGGTAGGGAACATTTTACATTAAGGGGGACAGCTTGGGGGGGCGCAAGGCGGCGTCAAAAGGTAGCTGCCTGCGGTGTATGGGCAGCCGTCAGATCACTCTCTAATCAGAGAGAGATCTAACTCTAGGTCAATCTGCCCATAGAGCTTCTGATGTGTGGGCACCTTAACAGGTGTACTTAACCCTTTCAGCAACTCAGATGTGTTGATTGCAAAGGCTCTGGCATTCCTTTTCCCCATGCATGTCAAAACAGTGAGTTATGCACTATTCTTATAACATCTACATTGGCCTCAATTCACCAGAGAGGATTTACTAAGAGAAAAAAGGTAGGTAGTTTATCTCATGAGGTATTTTAACACTCTGGAGTCAATTCACCAGTGTGAGAGGACAGAGAGAAAAGTGTTTGATAGCAGGGGATAAGTGTGAGAAAGCTGAGCGTTAGGTAATCGTTGTTAATGATTTACATGGGATACTTTTTCTCTCTGTAAGCTTGAAAGTGAAGCATTGTGGGTAGGAGGCGGTGTTTTACCACTACCTGACCAGAGTATTCCCGCCTTTTACTGCCGGATCATATCATAAATCATATCACGAGTGAGTCTGAACTTCTTCACCACCTCTAGAACTGTTCTCTCACGAAAAATACGAGGGGCGATTAAACAGACCCTCCTCCTGCGCCTTCGTCTCCTCATAATAGAAGCAAGCTCTAAGGCCTAGTGCACACCAGAGCGGTTCGGCTGCGTTTTGCGATCCGCTTGTGGCTGCGGATACGCTTGGGTAATGTATTTCAATGGGCTGGTGCACACCAGAGCGGGAAGCGTTTTGCAGAAACGCATACTCCTGGGCTGCTGCAGATTTTGGATTGCGGAGGCGTTTCTGCCTCAATGTTAAGTATAGGAAAAACGCAAACCGCTCTTCAAAACGGTTTGCCAGGCAGTTTTTGTTACAGTAGCTGTTCAGTAACAGCTTTACTGTAACAATACATGAAATCTACTCATGGCCGTTTCTACGGCCGTGCGGGGCGTGCCGCCGCCCGGGGCGCTGCTGGGAGGGGGGCGCTGTGATGGAGGGGGGAGTCGCAGCCGCGGGGAGGGCAGCCCGACCTCTCCCTCCCTCTCCCCGGGCCGCCCTCCATGCGATCCCCCCTCCGACGGACTTGGAGTGCAGAGTTATTATGCGCAGGGAAGCGCTATAGAAAACTACTCACCTCGCTGGCTCCACGCGCTGCTCTCTCGCCGCCAGTCTCCTCTCTCTGCCTACACGCTGATACACACACAAGCTGCTTCCTGTTTAGCAGCGTGTGTGTGTATCAGCGTGTAGGCAGAGATGAGACTGGCGGCGAGAGAGCAGCGCGTGGAGCCAGCGAGGTGAGTAGTTTTCTATAGCGCTTCCCTGCGCATTACTCTGCACTCCGTCCAAGGGGGGATCGCATGGAGGGCGGCCCGGGGAGAGGGAGGGAGAGGTCGGGCTGCCCTCCCCGCGGCTGCGGCTCCCCCCTCCATCATGGGGGGCACCTACCTAACCTATACTGGGGGCACCTACCTAACCTATACTGGGGGGCAGCTACCTATCTAACCTGGGGGGCAGCTACCTAATCTAATCTATACTGAGGGGGCAGCTACCTAATCTAACCTATACTGGGGGGCAGCTACCTATCTAACCTATACTGGGGGGCACCTACCTATCCTATACTGGGGGGCACCTTCCTATCTAACCTATAGTGGGAGCATTAACTCATCTAACCTGTATTGGGGGCACCTACCTACCTAGCTAGTCTATACAGGTGACAACTATACTGGCTACCTATATTGAAGGCACCTACCTAACTAACCTATACTGGGGGCATCTACCTATCTAACCTATGCGGGGGGCAACTATTCTGGCTACCTATATTAGAGGCACCCACCTAGCTAACCTGTACTGGGGGCACCTAACTATCTAACTTATAACGGGGACGCCTGCCTATCTAACCTATAATGTGGGCAACTATACTGGCTACCTATACTGGAGGCACCTATCTGGCTAACCTATACCGGAGGCAACTATACTGGCTCACCTATGCCTGGCTACCTATACTGGGGGGACCTATAGCTGGCTACCTATACTGGGGTACCTATTCTGGGGGAATCTATACTGAGTGCAACTAGACCTGGCTAACCTACACTGTGGGCACCCATACCTTGCTTCGGGGGGGGGGGGGGGCGCAATTTTTACACCCTCGCCCTGGGTGCATTTTAGCCTAGAAACTGCACTGAATCTACTACACCAAAAACGCTTCACAAAACCGCAAAATGCTAGCTGAAACGCTACAGAAAAATAAGCGTTTCAAAATCTGCTAGCATTTTGCGGATCTGCTAGCGGTTTTTGGTGTGCACCAGGCCTAACAGAGTAAGCTCTGAAGGCTCCATCTTCCACAGCAGCAGCTGCTGTGTGAAAACCACAATATCTCCAGGTTCGTTCAGGGGATAAAGAGATGAAAAAATAACGAATGGCCACACCCCCTTTCTTCCCTGGTGAATTTTGATTTGGAGAAAAACTAACTACTAACTATCACTTATTTATCTCATACTTATCTCACATTTATCTCTTGCATTTCTCTCTGTCGATATTTTCCCCTATACTTCTGGAGAATTGCTATTTGGAGATATCACAGGAGGTAAATTACCTCCCAAGAGATAAATAGGTTGGTAACCTCTGGTGAATTGACGCCCATGTGTTAAAACTTTTATCACATTATTTTACTCTTTTGGTGCCTCTGTTCACCTGTATCTAATCTTTAGTGGAAATGCAGAAAACGTTCCATGTTTCTTCATATCTACAGAGAGCGACTTCTTGTTCCTGAGTGGGGACAGGCTTGTTCTCCCCACCTGCTGTTACAGTGGTTGCCTAATGGTAACCCTGGTTTGTGAGTATTATTTACTTACCTTTCATCTATCCTACCTTGATCCATACATATGTGTAGTATACTGGGCTCTTGGTGTCCCTGTGTTCTTTTTATATGTTATGTACTTTAGCCACCTGCTCTGAAATCTGGCTTTTGCCTATGATTATTCCTTACAGTGTGTTCTCTTATTATTCAGTTTCCTGCCTCTGTTAGTGGTCACTAAAGAAAAGAACCTGATGCTGGCTATCTGGGAGAAGCCACTTGGCTAAATCCAACCTCTACTTAAAGAGACTCTGTAACATGAAAAACATCCCCTGGGGGGTACTCACCTCGGGTGGGGGAAGCCTCGGGATCCTAATGAGGCTTCCCACGCCGTCCTCTGTCCCACGGGGGTCTCGCTGCAGCCCTCCGAACAGCCGGCGACAGACCCAACTGTCAACTCAATATTTACCTTTGCTGGCTCCAGCGGGGGCACTGTGGCTGCTTTCGGCTCCGAAGTAGACGGAAATACCGGATCTCAGTCGGGTCCGCTCTACTGCGCAGGCGCCGGAGACTTGCGCCTGCGCAGTAGAGCGGACCCGACGGCGATCGGGTATTTCCGCCTACTTCGGAGCCGAAAGCCGTCACAGCGCCTGCGCAGGAGCCGGGAAGGTAAATATTGATGTCACCGCTGTACGGAGGGCTGCAGTGAGACCCCCGAGGGAAGGAGGACGGCGTGGGAAGCCTCATTAGGATCCAGAGGCTTCCCCCACCCGAGGTGAGTACCCCCCAGGGGACGTTTTGACGTTACAGATTCTCTTTAAGGTAGACAAAGATTAACCTGTACAAGGAAGTCTGATCCAACACTTTGATTTGAGTTGAGTTATTGGGCTTTACATTCATTAAAAAGAGCACCAGTCAGCCATGCAGACACAGCATCAAGGTGCTGAGATTACCATATGGAGGCAACTCTTTTCCATCTTGGAGCCAGGATACCTACAGTTCACATGATTTAGATTGAAACAGGATCGATTTTTGGATTTAGAGCATGGAGGCACAACATCATTCAGATTGATTAGTGAAAGTGAATCTCATCGGACATCACTTGTCTTATGTGGGCCAGTACTTTCGATCAACCTCACTGTAGTTGGTCGCCCAATAAAGTCGATCGCTTAATCGCTCTATGCACAATCCCTAGATGTATGGCTACTTTAACACTAAACACCCTCATGTTAATGCCTAAAGCTAATTTTCCTCTCTACTCCAACACTAACCTCCCACTCTCCAGTCCTAACACTAACATCCCCCCTCTCCACTCCTAACACTATTCTCTCTTCTCCGATACCTAACACTAAACTCCCCCATCTCCACTCCTAACACGAATCTCCCCCCTCTCCTCTTTTTACACTAATCTTCCCCCTCTCCTAACACTAACCTCCTCCCTGTCCTGCTGTCCACTCCTAACACTAACCTTCCCCCTCTCCTCTCCCAACACTAACCTCCCTCTCTACACTCCTAACACTAACCTCCCCCCTCTCCACTCCTAACACTAACCTCCCACCTCTCCTCTTCTAACACTAACCTCCCCCCTCCTAACACTAACCTCCCCCTTCTACACTCCTAACACTAACTTACTCCCCTGTCCACTCCTAACACTAACCTCCCCCCTCTCCTCTCCTAACACTAACCTCTCCCCCTCTCCACTACTAACACTAACCTCTCCCCTCTCCACTACAAACACTGTTCTCTCCCCCTCTCCACTCCTAACACTAACCCCCCTCTCCACCCCTAACACTAACCTCCCCCTCTCATAACACTAACTGCCCCCTCTCCACCCATAACACTAACCTCCCCCCCTCTCCACTCCAATCACTGACCTCTCCACTCCTAACATTAACCACTCCCCTCAGCTCTCCTAACACTAACCTTTCCACTCAACTCCTAACACTAACCTCCCCCCTCTCCTTACCTAATACTAACTTTCCCCCTCTCGTCTCCTAACACTAACCTTCCAAATCCAAATCCAAAAAAGCTTTATTGGCAGGACCAAATACATTTAGCATTGCCAAAGCAAAACAAAACATTAACATGGGGAGGGGGGATTTTGGGAATAAGGGAAGGATATAGGGGGTTGGGGTATATAGTCCATAGGTGTGTGGAGGATGTAAGGGACAGCATGGGGGACTGGGATATACAGTCCATAGGGGGGTATAGGGTGTATACAGTCCATGTGGTATCATGTTCCTCTCAGTTGGTGGCAGCCTGGCAGGCTGTGACATATCGGGCAGCTATTTGCACGGTTGTTTCCTCCTCCCCCAGTAGGATGTAGAGTTTCCTCTCTTCATCTGTGGAGGTAAAATCCTGGATGTGGGCGGAGAGTCTCTGGAAGTGGGTGGTCCTCACAGGTGTGTATTTGCTGCAGTGTAGAAGGAAGTGGGCCTCATCCTCCAAGACCTCCTGGTCACATTGTCTGCACAGTCTCTCCTCCCGGGGCTTCCATGTCTGTCTGTGCCGCCCTGTCTCTACCTCCAGGCTGTAAGCACTCAGCTATCGCACTGCTGAGCGCCCATGTAGGAATTGAGCTCAGCTATTCACTGTCCTGTTAGGCATCAGGCTATTCCCAGCACAAAAAAGAAGGTCCATTTCTGTCAGGCCCCCTTCTCTGTCAGACCCACCTTTTGTTTGCGTTTAGCTACACCCCCAAAGTCAGGACATTGATGCTCTTCTGCCTCCAACCCAAAAATCCAATGCTAGATGCACCCCTGGCCATGCAGTTGGACAGCACTCGGTTACATGATGGCAAAGTTTTTGAACCAGGACATTAACTTGCGTATGGTTATGGAGGCGAATAGTTATTTTAGGTCAGGGACACTGCGGAGGAAAGGTGTGGTAGAGGCAAAACAATTGTGTCTGTTGACATTCAGAAAGAATGGCTTGGCAGTTGGCACCGTCAATTTGGCCAACGAAACCAAGAAAGCCGAGCTCACACGTAGGAGAAGCTGGGGCTAGGTTAGATCGTGTTCCTCAGCATTGGCTTTTGTTGACCTTCCAATTTCAGGCAATCCCAATCTAAAACTTGCTGAGCTGGTTATCTGAAGTCAGCATTGTCTGTACGCTTGTTGTCACCTCTGCCTTGATGTATACGAAGTGCAATATCTAATAAGCCACTTCTGCTGTGCTTCTTGGCCGAGCACCAAGCTCTCAAGTCTGACAAAAGCAGGGAAATATGTCAGGCGTTCGGAGAACAGAGAATTATGTTTTACAAACCCTTCAGAAAGAGGAATGTGCTCTGAGCACAAACTTCATAAATCAGGAGAGCAGACAAGAAAGGGATCTATGCTTTTCTATCAGGCTTAAGATTCAGAAAACTATGTCAAGACTGGAGAAATATGTTCAAGTAGAGAACAGGCACCCTCCCAAAGTCCTTCAGGGATTGCATGAGTTCTCCTTGTCTCAGGCTTAGGTTTTGCCCTTTTCCTCACTAAGGTTTCTTTCTTTCTGTTCCCATTGGCTTTACTCAGTTACTCTTTTTGGCTGTCCATGTTTGCAAAAAGGCTTGGTCCCAAAAATGCCCGGCCCCAGATCGAATGAGAAGTGGCTTTGAAATCTCCTGGAATACCTACTTTATGGATCAGGTAAACCAGTTTTCCACCACATGGATTGACTGAGAGCAGGGTTGGTTCTAGCTACAATGGGGCCCTGTGCTAAATTACAACCCCCCCCCCCCCCCACGACCTTCTCCTGTAAGCAGCATTAGGGGGGGGGGCTCCTTTGTGTCTTACAAATATCCACAGGGCCCTGAGCCAGCTGCCAGGCCACTCAGGTCTTCCTCCAACTTTATTTTGGTCTCCCAAAGAGTTTTCGGCAGTGAACCACCCTCAACTGTGTTGCTAATGCGTTCCTCCATCAATCCGTGCATTCCTCTTCATCCTTGCCTGGGTGTCTGCTGTACATGGATGATACACATGGAAGAGGGGGCTGCACATGCAATGGGAGGGGCGTTGCTGGCACAAGAAAGGGGAAACACAATATAAATTCAACCTTGTGTGTGCTATATCGGTCACACACTCCGCACAAGCACCCAACCGTCCCTGCTACACCTCACCAGTATTGAGACACAGTCTTTTCATTAGGGGTGTATAAATAAAGTGAAGCATCCAGTACATAGTCTGCCTCCAACACCGCCAACCCGAACCTATGAGCATGGCCACATGTCATCACATAACTTGAATCAATTAAACCAGTTTAGTTGCAGGTTCTCTGGATGGGGTCGCAGCTTGGATTACATCATCATGCTGGGCAATGGGGCGGAGTACAGACTGAACTCTCTAAGGAAACTGCAGCCAGTGGAACTGGCTGTCTATGGTGATAGAAGTGGTCAGTGTCTGTTCTCCTATCTTGTATTTAGTGTCCGCTAGTTATAGAATGCCTGTAACGACCAGGGGTGGTGGGGGGAGGCGTTACATACTCACCTAAGAAGAAGAGAGGCTCTGGTTCTCTTAGAGCCTTATTGGTCCCTTCTGCATCCCCTTATTCCTCTGCTGGGCTTACCCGGAACTAGTAAAAAAGGGCGCACAGGGATAGTGGACAAAAAGGGCGCCGCCATAGACTGCAATGCAAAATATCAGCTATTCGGCGCCCGACAGGAAAAAAGGGCGCACGAGAAATAGCGGTTACAGGGATCGTGTTAACAAAGGTTTTCGTTTACAGGATAAAGTTTATAACAAATATCGTTTACAAGTTCGTTTAAACTTTGTATTATACTTATTTTTTCGTTTGTAAATTTCGCTTATATGGGTTTTAACTAGTTTTTTTCGTTTTAAAAATGCGCTTATAAAACTATAACAACTAAAATTTCGTTTACACTTCTTTTATCATTTAAAATTCGTTTTCATATGTATAATGCTTAAATAACGTTTCTAAAGCTGATTGTATTAGAAATACATCGCTTATGGTATTAACTTTGTTTTTACACTATTAATGCGTTGATTATAGTTACTAAAATATCGCTTTAAATATTACTGTTATTTTAAGATTTCTACGTGATTTTAAGGCTAGTTATTCTATTACAAATTACTGTTATTTTAAGATTTCTACGTGATTTTAAGGCTAGTTATTCTATTACAAATATATAAATTATTTTATTCATGTTATTTGGAGTTAAGTATTTTAAGGATTAAATATATTATTGTTTATATGTGTTTAGTGTGTTTTGTGCAGTGGGGATGGTTAGGTTTAGGCATTACTAGGGGGTCTAGGGGTTAGGGATAGGTACAGGGAGGGTTAGGACCAGGGTGGTAGTTAGTTTTAGGCACCACCAGGGGGGTCTTAGGTTTAGGCACCAGAAGGGGAGTCTTAGTTTTAGGCACCACCAGGGGGGTCTTAGGTTTAGGCACCAACAGGGGGGTCTTAGGTTTAGGCACCAACAGGGATTAAATATATTATTGTTTATATGTGTTTAGTGTGTTTTGTGCAGTGGGGATGGTTAGGTTTAGGCATTACTAGGGGGTCTAGGGGTTAGGGATAGGTACAGGGAGGGTTAGGACCAGGGTGGTGGTTAGTTTTAGGCACCACCAGGGGGGGTCTTAGGTTTAGGCACCAGAAGGGGAGTCTTAGTTTTAGGCACCACCAGGGGGTTCTTAGGTTTAGGCACCAACAGGGGGGTCTTAGGTTTAGGCACCAACAGGGGGGTCTTAGGCTTAGGCACCAACAGGGGGGTCTTAGGTTTAGGCACCAACAGGGGGGTCTTAGGTTTAGGCACCAACAGGGGGGTCTTAGGTTTAGGCACCACCAGGGGAGTCTTAGGTTTAGGCACCACCAGGGGAGTCTTAGGTTTAGGCACCACCAGGGGGGTCTAGGGGTTAGGGATAGGTACAGGGAGGGCTCTGTATGAGAGTAAGGTTAGGTATAGTTATAGTACAATATATGTAATATATACAATTTATTACATTATGTGTATTTACACAAAGGGGGGTCTAGGTGTGAGGGATAGGGATAAGGAGAGATATCTGTGAACCTAAAGTTAGGTATAATTGTAGTAAAATACCTGTAAAACCTACCATTCTAGTACTATGCTTAATACAAGTGTAAATATTGTTTTTTCTATAGACGCTATTTGACGTTTCATTTCAGAATTCGTTTACTGTTATAGACGGTATTTTGCCATTTCATTTCCGTTTATTTTACGTATTTAGCACTAAATTATCGTTTATAACCTCTTAAACGAAAAATACGGTTTTGCATTCAAACTTCTAATTTCGGCTACACCCCGCGCCCTTTTTTCCAGGCGCCCTTTTTTGATATACGCCTCAATCACAGAGCTGCCTACACCTATCTAAGAAAACATTTGTCCTTGGAGTTGAGTTTTTCAATTAATATTTTTTTTAACTATTTTGCTTAATTGACTCCACGACGATATCGCCCATCCTCCATTAAGACATTAACAGTGATTTTTACATCTTATTAACACAAGGCTGCGTTATCCTCAACAATTACTGGCCATTAATTTAGTCCGGCTTGCTCATGTTACGTCGTCTGTGAAGCCGAGATATTTCTTAATGTCTGCTTTTATGCAAATCGTTATCCTTAAACAAATGTCCTCGCTGCTTCTTTGCTCCTTATTCGAGACTGGAGTGGAATCTCTTCACAGATGTAAGTCTCTCAGGGGAAACGTGTTGCCGTGACAATGGGGCAAAAGTCAAGCTTATCGGAATTCATCAGAGTGGATGATTCAGTGGGGCAGACAGTAAATCAGAGACGCAGACAGGCCTTGAGGAATGGCGGATGAATGGGCAGAAGAGTGAAGCCTGGAACACAGCTGCAGTATAATCTTATATCAGAGAAAAACTCCACAAAGAGACAAATAATTATAGTGTTCCTGAGTTAACATTATACATGCTGTCATTTTGGAAATATATAGTGATCTTCGGGTTTTCAGAAAACAGCTCCTGTAGCCATTCAATGGATATTTTAAGTGTGTGTGGCCTACTGTGCCTGTAAACCTAAGTGGATCCGAGATAAACTTTTACTCATTGCATAATTGTGTTCCTTTCATAGGGCCTGATTCACAAAGCGGTGATAACTCAGTTATCACGCCTAAAATACTTTAGGCGTGATAACCTTTGCACTAGCTTAACAGTTATCACGTGAAGTGCATTTCGCGGACTTTTGCGCGCGCAATTTGCCGCGATTTGCGCGATCGCGGCAAATTGCGCGCGCAAAAGTCCGTGATCGCGAAAATCGCGGCAAATTGCGCGCGCAAAAGTCCGCGAAATGCACTTCACGTGATAACTGTTTAGCTAGTGCAAAAGTTATCACGCCTAAAGTATTTTAGGCGTGATAACTGAGTTATCAACGCTTTGTGAATCAGGCCCATAGTGTTTATAGGGAATTCCTCAAGCCAAATACTTTTTTGTTTTTGTTTTAATACTCTAATTCCCTATAAACTAAACAAGCCTCGCCCACAGCTTTTCAGAGTGCCTTGGCATTTTCAGACAGTAGCAAGGGCTTATGGGAGTTCAGTCTGGGCAGGAGGAGGGGGAGGTGTTACTAGCCAGAGATTTCAGAGGGCAGGGGAGGAGGGAGGAGGAGGGGGAATTAGGTTTTTACAGGCTGAGTGCTGGAGAAGCAGATAAGCTTGCCTGTGTGTAATGTTTACAAACAACATGGCTGCTGTCATTGTATCACAGGAAGAAATAATCATATTCTGTTGAAGCCGTTTGCAGCTAGATTTGCTGTGTAAACTATCTAAACTTTAGATAAGATATATAGACAAGTTACTTGTTATAGTTAGTTTTTCATCTCTGATCCACTTTAAAGAGGGATTAAATTTCATCCCAAACAATAGCCAAACAATAACCAATGGAAGGTGAACCTCAGCCCCAGTCTCAAGTCTTTTGCAGTCTCCAAGAGGTTTTCTTCCAAGTTTGCCCTGTATTTGGCTCCATCCATCTTCCCATCAACTCTGACCAGCTTCCCTGTCCCTGCTGAAGAGATAACCCCCCCCCCCCCCCCCCCCGAGCATGACGCTGCCACCACCATATTTGACAGTGGGGATGGTGTGTTCAGAGTGATGTGCAGTGTTAGTTTTCCGCCACACATAGCGGTTTGTATTTTGGCCAAAAGGTTCCATTTTGGTCTCATCTGACCAGAACACCTTCCCCCACATGGCTTGTGGCAAACTGCAAACGGGACTTCTTATGCTTTCTGTTAACATTAACAATGCCTTTCTTCTTGCCACTCTTCCATAAAGGCCAACTTTGTACAGTGCATGACTAATAGTTGTCCTATGGACAGAGTCTCCCACCTGAGCTGTAGATCTCTGCAGCTCGTCAAGAGTCACCATGGGCCTCTTAACTGCATTTCTGATCAGCGCTCTCCTTGTTCGGCCTGTAAGTTTAGGTGGACGGCCTTGTCTTGGTAGGTTTACAGTTGTGCCATACTCCTTCCATTTCAAATCTTTTTGTAGCCTAAGCCTGCTTTAAATTTCTCAATAACTTTATCCCTGACCTGTCTGGTGTGTTCTTTTGACTTCATGGTGTTGTTGCTCCCAATATTCTCTTAGACAACCTCTGAGGCCCTCACAGAGCAGCTGTATTTGTACTGACATTAGATTACACACAGGTGCACTCTATTTAATCATTAGCACTCATCAGGCAATGTCTATAGGCAACTGACTGCACTCAGACCAAAGGGGGCTGAATAATTATGCACACACCACTTTGCAGTTATTTATTTGTAAAACATGTTTGGAATCATGTATGATTTTCGATGCACTTCTCACGTGTACACCACTTTGTATTGGTCTTTCATGTGGAATGCCAATAAAATTGATGCATGTTTGTGGCAGTAATATGACAAAATGTGGAAAACTTCAAGGGGGCCGAATTGTTTTGCAACCCACTGTATTAACAATAATTTACTACAACTTAAACTAACCCTACTCTCACACAGAACCCCCTACTTGTTTATGCCTAACCCTCTTCCTGCCCCCAAAATCCCTCCTTCTTGTCGCCAAACCCTAAAACCCCCCTTCCTAACTTTTAAAACTGAATCATTTTTAAATACTAAATATTAAACATGTCAAAAACTATAACGTTCTAATTTTTAAAACAATAAAAAATGTCAAAATAACATAATTTTCAAAATGATTATCGTGCACCCAATTTTCTGCTTTGGGCGCCTTATAGCCAATATTTGCATTCGCACCTGCTGGGTGCCCAAATCGACCATTAGCCACTGGTATCCAAATTTTATGCTCCCCGCATCTTCCCCAACCCCCCCCCCCCTCCCCCAACAACTCACCTGTCATTGGTTGATCTAATAAGCTGGAAAGAGGCTCCCACAGTTTGGCTTGCTCTCTTCCTGTTGTTCACCACAAGGGAGTGGAGCGCAGCTTGCAGAAGTTGAAGTCTTTGCCACAGGAAGTTGATGGTGAGAAGACTTTCTGATGAGATACCCTAAGGACTTGTTTCCACTACACGCAGATTGGATGCAGAATGGATGCAGAAAAACAGACTCCCATGAATTCCTATGGGAAAATCTGCAGCAGAAGAATCGCGTTTAGTGGAAACAGGCCCATAGACTTTCATTGGCGTCAGTTTTTCTGCATCCATTCTGCATCCAATCTGCGTGTAGCGGAAACAGGCCCTCAAAGTGATTTTTTTTGCCTCAGCTAATCCAGTAGCTCTTAGGCCTGGAACCCACTAGAAAGTGCGAAGTGCAATTTGTGATAGCGTTTTGCAAACAATTTTGGGAGCGAATACCCTGTTCCTATCCAATTCACTAGAATGGAAATGCTTCCAAAATGCTGCATGACCTGCGATTGCGATTTGCTTAATCGTAATCGCTGTAGTGGAATCTGTCCCATCCATTTACATTAGCAAAGCGTTTAGGGAAATCGCTAGCGATTTAAAGTGCTTTCTGAACGCTCAATAAAAACCACTCTAGTGGGTTCCAGGCCTCACATAATTAGTGAGGATCGTAATCAGCTGATTGAGATTACGCAAAATTTTCCGTAAATAATTATGCCTATCACAGGCCCCCTAGTGGCCGGACCGCTCAATGCCTTCCAGTGTATTTCAACCCACAGGCTGTCCAACCTGGTGGACGCAATCGATGAGCAGAAACAGCTGGAATTTGCCAGCAGACAGGCTAGAAGGGAGCTTGGGAGTTAGGGGTACAAAGCTGCCATCACCTCTGTAGAAGGACAGAGGACCTATTCTCACTCATAAGACCTGCAAATAAAACAGTTAAAACACACTATCTGGCTATAATGAGCAGTACTTCAGGTAGCGTCTCTTCAGAAAGCTAGGATTCGTTCTGGTTAGCTGAATAGTACCTGCTGAGAGAAGTAAATGACTTAAAGTCTTTTATTTATAAATGCAATATAAATAATTAATATATACAGAAAATCATTAAAAATATTTATTAAAGAGGAGAGTAACCCAGTGTAAAATAAAAAGGAAAGAAAATAACCGAATACTTAAAGAGACTCTGTAACAAAATGTTCAGCCTTAGTTCTTCTATCCTATAAGTTCCTTTGCCTGTTCTAATGTGCTCTGGCTTACTGCAGCCTTTCCTAAATGCACAGTGGCTGTGTTATCTCTGTTATATGATCTAATCTGTTTTCTTCTGTCGGCTCTGTCGGGTTAAGGCTGGAATGTGTGGAATGTGCAGGGCTGCTTGTGATTGGATAGAAGCGATACACACCCTCTGCAGGCCCCCTGCAGGCTCTGTATGAGTCACACACTGCTTATGTGAGCCTATCACAAGCTGGTTAGTTTGTTTGTAAACACTGCCTAAAACTGTTAATTACAAGCCAGGATTGCAGCAGGGAGTGGCAGAAACAGCACAGAGGGGCCCAAGAAGAACATAATGAATAGAATGGTATGCTTTTTGCTGTAAAAATTTTAGAGTACAGATTCTCTTTAAAGCGGATCCGAGATGAAAAACTAACTATAACAAGTAACTTGTCTATATATCTTATCTAAAGTTTAGATAGTTTACACATTAAATCTAGCTGCAAACAGCTTCAATGGAATATGATTATTTCTTCCTGTGATACAATGACAGTAGCCATGTTGTTTGTAAACATTACAAACTGGCAAGCTGATCTGCATCTTGAGCACTTAGCCTGTGAAAAAAACCTAAGCCCCCTCCTCCTCCCTCATCCCCTCTGCCTCTGAAATCTCTGGCTAGCAATACCTCCCCCTCCTGCTGCCCAGACTGAGCTTCCATGAGCCCTTGCTACTGTCTGAAAATGCCTTGGCTCTCTGAAAACCTGTGGGCGAGGCTTGTTTAGTTTATAGGGAATTAGAGTATTAAAACAAAAACAACAAAAGCATTTGGCTTGAGGAATGCCCTATAAACAATAGGAAAGGAACAAAATTATGCAATGAGTAAAATTTAATCTCGGATCCAGATGAAATATGTCCCTTTGTGTGGAAGTAAAGCACATGGTAAGTTCTTTGTTTCCAGATCAGAGTTCAGGTAAAATGGCAGCTAGCTCAGTCCTAATGCTAGCCGCATGCAATCCTTATGATGGTAAAATGGAGGACTCCTCCTCCCTGCATGCACCTTGGTTTTATTGAAGCTAGTTTTGGGGCGGGACAAAGCCTGCCCCCTCTGGTTTACAGACCAATCACAGTCTATCTCCTTGGAGGGAGATTTTAGGTTTAAACTGTAGAACACTGTAATTCAAAAATGATAAATGCCATATTTGCGCTGATAACAGATTTATACATAGTGGTTCCAGGGAATTCTACAGAGACCAAGGACCACTAGCCTAGCCCAATTAGTTGCTCCAAAATTAATATCTTGGTGGCTGGGGATGTCAGCGGCATAAATGTATTATTAAAATACTCAGCGGATCCATAGCAACAAAATTATATCATTTCCATACCTATATGTACGGCATCCTTTACAAGGCACAAAAATCATATAATACACTAGCTGATTGCCCGGCGTTGCCCGGGTATGTATCTGGCTGGTGTTGGCTCCGCCCTCTTTTTCTAACCCTAACACACAATTAGTTTGTGAGCTTTGCGGTCTTTGACATCAATAATTTGCATTGAAATGAAAACAATCTGATTGACTGTTTGTGGCTCCACCCCTCTTTCTGAATTTGAACCCCAGTCACCCAATGACCAACTGTACCAGGTTTGAGGCCTTTGCCATTAACAGTGCAAGAATGACAGCAATTAAATATTCCCCTTGAAAAACAATAGGTGAATTTTGATTTGTTTTTGTAGGCTCCAACCACTTTTTTTGAAAATTAATCCTAGTCACCCAGCGACCCACAGGCAGGGCCGGGCCGAGGCATAGGCTGGAGAGGCTCCAGCCTCAGGGCGCAGTGTAGCAGGGGGCGCAGAATTAATTCAGCTGTCATTCCTAATTGTGTTTGAAGCAGAAATAAATAAGAAAATGGGATACATAGCAGTGACTGCAAGCCAGATAACTAGATATTAAGGTGTTGGGGAGGTTGTGGGCCCTGTGGCGCCTCTTAGTCTAATAGCAATCAGTGTGTGACGGCTGGGGTGGGAGGGATGGAGGGGCGCACTTTGGTGTCTCAGCCTTGGGTGCTGGAGGACCTTGTCCCGGCTCTGCCCACAGGGGTCTGTACTGGACCCAGTGCTCTTCAATTTATTTATTAACCCCCTTGGCGGTATGAAAAATACCGCCAGGGGGCAGCGCAGCAGTTTTTTTTTTATATTTTTTTTTTTAAATCATGTAGCGAGCCCAGGGCTCGCTACATGATAGCCGCTGCTCAGCGGCATCCCCCCAGCCCCGCCGATCGCCTCCGGCGATAGGCGATCAGGAAATCCCGTTCAAAGAACGGGATTTCCTGGAGGGCTTCCCCCGTCGCCATGGCGACGGGGCGGGATGACGTCACCGACGTCAGCGACGTCGGGACGTCATTGGGAGACCCGATCCACCACTTGTCGCTGCCTGGCACTGATTGGCCAGGCAGCGCAGGGGTCTGGGGGGGGGGGCCGCGCGCCGCACCGGATAGCGGCGATCGGGCGCGCGGCGGCGGCGATCGGGGTGCTGGCGCAGCTAGCAAAGTGCTAGCTGCGTCCAGCAAAAAAAAAATTATGAAAATCGGCCCAGCAGGGCCTGAGCGGCACCCTCCGGCGGCTTACCCCGTGTCACACACGGGGTTACCGCTAAGGAGGTTAATGACCTAGTAGATGCAGTAGTAAGCAAAGTTGCTATTTTTGCAGATGACACAAAATTGTGCAGAATCATCAACTCACAGGAAGATAGGGACATAGTGCAACAGGATCTGGATAGGATGGCTATATGGGCACATACATGGCAGATGAAATTCAATGTTGAAAAATGTAAAGTCATGCATTTTGGTTGTACCAATGGTCTAGCACCATACAAAATAAATGGGATACAGTTGGGGACATCAAACTTGGAGAAGGACTTAGGCGTACTCATTGACAACAAGTTATAATAATCGTACTCAATGCCAAACCGCTGCAGCTAAAGCTAACAAAATTTTGGGATGCATTAAAAGGGAAATAAAAACTCGAGATGCTAGCATAATATTGCCCCTGTTTAACTCTATAGTAAGGCTACATCTGGAATATGGAATTCTGTTCTGGACACCACATTACAGGAAAGATATTGCAGTTTTAGAGCAGGTGCAGAGACGAGCAACAAAATTGATACGTGGGATGGAAGGTCTCGCTTACCAAGAAAGGTTAGATAAACTGGGTTTATTTAGTCTAGAGAAAAGACGCCTTAGAGGGGATCTATTTAACGTATAAATACGTCAGAGGGCAATATAAAAGCTTGGCAGATGAGCTTTTTGTCCCTAGGCCTTCTCAAAGGAGGAAAAATGTTTTAGCCATTTATTTAGGAAAGGGTTCTTTACAGTAAGAGTGATTAAGATGTGGAATGCATTGCCACAGGAAGTAGTTATGGAAAATTCTATACCTGCATTTAAAGGGGGCTTAGATGCTTTCCTTGCGTTGAAAGACATCCATGGCTACAATTACTAGGTAATGCCTAATGATGTTGATCCAGGGATTTTATCTGATTGCCATCTCGGGTCGGAAAGGAATTTTCCCTTTAGGGGCTAATTGGACCATGCCTTGTAAGGGTTTTTCGCCTTCCTCTGGATCAACAGGGCTATGTGAGGGAGCAGGCTGGTGTTGTACTTTGTTCTCTGTTTGAACTCGATGGACGTATGTCTTTTTTCAACCCAAATAACTATGTAACTATGGAAAGTTTAAGAACCCTGCAACAGTGTAAGAATGGCTGCAGTTTACATTTTCCCAGTGAAATTTGTATTTGTCTCGACCCACTGATGACCCGGCATTGCCCGGGTATGTATTTGACTGGTGTTGGCTCCGCCCACTTTTTCTAACCCTAACACACAAATATTCAATGACCACGTTTGTGAGCTTTGGGGTCTTTGGCATCAATAATTTGTATATTTCCATATTAATTAAACAAATCAGATTGGCTGTTTGTGGCTTTGCCCATCTACAGCATTTGAACCCCAGTGACCCAATGACCAACTGTAGCAGGTTTGAGGCATCTGCTATTAACAGTGTAAAAATGGCAGCAATTTAAATACCCCTTTAAAATCAACAAGTGAATTTTGATTTACTATTATAGACTCTACCCATTTCCTGAATATTAATCTCAGTCACCCAGTGACCATCTGGGCAAAGTTTGGGAACCCTACCATTAACAGTGAAGGAGGGCTGCAGTTTACATTTTCACAGTAAAATTTGGTTTTGGCTCCGCCCACTTTTTGTAACCAGGACACACAATCACTCCATGTTTGTGAGCTTTGGGGTCCTTGGCATCAATAATTTGTATTTTCCCAGTGAAATGAAACAAATCTGATTGGCTGTTTGTGGCTCTGTCCCCTTTTCTGAATTTCAACCCCAGTGACCCAATGACCAACTGTATCAGGTTTGAGGCTTGTGCCATTAACAGTGCAAGAATGGCAGCAATTTTAATATTCCCCTTGAAAATCAACAGGTGAATTTTGATTGGCTTTTTTAGGCTCCACCCACATTTCTGAATATTAATCTCAGTCATCCAGTACCCAGCTGTGCAAAGTTTGAGAACCCTGCAATTAACAGTGAAGAAGGGCTGCAGTTTACATTTTCCCAGAAAAATCTGTTTTGACTCCACACAGTTTTTGTAACGTTGGCACACAGTCACTCAATGACCAAGTTTGTGAGCTTTTGGGTTCCTGGCATCAAAATTGTGCTAATGGAAGCAGTTTATCCAGCAAAGAAATCAGGCTGTTTGTGGCTCCGCCCCTTTAGTGAATTTGAACCCCAGTCGCTTAAAGAGGAGCTGTTAGGTATAGGGTCTCAGAGAAAATAAACACATATATCAGTAGCTAAAGATTGGCTGTGCTTACATTACATATGCATTTCACTGTCCACGTTTGGATTTCACAGAATTTGTATATAGTATATGCAGAGAATGATGCTCCTGACAGCTCATGGCAGGTTCCATGTTTGTGAAGCCAAATGTGTCGTCATGTCCTGCCTGCTTCTGATCACAGAACAGCTCATACTGAATAACACTAGTTTGCAGTGAATGTTAATGAGCCATGTGGCTAGGAACAATAGCGGACTCCTGCAGTGTACGCTGCCCCGAGATTTATCTGTGCTGTGGCTGGACTGAGTTTTAGAAGCTGCTGAAACTTGATCCCGTCTTCTCCTTAGCAGCCGAGGGGAGGGCCCCAGAATGCTTTGCAGTATGTTATGCGGCTTGCGTCCAGCTTAGCTCTAAGCTTTGCTGATAAGCATATATCAAAGGTAAGATAGATCTTTATCTTCAGTAATGTCTTTTTGGCTTCCTTCTAAACTGTTTAACACAGGAGACTAGAGGTTTAAATTAGCTTCTGCAGCCTGACAGTTACTCTTTAACGACCGACTGTTGCAGGTTTGAGGCCTCTGCAGGGGCGTAGCAATAGGGGGTGCAGCGGTAGTGACCGCATCGGGCCCTTGGGCCCGAGGGGCCCCGAAGGGCCCTCCCTCAACTACAGTATTAGCTCTCTATTGGTCCTGTGCTCATAATAATCACTTCTATAGATACTTTGAATAGTGGTAATTATTAACAAGCTGTTTCCCATCCCCTTCTTGCACCTCTGACACTGTAGTTACCATTGGCAGGTTTTGGTGCACCGTATCAATTGTTATGTATAGAGTGCTTGAGGGGCCCCATTGTAAGACTTGCATCGGGGCCCACAGCTCCTTAGCTATGCCACTGGGCCTCTGCTATTAACAGTGTAAGAATGGCAGCAGTTTCAATATTCCCCTTGAAAATATGTGAATTTTGATTGGCTCTTGTAGGCTCCACCTACTTTTCTGAATATTATTCCCAGTCACCCAGTGACTAACTCTGTCAAGTTTGAGAACCCTGTCATTAACAGTGTAAGAATGGCTGCAGTTTATATTTTCCCATGTAAAAAGTTAGTTGTTTTGCTCTGCCCACTGTTTCTAACCTTGACATACAGTCACTCAATGACCAAGTTTATGAGCTGTGGGGTCTTTGGCATCAATATGTTGCATTTTCTCATAGGAATTAAACAAATCTGATTGGCTGTTTTTGGCCCGCTCCCTTTTCAGAATTTAAACCCAAGTCTCCCAGTGACTGACTGTACCAGGTTTGAGGCCTCTGCCATTAAGAGTGTATGAAGGGCAGCAATGTAAATAATCCCCTTGAAAATCAAAAGGTTAATTTTGATTGGCTGCTGTATGCTCCACCCACTTTCCTGAATATTGATCCCAGTCACCCAGTGGCCAACTGTGTCAAGTTTGAGAACCCTGCCAATAACAGAATGGCTGAAATCAATCTAACAAATCTGATTGGCTGTTTGTGGCTCCACCCTCTTTAGTGAATTTGGACCCCAGTCACCCAATGACTGACTGTATCAGGTTTGAGGCCTCTGCCATTAAGAGTGTAAGAATGGTAGCCATGTAAATATTTCCCTTGAAAAATCAATAAGTGAATATTGATTGGCTGTTGTAGGCTCCACCCACATTTCTGAATATTAATCCCAGTCACCCAATGGCCAATTGTGTCAAGTTTGGGAACCCTGCCATGTAAAAAAGTAGGTTGTTGGCGCCGCCCACTTTTTCTAGCCTTGACATACAGTCACTCAATTAACAAGTTTATTAGCTTTGGGGTCCTTGGTATCAATACTTTGTATATTCCCATTGAAAAATAAACAAATCTGATTGGCTGTTTGTGGCTCCACCTCCTTTTTTGAATTTGAACCCCAGTCGCCCAGTGACTAACTGTACCGGGTTTGAGGCATCTGCTATTAACCATTTAGGGACAATGTAACGCATTAAAACGTCATGTTCGCCGCTATTAATGGCAACAGGACGTTTTAATAAGTTACATTGTAAATCTGCCGCTGTGTGCGAGCGGGCGCGCTCCCGCTGCGCGCGCACGTCGGGTCCCGCGGCTTGGTGATTGGACCAGGGAATCACATGATCCCTGGGCCAATCAAGTGCCAGTAACAAGGCAGATCATTGTTACAAGCCAGTAACAATGATCTGTCCTGTAGTGTCAGTAAACAAAGTTGCTTTCTCCCTCCCAGCTCATCTGTCACCTCAGACTGCTGTCAATCAGCATTCAGAGGTGACAGGAGCTGTGAGGGAGAAAGACTGTGATTGTGGTAGGATTTTTATATTTTTAAATAAAATTTTATCCCCATACTTTTTTATTAACCCCTTATCCTCCCCCTCCTTTGCCATTTACTGGTTTTCTGTTTTATTTTAGTACTTTTTAGTACTTTTCTGTACTTTTTCACCCCTATTTTACCCTTACTCTGATATTTATATCTATACTTTCTTTCTATCTATATTCTTTCTTTTCATCTTCATAAAAAAAAAAAAAAAAAATCTTTCTGTTATTGATCAATCGCTTGGTTGTTCGATCGGTCTGTCTGTCTGTCTGTCTGTCTATCCCATCCATCCATCCCATCCCATCCATCCATCCATCCATCCATCCATCCATCCATCCATCCATCCATCCATCCATCCATCCATCCATCCATCTATCTATCTATCTATCTATCTATCTATCTATCTATCTATCTATCTATCTATCTATCTATCTATCTATCCCCTTTGCTTACTATGGCGAGGAGACTGTATTCTCTTGAGGAGGCAGCCGTCTACCTTCAGCAGAGCAGCAGCAGTGGGGACGATTCGGGGAGCGAATGGCACCCAACGAGCAGCAGCTCTGAGTCAGATTCTGACAGTTCAGAGAGCGTTGGGCAGCCGTCTCGCCGCTTCAGGAGGGATGATGAGTCCACTGTTCAGGGCCCTTCAGAATCCACCGCAGGGGGCTCGGTGGGTAGCACAGCTGCAGCTAGCAGCACAGGCCAGAGGGGAACCACTGTCCAGGGCCCTTCAGATGCCACCGCAGGGGGCTCAGTGGGTAGCACTGCTGCAGCTAGCAGCAGAGGCCGGAGGGGAGCCAGGCAAAGGCAGGTACGCCCACCGGTACCTGAGGACATAATTCGGGGCACCTGGTCACCCGCTAACCTTGTAGCACCCAACATCCCGCCTTTTACAGGGGCAAGCAAAATATTAGTGCCCACTGACAACTTCGGGCCTGCTGACTTCTTCCAGCTCTTTGTGGGTGATGATTTGCTGCAGCACATTGTGGAGCAAACCAATTTGTTTTCGCAGCAGTATATTGCCCAGAAGCCCACCTGCTATTTGGCTGAGAAATGGGAGCCCACCACCATACCTGAGCTAAAGGTGTTTCTGGCCCTAACACTACACATGGGCATACTCCAACAGCCAGAAATAAGACTGTACTGGTCTAAGGACTTTATGCACGCAACACCCCTGTTTCCAGCTTCCATGAGCAGGCAGCGCTATGAGGCTCTTATGAAGTGCCTGCACTTTGCCGACTATTCGGACAATGTCCCCAAAGATGATCCTGCCCATGACAAGCTTTTTAAGCTGAGGCCCATACTCACCCACCTCAGTACAAAATTTAGCGAGGTGTACACCCCAGAGAGAGAGGTTGCAGTGGATGAATCCCTCCTACCCTTCCATGGCAGATTAGGGATAAAACAATATATTCCAAGTAAGGCTGCCAAGTATGGGATAAAATTTTATAAACTATGTGAGAGCAGCACTGGCTACACCTATTCTTTTTTTCTGTATGAGGGCAAAGATAGCCATTTGCAACCAGCTGGGTGCCCACCATACATGCCAATTGCCAACCAATGGGAAAATTGTGGTGGAACTAGCCAACCCACTCCTCCACCAAGGCTATCATGTGTACGTGGATAACTTCTACACCAGCATTCCCCTTTTCAAATTTTTATATTCTGCAGAGACTGGTGCCTGTGGGACAGTGAATAGAAAAATAGAGGCGCCTTACGTGATACCAATCAGTATTTTTTTACAAGGATACACACTGCAGCCACTGTAGGGGTGAATCCTCAGCCTCCAGAACAGTAGATATATCGCCAAAAAGTCAGTAGCGCTGTGGTAAGCACCCTTGGATAGTATGGTTCCACCTCCAGAGATCCCAAACAATATTGGTTCTTCTCCTAAACGTGCAACTCAGTGCACAAGAAAAGGAAAGGAAAATGTGGAGTCTCTCAGTGGAATAATCAACTGCAAATTTTATTCAAATGGATGAATTTTAAAAACAGATAAGATCAACTCACATCTAGAGGGTCCTACTCCAGTAGGAACCCCTCTGGCAATGAACGCTTCCCACTCCGTGTGGTACTACAACTCTTAGCGATCAAAGTGGCGTTGCCCGCTCTCTTCCCGACTAGTTTCGGCCTTCCGCCGTCATCAGGGGGTATATCCCCTGATGACGGCGGAAGGCCGAAACTAGTCATTGCCAGAGGGGTTCCTACTGGAGTAGGACCCTCTAGATGTGAGTTGATCTTATCTGTTTTTAAAATTCATCCATTTGAATAAAATTTGCAGTTGATTATTCCACTGAGAGACTCCACATTTTCCTTTCCTTTTCTTGTGCACTGAGTTGCACGTTTAGGAGAAGAACCAATATTGCTGTGGGACAGTGAGGCCAAACCGCAAAGGCCTCCCACCACAGGTGGTTAATAAAAAATTATCCAAAGGGGAAACACTCAGTCTCAGAAGTGGTGAGCTCCTGGCTATAAAATTCAGGGACAAGAGAGACGTAATGGTCCTGACTTCCATTCACAATGAAGAAGTGGTTCCTGTCACAACCTCCAGAGAGCGGATCGAGAAGCCAATGGCATTGGTCGACTACACAAAAAATATGGGTGCGGTGGATCTTGCGGACCAAATGCTCTCCTACTACTTTTTTTTTTAAAAAAAGAGGGCCTGGTACAAAAAAGTTTTTTTTTTACCTCCTGCAGATGGCCATGCACAACGCATTTGTGCTTTATAAAAAGAAATGCCACGGTGACAGCTACCTCCCGTTTATGCGACAAGCTTTGAGATCGCTGATCAATGAAAGCGTAAACCTTATGGAGGAATTCAATCCAATGCAACTGGATGGAGCAGTTCGCCTAAGGGGAAAACATTTTCCTGCCCTGATCCCCCCGAACCCAATTAAGGCGAAGCCACAGAAGCGATGCCGGGTGTGCACCAAGCACAAGAGGCGGAAAGACAGCAGATACCACTGCCCAAAGTGCCCCTCACAGCCGGGACTCTGCGTTGCCGGCTGCTTTGAGGCATACCATACCCTCAGCAGCTATTAGACTTTTATTTTTATTTTTTTTCTTCATTACCCTAAATTTTCACTGGACTTTTTCCTCTCTACTTTTATTTGCCACTTACTGTCCCTCAAAGGAGCTCACAATTACCACTAGTTAACATTACCACCTTTTTTGGGGGTGTGGGAGGAAACCCAGAAGCTTAGAGGAAACCCAAGACTCCTAAAACCTGCAAATAGTTTTTTCCCATTTGGACTTGCTGCTGCAAGGCGAGAGTGTTCGCCACAGGACTTTACTCTGCAGACCACCCCCCATCTTCTGACCACTGGCTTTCCTTGGCGTATGACCTCTGGCCTTTCTCCATCCTGCTAGACCTGCAATGGTGAGTTCCAATGTATCTGTCATTCATGTTATGGATAGTGATTTAGGCCTCACTTCAATTATTCTATTTGCAACTGAGTAGGCCTGAGTCTCTAGTTTTCAGAATGGTAACATTTGTGTCTTTTATTGAATGGTCTTAGGGTGGCCACTAATGATCCAATCTTTTTCATCCAATCTTACCATTTCTATGTAATATAAGGTAACTGCCTGAAGTATCCATTCAGTATATTCACTCAATTTACCCTTATACTACATAGATTTGGTAAGATTGGATGAAAAAGATTGGATCATTAGTGGCTACCATTACACTCCTGGGGCTTTGAGAAGAAAGAATTACATTGTTGCATTTGGTAAGAAAGGGCCTTAAAAAATACATTGGCGCTGCTCATGATTAACAGTGTATTATGTGGCCAAAACACTATCTGATGATGTGTATAGGGTATCATTTTAACCGTGACAAGCAACAAAAGAGAATTTGGGGTGTTTGAGAGATTATGCATATGTCATTTGAATTGTTTTTTCATGCCAAAGTAAAGAAAACTGTAAAAAAAAAACATTTTCAAAGTTACGGTGCAATTTCATCAAAACCGCAAAAGTGCAAATGTTACAAAATATGTATATTTGGGTAGGTCTGGTTCTCTAGTTTTCAGAATGGTATAATTTATGACCTACATCCAATGTTCTGAGACACCAGGGGTTTTGCTAGGAAAGTATGACTGTATTGTTTCTGGTGCAAAAAATGGCCTTGAAAAATACATTGGCGCTGCTCATGATTAACAGTGTATTATGTGGCCAAAACATTATCTGATGATGTGTATAGGGTATAATTTTAACCGTGACAAGCAAGAGAAGAGAATTTGGGGTGTTTGAGAGATTATGCATATGTCATTTGAATTGTTTTTTCATGCCAAAGTAAAGAAAACTGTAAAAAAAAAAACATTTTCAAAGTTACGGTGCAATTTCATCAAAACCGCAAAAGTGCAAATGTTACAAAATATGTATATTTGGGTAGGTCTGGTTCTCTAGTTTTTAGAATGGTATAATTTATGACCTATATCCAATGTTCTGAGACACCAGGGGTTTTGCTAGGAAAGTATGACTGTATTGTTTCTGGTGCAAAAAATGGCCTTGAAAAATACATTGGCGCTGCTCATGATTAAAATCAAAATAATATCAGCGCAGCCAGAATAACTAATATATGGAAATATGTATATCGCAGCCAAAGTCCAACACTTCAGTACAGCGTTTGAATCAATGTAGAATAAAACACTTCAGCGCAGATTCACTTATGTCCACCACCAAGAGCACCATAAAAACAGATGCGCTTACCAAATCCTTACAGACCTTAACTACAGGGTCTGTAATATGGCTATATGAGGTCAGCAGCAGGTGTCTTCGCAGCCGGCCTCCTCTCCAGATAGATATGACAATTCAAATCCTCACATGCAGAGTTTCATCAAATTTGAAGCATGCAAAGAAACAATACACATATCTGGGCCCTTGTTACAGGGACCCACAATGAAAACAGCACAAAAGATCATAGGACGCCGTCCAGCCACACGTCCCCCTCACCCGACCGGTTTCACTGTCAAACTTTTGACAGTGAAACCGGTCGGGTGAGGGGGACGTGTGGCTGGACGGCGTCCTATGATCTTTTGTGCTGTTTTCATTGTGGGTCCCTGTAACAAGGGCCCAGATATGTGTATTGTTTCTTTGCATGCTTCAAATTTGATGAAACTCTGCATGTGAGGATTTGAATTGTCATATCTATCTGGAGATGAGGCCGGCTGCGAAGACACCTGCTGCTGACCTCATATAGCCATATTACAGACCCTGTAGTTAAGGTCTGTAAGGATTTGGTAAGCGCATCTGTTTTTATGGTGCTCTTGGTGGTGGACATAAGTGAATCTGCGCTGAAATGTTTTATTCTACGCTGCTCATGATTAACAGTGTATTATGTGGCCAAAACACTATCTGATGATGTGTATAGGGTATCATTTTAACCGTGACAAGCAAGAGAAGATAATTTGGGGTGTTTGAGAGATTATGCATATGTCATTTGATTTTTGTTTTTTGGCAAACTGAATGAGAAGCAATAAAACTGTTATTTCCATATACTCTGTACCAAAATAAAACACTTGTAAAAACACCAAAAGTCACAGAATTGAAAACCGAATGCATAAATAGTTACCTTAGGGACTGAGCTTTTAAAATATGTATGCTATGAGGGTGAACTACTGTTATATTTGCAAATAAGGGCTTGAATTCATTGGTAGTATGCAATGAGAAAACAAAAAAGACAATATAGGAAAAATACACCTTTATTTCCAAATAATATATTGTCACCATACTTTGCACTAGGGACATAATTTATATATTGTGATAACCAGGACAAATAGGCAGATAAAATGTGTGTGTTTTATGCACATTAGCAGTGTTTATTTTAAAACTATAGGGGATGAAAATGGAGAAATCGTGTATTTTTTTATTTTTTTCCTTGTTTTTCCCTTTAAAATGCATAAAAAGAAAAGGTATTACTGGAAATAAATATCGCCTCCAAAAAGCCTATTTAGCGGCAATAAAAACAAGGTATTGATCAATTTGCTGTGATACGTAGTGAAAAAGTTATTGGTGAATGAAAGGGAGGAGCGCTGAAAGGTGAAAATTGCTCTGGTCCGTTAGGGTAAAAACCCTTGGGGGTGAACTGGTTAACAGTATAAGAATAGAAACAGTTTAAATATTCCCTTTTAAAACCAAAAGGTGAATTTTTATTGGCTGTTGTAGGCTCCACCCACTTTCCAAAATCTTAATCTCATTCATCCAACTGTGCAAAGTTTGAGAGCCCTGCCATTAACAGTGTAAGAATGGCTGCAGTTTATATTTTCCCAGTGAAATTTAGTTTTGGCTTCACCCACTTTTTGTAATCTTGACACACGGTCACTCAATGACTAAGTTTTTGAGCTTTCAGGTTCCTGGTATCAAAAATGCGTGAATGGAAGCAGTTTATCCACCAAGGAAATCTGATTGGTTGTATGTGGCTCCGCCCCTTTAGTGAATTTGGACCCCAGTCACCCAATGACGACTGTGGCAAGTTTGAAGCCTCTGCCATTAACAGTGTAAGAATGGCAGCAGTTTAAATATTCCCCTTGAAAATCAATAGGTGAATTTTGACTGGCTGTTGTAGGCTCCACCCATTTTCTTGAATCTTAATCGCATTCATCCAGTGACCAACTGTGTCAAGTTTGAGAACCCTGCGATTAACAGTCTAAGAATGGCTGCAGTTTACATTTTCCCATTTAAAATAGACGGCTGAAATTTGATTGGCTGTTTTATGCTCCGCCTACTTTTCCTGGATTTGTAACCTCGGTCACCAAGTGACCACCTGTGCCAAGTGTAGGGACTCTGGCTTGATTACTGTGAGAATGGCAGCCTTTTCCATTTTTCCCATTGACATGAATGGTTGAAATCTGATTGGCTGTTTGTAACTCCGCCCAGGTATGCATGGGGGACGCGAGATCCCCAGAACATATCATCCCAGATAGTAAGGGATCTGTATACCAAGTTTCGTTGAAATCGGTCAAGGCGTTTTCGAGTGATCGCGGCACATACACACACACATACATCCGATTTTATATATATAGATTTAGTTTATATCTGCTCAGCTGGCTCCAGTAAAGGTGCGTACACACGCACTACAGCAGCCAACGACGGGTCTGTCGGCACCTCTGGCTGGGTGGGTTTTCAGCAGACTGTGGTGCGTGTGTACGCACTGTCGGTGGACTGATAAGGCTGTTCCTGAACGATCCGCCGTTCAGGAACAGCCTTATCAGTCCGCCGACAGTGCGTACACACGCACCACAGTCTACTGAAAACCCGCCCAGCGGGAGGTGCCGACGGACCCGTCGTTGGCTGCTGTAGTGCGTGTGAACGCACCTTAAGCTTACCCCTTGCTGTGAAGAGCTGCTGTTGGCTTCCTTTACTGAACAGTAAACCATTTGGTATTGGTGATTGCTGGCAGAGCTTATAACTAGCTGTTATCTCCCAGTGACGGGAAACTCCTTTGTTCTTGTTAATTAAAAGAAAACATTGTGATCCCCAGAAACAGTTGCATCCAGTTGCAACAAGCAACACCAAGTGATTTGCATTTTGCTATAGCCACACATACAATTGGGATAGTAGCGTTAATCACAATTGGTGCAGAAAACCGTTTGCAATTGCTTTTCTTCATGGCTCATCCGTGACAATGCCCATACGTAATTACGATTTGTATTCAGTTGAGTTCATTTTAAATTACAAGTGATTTTCACATAATTTTGTTCCGGCTTTAGTGCTGGTTAATAGCAAAAACCCAATACTTGCTATTGTCACCAAAACACATACTGTATGTCAAGGAGAAGAGTGGGTACAAGTCAAAAAAATAATTTTCCAAAAAGACCTTGTAGTTTTGGGGAAAAAATGATTTTAAAAATGCATTGTTTTCTAAGCTGTCATTTTTCTGACCCATTTCAGCCCGCGGGTATTTTTCACCTTATGGACAAGAGGAATTTTCACATTTCAGCGCTCCTTTCATTCCCCAATAATTTTATCACTACTTATCACAACAAAATGATCAATACCTTGTTTTTTCCACCACCAATTAGGCTTTCTTTGGGTGGTACATTATGCTAAGAATTATTTTATTCTAAATGCATTATAATGGGAATAATAAGAAAAAAATTGAAAAAATTATTATTTCTCAGTTTTCAGCCATTATAGTTTTAAAATACATGCTACCGTAATTAAAATCCACACATTTTATTTGGCCATTTGTCCCGGTTATTGCAACGTTAAAATTATATCCCTAGTATAATGTATGGTGACAATATTTTATTTGGAAATAAAGGTGCATTTTTTCAGTTTTACATCCATCACTAATTTTTATCCCATAATTTAATAATAATATGCTCTTATATTAATATATCAAATACATATTAAAAAAAATTATTCCCCAAAGTCAGTAGGTGTAATTGGCCACAAGATGTCCCCACTGAGTACTTCCTATTCATGTACAATAACTAGTATGCAATAGGAAGTAATGTGTTGCTACATTGTAACTAGGGAAGTGACGCAGGCATCAATGGATGCCTGCGATCATGGTGGCCTAGAGGGGAGATTAATGAATGGGAAATTTGTTCACATTAATAAATCTAACAATCGGTGGCGGAAATTGGTGGCGGGAGGAAGCATGGCGGTTCGATCTAAGAATGAACACTGTTTTTGAACTAAAACAGTGTTCATTCTCGGCAGACATGTACGGATTGGCTCAGGGGACTTTTGTCCCCTGCAGCCAATCCCCTGTTGCCGGTAACAGCATGATCGGGGGCATCTGCCCGCTCGATCGCCCGCACAGCCCCTCAAGCTGCAGGGACGTGACTAGCGCGTCCCTGCGGCTGTAGCAGCTGCCGCTGCAGACGTGAGGCTCACGTCCCAGCAGCAGAAATAGTTAAAACCATTTCTTCTTTGCATTTTTTCTTTGAAGGTCTTTTTGAAAAATTATTTTAACGTATGTAGCAATTTTGGTGACAATTATTATTATTATTTATATAGCGCCAACATATTCCGCAGCACTTTACAAAGCATCACAACAGTGAATAAGTGAATAAGGGCTATAAAATGTTATAAGCTTGTCTGAAAATGTGGTGTTTTAAGAGTGCTTTTGACGATGTCCAGGTTGTGGAAGAGAGTTCCAGATGAGGGGTGATGCTCGTGTAAAGTCTTGGATGCGAGCATGAGAGGAGGTGATCAGCTTAGAGGCCTTAGAGGAGGAGCGAAGGTTGCGGGAGGAGCAATATTTAGAGATTAGTGAGGAGATGTATGGAGGGGACAACTCATAGAGGGCTTTGTATGTTAGAGTCAGGAGTTTGAACTGGATCTTCTGGGTAATGGGTAACCAGTGGAGAGAACGGCACAGTGGGGCTGCATCGGAAGAGCGTGTGGAAAGGTGAATGAGGTGGGCAGCTGAATTTAGAAGGGATTGGAGAGATGCTAGCCTGTTTTTTTGGTAGACCACAGAGCAGGGTGTTGCAGTAGTCTAGGCGGGAGATGATTAAGGCATGTACAAGCATTTTGGTGGCCTCACATAGCATGTATTGCTATAAACTGCTAAAGTCGGCACTAAATTACATGAAAATTATGCAAAAATGATACGAAATTACAAATCATTACAATTACAGATGGAATTGATTAAAACATTTTCCGAAATTTCGCATTACAATTTACAGCTTTGCGAAATTTGTGCTCCTCAGTAGACCAAATCAAACTCTGCCATAGAATGTCTGTACAGGTCTAGGAAAACATCTGTGTCCGGATTTACCCTTCAATCTCCCTATTCTGGGTGTCAGTTGTGTGATCATAAAACCTTATTGCGACTTTCTGTTCACATAAAATGTAATAAGCTTGTCAGTAACACGCCGATCTCACCTCTCTTCTTGGAAATAGGGAATGAATAGGCCGCATGCCCTGCGTGGCGGAGGGGACAATTCTCTGAAGGACCTTCTGATCTCCGGATTTTATCACCTTGTTGAGCGGATGGAAAGCAGAGCGTATGAATCATATTTCGTGGAAACGCGGCAGGTAATGGAGTTGTGTGTCGGCCTTGAGTGACCTGGACAGGCGGGGCGAGGAGACACGGACAACTCTCCTCTGAGAGGAATCAGGCCATTAAATTTTCAGTTAAGTAAGCTGAAGTAATGAAAATTAATGAACAGAAATGCTAACTTCCAGCGTAAAGAGGACCTGTCTCTGAAATCACACTTCCTATATACTGGTGGAGAGAGTATCAGGGAAAACCGGCCTACTTTCAGCTGTATTGAATGTGAGTAATGCCCCAGAAAGAACAGGCCGGAAGGACTGCGCTCCACAACACTTGACAGAATTAGAAGTATATAAAACCCAAAATGTCACCAGTATAGGGGATCCGCAGACTTTAACAGAGTACACACTCTCCAGTCACGATTTTAGTCCACAAAGAAAGTTGCGATCACAATCCTGACCTCTCAGCGTGGCATAGGATTTCCCTGAAAAGAATGAGAATATAGTGCGATATTGCTTCCAATGAACCACCCAGTGATTCACTTCATGCAATTGTGTGAAACTGCCTCCACCAGTATATCAAGGAAACACGGGGGGATATATATTCACCCCCTTAGTGAGTTACACTCACCAAATACTTTCTTGTTTTTCAAGCATATAAGCCCTCCAGCCTGGGCAATCACAATTCAGGACCTTTAAAACATATAGATCGAAGCTTCCATAGCATAAAACCGTTTTTCATTTATTGCTAAAAAATGCATAAAACATGCGTACCGGATTCCAGTGCATAAGCGTTTCTATGAGCGTGTCAGCACCGCCGCGGTCGGATCCCCGCTGCACACCACAGTCCCCGCTTAGCTTCCTCCTTCCGTCCCACGTGACTCCTTAGCTCCGCCCTACGCGTTTCGTCATTTGACTCATCAGGGGCAATCAGGCCATTAAATTTTCAGTTAAGTAAGCTGAAGTAATGAAAATTAATGAACAGAAATGCTAACTTCCAGCGTAAAGAGGACCTGTCTCTGAAATCACACTTCCTATATACTGGTGGAGAGAGTATCAGGGAAAACCGGCCTACTTTCAGCTATATTGAATGTGCATTGTGCTTCTGGCTGCCTCTTGTCCCCCCCCCATATGACCACCGGGGAACAGCGTGGAAAAGAAGTTTCCCAGCATCTTGCCTGCCCCAGTGCCTCCTACTACAGAAGTGGTGTCCAAAGTACGGCCCATCAAGCCTTTTCCAGTTGCCCCCAATGCCTCTTTTTAGTATTTAATTGCATGCGGCTTGCAGTCTGTTGCAGCAGCAGTGCATGCATCAGTTTAGTTTAATGATGTGGTCGGCATGTTAATATATGCTGGTATGCATCACTTGATCTCCTGGCGCACGCTCCTTCCAGGACTTAGTGAAGGCCAGGGTGAAATGTGCTTTGCCGCATTACCCAGGTCTTAAGTGTGTCTGGCAAGAAACACGGGAGGATCAGCGAAGGAGTCATGCTGCAGCTGGCAACTATGGTTCCTTTTGAAGGAACCACTGAACACAAATGATTGGGGCGGGGTCACTCTGCCTAATTGGAGGGAACACTACCTATTATTTGTAACGGGCACTCTGCTTATTATCTATGGGAATGAGGACACTCTGCTTATTATCTGTGGGGCTGGGGGCACTCTGCTTATTATCTATGGGGCTGGGGGCACTCTACTTATTATCTATGGGGCTGGGGGCAGTCTGCCTATTATCTATGGGCCTGAGGGCAGTCTGCTTATTTTCTATTGGGCTAAGGGCACTCTGCTTATTATCTATGGGGCTGAGGGCACTCTGCTTATTATCTATGGGGCTGAGGGCACTCTGCTTATTATCTATGGGGCTGAGGGCACTCTGCTTATTATCTATGGGGCTGAGGGCACTCTGCTTATTATCTATGGGGCTGAGGGCACACTGCTTATTATCTATGGGGCTGGGGGCACTCTGCTTATTATCTATGGGAATGAGGACACTCTGCTTATTATCTGTGGGGCTGAGGGCACTCTGCTTATTATCTATGGGGCTGAGGGCACTCTGCTTATTATCTATGGGGCTGAGGGCACTCTGCTTATTATCTATGAGGCTGGGGGCACTCTACTTATTATCTATGGGGCTGAGGGCACTCTGCTTATTATCTATGAGGCTGGGGGCACTCTACTTATTATCTATGGGGCTGAGGGCACTCTGCTTATTATCTATGGGGCTGAGGGCACTCTGCTTATTATCTATGAGGCTGGGGGCACTCTGCTTATCTATGGGGCTGGGGGCACTCTGCTTATTATCTATGGGGCTGAGGGCACTCTGCTTATTATCTATGGGGCTGAGGGCACTCTGCTTATTATCTATGGGGCTGAGGGCACTCTGCTTATTATCTATGAGGCTGGGGGCAGTCTGCTTATCATCTATGGGGCTGGGGGCACTCTGCTTATTATCTATGGGAATGGGGGCACTCTGCTTATTATCTATGAGGCTGGGGGCACTCTGCTTATTATCTATGGGAATGGGGGCACTCTGCTTATTATCTATGGGGCTGGGGGCACTCTGCTTATTATCTATGGGAATGGGGGCACTCTGCTTATTATCTATGGGAATAGGGGCACTCTGCCTATTATCTATGGGAATAGGGGCACTCTGCTTATTATCTATGGGAATGGGGTAGTCTACCTATTATTTGTGAAGGACATGGGCCCATATGCAATTTACTTTTTCTCCTGAGTTTTCTCCTAGGTGATGTTTTTAAACTTGTCAATAAAATACCTTTTAAGCCATTAGAAAGCAAGAAAATACTGAAAATAATTTTGATAGTACCTTTCCACCTACTTGTTGGTACATTTTCAGTTGAAAAGTGGTGGAAAGCGTTTTAAATAGAAAATGAAAAATGATCTCCTAGGAGAAAACTTGGGTGAAAAGGTTATTTGCATATGGGCCATGGTGGCTTAGTGTGTAGCACTCTTGCCTTTCAGTGCTGTGTCCCCGGTTTGAATCCCAGCCTCCTGCACTATCTGCAAGGAGTTTGTATGTTTTTCCCATGTCTGCATGGGCTTCCTCCAGGCACTCCAGTTTCCTCCCACATCCCAAAAACATTCAGGTAAAATTGGGCCAAGACATATGACTATGGTAGGGATTAGACAGCTCCTCTGGGGGACAGCTAGTGACAAGACTATATTTACTTTATACTCTGTAATGCAACACAGAAGATGTTAACGCTATATAAATACTAAACAATAATAATACTACAGTATTTCTATAGTGCCAACGTCTTCTGCATCGCTGCACAGAGTATATAGTCTTGTAACCTAATCTCAGGGGAGCTCACAACCTATTCCTTATATGGTCATATGTCCATCATAGTCTAGCGCCAATTTTAGGGGAAAGCTGTTTAACTTATCCCTATCTGTATGTTTTTGGGTTAACATCCTGTTTGTAACATCTATTACAGTTTAGCCATCACTGATTAATTTGCATGGACTTTTAATGGGTGTGGCTTACACTTCCTATCAACCTAACAGGTCAAAGTAACCTAACCTGACCAAATGTCAGCCTGCAGCTCTGCGCTCTGGATGGCAACATTAGTCTGCTATTCCAGACATTAGTCCGAGTTGTGTGTTGGCAGCTGAGTTGAAAAAAAGTTGAACTTCAAATGCCAGTATCACACTGATAACGTATACAATACAAAACATACTATCATAAAGTGAGGACAATATCTACACTAGGAGTTTAAAGGACAACTGTAGCAAGAGGTATATGGAGGCTGCCATATTGATTTGCTTTTAAGCAATACCAGTTGCCTGGCATCCTGCTGATCCTCTGCTTCTAATACTTTTAGCCATAGCCCCTGAACAAGCATGCAGCAGATCAGGTGTTTCTGATATTATTGTCAGATCTGACAAGATTAGCTGCATGCTTGTTTCTGGTGTGATTCAGACACTACTTCAGCCAAATAGACCAGTAGGGCTGCCAGGCAACTGGTGTTGTTTAAACGGAAAAGAAATATGGCAGCCTCCATATTCTTCTCAATTCAGTTGTCCTTTTAAAAAAAAAAAGTATTTTATTCAGTGTTTTACCCTTCCTATGTCTTCTTCAACGTAAATTGGGATTACTGCACATCTTTTATATTGTCATTGCCTCGCCACACACCTGAAAACGAGCCCACCTGACTCCGGGCATTTTCCTTCTCGCCCGAAAACGCTGCATTATTTATCAAAACAGAACCAACAGAGCGATGTTCCCTGACAGCTTTCTGAAGTGCAGATGAGACAAATGTTTGGCTGGAGGGTTAGGAGCGAACGCTTCCTCTGTAGGCGGAGAGGAGTCATCTGGCGGCTGGTAGGAGACGGGTGTCACGGAAAATGGAGAGCCTGGTATGCTGAATAACAAATCAGCCACAGGATGGGAAGGCGCCCTGATATAGAACCACACTGCTGCTATGTAGGACTAGGAGCAGCTATTGTATTTGCAGGTACTAAGAGCAAACCTGAAGTGAAAAAAAAACCCTTATGATATAATGAATTGTGTGTGTTGTACGGATAATGAAAAGAACATTAATAGCAAACAAAAGTCTCATTTTTATTTTGTTATATAGCTTTTTTTTATAACATTGCATCCTTCTGTCTCATTTGCAGTTCTAAAACCACACTCTGTCTTTTAAGCTATAAAACAAAGAAGAAACAATGACCCTTTGAACTTTCCTGCAGTAAAACCTTGTCTCAAGCTGTCTCTCACTGTTTTTTGGCTGTTTAACCACTTTATGACAGGCTGAGTTATTAAAATGCCCTGTTTGAGCCTGTTAACGGCTCCAGGACATTTTAATAAGTCGCTCGCTCCCGCCGCCGCTCTGCACGTGTGCGCTCCCCCCCCCGCCGATGTTAACCGTCAGGGCACTGCGATTTGTGGTGGGGGATCCTCTACCCAATCGCAATGCCTGTAATGAATGGACATGACCGCAATCAATGGCCACGTCCATTCATTAAACAGGAAAGAGTCATACTTATATGTGAAGTAAAATATAAACACTTATGTATAAGTAAACTGAAAAATGAACAAAAAAAAAGAGAAAAGTGAAAACCTCCTATAAAACAGGAGAGTGTTCACTAGTGCCATCTAGTGGCCAAAAAGTAAATTACACATACAGGCACATACATACACAATATTAATAAAATTAATAACATACACTTCCAAAGCCCACCCCCCCCCCCCAAAAAAAAAATATAAAACAATGAAAAAATACATAAATCGTCGCCTTAGGGACTTTTTTTTAACCTATATTTTATGAGGGAATATTACTATAACTTTACTACATAGGGGCTTGTAATTATGGAACGGACAAAGCCCTCCCCCCCCCCCCCCCCCGAAAAATAACACCTATAGTGTATGGTTTAATAATCGGGACAATTGGGCAAATAAAATGTGTGTATTTTATCCACAGGAGAACGTTTTATTTTAAAACTATAATGGTCGAAAACTGCGAAATTGTGAATTTTTTCCCGACTGAGCACTCAGTCTAGCTTTGCTCAGGAATCATTATAACTGAGTCTGTCTTTTCTGATGTCTTTTCAAGCCCAAACCTGCCCCCTCCTGGCTCTGCTATAATGACCCCTGAGCAAAACCAGACTGCATGCTCAGTTGGGGATTTTATCAGGGCTGTTAAAAAGCAGGCTGAGCAGTGAAGGATGAAAAAGAGAGCAGGGTAGGTGTTTTCTTTAATGGTCCGACTGATATATGAAATACATGAGGGTGCTTTGTCTCTGGTTAAGGTGGCCAGCCATTACTCGATATTGGCAATAGATAGACCCCACTTGTTATTTGGTTAGAGAGGGTCTATATGATAGAAACCCCCTACACCAGTGTTCCCAAACCCTGTCCTCAGGGCCCACCAAAAGTGCATGTTTTGTAGAAATCCACAGAGGTAGTTAAAGGGAACCTTTTTTATTTTAAAATAATACCAGTTTCCTGACTCTCCTGCTGATCCTGTGTCTCGAATACTTCTAGCCACAGCCCCTGAACAAGCATGCAGATCGGGTGCTCTGACTGAAGCCAGACTGGATTAGCTGCATGCATGTTTTAGGTGTGTGATTCAGCCACTACTGCAGCCAAAGAGACCAGCAGCACTGACAAGCAACTGGTATTGTTTAAAAGGAAACCTCCCATATCCCTCTCAGTTAAGGTTCCCTTTAATCAGCTCTGCTGCAACACTAATTACCCCACCTGTGCATGTTTGTGGGTTTCTGCAAAACCTGTACTGTTTGTCGGCCTTGAGGACAGGGTTGGGGAACGCTGCACCACACCATACATAGATTTTCAATATATTTTAACATGAAATCTATTGAAAATCCATGTGCACTGCCTGCTGGGTCCCCCAGTCAATAAATACCCCCCATGTCTTCTCTCCACTGCGGGGCGCTCCTTCATGTCCATTCTCTCTTGAGGAGGCTGTGCCTTATGATAAATGCTTGAGGCCTAATGCTAGGTACACACCATACAATTTTCAGGCAGATTTTCCTGCCAGATCAATTTTTTTTCCAACTTGTCCAATCTGAATTTCGATCAATTTTCCGATCGATTTTCTGATCAATTTATGTTCACTTCTATGGAAATCGTGTGGAAAATCAAGGAGAAAAATCGATCAAAATTCAGATCGGACATGTTGGAAAAAATCAATCTGGCAGGTAAATACTAAACGCAGCAAAAACCGTGGAATTGATTGTGGACTTCAGAAGGAAGGCCCCATCTCCCCATCCAGTCTACATTGATGGCACTGAGGTCTCCAGAGTACACAGTGCATGGTTCCTTGGCACCACCATCACTGAAAACTTAAGGAGGGATGTGAACACCTCCGTAACTCAAAAAAAAGCCCAGCAGAGACTGTTCTTCCTGAGGCAGCTGAGGAAGTTTGGAATGCCGCGGGAGCTAATGACTAGCTTCTACACGGCCACCATTGAGTCTGTCCTCTGCTCCTCCATCATTGGCTGGTACTCGGGGGCAAATACAAAAGACAAGCACAAACTTCAGAGGGTAATCAGCACCGCTGAGAAGATCATCGGGTCACCTCTGCCTGCCCTGGACCTCCTCCACACATCCAGAATGAGGTCCAGGGCCAACAGGATTACCGACGACCAATCCCACCCTGGCAGTGGCTTCTTCGACCCCCTGCCCTCAGTCCGCCGCTACAGGACCATCCCCACCAAAACCACCAGGCACAGAAACACCTTCTTCCCCCAGGCAGTCCTCCTACTCAACGAATGAGAGCGTGCTTGCCTGTAGTCCACACTGTTCCGCACGTTACAATCATACCACGCTACTCTTGCACATTGGGGCTGTTCATCCACACTATGTTTTGTTATTGTTATTATCAATGTTACATTGTTGCTGTTGTACTGTTGTATTCCTATGTAGCTACTACTGCTATCTGCACTGTGTTGATGCTGTCAACACACACTACCATCCATGTCTGCCATGTGTCCACAAATAATTCCGGGTGCGGCACCTGTTGCACCTGGCGAATAAAGCTGATTCTGATTCTGAAATCTGCCAGAAAATTGTATAGTGTGTACCTAGCAAAACACTACAGGCACCATGAGACGTACCTTATGTGAACACTAGAGGCCTCTGCACCATTTCTCATGCTACACAGCCACCTACACCAGGAGAGAAGAGACAGGAAGAAGCGCCAGCAGTGGAGAGAAGACACAGGAAGTAGCACCAGGGGCGTAACTAGGGGAACACAGTGCATTCACAGAGGGTCCCAGAGCTGTGGGTGGGAGTATCTACTAACCCTCCCTTCCTTGGATACAGGGGACTATACTTCAGATCAGGTGTATGCATACCTCCCGACTTTCTGAGATGAGAGAGGGACCCTTAAGCCACGCCCCTTCCACACCCCTGATCACGCCCCCAACACACTCCTAGTCACGCATGCCATAGAGATTTCATAAGAAAAATATGATGTTTTATCATTCAAACCACACTGGTCCTTTCTAGGTTTTTAGCAAACCGCAAACGTGCAGCAGGAGGCACATTAGCGGTTTGCTACAAACCGCCGGTGTGCACCAGCCCATTGAAATACATTAGCCAAGCGGATTTACAGGCGGATGCGGCCGGCGGATCACATCCAAATCCGCTCGGTGTGCACTGGGCCTTAGAGTCAATCAAACGCATTTTTTAGTAGAGAAATATATATATATTTACACAGAAAGAGGGACAAAGTCCTGAAAGAGTGGTGGCTGGATAGTTTAATGGTTAAGGGCTCTGCCTCTGACACAGGAGACCTGGGTTTGAATCTCGGCTCTGCCTGTTCAGTAAGCCAGCACTAATTCAGTAGGAGACCTTAGGCAAGTTTCCCTAACACTGCTACTGCCTATAGAGCGCGCCCTAGTGGCTGCAGCTCTGGTGCTTTGAGTCCGCCAGGAGAAAAGTGCGATATAAGTGTTTGTCTTTGTCTTTAAATGAGGAGGAAAGAGGGACAGGGCTCCAAAAGATCTATAATCTATGTATCTATAGAAAAGATACAGGCTGCCAAAAGCAGCTATTTCAGATTAGCTACTTAGATCTCTTCCCCTGGACTATTAAGAGATAAGTTAATAGCACGGTATTTTTATGATGTGATAAAATCATTTACAGACCTGACCTGACCCATATTCTTGTTGGGCTGCTGCCTGTGAACATAGCTCAGATACCTGGAACAGGGCTAATTGGCGGCACGGCAGAATATTTCAGATAGCTGAGAGGAAAGTATCACGTCTTTATGATAAAAAACCCGCGGCAACTCTGTACAGCCTGCAGAGGAGCACGTTTCATAGCTTAACTCCAGTCTGACTGCCAAACACACACATAAAATCGATATACCTGTATATATAAAATCGTGTGTGTGTGTGTGTGTGTGTGGTGTGTGGTGTGTGTGTGTGTGTGTGTGTGTGTGTGTGTGTGTGTGTGTGTGTGTGTGTGTTTGTGTGTGTGTGTGTGTGTGTGCCGAGATCACTTGAAAACGGTTTGACCGATTTGAACGAAACTTGGTATACAGATCCCTTACTACCTGGGATGATATGTTCTGGGGGTCTCGCGGCCCCCCTGCACACGTGGGCGGAGCTATAAACAGCACATCAGATTTCACCCATTCAAGTCATCGGGAAAAATGTAAAAGGCTGCCATTCTGACAGTAATGAAGCCAGAGTCCCCACACTTGGCACAGTTGGTCACTTGGTGACCGAGGTTACAAATCTAGGAAAAGTGGGCGGAGCATAAAACAGCCAATCAAATTTCAGACATTAATTTTAAATGGTAAAATGTAAACTGCAGCCATTCTTATACTGTTAATGGCAGGGTTTTCAAACTTGACACACTTGCTCACTGGGTGAATGCAAATAAGATTCAAGAAAGTGCATGGAGCCTACAACAGCCAATCAAAATTCCCCTATTGATTTTCAAGGGGAATATATTAAACTGCTGCCATTCTTACACTGTTAATGGCAGAGGCTTCAGACTTGCTACAGTCGGTTATTGGGCGACTGGGGTCCAAATTCACTAAAGGGGCGGAGCCACGAACAGCCAATCAGATTTCTTTGGTGGATAAACTGCTTCCATTCACACATTTTTTATGCCAGGAACCTGAAAGCTCACAAACTTGGTCATTGAGTGACTGTTCAGTTAACAAAAAGTGGGCGGAGCCAAAAACTAATTTTACTGGGAAAATATAAACTGCAGCCATTCTTACACCGTTAATGGCAGGGATCTCAAACGTTGCACAGTTGGTCACTAGGTGGACGAGATTAAGATTTTGGAAGGTGGGTGGAGCCTTCAACAGCAAATAAAAATTCACCTTTTGATTTTGAAAGGGAATATTTAAGCTGCTACCATTCTTATACTGTTAATAGCAGATACCTCAAACCCGGTACAGTTGGTCACTGGGTGACTAGGGTTCAAATTCAGAAAGGGGCAGAGCCACAAACAGCCAATCAGATTTGTTTATTTTTCAATGGGAATATACAAAGTATTGATACCAAGGACCCCAAAGCTGATAAACTTGATAATTGAGTGACTGTTTGTCAAGGTTAGAAAAAGTGGACGGCGCCAACAACTAAATTTTTTAGATAGCAGGGTTCCCAAACTTGACACAATTGGCCACTGGGTGACTGGGAGTAATATTCAGAAATGTAGGTGGAGCCTACAACAGCCACTCAAAATTCCCCAAATGATTTTCAAGGGGAATATTTACATAGCTACCATTCCTACACTGTTAATGGCAGAGGCCTCAAACCTGATACAGTCAGTCATTTGGTTACTGGGGTCCAAATTCACTAAAGGGGGTGGAGCCAAAAACAGCCAATCAGATTTGTTAGATTGATTTCAGCCATTCTGTTATTGGCAGGGTTCTTAAACGTGACACACTTGGCCACTGGGTGACTGTGACTAATATTCAGGAAAGTGGGTGAAGCCTACAGCAGCCAATCGAAATTCACCTTTTGTTTTTCAAGGGGAATATTTACATTGCTGCCATTCATACACTCTTAATGGCAGAGGCCTTAAATCTGGTACAGTCAGTCACTGGGAGACTGGGGTTTAAATTCTGAAAAGGGAGCAGGCCAAAAACAGACTACCAGATTTGTTTAATTTCAATGGTAAAATGCAACTTATTGATGCCAAAGACCCCAAAGCTCATAAACTTGGTCATTGAGTGACTGTATGTCAAGGTTAGAAAAAGTGGGTGGAGCCAAAAACAACTAACTTTTTACAAGGGAAAATATAAACTGCAGCTATTCTTACACTGTTAATGGCAGGGTTCTCAAACTTGACACAGTTGGTCACTGGGTGACTGGGATTAATATTCGGAAAAGTAGGTGGAGCCTACAAGAGCCAATCAAAATTCACTTATTGATTTTCAAGAGGAATATTGCATCTGCTGCCATTCTTACACAGTTAATGACAGAGGCCTCAAACCTGCTACAGTCGGTCGTTAAGTGACTGGGGTTCAAATTCACTAAAGGGGCGTAGCCACAGACAGCCAGATTTCTGGAGACTGGATAAACTGCTTCCATTCACACAATTTTGATGCCAGGAAAGCTCACAAACTTGGTCATTGAGTAGTGACTGTGTGTTAAGGTTACAAAAAGTGGGTGGAGTAAAAAACAGATTGGGGGGGAGGGGGGGGGGTAGAATTGTAAACTGCAGCCCTTCTTTACTGTTAATGGCAGGGTTCTCAAACTTTGCACAGCTGGTTACTGGGGTTAATATTCAGAAAAGAGGGTGGAGCCTAAAAAAGTCAATCAAGATTCACCTGTTGATTTTTAAGGGGCATATTAAAATAGCTGCCATTCTTGCACTGTTAATGGCACAAGCCTCAAACCTGGTACAGTTGGTCATTGGGTCACTGGGGTTCAAATTCAGAAAATAGGACAAAGACAACAAACAGTCAATCAGATTGGTTTCATTTCATGAGAAAATACAAATTATTAATGCCAAGGACCCCAAAACTCACAAACTTGGTCATTGTGTAATTGTGTGTTAGGCTAGAAACCCACTAGGAGAGCTTTTCTGAGCGCTTTGTGATTTGAAAAGCTCTAGCTAATGTAATACTATGGGTCTGATCCCACTTGAGTGATGTGATTTTATAAAAATCCCCCATAGGATTGCATTACCAAGAGCTTTTTTAAATCACTCACGCTTACAAAGCGCTCCCAGTGGGTTTCTGGCCTTAGGGTTAGAAAAAGTGGGCGGAGCTAACACCAGTCAAATACATACACGGACAATGCCGGGTCATCAGTGGGTGGAGACAAATACAAATTTCCCTGGGAAAATGTAAACAGCAGCTATTCTTACACTGTTAATGGCAGGGTTCTTAAACTTTGCACTGTTGGTCACTGGGTGACTGAGATTAATATTCAGAAAAGTGGGTGGAGCCTACAAAAGTGAATCAAACTTCACCTCTTGTTTTTTAAGTGGAATATTTAATTGCTGCCATTCTTGCACTGTTAATGGCACAGGCCTTAAACCTGGTACAGTTGGTCATTGGGTGACTGGGGTTAACATTCAGAAAAGGGGGTGGAGCCACAAACAGCTAATCAGATTTTTTTCATTTCAATGCAAATTATTGATGCCAAAGATGACAAAGCTCACAAACTTGGTCATTGAGTAATTGTGTGTTAGAAAATTGGGCGGAGCCAACACCAGCCAAATACATACCTGGGCAACGCGGGGCAATCAGCTAGTACAGTATAAAGTGGACCTGAACTCTTGCACAGGACAGAAGGAAAACATAGAGAAATGCACCCTGTATGTATTTAGAGAGTTTAGCCTGTTTAATTACCCCTCATCTGTGACTAATCACAACTGTAATTTGATCTCTCAGCTTTGTCAGCTGGCTGCCATGGAAAAGCAGCTAATTTGTAAACACAGGATGTCAACAATATGTCTGCTTCCGTGAAAGCAGGAAGTAGACTCAGTGCAGATTCATTACAGGATTTGTATCAGCTGTAACAAATAAACACTTTTCTGTAAAGGTTATTATGCTGTTGTGTATCTTTTAGGGCAGAGAGGAAGTTCTGAGTTCAGGTCCACTTTAAAGGCAATTATTATTATTGATTTATATAGCGCCAACATACTCCGTGGCGCTGCAGGGAATGATTTAAGCCGTAGTTTACCCTCCTGGATTTCCCATTGTTAGTAACAGTGAATGGGGGGCTACGACATTATTTATACAACTTTCATATTCGGAAAAGACAGGATTGATTTTATAATTTTGTGTGGGAGAGCATGGTGGTGATGAGTGTCACCAGCTAGGGGGCAGCTCTCACTACTAGACCACCCCAGTTACAGATCAACACTTTGTGGCATGCACTGCAGTTTGGCAGATTCTTGTTGTTATGAGACTCAGCCGAGCTGCAGTGCAGTTAAGATGGTCATACATTAGACCATAGGTGTCTAACTCAAGGCCCGCGGGCCAAATGCTGCCCTCCTTGTCCTTTTATGTGGCCCACGAGAACTTCAAATGTGCATTACTGTAAGCTGTAAAATAACAAAATTGCACTGCCTTCCCATCTGCAAGATGACAGTGTATCTGGTTGAAATAATTGCAGTTTGAGCCCGGGTGCAGCAACAACCCATGGGACTCCCCCTGCAAAATTAGCCCCCCCCCAATTAAAATGGGGCTCCCAACTTGGATGCAATCCCCTAGACACCTTTCCCCACCACCTTCTTCCCACGTAGCAGAGTAGCGGAGCAGTGTAATATTTCTCTGCTCCAGCGCTGTGTCATGTCTCTTCTGTTTTCCCCAGCAGTCGCACGCTCTATACTTCCTCACCTCCAGCTATCGATCGCACATGCTGCAAGAAGTGGGGCCAACATGCTCGATCGGTTGCGCAGCAGTAACATTGTACGATATCGATAGGAGCAACAAACGATTCGTGCAATATATTTTACCTGTTGGTGTTCACCACTGGCTCCGGGCTACGCCCACATACATGAGCCCCATGTGGTTGCCGGCGTATATGTGGGCGCGTTTGTGATGTCATGTTACTCGTGCACGTATGAGCCAACGCCGGACACCGACAGGTAAGCAGTGCCGTTTCTAGACTTCTTGCTGCCTGAGGCAAACTTGTCAGGATGCGCCCTCCCCCGAATTAGAATGATTGCACAGCACCCAACAATTTGCACCGCACGTTATAGCTACGGTGAGCCCCCCAAAACACCCTCAGTATAGGTAGGTAGCCGGGAATAGGTACCCCCAGTAGTTTCTAGCTAGGTGCAGTTGCCCTCAGTATAGGTTAGCCAGGTATAGTTGCCCCCAGTATAGGTTAGCCAGGTACAGTTGGCCCTAGTATAGGTTATCCAGGTACAGTTGCCCTCAGTATAGGTTATCCAGGTACAGTTGCCCCCAGTATAGGTTAGCCAGGTACAGTTGCCCTCAGTATAGGTTAGCCAGGTATAGTTGCCCCCAGTATAGGTTAGCCAGGTACAGTTGCCCCCAGTATAGGTTATCCAGGTACAGTTGCCCTCAGTATAGGTTATCCAGGTACAGTTGCCCTCAGTATAGGTTAGCCAGGTATAGTTGCCCCCAGTATAGGTTAGCCAGGTATAGTTGCCCCCAGTATAGGTTAGCCAGGTATAGTTGCCCCCAGTATAGGTTAGCAAGGTACAGTTGCCCTCAGTATAGGTTAGCCAGGTATATTTGCCCCCAGTATAGGTTATCCAGGTACAGTTGCCCTCAGTATAGGTTAGCCAGGTATAGTTGCCCCCAGTATAGGTTATCCAGGTATAGTTGCCCCCAGTATAGGTTAGCAAGGTACAGTTGCCCTCAGTATAGGTTAGCCAGGTATAGTTGCCCCCAGTATAGGTTATCCAGGTACAGTTGCCCTCAGTATAGGTTAGCCAGGTATAGTTGCCCCCAGTATAGGTTAGCCAGGTATAGTTGCCCCCAGTATAGGTTAGCCAGGTATAGTTGCCCCCAGTATAGGTTAGCAAGGTACAGTTGCCTTCAGTATAGGTTAGCCAGGTATAGTTGCCCCCAGTATAGGTTATCCAGGTACAGTTGCCCTCAGTATAGGTTAGCCAGGTACAGTTGCCCCCAGTATAGGTTATCCAGGTACAGTTGCCCTCAGTATAGGTTATCCAGGTACAGTTGCCCCCAGTATAGGTTAGCAAGGTACAGTTGCCCCCAGTATAGGTTGGCCAGGTATAGTTGCCCCCAGTATAGATTGGCCAGGCACTCTCTTCACTTCCTTTTTCTGCCTGGGGCTACCCCCAGACTTCTGCCGACTGAGGAAGTCGCCTCACTTGGCATCATGGGCGGACCGGGCTTGCTGGTAAATATACTGTACTAGGCACATTTTACATTAGGGGGGACAGCAAGGCGGAGGATGCGGAGTCACAAGGCCGATTTCTGAGAGATTCCATGCTGAAATTGATTGGGAATCGGCGGTGTATGGGGAAGTTAACAGATCTGTCTCCGATCAGAGAGAGATCGATATCTTGGTCAATCTGCCCCCCATGTTAAACTGCCCCCTACGAGGTTAGCAGGGACGGATCTAGGGGGGGGGGGGGGGCAGGCGGGTCTCTTGCCCCAGGCGCAGTTTGTTGAATTCTTAAAAAGGCGGCAAAATTTGGATGGGGAATGGAAGTTTAGGCGCCAAAACCTGACCTTTAGGTGCCAAAACCTGACATTTAGGCGCCAAAACCTGACCTTGCCCAGGGCGCAACTTGGTCTAGATCCGTCCCTGGAGGTTAGGGGCTCATGGCCCTGTAGGTGACCTCAGGTGAGTTTGCGCTTAGGCTTTTTATTCTATATCAGATGTGTCCAATCGTGGATATAATCATTGTATGTGTAGGTTGCAGATGCATCCATTGTTAGCATAGAGAGTGGGACCTCTCTAGGAGATTGGCCTTGACGCCGGCAGAGGGGCTTAACCCACATGCCTGCTGGATATGTAGCACCAACAATCTTGTTTATTTTGGGATGTCGTGTTAGTCACTGGCTAGCTGTGAGTTTTGAGCCCAGGTCCCTTTAAATTTAGCAAGTTCTATACCTTCTGGCATGCCATTTAACCACTTGAGTACCAGCAGTTGCTGGCCCCTTAAGGATCAGAGAGTGCTGGTACAAACAACGGGGCTTACCGATGCTCTCCCGTCGCTGAAGCCCACTCGCTCTGGTGTCAGAGCTCAGTGAGCCAGTCATTGCCTCCTGACCCTGTGGATCACTGTGCGCCAATGTGATTGGCGCACAGTGATCACAAGGCCAGGGGCCAATGAAATCGGCTCCTGAAAGGCTCACTGAGCTCTGCTGTTATAGTGATGCAGAGGAAGTGGGTTGCAGCAGTGGTAGAGAGGCACGATTGGCGGAAGCGGCATGTCCGTGTGGTGCGGTAATTGAAATCTACGCCCTGGCAGGGATAACAGGTCCCAAACAGTGCATAGATTTCAATTACCACAGTCCGGATCCGGAGGCGGTTAAACTTAGAGCAAACTATTCACTAGCAGAAAACTCCCATACTAAAACTTTCAGGGCTCATTCACACTAAGGCCTCTTGCACACTGCACGCGATTCCGATTCCGATTCCGCTTTTTAATCAGTTTTTACATCAGATTCAGATTCCGATTTGCAGTGTGCAGGGAGCAAACTGCAAATCTGAATCTGAATCGGATGTAGAAACTGATTAAAAAGCGGAATCTGAATCTGAAACGCGTGCAGTGTGCAAGAGGCCTTAGGGTGTTTTTGCCCTTTTTTCAGGCACAGGCGATTTTCAAAATCGCCCACAAAACGCTTGTGCAATGAATCTCTATGAGAAGGTGCATATCTGCACTTTGCGGTCCGCAATGCAGTGCCTGTACCATTTGGGCGTTTTCAAGAATAAATACATTGTATTTATTCTTTTCTGGGTCAGAGTTCACTTCCTGACTTGCGTCAGGGAATGAATTACAAAACCCGCTCTGGAAAAGTGCTTAGAAAAGCGCTTTTACCAGAAACACAGCGCGCAGTGAAGAGCCGGGAGGGGGGAAAAAAAGCACACAAAAACACAACGCTTGCGTTTGCGATTTTAGGTGTGAACAAGGCCTCAAAGCGCCTTTTAAGCAATACAAAAAATGTATTTAAAATAAACTGTGGTAACATAATTTGGAATACTTTTATTCAAAGGACCTCTGCTGTGAAAACCTTAAAATTTAAAATATATGTAAACATATACAAATAAGAAGTAGGTTTCTCCCAGAATAAAATGAGCCATACATTACTTTTCTCCTATGTTGCTGTCACTTACAGTAAGTCATATAAATCTGACAGAATTAACAGGTTTTGGACTAGCCATCTCGTCATGGGGGATTCTCAGGCTTTTATTTATTTCCAAAAGCACTTAAGGGAATGGCAGTTGCTCAGTCGAACTGTCAAAAAAAGTGTACAGCAAGCAGGGAGGCTGGCCAGCATCTTTATCTAAATCATTTTCAGAGAGTGTCTTTATAAAGAATAAAGGCCATGCTGAGAATCCCATATGGAGAGATGGACTAGCCTAAAACTTGTTGGTAATGTCAGATTTCTACTACCTACTGTAAGTGACAGCAACATAGGAGAAAAGTAATGTATGGCTCATTTTACTCTGGAAGAAACATACTTCTTATTTGTATATGTTTACAAGTATTTAAAATTTTAAGACAGTGGTCCTTTAATACATTGTGGAATTCTCCTGTAAGAGGCAGCCACCAGAGATGCCAGCCAGCGATGATGTAATATATTCATCCCCAATCGAGCGTCTCCTCCAGATCAGGCAAGGCTCTCCCTTCGGCCATCGGTGTACGTCCGTCTCTTTCCACGTCAGACTTTTGTTACCCGTTACGGCCGCGTTCAGCACTTTAAACACAGGAAAAATCGATTGGTACAGATTTTTTTTCGGGCATTAATAGCGAGAGGTACATGAATTATTGATAGGCATTGCTTTTGTGAAACAAGCAGCCTTGTGCAGTTTACCGAGAGCGCTGCCCTAATCTCAATGCAAAACACGTCAATAAATGCACAGCTGGCCCAGATCCAGCTGTGCATTAGAAGCCAATAAAACTAGGTCAGCAATGTGCGGCGTAATAATGTGAGAATAGGATATACAGCGCTGGCCTAATGATGGGAGTGAAATCCTGCTACAGGCTATTCGGCATCCAGGTCTGCATTACACACGCCTTACATTACATGGACAACTACGCAGAAGAAATAGGAATACAAAAATATACACGGGATATACCAACACTGCAGTTACAGCCTCATAGTCGTCCTCGTGTACTGTACTGTTTTATACATTACAGTATTGCATATACTGTTTTAAAGTGTAAATGTCTGGCATAAAATCAAAAATCAATTGTTTGTTTTTATCTGGTAAACAAGTAATAAGGATGCTAACCAGGCAATCCAAAAGTTAAAATCACTATTAAGGTGGCCACTAATGATCCAATCTGTTTCATCCAATCTTACCATTTCTATGTAATATAAGGTAACTGCCTAAATTATCCATTCAGTTCATTCACACAATTTACCCTTCTACTACATAGATTTGGTAAAATTGGATGAAAAAGATTGGATCATTAGTGGTCACCTTTACTCTTTTTGTTGATAAAAGATCATTCCCCAGTTTGCCTGACTCTTATTTGGTACACACATAATTTGATTCACAAAAAGGAATTTGCAGGGCATGCTGGGTTGTCCTTTTTTGCTTCTCTACTTCCCCTCAGACTTAACAAATGTTACCTGATTGGCTGACTCCTCTTTCCCTCCTGTTTTCCCCTCCCACACCTCTGTTCCTCTCCGATTGGCCAATATTTCTCATGCTGAGACAATGCACTTTCTATAGTGAATGGCGGGCAATACATACATAATCAGGCAGAGGAGAGTAAGGGAGGAAATTACATCAGGATTGGCTTCAAAATACCCACACTTAAAATGGGAAATGCTAAGAAGGATTTTCTCTTTTTTTACTGTAGAAAAATCACTAAAATCAAAATGTGGACAGTGCAATACATATGTAAGTAGAGCAAGTATTTATCTACTTATATATGTTTTTTTCCTGAGATAGTATGGCTGACAGCTCCTCTATAAAGGGAACCTAAACTGAGAGGGAAGTGGATGTTTCCTTTTAAACAATACCAGTTGCTGGTAAGTCCTGCTGATCTTTGTCTGCAGTAGTGGCTGAATCATACACCTGAAACAAGCATGCAGCTAATCCAGTCTGACTTCAGTCGGAGCACCTGATCTGCATGCTTGTTGAGGGGCTGTGGCTAAAAGTATTAGAGACACAAGATCAGCAGGAGAGTCAGACAACTGGTATTATTTTAAAAGGAAAAATCCATATCCTTCTCAATTTAGGTTCCATTTAAAGAGGAACCATAATGACATGTAATGGAACATAATTATTTAGGATATCTTTTTTTTTTTACCTTAAAGTGTACCTGTAGGAAAAAAAACATTTCCCTATAGGCAGTGCTGGTTGTAGATTTTTGCTGCTTGAGGCAAACTTGCGAGGATGCCCCCCCCCCCTCCCCAGTTTGGAATGTATAGGTAGACAGGTATGGGTGCCCCATTGTAGGTAGACAGGTATAGGTGCCCCCAGTGTAGGTAGTGGCAGCTCTCTCCCTCTGGTTATAGTGCTCACGCGCACAGTGAAGCACTGTAACCATGGAGAGAACACTGGGGATGCTGCTGAAGAGTAACATCAGTGCTGGAATGCATGAAGCTGGTGAATGAGCGTCCTCTCATGGATGCTGCCCGCTGCTGCAAGGGGGGGGGGGGGGGGGGAGCTGCTGCTATGAATGGAGGGAGGGAGAGAGAAAGGGGCACTTTGGACGGCCAGTGCACTGTCTGCTTGTCGCCGCCCTGTTGGCTGCTGCCTGAGGCACACCCATCACCTTGTCTCATCTTAGATCCGCCACTGCCTATGGGGTACTGAACACAGTGTGAAGCAAAAACCCAAAGAGAGATATTGCTTGATGTGCTAAGCCTCCTGGAACCTCTGCACACCTCGGTACTCCAGCACAGAAGTCCACATTAGAGTTATTAAATCCTTTAAAGCAGACCTGAAATTGGAAAAAAAACAGAAATCCACTCTGTGGGCCATATGCAATTCACTTTTTCACCTGAGTTTTCTCCTAGGACAGTGGTTCCCAACCCATGTGCCGCGATACATACATGTGTCGCGGCAGCTTCGGGTATGTGTCGCAGTGCTCTCGGAGGAAAGCAGCGCATTGGAGGGAGAGCTGTGGGCAGCGGCGGAGAAGGGGGCCATCTCCCCCCCTTCTCTCACCTTAGAGTGCTCTCCCTCCCTCGCTCTCTCCTCCGGAGCTAACTGCGGTCAGGCGTTTGCAGCGGGCGGGACTTACCTTCCGTGTCGCTCCAAGCGCCGGAAGTTCTGGTGCCGCAGCCGCTGCTCTGGTCTGGATCAGACCAGAGTAGTGGCAAATCATCCCGCGCCTGCGACGAGACCAGACGGAGAACACGGAAGGTAAGTTCCGCCCCCCTGCCAGCCACCGCACTTCGTTCCGGAGGAGAGAGCGAGGGAGGGAGAGCACCCTGAGGTGCCGCTTTCTCCTCCTGGGGGGGGGCACCTGGCATAAACTGGGGACATATACCCCTGGCTACATATACTGGGCATATATACACCTGACTACATATACTGGGCACATATACCCCTGGCTACATATACTGGGGACATATACCCCTGGCTACATATACTGGGCACATATACACCTGGCTACATATACTGGGCATATATACACCTGACTACATATACACACCTGACTACATATACTGGTCACGAATACCCCTGGGGACATATACCCCTGGCTACATATACTGGGCACATATACCCCTGGCTACATATACTGGGGACATATACCCCTGGCTACATATACTGGGGACATATACCCCTGGCTACATATACTGGGCATATATACCCCTGGCTACATATACTGGGCACATATACACCTGGCTACATATACTGGGCACATATACACCTGGCTACATATACTGGGCACATATACCCCTAGCTACATATACTGGGCACATATGCCTCTGGCTACATATACTGGGCACATATACCCCTGACTACATATACTGGGCACATATACACCTGCCTACATATACTAGGGACATATACCTCTGGCTACATATACTGGGCACATATATCCCTGGCTACATATACTGGGGACAACTAGCTGTTTGTCATTATGTGCATTTACTGGTGAAAAGCTGTCTCTTATCATGTGCATTTACTGGTGAAAAGCTGTCTCTTCTGTGCATTTACTAGTGAAAAGCTGTCACTTATTATGTGCATTTACTGGTGAAAAGCTGTCTCTTATTATGTGCATTTACTGGTGAAAAGAGGTCTCTTATTATGTGCATTTACTGGTGAAAAGAGGTCTCTTATTATGTGCATTTACTGGTGAAAAGAGGTCTCTTATTATGTGCATTCACTGGTGAAAGGCTGTCTCTTAAGTACATTTACCGGTGATAAGCTGTCTCTTATGTGCATTTACTGGTGAAAAGCTGTCTCTTATTATGTGCATTTACTGGTGAAAAGAGGTCTCTTATGTGCATTACTGGTGAAAAGAGGTCTCTTATTATGTGCATTTACTGGTGAAAAGAGATCTCTTATTATGTGCATTTACTGATGAAAAGCTGTCTCTTATGTGCATTTACTGGGGAAACGCTGTCTCTCATTACGTGCATTTACTGGTGAAAGGCTGTCTGTCATTACCTGCATTTACTGGTGAAACGCTGTCTCTTATGTGCATTTAGTGGGGAAACGCTGTCTCTCATTACATACATTTAGTCTACGTGTCACGGAGATCTGAACGTTTGGTTTGATGTGTCACGACTCCAAAAAGGTTAGGAACCACTGTCCTAGGAGATAATTTTTATCTTCTATTTAAAATAACGTTCCAGCACTTTTCAACTAAAAAAGTACCACAAAGTAAGTTCTGTCACCACACCCTGGGGGGGGGGGGGGGGGGGGGGGGTTAACCAAGTAAGCAGCGTGTTAGTTGGGGGATCCCTTAAACCCTCAAACAATAGATCAAGAATATATAATAAATCTAACTCGCGCTATAAAAGGATTCCTTTTATTTTAAATTCTGTATAAAAAAAATCAGGTAAAATAACCCTTTAGCTCAATCATCCAGTCTTTATCATTCACACACATCCACAACAGAAGGACTGATATGAACTATATGTGGAGAATAATTCCCTGAACACGAGGACATTTCACAAACCAGTGGATGTGAACAGTTATACTTTATATACTAGCTGCCACCTTCCGCAGTGGCTGAACAATATCCCCAAGGGACAGTTCACGAGACTCCGCCGTAACTGTACTAATATAGAGGACTATGATCGGGAGGCGGAGAGACTTGTGGACTGTTTCTTGGAAAAGGGATATCCGGAAGAGGGTGTTGAAAAGTCCAGGTTGGCCATCAGACAGAGGGACCCAAAATTGTCTATTGGGCCCAAGGACTGAACAAAATTGGGAAGACAATGACTTTAGTGTTGTCCTACAATACACATCCCAGTCCAATAAAATGGCAAACATAATTCGTAAACATTGGGGTGTGTTAAGGGAGGATAAGACTATAGGTGAGAAATTACCAGATACTCCGAAAGTGGTCTTCAAGAGAGCACCCAATCTGGGACTCTCGATAGCAACGGCAGCCATTGAAGGAAAGAAGGGAGAGAACCACGGAGCAAGAAGGGGTAGAGCGGGATTCACCAGATGTGGGATGTGTCTGAATTGTAGAAAAACAAACAATCCAGGTAGAATAGTGGAGATTGAGGCACTGGATTCAGTGAAATATAAAATTAAGGATTGTATGACTTGCACCACATGTGGTGTCATTTACTGCATCCAGTGCCCCTGTCAGAAGAGATATATTGGGAGAACAAAGAGGTCATTCTTGAGAAGGGTGGGGGAACACTTCAATAATATTGAAAATAGAAATAGGTGGCATCCTTTGTCAAAACATTATAAGGAAAAACATGGAGGGAATGTGAGGGGGACAATATTTTTTGGTCTAGAAATTGTGGAACGTAATGTAATGAATCTAAGTGGATTTTTCAGCTGGATACCCTCATTCCTAAGGGCCCATTCACACTTGTGCGTTTTCAGAGCGATTTCAGCTTTGCTGAAAATCGCTAGCGATTTGAAAAACATGTGCACAATGAAAGTGTATGGAAGTGTTCCCATCTAAGCGTTTAGCAATTTGCTGAAACGCAAACTCGTTGCATGCAGCATTTTCTGAGCAATTCTGGAGCGATTAGCGATTCAATAAAAGTATTTGAATTGAACTAGAAATCGCAAAACGCTAATCGCTGGAAAAACGCTCTCTATACAATGAAAAATCGCTAGGAAAAAACGCCAGAAAAACGCTCAGCGTTTTGCGTTAGCGTTTTCTAGTGTGAATGGGCCCTAAGGGCCCATTCACACCTGAGCGGGAATCGCACGATTCCCGCTCGCGGCAAACCGCTAGCGGTTCTGCAAGAACCGCTACACATTGTAGCCAGTGGCCGTGTTCTCACTGCCGCGGTTGCGGTTAGCGATAACCGCAACCGCGTTGCATGCAGCGGTTTGCCGGCGACGAGCGTTCCGCGATTTGCGATCGTGATTAGCGTGCATAGCACGCTAATCGTGATCGCTCCAAAACCGCCGCAGTGTCCAGTGATTTTTCCGCGCTAATCGCGGGAAAATCACTCCCGCAGAACGCCGGCGGTAATCGCCGGCGTTCTGCGATTGTAAGTGTGAATGGGCCCTAAGGGTTTGAATAGTGAAATGGAGCTATTTGCGTTTGTTAAATGACGCCTGTATGTACCAGGAATTGTCCCCCTGTTTGAGGTTGGGGTGGTTTGTCAGAACGGTTTAGGTGTGTGTGAGGTTGTGAGGAGATACAATCTTACACTATATAAACATCAAGAGTTGCACCAGTTTATGGTGACATATAGTAGCTATATCTGCATGTGGGGGCGGGGACTGGAGGGATAGGATTATGTGTGAAGTGAGGAATATATGTGTGTATCTAATTTTGCTCATATCATTATTATTTTTATGGATGGAAAAATATCAGACATATTACAATTACATTAAGGTTTAAAGTGAGGAAGCAATTTTGCAAACACTAAAAGGATATACATATAAGCGGGATTCTGTCACCCTCTGAACTGTGACCTATAACCTCATTAAGATGGGGGACGGAAGAACTGAGGAAAAGTATATAAGAAGGGTGGATCACACCAGCCCCAGATGACCAAAAAAAAACCCTCCTGAAGAAGGCCGGTAATTGGCAGAAACGCGTTGAAGTTTTAATCCTAATTGTAACAATTGGCGCAGATCGTGGACAAAAGGCGAGCCGCGATAGCGCACAGCGGCCGCCTGTAAACAAAGTTCCAAGGAACTTCAGTGGTGACGTCACCCATAGCCAAGTGCGGGCTGCAACCAGCTGGGCGGAAGTGCGACGAGCGGACCTGTATGTTTGACACATGGAAGTGATGTATGCCGCGTCCTGTTACCAGCGTGGAGGGCAGCGTGTAGACTGTTTGTTACCAGACGACTCGTGGCGGTGAGACTCATAGGGGTAACGGAGCTAGGAGCTGTAAGGATTTACTGTGGCAACGCATATATTACAGAAATGTAAGTGAGAACCTTTGTTATCTACTGAATATATCCTAATCTGAGAGTCACAGCATAATACTATTGGAGGGACACTTCTGCTGGAAGGACATTATTGGGACAGATTCCTCGCTGATGTGAGAAAACTTTTTACCTATTTTTATTCCTCAGTTTTATACATTTTTTCATGTATACACATATAAACAAAATAGAGGGAGAAGGGCCCTTCTGTTGTGGATGTGTGTGAATGATAAAGACTGGATGATTGAGCTAAAGGGTTATTTTACCTGATTTTTTTTAATACAGAATTTGAAATAAAAGAAATACTCTTATAGCGCGTTATATTTATTATATAAGTACCAAAAAGTAGGTGAAAAAGTACTATCAAACTTATTTTTTAGTATTTTCTTGCTTTCTTATGGCTTAACCTTCCTGGCGGTAAACCCGAGCTGAGCTTGGGCTATGCCGCGCAGGAAAATATCTCAGCCCCTGCTAGCACTTTGCTAGCCGCGCGCACAGCTTGATCGCCGCCGCTCTGCGGCAATCGTCCGCACGCAGCGGCGGAAGAGGGCAGCCCTGCGCTGCCCGGACCAATGAGTTCCAGGCAGCGCTATGGGCTGGATCTGAGGCGTCTGACGTCAGGACGTCAGGACGTCGGCTGCCGTCATTCCGATCGTCGCCATGGCGACAGGAGAAGCCAAACAGGGGAACGCGTTATATACGCGTTCCCGTTTGCTATAGATGCCGGCGACGATCGCACTAGAGGGACACATGCGCCCTCTAGTGGTGTTTCATGTAGCTACCACTCTGGTAGCTTTACGTGAAACAAAAAAAAAAACTAAAAAAAACCCCCAAAACTGATTTCTGCCCATTTGAAAAAAAAAAAAAAAAATCAACCGCCAGGAGGGTTAAAAGGCATTTTATTGACAAGTTGAAAAATATCACCTAGTACAGTGATCGGCAAACTTGGCTCTCCAGCTGTTAAGAAACTACAAGTCCCACAATGCATTTGCCTTTATGAATCACGACTGTGGCTATTAGTTCCTTAACAGCTGGAGAGACAAGTTTGCAGATCACTGAACTAAGAGGAAAAAGTGAATTGCATATGGGCCAGTGTGCGTTTATAGAGAACAGCCCATCTAATTATCTCTTCTCAGCAAGTAATGAGCTAGTGTAATTTGAGCTGTCAACGGTCTGCCAAGTTGTGAACTAATATGTAAGCACAGGAAGTTAACCCTTTCTGTGTTCCCAGCAAAACAGGAGATAACTACGCTGCAGCATCTCTGTAGGAGCTCTATAAACTGTAACAAGGAAATGTTTTCCTTTAAAAGTTATTATGCAGGTGCTGGATCCTTGGGGAGGCTTCCCCCTCCCCAACTAAGTATCCATACTTGGGCATTGCAAACCTCCCAGATTTACTTTAAAGCAGGATTAAGGGGAACTGAGGTGAGAAGGATATGGAGGCTGCCATATTTATTTCCTCGTAAACAATGCCAGTTGCCTGCCAGTCCTGTTGACCTCTGGCATAAGTAGTGTCTGAGTCAAAACCCTGGAACAAGCATATGGCTAATCCAGTAAAATCCAGTCAATTAAAGTCAGAGTACCTGATCTACTGCATGCTTGTTCAGGGTATATTGCTTAAAATATTAGAGAGACAGGATCAGGAGGGCTGCCAAGCAACTGGTATTGTTTAACCTCCCTGGCGGTTTATTTATTTTGCCAGGGAGGCTGAAATGGGTTTTTTTTTAAATTAAAAAAAAAATATTTCATGCAGCCAACTGAAAGTTGGCTGCATGAAAGCCCACTAGAGGGCGCTCCGGAAGCGTACTTTCGATCGCCTCCGGCAATCGAAAGTAACAAGATAGGCCGCAATGAGCGGCCTATCTTGTTTCGCTTTCCTCGTCGCCATGGCGACGAGCGGAGTGACGTCATGGACGTCAGTCGACGTCCTGACGTCAGAGCCGCCCGATCCAGCCCCTAGCGCCGGCCGGAACTGTTTGTTCCGGCTGCGCTGGGCTCGGGCGGCTGGGGGGACCCTCTTTCGCCGCTGCACGCGGCGGATCGCCGCGGAGCGGCGGCGATCGGGCAGCACACGCGGCTGGCAAAGTGCCGGCTGCGTGTGCTGCTTTTTTCAGATTGCAAATCGGCCCAGCAGGGCCTGAGCGGCGACCTCCGGCGGCATACCCCGAGCTCAGCTCGGGATTACCGCCAAGGAGGTTAAAGGAAAAAAAATATGGCTGCTCTTCAGCTTTGGAAATAAAAGAGCTGGCAGATCAACCAGATTATTACTAAAGGTTGGCATGTTGGTGAGACAGGACCTGTCTTTAGTAAAACCGTGCTGTCTAACTGAAATAAGATTATTCTGTGCTACACAATTTTGTATAGCACCCCTTAGGATACCTTCAAACAATTTACACACAACTCATGTTAAGCTTATAGATCTCTAGTTTCCGGGTTCCGTTTTTTGTCCCTTCTTGATCTAGAATAAGGGAAGACATCAGCTGTACGCCAGTCATGAGGAACTGACCCACTTGAAAGAATCACAGAAAATAAGATTTTGGCCTCAATTCACTAAGATTATCTCCTGTCTTTAATAACTCTTCTAGAGTTGTTACCGTGGTGATAAGGCATGTAGTATTCAGGAAACATTTTACCTCAGGCAAACCTAAAGTTAACTCTTCTGTCTTTAAGTTAACTCTTCAATCCTTAAAATAACTCCAGAGTTAAAGACAGGCTGTTTATTAACTGCGTGTGAAAATAACTACAGAGGAGGTAAATTAACTACAGAGGAGGTAAAATAACTACAGAGGAGGTAACTTAAGGAACTCTCTTGCCTTATCTCCAGCATGATCTTAGTGAATTGAGGCCAAAGTGGCTTTACTTTAGCTCTGTGTTACACAATTAAGTTTTCCACCTGATCTTGCAAAAGTCCTATATTCTCTACCTGCTTTCTTTTAAAGTTTATATATTTGTTAAACTGTTTTAGATTTGACTTTATATCACAAGCAACGTTTTTTTCTGCTTCCAGTTTCAAAATTCTGATGACTATTTTGCAGTTTTTGTTACATTCCCTGTAATTCTTTAGAGGAATACAGTGCCCTCATTCTTTAGGGCACTGAAGGCATTTCTTTTACACTTAATCATGTATAAAACAGAATTATTTATCCATATTGGATAAGCCTTGATAGACCAGTCAATTTGTAAACACGATGTTTGTTAATCCTATGTCTGCTTCCTAGAAAGCAGGAAGACACACTGCAGATTTATTGCAGGATTAGCACCAGGTGCACAAAGAAATGATTTCTTTAACCTCCCAGAGACGCTAGAGGGCACCGCTGGACCGATTTGAATAATTTTTTTTTTTAAAAGACGCAAGCACTTTGCTTGCTGCGTGACCTACCCGATCGCCACCGATCCGCCGCTACCCGACGCAAAAGAGGGCCCCCCCCCGCAGACCCCGTGTGCAGCCTGGCCAATCGCCGCCAGGCTGCGCTTTGGGGTGGATCGGGAGTCCCTGTGATGTCACGACGTTGATGACGTCACTCCGTTCGTCGCCATGGCGACGGGGGAAGACCTAAAGGAAATCCCATTCAGGACGGGATGTCCTTATGGGCGTGATCGCCGGCAGCGATCGGAAGGGTGCAGGGAAAGGCCAGCAAGGGGAGAATCATGTAGCTAGCGCTAGGCTACATGATAAACAAAACATAAAAAAAAATTTAAAAAAAAAAATTGGGTGAAAAAAAATCCGCGGCAATCAGAACGCCCAGCAGGTTAAAAGGACCCTGAGCGGTGGCAAGAAAACAAAAATGAAAAACTAAAACAGAAAACTAGACTTACCTGGGGCTCCCTCCAGCCCAAAAGGTCCCCCAGCATTCCTCCTGGTCCCTTCCTTTCTCCCGTTGGCAGCTCCAGTAATACGGCGACTTCGGGTGAACTCAGATGTGTATGCCCATCGCGTCATCACACTGGTCGTGAGTCCTGCGCATGCAGGTTTCTCTAAAGATTGAACCGCGCATGCGCAGGACTCTTACAAAGGCCTGTGTAATGACGCAACGGGAGCGCACATGCACGACTTCGCCAGAAGTCGCCGCATTACCAGAGCCACCAGTAGGACCATGGAAAGGCCAGGAGAATGCTGGGGGCCCTCGTGGGCTACGGTGGGCTGGAGGAAGCACCAGGAAAGTACAGTTTTCTTTTTTTGGCCAACACTCAGGATCCCTTCAAAGGTTATTATGCTGTTGCTTATCTTTTTAGAGCAGAGAGGAGTTCTGAGTTCAGGTCCACTTAAATCATCATTCAAAAAAGCAGAGGGAAAGCAGAAGGCAGGCTGATGTATGGCCATTTCCCAACAAAAGGTAGCTTTTGTGGTAGTGTTTAACCACTTAAGGACCAGGGCTGTATTGGCTGATCTGTGCTGCGTGGGCTCTCCAGCCCGCAGCACAGATCAGCAGTGTGGCAGGGCGATCAGACTTCCCCCCCCTTTTTTCCCACCAGGGGGATGTCCTGCTGGGGGGGTCTGATCGCCGCCGCTTCGTGTGGCCGAGCGGGGTGGGGGGGGGGGGGGGGGGAAGGATGGGGGGGCTCCTCAATGCGGTGATCCGTCCTGTACCGCCCCTGATAGGCTTCAGCCAATCAGAAGCCGGGGAACGCCGATATCCTTTCCACCGCTGCTGCGGCAGCAGCACGGTATAATGAAAACACGGGATTTCTTCCCCGCGTGTTTACATTTTGCCTGCGAGCCGCGATCGGAGGCTCGCAGGCTGTTCACGGAGACACCCTCCGTGAACTGACATGGAACGGCCGCTTGGTCGTTAAGTGGTTAACTCAACAGTGGTGTACACCCAACCACCCTGTTCCCCAATACTGCAGGCATCAAAGTTACTTTGGCCCTAGATTTTTCTTTAATTAAAATTTTCAAGGCAGTGTAATTAAGACAGAAATGTGTTTGAATGCCAACCTACATAAACATAATTCTCTTTCATGTAAACTACTGGTAAAACCATCATTTATTGTCTGCATACCATTGCAGTAAACAAGTGGATCAATGCAACATTGAGATCGAGTATGTTAATTAAATGCAAATGCATTCAGATTGAAAACTGACCAATCAGAATTGTCAGCTACTGCATTTGATTGGTCTAATTCCAAGCCGCTAAGGGCCCGTTCAGATCAGAAATGCGGATGGCCATGCGTGCGGAAACGCGTGCGGACCGCAACGCGTACGAACGCATGGCCATCCGCGTTTGTGTGCGTTGCGTGGCTGACCCCATCACTGAAAGTGAATGGGACAGCCACGCGTTTTTGCAAAATCTGCGTGCAGCATGCGTCCCCGGACCGCACAGGTCCGGAACGCATGCAGTGTGAACATCAGACATTGCACTCTATGCAATGTCTGATGTCGTGCGTTTTGGCCACCTGCACGCGTTTCCAAAACGCGGCTGGAAACGCGTGCAGTGTGAACGGGCCCTAAGGCTTGCATTAACCCTCTGGACGATACATCGCCCAGGAGAGGGTGCAGCACTTTTTTTTTAATGTTTTATTTTTTAAATCAGGCTCGCTACATGATAGCCGCTGTGCAGCAGCATCCCCCACCCACTCCGATCGCCTTCGGCCCAATTATGCAAATCGGCCCACCAGGGCCTGAGAAATCCTCCTGCGCGATATACCCCGAGCTTAGCTCGGGATTATCGCCCAGGAGGTTAAAGTGAACCTAAACCGAGTTTAATTATTTATAATAATGGCACGACGTATCTGCAAATGAATATGATATACTTACCTCGCTGTCAGTTTCTCTCAGATGGCCATTTTCAAAATGAAGGACAGAGAAGTCTATTGATCACAGCGGACAAACAGGACGTAGAAGAGGAGAAATTGAGATTGATGAGTAGACTACATGGGAGGTAAGTATGAGGTGTGTATGTTTTGACTTTTAATTTTCAGTTCAGGTTTTCTTTAAATGAACATAAAAATCAACTCAAAGTTATCAGCAAATAAACTTAAAGTTATTAGCATGCCAAAAAACATCTTCAAAAAAGTGTCATATATTCCCCAACCCTGTCCTCAATACCCACCAACAGTGCAGGTTTTGTGGAAATCCACAGAAGTAGATAATCAGCTCCGCTGAGACACTAATTACCTCACCTATGAATGTTTGTGGTTTTCTGCACAACATGTACTGTTGGTGGGCCTTGAGGACGGGGTTGGGGAACTCTGTGACAAAGGGTACGAGACAAAAAAAAGAGTTAGATATTTACCTCAGTTGAGTGAATCCTTTGGATAGTCCTGAGGAGAGATGGGATGAATCCTACATTTCCTTGAATCTAAAAAGGTTCTCAAATCCTTACAATCTAACAAATCCTATCCTGTAAATAAGAGCTGTGTGATCCGTATTAGAATAGTACTTGCTATAAAAACGTTTGATTTTCCCATTTATTCAACCAAAACTATTGCATGAATGCTGAAAAGAGTCTTATTCGATCAAGAAAAACAAAACGATTATCTTGTTTTTTTTATAAGAATCCGATTGGACACGTTGGTAAAATCTTTATATGCGATCTAAGGGAATAATCAAAGGAAATCTAAATTTTTTTTTTTACCATGTATTGGAACCATTAGAATACTACAGTATATTCAAAGATTACCTATTCTGTTGGCCCATACACGGTACAATTAAAAAAAAATTTTTTTCCCCATTTATTCGACTAAAACGATTGAATCTAATGAAAGTCAAGAGGAATTTTTTGATCAAGAAAAATGAATAATTATCCCTTTTTTGAAATAAAAATGTGAGTGGACATGTTGGAAAAATGTTTATATTCAAACTAACAGAATAATAGAACGAAATTATCGGAATTTTTTTTTTTTAAATTGTATCATGTATGGGCACCATTACACGGATCACACAATTCTTATGTGCAGGATTCGTAGATTCGAGAAAAAAAACCCCAATCAAGAATCTTTTTGGATTCAAGGAAATTTGGGATTCGTCCGATCTCTAGTCCAGAAACTTCCCGACCTTGTGAAGCCCCTTCGTTCCTGCACTGGGACCTTTTTTACGATATTTGACATTAATGTTGATTAGTGCTCATGGCCACACCATGCAGGTACTAAGTACTGGCCACCTCTGCACAGAAACATGGAGATTCTCATGTACGGCCTTTTCCTCTGAGCGTCACTGCGCAGATATGAACTCTACTGGCGGATTTTCAGCTAAAAGCAATCAAATCATCGATTATCGCACAGCTGGAAAATCTCCAATAAGGGACAGGAGTAGCAAGGCAGCTCAAATCCATTGAAACTCTACGTGCAGTGTGTGGAAGGAATCAATCCCACTTAATGAGAAGTTCAGGTGCAGTTCCACTGCTCTCACCGCACAGATGAAGTATTTGTTTATTAAAGGGAACCCAGTGAGAGGGTTATGGAGGCTGCCATATTTATTTTCTTGTAAACAATGCCAGTTGCCTTTCAGCCCTGTTGATCTTCTGGCATACAGGCTATAGCTCCTGATGAGCCGCAGTGGCAGCGAAACTAGTTGAGCGGCGGGGATGCAGACTTTTGGCTGGCTTTAAACATGGTATGATTTGGAGGGTTTGGAGGAGGCAGCGGTACTTCGCCTGAGTGGCCAACGAGCGGGGTAGAGCCCGATAAAACTCTGAACCTTTTTATCTACATGTTTGTAAGTGTACAGTTCGTCTATAATTAAAGCGGTTTAAAACTCTGCCAAAATTTTCAACAAAAATGTGTTTTCCTACTTTTTATAACCCATACAATTATTATTTTTGCTTTTGTGCACAAGTAGTATTATTCATTTAGACATAACTTCCCATAGTTCAGTTAATTTATTTTTAAAGCTCCTGGTACATTTTATTCATAACTGTTGTCATTCTGTTGTGAATGCTGCCAGCAGTTATTTCTGACCTGTTTCACCCCAAGACTCATCAGCTAAAGTCCTGCACAGCCAGAGAAGGTTTACATAAATGTATCAAGTAAAGAATGTGTACACAAGATAAGCTTAAAGGAGTTATCCGCTATAGAAAGAAAATAAACGCTACTTACCGGGGGCTTCCTCCAGTCCCAAGCTCCCAGAACCTCCCTCGCCGCACCTCTGTGCGCAGCCATTCGCCAGAGCTCCGTCCCAATCCCCGGCAATGACATCAGAGCGACTTCCAGGTCGCTCTGCACTGCGCCTGCACGACCGGCGCTGTCAATCACCGCCACATGGGCCAGAGCGGACTGCGCAGTCCGCTCCAGCCCACAAGGCAGTGATTGACAGCGCCGCTCGCTCTGACGTCATCGCCGGGGACCGGGACAGAGCTCCGGCGAATGGTGCGGCGAGGGAGGTCCTGGGAGCTTGGGGCTGGAGGAAGCCCCCGGTAAGTAGTTTATTTTCTTTCTATAGCCCAGATAACTCCTTTAACAGCAGTTCGGATGCAGGTTCTCCCTGCAGAAGAAAGAGTCAGCCCTGTGATGTAACCCTTTGAATGTGGTCTTACTTTAAAAAAAAAAAAAAATGGTGTTAATATATTATATGCTGTAAATCTTTTAGAGCAAAGAAGAAATTCTGGGTTATATTCCACTTTAAACGTTTTATACAGTTTCACGCTATGGTGGATCTGGTTTATGTTCTATTTGAGGTGAAATGATATATGAATTACAAGCACCAAGGAGCTGACCAAGAGGAATTCATGTAAGGCAGGGTCAGCCAGCTGACCCCATAGGCACTGCAGACCTTACCTAACAGAAGGTCACACACTAAGGCCGGATCCACACTATAAGCACTTTTCTGAGCGCTTTGTGATTGATTAGCGCTTTCTGAGCACTTTTTAAAAAACTTCTCCCATTCACTTTCATTAAAATCGTGGTGAAAATCACCACAATCACATACGCAAAAAAATCACGGCGATTAACACAATTTTAATGAAAGTGAATGGGAGAAATTTTTTACAAAGCTCTAATCAATCACAAAGCACTCAGAAACGCGGTTATGGTGTGGATATGGCCAAAGGTTGAGTTACCACTGCTTGGGGTGTGGTGGTGGTCAACTACACTGAAGTGTCACAGCTTTGCTCCTGCGAGAATACGACTCAGAATCAGCTGTGAAGTATATCTACTTTGTATGGTCTTTTATATCATTGAGCGCTGACCTATTTATAAGTAGTGTCTGAGTCAAAACCCTGGAACAAGCATATGGCTAATCCAGTAAAACCTGAGAGATTACTTGATCTGCTGCATGCTTGTTCAGGGTCAATGGCTAAAAGTATTAGAAACACAGGATCAGGACGACTGCCACGCAACTGGTATTGTTTAAAAGGAAATAAATATGGCAGCCTCCATATCCCTCTCACTTCAAGTTCCCTTTAACCTGTGCAATAAAAAAAAATAAAAATGAAATCAGGAACATTGGCAAGTTCTAAGTAGGATCATTCTGTTATACATCAGAGAGGACATAGAAGAATGAGGGTTTGATGGCCAGTGGTAGCTATAAGTAAAACATAGCTTTTACTAAAGTACAATCAAAATGTAAACAGACCAAGTTAAACACAGGTTGTCCCGAACAGAGTATCAATTATAGCAAACGGCCCAATGCACGTTTCTCAGCCCTCACAGAGGTCGCTTCCTCAGAGACCAAAAAAAAAAAAAACCCCACATGGCCACTGCCACCTCCAGCAGAAAACATTCCCCTCTAGGAAATACTAGCATGTGATCAACTACCGTACATCTGCATTACACTTCGGGTACATTTAGATACGAGGTTCTGAGGTTTAGATGTTACTTTTACTTACATACAGCTGGTGCGCCCATGACTTACTTTTGAATGATACTATATTTTTAGACTATGGTTACGGCTATATTGCTAAGAGTTCTTCCGCCTCTGAGGGGGCCAAGAAACGTGCATCAGGCTCTTTGTTACAATTAATACTATGTTAGCGACAACGTATGTGTTTACTGAACTTGGTCTGTTAGAACTTTATTAAAGTATAATCAATAAAGTTCTAGGTTTTACTTCTAGCTACCACTGACCGTGAAACCCTCAATCTTTACCCCTTTTTGATTGATGTAGGATTTTCATTTACGAGTGGTCATTGATTCTTTATTTTAAGTAAACCTTAAAAAAGGGAACCTAAACTGAGGAGGATATGGATTTTTCCTTTTTAAATAATACCAGTTGCCTGACTCTCCTGCGTCTCTATTACTTTTAGCCACAGCCCCTCAACAAGCATGCAGATCAGGTGCTCTGACTGAAGTCAGACTGGATTAGCTGCATGCTTGTTTCAGGTGTGTGATCCAGCCACTACTGCCACAAAGATCAGCAGGACTGCCAAGCAACTGGTATTGTTTAAATGGAAACATCCATATCCTCAGTTAAAGAGAACCCGAGGTGGCATTTCATTACGTTAGTGGGGCACAGAGGCTGGTTGTGCACACCAACACCAGCCTCTGTTGCCCCATCGTGTGCCTCAAAGACCCCCCTGCTCGCCGCTATACCCCGCAGTGCTGGCGACACGCAGCGCGTCGCCAGCACAATGTTTACCCTAGCGCTGTCTGTCAGCGCCGCTCCCCCCCCGCATCGCTGCGGGAGGGAAGGGACGCAGGCGGGTAGCGGCGATACGGAGGAGGAGGGGCGCTGACAGACAGCGCTTAGGTAAACATTGTGCTGGCGACACGCTGCGTGTCGCCAGCACTGCGGGGGTATATCGGCGAGCAGGGGGGGTCTTTGAGGCACACGATGGGGCAACAGAGGCTGGTGTTTGTGTGCACAACCAGCCTCTGTGCCCCACTAACGTAATGAAATGCCACCTCGGGTTCTCTTTAAGGTTCCCTTTAAAAAGGACACCCAAGGCGAAAAACTACTGAAAAAACTATTGTATCCATCTTCCTTCTCCTATAAATGGACTTAAGATATTCCAGTTTTATTTTGTTTAAATCTACTTTTTAAGTTTTAACTGTTTTATTGTTCTCGCTCAATGACACATTCATTGAAGTATGCCAGAGCTAAAATCTATGAACTATTGACCTTTTTTCATCTCCTTCCTGCTCTCAGAAGCCATTTTCTGCTAGGAATGTTTTTAATAGTTGTAATTTCCTATCAGTGAGGGTCACGCTGTAGTCACTTCCTGTCTGAGTCAGGACCGAGTAAGCCACTAACATACCTGATATTTAACGCTTTCAGACAGAGAAAAAAAAAAAAAAAAAAAAAAGGAACACAGCCTAGTTATTTGTGTGCTAGGCACTGTACATACCCATGTCTATCTCATCAGGTCACATGTCACCTCCAGTAGCCTTTAACTGAGGAAAAATAAAAACTCACTTACATGGGGTTTCCACCAGCCCCTGCAGACGCCCTGTGCCTGCACAGTCAATCACCAATCCTCCGGTCCCCTGCGTACTGACCCAGCAACTGGTCAGTTGCCAAAAACTAAACTAGCTGGTTGCAGGGGACTGGAGGATCGGTGTGGCTCGACGTAGGCACACGACATCTTTTTAATTTTTACTCGGTTAGGGCCAGTTTCCACTACACGCAGATCGGATGCAGAAAAACCTGACTCCAATGAATGTTTATGGGCCGGTTTTCACTAAACACGATTTTTCTGATGCAGATTTTCCCCTCGGTATTCACTGGAGTCAGTTTTTCTGCATCCAATCTGCGTGTAGTGGAAACAGGCCCTTAAGGTTCACTTTAAGAATCTGACATATCCTGTATATGGTTATCGTTCCTTTATGTTTACATTTAACTCCTCATACCACGTCACTTTAGGTAACCTTTAAAAGGGGGAGAAAAAAAATAAAAACCCATGACACAGACACAATAACTGTCTTAAGTTAATGGAAACAGGTTTTTATTAATGTTTAATATCCAAAAAAATAAAACTCTTATAATTCTCTTTACAGCAAATATATATAATATCAGTGCTTTGGCCATAATAAGTTAAAGGCCCTTTATCATAAAATATATGATTTTTTTTTTTAAACTTTTACGCAAACTGAATTTATAATCCCTATGACGTCCCTACATATACATAAAGTGTTGTAAAATTAGCAAATACTAAAACTATGTTAATAGTTTACATACTAACATTGGTAGTTATAAATAGTACACGCACCTAATCTATAGATTATAACTCCTTGGCTTGTTAGTTGCCGTGTACAATGCAATAATATAGATTATAAAAATACATGCTTGCTGTATGTTCGTGCTAAATTCCTAAAATGGCAGCCTAAAAGGTTCAATACTGACGTAAACTAAACTCTACAAGCCATGAGCATCTTAAAATTTTTCCATATAATATGCCATCAAGGCAACTTTTTTTTTTTAAATTTTTTATAACAAAAACGAAAAAATAAAAATAAAGACTAAGTTTGTAAACTTTTAATATATATTTATATATACGAAATGTAACTTCAAGTGGAAATAAAAAATAAAGATTTATATCTCAGTCAGTACACAGACTTTACAGTTTACGTTATGTGTTCTTGTGAAGAAAAAAAAAAAAAAAATTATAGAACTCTGAGAACATTTTTTAAAAATATTAAATTCCTTAGGGCGATTATTTTTTTCCCTGCATATATATATATTAAATATATACACGGTGTGTTTTTAAAAAGAGACTGGAAGATTTAAACACAATTCCACAGGTTGAAATGCAAAGTAGGAAAGAAAAAAAATTATAATAAATTGAACTCTACCCACTACCATCCTTGAGATTGAAAATAAAGGTTACTAGTTTACGTATTGTGTCATCGATGCCCAACCTCCTGAAATTTGGTGAGTAGAGTCAAAGTCCCAGCCTTTCCCTTGGTTAAATAAAGCTACGTTCAAGCCATTGCAGACTTGATTAAAGTTCACATTTACAATATGTTTTAGAATATATATTATTAATAACTTGATCGGACCAATAGCTGGAATGAAACATTCGCTACTAGCCAGCTTGTGCATTGTAAAGCTTTTTTTTTATTCCTTATCCCCCTAGATACAAAAACAATTAAATACAAATTCAGAGTTTTTTTAAAAGGGGGAGGAGCAGATGGTAGGCTGATGTATGGCCAATTACCAACAAAAGCTAGATTTCATGGTAGTGTTTAACCGTGAACAGTGGTGTACACCGAACCACCCTGTCCACCAATACTGTGGGCAATCAAAGTTACTTTGCCCAGTGAATAGTCCGATTATCGGTATAGCTAAACATTTTTTTTCCTGTTTTTCATTTAAATTTAAAATTCAAGGCAGTGGAAATAACTCGAGAAGACCGAAATGTGTTTGAATTTCAACCTACGTAAACATAATTCTCTTTCATGTAAACTACTGGTAAAACCATAATTTATCATCCGCAGTATACCAACATAGAAAAATAAAAACCAATGCCCTTTTCCTCCAGAATCTCTGAGAGGCTGAACCCGATGGACATGTGTCTACCTTTCAACCTAGTTAACCATGTAACTACCGTCAAGAGTTCGACTAAAATCAGAACAGGCATGCAGAACATTTTGAAACGCACGTTGGTAGTAGCAACATTTATTCTGGAGCCTGGACTTGCCTTTTCCATATATTCAAATAGATAAATATCGAAAGGAAGATTGCTATAAAGTGCTTATTGGCAATGAGTTTAAGAATGTATTTGTATGGCCTGGTTGACTGGTGTCTGGCAGACGGGGCAAAGTGGCATCTCCTTCTGGCAGATCTTGTTGGCGCACTCCATGCAGAAGAAGTTGTGACCGCAGGGAACGAGGGCAGCTATGACTTCATTATCGAAGCAGATAACACAATCGTGCTTGCGTCTAGTCTCTGGTGGGGAACTGGAGGTAGACCCACCACTGGAAGAAGAATAGCTGTTGGTACCGCTGGAGAAGGCAGGGATGTAGATGGGAAGCCCGACCTCACTTGTGCTTGAAAGGTCACTTCTAATACTTCTGCTGACTGGGTACTCCAGGCCGTCGACGTAAGTAGGAGACATGCTCCCCCTCCGTTGAGATTTTACTGCAACTTCATTGCTGTAGTTCTGGACTGGATTTCCCTGGTCAAGTGGTGCCCAAATGGTCTCGGCTGGAGATTGTACTGGATCAAAGGCAGACGTATCGGCTATTTCTTCCGAGCCAACGTTGGGCACAGTTTCTCCGAACCAAAAATTACTTGCCCCAAAGGGACTGGTTGGGCTAAAGTCAGCCAGCCTGTTACTTCCAAGAAATGAATCTGTGGAGCCGCTTCCCAAGGAACTTGAACTATCATTCCGGTAGTTGGAAGCCATTTTGTTACGGGCTGCCGCAGTTGGGTTTGCATTTAGCCAAGCGGACGTCAAGTAGGTTCCTTCAAAACTGACATCTGTACCGTTATAGTGGAAATCGTTCTCTTCATTGAGCTCGATGTAGTTGCCAGTGCGCATGGCTATGTGCATCTCAATCTCCTCCCGGGCCCGATCAACATTTTCTGGCATCCCTGTAACTTCAAACACCGGCTCTTTATCACGGCTCGGAGTGACTATGTAGGTGTGAGTTTGCTGCTGTATTCGCTTTATAGTAGCTCCCTTTGGCCCTACCACAAGGCCTACCACTCGATAAGGTACCCTTACTTGTACGCTAATTTGGCCCGGCAGGTTGGGGGTGCACTGCAGGCTAGCTGCAGATGGGCCGTTTTTGTTGCGAGACGCTCTTATCATGGAAAAGTGTTCGGCAGCTGACAGGATTTCCCTTTTAGCCATTGCTACATCTTCCTTCCGTCCAGTGACAACAAATACTGGTTCTTCACCACGGACCGGGGTCTTAATGTAGGTGTTGGTCTTTGCCCTTAGAGCTTTGATCTTGCATCCTGAAAGAAGGAAACAAAAAATGCTTACTAAAGATGAATTTTAAACCATATAAGATGGTGATGGCAACATTACAAGAGACTAATTGGAAGTTATAGAGGAATTAGGGAGACTAATTACTGAGTCTGTAAACCAGCCTTTCTCTACCTTTTTAAGATGGAGGAACCCTGCAAATAACTTTTGAAACACACAAGAAACCCCTGCAAACATTTTTTGGATCTTGAGGAACCGCTGCATTGAATTTTGCAGGAGGCATCAGTGTTCTCCCCAGAATTTTTTTCCAGCCGGGTGGCATGAAATAGTAGCCGGGTGGCATGAAAAAGTAGCCGGGTGGGGCGAGTTGAAAATGCAGGGCAACTGTGCTTACAGCATAGGAGGAGGTGAGGAGGAGAGCCGATGACAGCCGGGTGGTCACCAAATCTAGCCGGGTGGAGCACCCGGCTAAAAGAGCCTGGGGAGAACACTGGGCATGGTCTTTAAAAGTAGGTACGGCTGTTTATTTCTCTACCTCCTATTACACTGCCACTCATACGGTCTCTTTATCCCAGAGCTTTTTATTAATGTGCTCCCCCAATTTTATTAACGTGACCCCCAATTTAGTGCTTTTTTTTACAGTGCCCCCTATTATAGTATGCGGTATTATGCTGCAAAAAAAAAAAAAAAAAAACGAAAAAAAAAAAACCCTACAGAGTACTCAAGGAACCCCAGTTGAGAAAGCCTGCTGTAAACTACAGGTAACACTGCAAAAATTGTTTTGATGCAAATAAAAAAATAAATAAATAAAAAAAAAGGACAAAAGCAAGTAGGATAACTGTATGGGCAATAAACTGTAGGGGGAACAGGTTTTTATTGAAGGTTACGCAAGACTGTTATTCTGCTTTAAAATGCAAATTTCCTAGAGGTTGAAACAACATCCTTTTGTCAAGTAATGCTATTTGAGTAAAAATCTGTGGGGGCATTGAAGAGCATGGAAACAAGTTTTCATTGAGTGTTATGGCAAACTGTAATTTCCCCTTAAACCAATAAAATGAGAAGTAACCTGTACTAAAGGTAGATTGTCACCCAGGATGTGCTGAAGAGTTAAACTGGAGTGTTAAATAGTATGGTCACACTTGCTGTTGGGTATACAGTTGATGAATGGTATGATCACTGGCTATTTTGTCTTAAATGGAGTTAAAAAAAAAGAAAAAAAAAAAAAAAACTATATGCAATATTCCTCCCCACCCCTTTTAAAAATAAAAAAGGTCCCTATATGAACCCCATTTTTTTTCTTTTTATTTTGTCTGGGTGCCTTTGCCTAACGGAAACGGTGCAATGCCAGTGGGATTGTGGAGTTTACCCAAGTATGCAAATAACAGAAAGCTTCCTATTTTGGATTAGATAAGGACACTATGATCAGAAGGTAATTCAATCCCACGCCTCCCTTTGCAGATGTTATGCTGGGCAAACACGGGTAGATATTTTGTTATCACTCAAGCCGGTGATGGCTCGATTGATAATTTCCGACAGGTCCGATCACCGCGTGGATCGATTCCCTGCTCCATACCTGGGGACGAGTGGGAATCGATCCGGGCGGCCACGGGGACGAGTGGGAATCGATCCGGCTGCTAATCTAGCCACCGGATCTAACCGTGTATGCCCAGCATTACACACTGATCTAAGCCTGTTTAGGTGATTTTTGCTGTATGAGGGACTAGACCAGTGATGGCTAACCTTGGCACTGTGGTGGAACTACAAGTCCCATGAGGCATTGCAATACTCTGACAGCTCTAAGCATAACTCGGGGAGGCAGAGGCATGATGGGATTTGTAGTTTTGTCACAGCTGGAGTGCCAAGGTTAGCCATCACTGGACTAGACTAAGTTCTGGCCGTAGGGAGGGGAAATTAACACAGAGCTGGGTTGAAAAGGAGGTGGGTGGGGGGAGGAAACGGTCACTTGTCACATCATAGAGAAACAAAAGAAACCAGTAAAAAATACTCTTTTTCCAGATCACATTTCTCCTAAAGCTGACAGTGAACACGGAAAAACAGGATAAGGAAAGCTAAATAAGTAATTTCTTATTAGATTTAAAAAAAAAATGTAAGTTAATATGGAGTTTCATCCCATTTTAAAGGGCAACTGAAGTGAGAAGTATATGGAGGCTGCCATATATAAATTTCATTTAAAACAATACCAGTTGCCTGGCAGCCCTGCTGGTCTATATCTGGGTGCAGGTGTGTCTGAATCACACCAGAAACAAGCATGCAGCTAATCTTGTCAGATCTGACAATAATGTCAGAAACACCTGATCTGCTGCAGGCTTATTCAGGGGTTGTGGCTAAAAGTATTAGAAGCAGAGGATCAGCAGGACAGCCAGGCAACTGGTATTGCTTAAAAATAAATATGGCAGCCTCTATATACATCTCTCTTCAGTTGTCCTTTACGGCTAGGTTCCCATTATAAATCGCCAGCGCTATTGCGATTTTTTTAATTGCCTTTCCCTACGCTTTGTAAGCGCTTTTGCACAGCGATTCTTTTTTTCAACTTCCTGATGTCAGTTAGGAAGTGAACCCTTTCACCCGAAAATGAATAAATACAATGCATTAGCGATGGGGAAATAGCTATACAAAGCGCTTTTGCAATCACTTTGTGATTTCCCTATACCTTCCATTGCGCCAAAGCGCAAAGAAAGAAAAAAAAAAAAAAGTACAGGCAGCGCTCTTGAAATTGGATCGGAATCGAACCGCTCATATGTGAACACTCTCCTAGGGAATCTTTGCACAAGCGTTTTGAGGGCGATTCCTAAAATCGCCTGCACAAAAAAAAAAAAAAATTGCTCAGTGTGAACAAGCCCCTAAGTCTGCTTTTTTCAGGTGAAGTGACCAGAGCTTAGGTTTGGAGAAATTCCTACTGTCATTAAAAGTCCTCAGAGCCCTTCAACTACTACTGTACCACTTAATTATCCCTGTTTTTGAGCGGATGTGACGATAGTCCATTTCCTGTAGTCCCTGTTCTCGTGCAGACGCAGGTCTAAACTAAAGGTGGCCATACACTGGTCGATTTGCAATCAGATTCGACCAACAGATAGATCCCTCTCTGATCAAATCTGCTCAGAGAGGGATTGTATGGCCATCTTTACTGCAAACAGATTGTGAATCGATTTCAGCCTGAAACCGATCAATCTGTGGAGCTGCCGCCCCCCCCCTGCATACATTACCTGTTCCGGCCGACACGAGTCCCCGCTGTCTTCTCGTCTTCTCCACTCCGGCTACTGAACTTCCTGTCCAGGGGAAGTTTAAACAGTAGAGGGCGCTCTACTGTTTAAACTTCCTGCCGGGACAGGAAGTTCTGTGTAGCTGCAGGAACGGTCTGGAGCCCGAAGCAGAGAAGAAGACCAGGGGACTCGCGCCGGCCGGAACAGGTAATGTATACCAGCTGTATTGCATCGTTCGGCGGGCATTCGAACGCTGCTAACGATGCACTCCCGACCCGCCGGCGACCGAGGAAAATCTTCCGCACGGATGGGTCGACGGGAACGATAGATTTCAGACGGAAATCGATCGTTCTGTCAGTGGTGTGCGCGGCGATTTCACAGCAGTTTCGATCACTGTGGTCGAAACGGCTGTATATCGGCGGGAAAATCGTTAGGTGTATGGGCCCCTTAAAACCCACATAGGAATACAGAGGGTTAATTGAATTTGCTCTGCGTATTGCATCCCACAGCCACACCCTTCCTCAGGGATATAAATGCTGAATGGCGAGAGTTCAGGTAATTTTGCCTTTAATTTGTCACCTGAAATGACCACAGACGCTGGTTTCGGATGGGGAACATCCAGTGCTTTCATCAGATGAGACAGGTGGCCGATGATTCATGAGAACGGCGATTTTACAGATAACCTTTTTTTTTTGTGTGTTCCTAACGAAACACAAAAACAAAGTAAATCAGGCACCAATTAGCGTGACATATGCCTCTGTGCCCGAAGAGAACAGAAGGGTGGACTGGTACAGGAGGAGGAAAATTAAAGGGGCACTACAGCGAAAAACTAAAATTTAAAATATGTGCAAACATATACAAATAAGTACATTTTTTCCAGAGTAAGCTTTTTTTGCTTCTGTACATTAGTTAAGTCTGAGAGGAAATAAAGAACCAAATATTGACAACCCAGCATGCCCTGCGACTTCCTTTGTGTGGCAACGTGCCAAATAAGAGTCAGATAAACTGGGGAATGATCATTTATAAACAAGAAAAGTAATAGAGAATTTAGCTTTTGGATTGCCTGGTTAGCATTTTTATTACTTGTTTACCAGATAAAAATAAAGAATAGATTTTTGATATTATTCCTGACAGTTACACTTTAACCACCCTGGCGTTCTGATTAAATCGCCAGGGTGGCTGCGGGAGGGTTTTTTTTAAATTAAAAAAAAACTATTTCATGCAGCCAACTGAAAGTTGGCTGCATGAAAGCCCACTAGAGGGCGCTCCGGAGGCGTTCTTCCGATCGCCTCCAGCGCCCAGAATAAACAAGGAAGGCCGCAATGAGCGGCCTTCCTTGTTTTGCTTACATCGTCGCCATAGCGACGAGCGGAGTGACGTCACCTGACGTCCTGACGTCAGCCTCCTCCGATCCAGCCCTTAGCGCTGGCCGGAACTTTTTGTTCCGGCTACGCTGGGCTCAGGCGGCTGGGGGGGACCCTCTTTCGCCGCTGCTCGCGGCGATCAGGCAGCACACGCGGCTGGCAAAGTGCCGGCTGCGTGTGCTGCTTTTTATTTGACAAAAATCGGCCCAGCAGGGCCTGAGCGGAAGCCTCTGGCGGTGTTGGACGAGCTGAGCTCGTCCAGACCGCTCAGCATTAAGCACAAAATTTGTTTGCCTTTATACTGCATGGAAATAGTCAAACTGGCAACACGGTGGCGTAGTGGTTAGCACTCTCACCTTGCAGCACTGGGTCCCAGCCAGGGCACTATCTGCACAAAGTTTGTATGTTCTTCCTGTGTCTGCTTGGGTTTCCACCCACATCCCAAAAACTTAGGGATAAGTTCATTGGGAACTGCAGAAGATGTTATCACTATATAAATAATCTCGCACAGCATCCCACAAAGGCAAGCCAAGCTTAAAATAAAATAATGAATGTACTTTGACCTTAAACAATAAAAAGGTATCACAAGTAGTTAAACGAGATAAAAGCCTATCTAGCAAGCAGGCGGAGGGATGGTAGGGAGATGTGTCATGCCATACTGATTTTTCTGTCTAATAAAACAAGTTTAACTAAAACGGCTGATCCCTGATAAGTGAATGCAGCCAGTCACACCCACTGGTTTCTCAAGACGGTAAAATGCTGCCTAACTATACAGCGCCTGGTGAGGTATAATTACACCTCCGCACCTGCAGGAGAGACTGTCAGAGCACAGAGAGAAGCATGAGAGCAGACAGGTGGGAATTAATCCCATCGCTGACACTGCAACAGTACCAATTACTGAGCCACCAGCAGGCTCTCTACAGTCCATAATTCCCAGAACCCTTTGCAGGGTGGGAGTTCAGGCATCCCTTTCCAGAGATAGGCGTCTTAGCTCCTCCTGTTGCACTTTCTGGATCTAAAACTACATTTTAAATAAATAAAAAATGCACCTCTGGAGGGCAGCAATACAAGTTTTCCAAAGGAATTGTTAAAGACGTCACAGAGCCACTCATGTACAAGCAGCTCTGTGCTACTGCACCGACAGTGACAGCGCCTGCACAGTGCGCCCGGCTCATGCATGGATGGGAGCGCAGCCATGAAAAAAGTGGGCCCAGTGAGCAGCAGTGGGGTGGAAGAGCATATGAGCTAGTTCTCACTGGGGTCGATTACCGCTAATCGCCGACGATCGACAGCGCTAGCGCAATATTAAGTATATATGACAGTGATCTCACTACCACGATTTCTGCCAATTCGCTATTAGTGGCAATCGCAAAACGTGGCACAAGCAGCATTTGGCTGCAATTTCAGAGCGATCACAATCGCTGCTAAAAAGCACTAATTGCACACCCCTTAAAAATCACAAGGGTGTACAGCAGTGTTGCCAACCGCCCGTAAATTTACGGGCAGTCCGTAAATTTTTATACAAAATGAGCTGCCTGTGAATTCCGTAAGGAATTCAGCAGCGTCCGTAAGGGCGGCCAGTCGGCCGCCCGCCCTGTTGCAGAAGGACAGCAGCGCACTGGAGGAAGAGCTGTGGGCAGCGGTGGAGAAGGGGGGCAATCGCCCCCCCCCCCCTTCTCTCACCTTAGTGCTCTCCCTCTCTCGCTGACTGTCCCCTCCTGATCTAAGTGCTGAGTGGCATTTGGCAGCGGACGGGACTTACCTTCCGTCTCGCTCCTGCGCCGGAAGTTCTGCTGCTCTGGTCTGGACCAGACCAGAGTAGCGGCAAATCATCCCGCACCGGCGACGAGACGCAGGTAAGTTCTGCTCGCTGCCGCCTGCCAGCCACTCAGCACTTAGATCAGGAGGGGACAGTCAGCGAGGCAGGGAGAGCACTAAGGTGAGAGAAGGGGGGGGGATGGAGATTGCCCCCTTTCTCCACCGCTGATGCCACAGCACTCCCTCCACTGCGCTGCTGTCCTCCTGCTGGGGGGGGGGGGGGGGGGTTAATCACCTGGCTACCTATTGTGGGCACATATACCTCTGGCTACATATACTGGGCACATATAACCCTGCCTACATATACTGGGCACATATACCGGGCACATATAACCATGACTACATATACTGGGACATATACCTGTGGCTACATATACTGGGCACATATACCCTGCCTACATATACTGTTCACATATACCCCTGGCTACATATACTGGGCACATACAACCCTGGCTACATATACCCTGCCTACATATACTGTGGACATATAACCCTGGCTACATATACTCTGCCTACATATACTGTTCACATATACCCCTGGCTACATATACTGGGCACATATAACCCTGGCTACATATACTGGGCACATATACCCTGCCTACATATACTGGGCACATATACCCTGCCTACATATACTGGGCAAATATACCCTTGGCTACATATACTGGGACATATACCTGTGGCTACATATACTGGGCACATATACCCTGCCTACATATACTGGGCACATATACCGCCTGGCTACCTATTGTGGGCACATATACCTCTGGCTACATATACTGGGCACATATACCTCTGGCTACATATACTGGGCACATATAACCCTGACTACATATACTGGGCCATATACCTGTGGCTACATATACTGGGCACATATACCCCTGCCTACATATACTGGGCACATATACCCCTGCCTACATATACTGGGAACATATACCTCTGGCTACATATACTGTGCACACATAACCCTGACTACATATACTGGGACATATACCTGTGGCTACATATACTGGGCACATATAACCCTGACTACATATACTGGGACATATACCTGTGGCTACATATACTGGGCACATATACCCCTGCCTACATATACTGGGGACATATACCTCTGGCTACATATAATGAGGACGCTGGCTGTTTGCCATTATGTGCATTTACTGGTGAAAAGCTGTCTCATTACGTGCATTTACTGGTGAAAAGCTGTCTCTCATTACGTGCATTTACTGGTGAAAAGCTGTCTCTCATTATGTGTATTTACTGGTGAAAAGCTGTCTCTCATTATGTGTATTTACTTGCCATGCCCACTTTCCTCGAACATGTTGCCCCCTACCCATTTGACTGGCCCCTCATATGTGCCAGTCTAGAACCAGCCCTGTACCCCTGCCTACATATCATGGGCACATATACCCCTGGCTACCTGTTCTGGGGACATCTATACCCCTGGCCACCTATTCTGGGGATACCTATAGACCTGGGGCTACCTATTTTTGAGGAACCACTGCTGTCAGATTAAATGTATTTTGGGGAACTGCTGCCAGATTATGTGTATGTTGGGGGAATCGCTGCTGCCAGATTACATCTATTTTTTGGGAACCACTGCCATATTGTCTGTATTTTGGAAGAACCTCTGCCAGATTACGTGGATTTTTGGTGAAATGCTGTAAGATTACAAGTATTTTGGGGGAAGGGGGGAAACACTATGGCAGAGCTCAAACTTCCCTGGCAGACCTTTTACAGCAATACTAAAATCATGTATATTTGGCCCCACCCATGACCACGCCCACATTATGTTGCGCAACCACGCCCATTTTTTGGCGTGGCGCAGGAGATTGTCAGTAAAAAAAAAAATCTTTTGTCAGCGAATTTTTAGGTATTTGTCAGTAAAAAATAACGTGAAAGGTTGGCAACACTGGTGTACAGTGATTTAACCACTTGAGGACCCACCCTTTACCCCCCCTTAACCACTTGAGGACCCACCCTTTAACCCCCCTTAAGGACCAGCGTTAATTTTTTTGATCTGTGCTGGGTGGGCTCTGCAGCCCCCAGCACAGATCAGGTTTCATGCAGAGCGATCAGATCGCCCCCTTTTTCCCCCCTATGGGGATGGTGTGCAGGGGGGGTCTGATCGCTCTGGTGGGCAGGCTTGTTGCGGGGGGGGGGGGGGCACCTCAAAGCCCCCCTCCGCGGCGAAATTCCCCCCTCCCTCTCCTACCTGCTCATCCCCGGTGATCGGGGCTGCACAGGACGCTATCCGTCCTGTGCAGCCAGTGACAGGACGTCCTCTGTCACATGGCGGCGATTGCCGATCTGCCTTACGGCGCTGCTGCGCAGCAGCGCCGTACAATGTAAACAAAGCGGATTATTTCCGCTTGTGTTTACATTTAGCCTGCGAGCCGCCATCGCAGGCTATTCACGGAGCCCCCCCGCCGTGAATTAACAGGAAGCAGCCACTCGCGCGAGCGGCTGCTTCCTGATTAATCAGCCTGCATGGTCCTGCAGCTGCCACTTTGCCGACGCACGGTATAAGCGTGCGGTCGGCAAGTGGTTAAGGACCAGCGCTGTTTTAGCTGATCTGTGCTGGGTGGGCTGTGCAGCCCCCAGCACAGATCAAACACCAGGCAGAGCGACCAGATCGCCCCCCTTTTTTCCCCACTAGGGGGATGATGTGCTGGAGGATCTGATCGCTCCTGCCTGCCTGGGTGTTGCGGGGGGCACCTCAAAGCCCCCCTCCGCGGCGAAATTCCCCCCTCCCTCCCCCGGAGATCCGAGGCTGCACAGGAACGGATCTGTCCTGTGCAGCCTCTAACAGGCTCCTGCCTGTCATGTGACAGCGATCCCCGGCCGCTGATTGGCTGGGGATCGCTGATCTGGTACAACGCTGCTACTGTTAGCAGCGTTGTACGAATGTAAACAATGCGGATTATTTCCGCTTGTGTTTACATTTAGCCTGCGAGCTGCGATCGGCGGCCCGCAGGCTATTCACGGAGCCCCCCGCCGTGAATTGACAGGAAGCAGCCGCTCGCGCGAGCGGCTGCTTCCTGATTAATTAGCCTGCAGCCGGCGACGCAGAACTGCGTCGCTGGTCCTGCAGCTTCCACTTTGCCGACGCACGGTATGAGTGCGCGGTCAGCAAGTGGTTAACCATGCTAACGTTGTAAATGCAGAGGCTACTCCCTACTGAGGCAAGTATGTAACTTTTCCTTTTTTCTCATCATGAGTTTGCTTCCAAGTGGTATTACAGTAGAATCCCTTTATAGTAAACTTCAAGGGACCTGGCCAAGTAGTTTACTATATCAGTATTGGCCAAACAATGGGCATGACTCACAAAGCTTTTTCACCTTAGCCAAGTTCCATTTTTAAAGGACTTCCGAGGCCAAATGATAAAGTTAACGACCTGCATCCTATTTTAAGGCACGGAGGACGCCACCCGCGCCGTTCTGACGGGTCCCTGCAGACTCAATAGCCCCCCCCCCCCCGGGCCGGCTCCTGACCTCATGGCTCGGGCTCTCCTGACTGCACAAAGATGGCCGCATGAGCTGGCCGCAGCTGCACAGTCCGCTTAGCCGCAAGTGCGGCTGTGCAGCTCTAGGGCCAACCCCCCAATCCACGCTACAGGAAACAGCCTGTGGGCCAGCCCGGGGGGCTATTGAGCGGCGGGGACCCGGCGGAACAGCACGGAGGGTGCGGACGGCGTCCTCCGTGCCTTAAAATAGGATGCAGGTAGTTAACTTTTTTATCATTTGGCCTCGGAAGTCCTTTAAGCTTCCAAAGAGCAAAAATATAATATAACTAAGGTAAGAAAAGTTATATTTAAATGAAGTCATCAGGAACAACTTCCTTTGAGTGATTATTTTGCTTGTAAATGTGCCGAAAGTTCATTTCTGAGAAGTTTTGTGAATAGAGCCCATTGTGTAGTCATACAGGAGCATGGTCGGGACTTGGAAGAGAGTTCACTATAGCCAGAGGTTTAGTATATCAGAGTTTACTATAACAAGATTCTACTGTATCTTTTTTTCCTCTTAACATCAAACACACTGAAGAATGAATATAAAACCATGGCTGTGGAGTGGGAGTCAGAGCAATTTTGGGTGCATAACTTTTTGAATCAGTGGTTTCATAAACTGAGGAGTCGGGTGATTTTTTTTTGTGTGAAATCGGGCCGAAATCTGTCACATGTATCGATTGGACATGCTGCAACATGAAGGGCCATCATTATCAGGTGTGTCTTGGTAACCGTGTAGGATATCTGGACGAGCGGGAAAGGTGACGGAAACCACCAGCGCTGTGCGCCTCCCCGCCCCAAATGCGCATACTTTACCTGTTGGTGTCTCCTGCTAGCTCCATACACATGCCCCACATGGTTGGTGAGGCTTAATATGGGTATCAGTGTTCTCCCCAGGCCCTTTTAGCAGAGTGCTCCACCCGGCTGGTTTTGATGAGCACCCGGCTGTCATTGGCTCACCTCCTCTTACATGCACATTTTACCCGGGGGGGGGGGGGAATCAGGCGGGGGCACTACCTACCCATACTAGGGCGCTGTACTGGGCACTATACCAGGGCTGTGGAGTTGGAGTCGATGCAATTTTGGGCACCTAGAGTCGGAGTTGTTGATTTCATAATTTTGTTCCTTTCATATAGTTTATAGGGCATTCCTCAAGCCAAATACTTTTTTATTTTTGTTTTAATACTCTAATTCCCTATAAACTAAACAAGCCACGCCCACAGCTCCTTTTGTGCCTTGGCACTGTAGCAAAGGCATATGGGAGCTCAGTAGGGGCAGGAGGAGGTTAATAGCCAGAGATTTCAGTGGGGAGGAGGAGAGGGGACTGAATTTACACACAGGCAAGCTGATAGCATCTCCAGCCCTCAGCCTGTTACAATGTGACAAACATAACATGGCTGCCCTCATTGTATCACAGGAATAATCAAACTTTTGAAGCCGTTTGCAGCTAGATTTGCTGTGTAAACTATCTCAACTTTAGATAAGATATATAGACAAGTTACAGGCTATAGTCAGTTTTTCATCTCGGATCCGCTTTAAAGCGGTATAGTCACCATAAAAAAAAAAAAAAAATCAAATTTCAACAGCAACTGGTCTGAGTGTATTAAAGCCAATGTACACCGATTTAAAAAAAGAAAAGTCAGATACTCACCTAAGGAGAGGGAAGGCTCGATCCTAATGAGACTTCCCTCTCCTCTCCCGGTGCCGCTCACGATCCTCCGTTGCAGTATTCAACCAGTTTGGTCAAATACTGCCGCTTCGGAAGTCTTCGGGAGCACTCGGGCTCCCGAAGACGGGCCGCTCCATACGGCGCATGCGCGAGTGCCCACTATGACGCACTCGCGCAAGCGCAGTAAGGAGCGGCCCATCTTCGGGAACCCGAGTGCTCCCGAAGTCCCCCGCGGCAGGGGATTTGAATGGAGGATCCACCGAGGGCACCGGGAGAGGAGAGGTAAGGCTCATTAGGACCAAGCCTTCCCTCTCCTTAGGTGAGTATCTGACTTTTTTTTTAAATCGGTAACCATTCACTTTAAGTGATAAAGATGCTAATCCTGCATTTAAAACGTTTTCTGCTGTTATGATTTGGAGTTATCATATACTTAAGGAGCACTGGCCCTTTAGTAGTCAGTGCCAAACAGTTGCATGCTGGGGGTTCTTGTTATCTAGAATAGGGGGGGGGGGGGGGGGAAGCATGTAGCTAGCGCTAGGCTAGCTACACGCTTAAAATAAATAAATTTGAAAAAAAACCTCCCGCGGCCGCGCAGCCGCACATATACCGCCAGGGAGGTTAAGAAAGCACTCTCTGCCAACCAGCAAGCGCGAGCGGAGTGAAGTGCAGATATGCTGTTACCTATACCCGTGCAATGGATGCCCTACAACCTGCAAACTAAAAGAGTCGCCCAGCCTTCACACTACGTATACAGCTTCCGGTCTGTAGTTCAAGGAAAGACTGCTCACCCAAGGCCATCCCTACAGAAAAGCAGATCAACTGATGATCTCTGCACAGGTTATTTTGTTGTTGTAGGAGAAACAAACAAGCATAGGAGGGGCCAATGGAAGTAAGGCATTTAAAGCGTAACTGTTTGGCAAAAAAAATCCAAAAAAATCAACCCTCTGCGTCCATCTGTTAAAAAAGTAAAAAGGATGACAAGAATATATCCTTTCCCCATGCCACCAGCAGGGCTGTGGAGTCGAGGCAATTTTGGGCATCCGGAGTCGGAGTTTCAGAGACTGAGGAGTCGGAGTCGCACTATTTTTGTACAAAATCCACAGCCCTGTTAAGTATTAGACTAAAGGAGTCGGAGTCGAGGAGTCAGAGTCTGAGCAATTTTAGGTACCCGGAGTCGTGGTTTCAGAAACTGAGGAGTCAGAGTCGGAAGATTTTTGTACCGACTCCACAGCCCTGGACACCAGTCATGTAATTTGTGCATCTGCCGCACAAAGGAAGTTGCAGTGCATGCCAGATTTTAATTTTCCTTTAAGCCCAATCTACACGATACGATTCTTTGTACGATTCTATTTACGATCCGATTAAATCAGACATGTCCGATCAGGATTCGATTCATTTCGATTTGCCATTGCAGATCAATGGCAAATCGACTTGAATAGAATCAAATCCCGATCAGACATGTCAGATTTAATTGGAATCGTAATCGAATTGTACAAAGAATTGTATCGTGTAGATGGGGCTTTACTCTCCTCCCCTTTCATTAACACCCCCCCCAGCTAAATCAGCCTGATTGGCTTAAGCCTATGTCTTTTTAGTTCTCCCCTCCCACGCCGATGTACCGCCACCTGTCCCCCTCCTGTAGCGTGCTACTAAGCCTGAACGATTTTAGGAAGAAATTGAATTGAGCGAATTTTTTTCAATTCAAGCTTTGTTCCCCCTCCTAGTGCTCTACCCCAGTCCCACCATTTATCATAATAAACGTGAGTGATGTGACCGGTTATGCAGTTTCACTTTCTGGCAAGGGCGATGACATTTCATCGAATGGTCACGGAGACAGTGTAAGGAGGTGGGGTCAGTCTGATGTTGCTGGCAGGGGGCGATACACTGGACTGACTAACCCTGTCCTGAAGTGTATGAGGGTGGCGGGGGCGGAGCCTAGTGGTGGTGGGGTGTCGATGGCCTGGCACAGTGAATTAACACAAACTGTGTGTGGAGCGGACACTGGAGCTGCGCAGGGAATATATGAGGGCGCCGGGAGAGACTGCAGTGTGGTGTCATGTGCGGAGACGCACATCACGCATAAGGGCGGTTGGGGGGGCGGACCCATTTAACAGTGCTTCACCGCTCCGGCTTCAGGCACAGACTCAGCCATTCACGCGTATGACGCGGTAGGCGGAGCCACAGGGACCAGCACCGCACGCGCCGAGTGCCAGAAAACCACAGGTACTGACTATTCCTAGATCGTCTTTGTAGCAATCGCGGTTTCGGTTTAAAACCGCCGAACCGTTCAGCCCTATGTACTACCGTCCGCGCACTCCTGCCTCATCCCACCCCGCAGCATTAGAGTGCAGCGGGGAGGAAAGAAGGCAGCGCACACAAACTCACCTACTCCTGGTTCCAGGCGCTGGAGTTCCCGTCTATACTCTGCAATACCGCCGGCAGTAGTGCAGAGAGTATAGAGGGAACTCCAGCACCTGGAACGATGAGTAGGAGAGTGTGTGTGCTGCCTTTATTCCTCCCCGCTGCACTCTGTAATGCTGTGGGTAGGAGCAGAATTGATCATACATTGCATATTTATACAGGCAATACAAACAAGAATATATTAATGCGAAATACAAAATACTACACCTCATTTGCAAATCCCCCAAATTATGCAGTTCTTATATCACCGTTCTTTGAAAGTCACCCTTCCTACCCCTCAGCCAAGCACAGCTTAGGTCCTTTTACATTATTTCAGTTGTTGACAGTTATAACTGAATTGACAACTTATGTGCACGTTCTCCACAGCTCAGTAGATATTATTATAGGTGTTTTAAATGAAAGCTTCAACCCCCTCCATTCCGCATTCACTCTCACCTGTCCCCCTCCCTCAACCTGTTAGAGTCCCCACCACCCCTTTTCCCCAGGCAC